>NC_080746.1:29807735-30415152 GCF_020826845.1 Diceros bicornis minor | reverse complement strand
CATTCTAATACATATTAAATAAAAAATTAGACAGCCATTAAAGAGGGAAAAAAATGTATGGTGGAGACAGCCAGTTGAGACCAATATCTTTTTCTTCCCTTTCCTAATAAAAATTCCAATTTTTTAGCTAGGCATGTGGCAACACACAATAAACACAGCATTTCTCAGCTTCCGTTGCAGCTATGAGTTGCTTTGTGACTATGTTATGGTTAACAGCTTACAAGAAAAACAGTTCTCGGAAAGGAAGGGGGCCTGTGCCTTTTCATCTCTTCCTTTTTTTTGCTGGCGGAAGTGCTGCGCTTTTAATGGTAGTAAAGTTTGTAGCTCCAGCAGTGATCTTGAACCAAGAAACTGTCACCAACTAGGTGCCCCAAGAAACTGAAGTGTGGGTTTGGAGGCATTGAACTTTTTTGCAAGTTGCTTTTTTCTCTTTTGTTATGTTAAGGAGACGCAACCACCAACCACCCTGAAACTGACCAAGGCTCACCACAGGAGATCCGCCATGACCTTTGCCTTAGTTTTAACGCTAAGATCTCTCCAGGGGAAGCTTAGTCTTCATTACCATAACGTGCAGTGTATGTGGAAGCATGTTTTCCAACTGAGTCTGCGCAAGTGAATACCCCCCTCTTCCTTCTGAATATTCACTCCCTATCCGAAATAAAGGTCCTTGCTTCCCTTTGTTCAAGGATGCCATGACCTTGGAAAAGATTCCTCAAGGCCTCCTACTTGCTGCAAATATGCTTTACGTTGTGAGACAGCTTCCGCTGGTGTAGAGTCTTATTTAACTCACCAGGAGAAAACACACTTGGTTCAGTAACAAAGTGACCTTTGAAATACAAGGCACTCAATGAGGGGTGACAGAAAGGACAGCCTGGAGTGAGGGTGCCAAAGAGATCCTCCGACCCTCAAATCAGCCCTAGATTGCCTTCCCCCAGATTTTTAAGCTTATGCTGTTTGTATTACTGATGCTTCACATCTCTGTTACTCACTTTAACCCTAGACAATACTCTTTTAAAAAAATAAAAATGCTAGTTGTAGAGCTGCTTGTACAGCATGTTTCTAAATATATCTGTGAGTCTGCATATCCAAAGAGAGAGGGAGAAAGACAACAAGATGAAAGAGAAAGAACAGAAATCGCCTTGTGGAACAGAGGGGATTTTCACTTCCCTCTTTATAACTTTCAAATCTACAGGGATATTTTTACATAATCTTAATGTTCTAAAGATTAAAACAAAGTAAAGCTTTATTCAGTGCCTGCACAAATTGGCCTTCATTTATAGGTTGAAAGCTAAAATAATGAATACACACATGCAGACATATGTTGGTAATTTTCTTTTAAATTTTACAACATTTTGATAATTTTTAAAAGCTACTACTAAGGAATAAATTCAGATTGGCCTTTAAACGTGTCTTTAGGTGAACTTATAAGTGAACTCAGAATAAAACATTTTCAGATGCAGGCATACCTTGCTTTATTACACTTCACAGATCTTGTGTTTTTTACAAATGGAAAGTTTGTGGCAATGCTGTGTCAAGCAAGTCTATTGGCACCATTTTTCCAACAGCATTTGCTCACTTTATTTCTCTATGTCACATTTTGGTTTTCTTGAAATATTTCAAACATTTTTGTTATTATATTTGTTATGGTGATCAGTGATCAATGACCTTTGATGTTACTATTGTAATTGTTTTGGGGTGCCATGAACCATGCCCATATAAGATGGTGAACTTAATTGATAAATGTTGCATGTTTTCTGACTGCTCCACCAACCAACTGTTCCTCTATCTTTCTCCCTTTCCTCAGGCCTCCCTACTCCTTAAGCCCCAATGATATTGAAATTAGGCCAATTAATGAACCTACAATGGCCTCTAAGTGTTCAAGTGAAAGGAAGAGTTGCATGTCTATCACTTTAAATCAAAAGCTAGAAATGCTTAAACCTAGTAAGGACGACCTGTTGAAAGCCAAGACAGGCCAAAAGCTAGATCTTTTGTGTCAAACCAGTAGCCAAGCTTGAATGCAAAGGAAAAATTTTTGAAGGAAATTAAAAGTGCTACTCCACTGAACATATGAACGATAAGAAAGAGAAACATCCTTATTGCTGATATGGAGAAAGTTTTAGTGGTCTAGATAGAAGATCAAACCAGCCTTAACATTTCCTTAAGCCAAAGCCTAATCTAGAGCAAGGTCTTAACTCCCTTCAATTCTATTAAGGTGGAGAGAGGTGAGGAAGCTGCAGAAAAAAAGTTTGAAGCTAGAAGAGGTTGGTTCACAAGGTTTAAGGAAAGAAGCCATCTCCATAAAACAAAAGTGCAAGAGGAAGCAGCAGGTCCCTATGTAGAAACTGCAATAAGTAATCTAGAAGATCTAGTGAAGATAATTAGTGAAGGTGGCTACATTAAACAAGATTTTCAGTGTAGATGAAACAGCCTTATATTAGAAGAAGATGCTCTCGGGGAAGAGGAAGAAGCCCCCTCTGCCCTTTCCCTTAAGGTTCTTATGGCTGGCCAAATAATTAAAAGACAGGTTAGCAGGAGAAAATAATACCAAGTTTAATAACATGTATACATAGGAGAAACCAGGGAAACTGAGTTTCTCAACACAATGGCAGAGATTCTCGTCTTAAATATTATCTTCAGCTAAAGACAAAGGAGGATGTTGGGGGTGGGGAGTTGGGGATTTCAGAGGGGAAGAAGACAATTCACACGGAGAGGGAAATGTAAGTGTTTGTCAGACAATTCTTTGTAGGGCCACCTATAGAGAATGTGGCCAGAGAGACAGGAATTATAGTAATCAAGAGTATGTGGGTTTAAGTCCTCTTCTTCAGTACTGATAAGAGTTTCCAGAGATAAGGTCATCCCCTCCCTCTTCCCAAAACAGAAGGAGATACCTTTACAAATGTAAATGTTAGGTAAACAGAACTTTGATAATAATGGGCTAAGTGAGGACCCTGCCAGTCTGTCCATACCCGGAGTTAAATTCCTTTAGGCAGTTCAAATGTCCGTCAGAGAATATAATCAAGGTAAAGAGACATATTTCAGGGTGGCCAAATTTTGATCTCCCACAATGCCATCTAGAACTTTCATAATTAGAGAGGAGAAGTCAATGCCTGGTTTCAAAGATTCAAAGGACAGGCTGACTCTCTTGTTAGGGGTTAATAAAGCTGCTGACTTTAACTTGAAGCCAATGCTTATTTACTATTCTGAAAATCCTAAGGCCCTTAAGAATTATGCTAAATCTTCTCTGCCCGTGCTCTATAAATGGAACAACAAAGCCTGCATGACAGCACATCTGTTTACAATATGGTTTACTGAATGTTTTAATCACATTGTTGAGACATACTGCTGAAAAAAAAAGAATCCTTTCAAATATTACTCCTCATTGATAATGCACCTGGTAAACCAAGAGCTCTGCTGAAGATGTACAACAAGATTAATATTGTTTTTATTCCTGCTAACACAACATCCATTTTGCAGCCCATGGATCAAGGAGTAATTTTGACATTCAAGTCTTATTATTTACGAAATACATTTCATAAAGCTATAGCTCCCATAGGTAGTGATTCCTCTGATGGATCTGAGCAAAGTAAATTGAGAAACTTCTGGAAGATTAGTGGACATTTGGTCCTGTCAAAAATGTCCAGAAAACATTTGGTCCAAGCCAAAAGGTCCTGTATATTTGGTCCTGTCCAAAACATCCATAAGACACTTGGTTCATAAGACATTTCATTCACCCCCCAAAGGTCCTTGCTATCTTGTCATCATTGGTTCTGTGAAAAATATCCATGGTGACTTTTGCTCCATGCCAAAATGTCCTTGACATTTGGTCCTATCCAAAACAATTTGGCATGGACCAAATATGCTCATGGACATTTTGGACAGGACCAAATGTCAAGGGCATTTTGGCACGGACCAAATGTCTTATGGACATTTTGGATACATCTAAATGTCTTACAAGGTTCTGGAAAGGATTCATCATTCTATATCCCATTAAGAACATTCATGATTCATGGGAAGAGTCAAAATATCAACATTAACAGGAGTTTGGAAGAAGTTGATTCCAACAGTCATGGATGACTTTGAGGGGTTTAAGACTTCAGTGGATGAAGAAACTGCAGACGTGGTGGAAATAGGAAGAGAACTAGAATTAGAAATGGAGCCTGAAGATGTGATTGAACTGCTACAATCTCATGATAAAAATTTAAGGAATGAGGAGTTGCTTCTTATGGGTGAGAAAAGAAAGTGGTTTCTTGAGATGGAATCTAATCCTGGTGAAAATGCTGTGATGATTGTTGAAATGACAACAAAAGATTTTGAATATTACAAAAGTTAGTTGATAAAGCAGTGGCAGGGTTTGAGAGGACTGACTCCAACTGAAAGTTCTACTGTGGGTAAAATGCTATCAAACAGCATCACACGCTACAGAGAAATCATTCGTGAAAGGAAGAGTCAATTGATGTGGCAAACTTCATTGTTGTCTTATTTTAAGAAATTGCCACAGCCACCCCAGCTTTCAGCAACCACCACCCTGAGCAGTCAGCAGCCATCAACATCGAGGCAGGACCCTCCACTGGCAAAAAGATTACAACTCGCTGAAGGCTCAGATGATGGTTAGCATTTTTTAGCAATAAAGTATTTTTTAATAAGGTATGTATATTGTTTTTTTTAGATATAATGCTATTGCATCCTTAATAGACTACAGTATAGAAACATAACTTTTATATGTACTGGGAAACCAAAAAATTCGTGTGATTCACTTTCTTGCAATATTCGCTTTATTGTGGTCATCTGAAACCGAATCGCAATATCTCTGAGATATGACTGTCTTCTAAGGTTCATAAAAATTATGACTCATAGTTCATTGAAAAAATATTAGTAAATATCCTATGGCCAAGTTAGAAATAAATCTAGATAAATGAGAATCTATAAATATAATTATGGGAGTTCTAAATCAAATATTAGTAGTATTATTTCAAGTGGAGAGTGAATGAATGATCCTCTATGACAAAGAGGATTTCGTCCTAAGAATATAATCATTGCTTTATATCAGGAAACCTATTAATATAATCATATCAGAAGTTCAAATAGAAAAATCATACTTTCTTTCTATTTCCTCTATTCTACATAAGGGTCCAAAATATCATTCGTCCCTGAGAGGGAGACAAACTCTATGAAAAATACCAATGTAAATATACATTTTACTATCAAAAAAATCTAGCTTAAATCAATAGGAAATATTATATTTAATGATGAAATATTGGAGGCATTTCCATTAAAATAATAATTAAGAATACCCATTACCACAATTTTAATTGTCTATTTTATCTGGAGGTATATGATGAATATAAAACTTCATGAATATGAAATAAAAGCTATGAATATCAGCAAGGAGGAGATAAATTTATGATTTGCAGATGATAAAATTTTATATGTAGAATTTTCCAAAGAAAAACTAAGTGAAAAATTCTCTAGGTCAGTGAATGTTCAGCAGAGCTGCTGAATTAAGTTTATATATATTTAAGAATCAATAATGCCTGTCATTTTCTTTTCTTAACAACCCCAGCAATAATCAGTTGGAAACTTGGAGGGAAAAATTCTCGTTCAAAACAGTAAGAAAATACAATCTGTCTAGGAATATCCTTATCCAAAAATTTGCAGAGGGTGTATAAAAAAAAATAAACCTTTGCTTAAAGATAAAAAAAGAATATGTGGTTTAATGATTACATAAAACATGGCCCTAGGTAATCAAATATACATATTTAAATCCCACTAGAATCCCATTTTAATTGTCAGAAATCTTATAACATCATTCTGAAATTCACCTGGAAGCCTGTACAATATAAGAATTGCTAAGGAGAGTGTGTACAAGGGATGACGAGTGAAGATGAGAAAACAACAGTAATTAACAACCTGAAAGATAAATCAGTGCATGTAACAGTAATGACTTCTACCATAAACAGTTGCCCACTATGTGACAGGCAGTGCAAGAGGGAGGCACTACATACCCATAACATCACACATGCTCAAAATGAGTCAAATGTTAGTGTACCTACTTCCTACCTGGAAACTGGCATCAGAGCACTTAACTAATTTATTTAAAAAGCCACAATTAGTATTTTATAAATGCAGGATTTAAAAGAAGTACTAATTCTACACTGGAGATGCTAATCAGAGAGAATGATTCCCTGATTTTCTATTTTCTAGGCCAGATTTCCAGAGACCTGGCTATTTTTTGTTTTCTACCTGAAGGAATATCAGATTATTGATTGTATGCTTACATCAAGACCATTGTTTTGTTTTTTGTTTTTTTCTCAAGCTAGTTTGAATGGATTTCAATCCCTTGTAGTCAAAGATTCCCTAATGTCGATATTAAAGCTCAGTATTTTTATTTTATATCTTCCAAAAACAAATAGCCCAAATCTCATTCTAAATTAATATTAAAGACAATGTTAAAATTAGTAACAAAAGGAATCATGATTCAAGTAGTATATCTTTCACAGTTGGTAATTCATTGAAAAAATATCAGTAATAACATCCCATGGTTCACAGAAAATAACTCGCGTATAATTTAGAGAAGAATAAAAAAATCTTAAGACAATTGTAAGAAATTATAGATGGAACAGTACAATATTTAAGCTTAAAACATAGAAGCAAATACAGAAAGAAGTGTGAATGGATTTCATTACTGAAAATTTGAACGTTCTACATGTAACATAATATCATACACAAAATTTAATATCAAATAGCTAACTAAAAAATGCTTGCTAACATATGACCATAAACTAATATATTATTATACAGAAAAGATTTATACAAATTGATAAGAAAAACACAGAAAACTGAAACAAAATAGAAAAATAATATAAATTAATAATTCAGGGAAAAAACTAACTAACGAAGATATTAAGAAATTCATGATAATAACAAAAAATGTGCCAATGAAATTGACTATTTTTCATTTATTAGTAATAGTATTAAAAAGAAACATTTCTCTTCATTTCTCTGTCAGTCATTATCTTAGATTTCTTGTATACATACAATTTGGCATAAAATTTTGAAAATAAAAAGTGTAAAAGTATTTATCCTTGCATCTAGAAATTCCACTTTTAGGAATACATTCTAAGAAAATAAACTTAGGCAAAAGTAAAAGCATAAAAATATTCATCATCACACAGAGTATAGGAAATGAATATTCAAAACAACATCTAAAAGTAAGATAAAAGTTTAAATAATATGTACTTTTTTGCCTGATGGATACTATAAAATCAAAAATCATATTTAGGGCATGTTTTATTACTATGTAACGGTTATGACAAAATAATAAAAGAAAACAGACACAAAATTGATTATACAAAATTAATGAACTTCATAAAAATAAATTGAGTTTATTACAATTAGAGTTACAAAAAGGTTAAGTATTATTTCTTCATTAACAATTTTTTGTTTTTCTATACTTAAAACTTGTTTTGCAATGGGCATGATTTATGTAGGGGAGCAGAATTTGCTACCTCAAAATGTATCTCTTTGACTTGATTATTTTTAAGAACAAAAGACACAGGAAGAAACTTGGACCTTCCCCCCTAACTACCTAATAGAATTTAAGATAGAAGGCCTATATCAGGAAGGAGCTATCCCCGTAGATAACTATAGTATAATTTGAAATAGATGTGGTAGACAGGGAGGAAACTAGCAAGGCCCGTTTGATCAAAATCCTCTCCATGTCCCATGGTTTCTGCAAGCCTGGCAAACATTTGTTTACCAAACGTTTGCTTTTCCATCTCCGTGTGAATTTTCCTCCTCCTCTTTGAAGTCCCAAACCACTACCTCCAACATCCTCTTTTATCTTTAGCTGAAGATGGTATTTAAGGTGGTAGCTTCAGCCATTTTGGTGAGTTATTCAGTTTTCCTGGATTTCTCCCACGTGTGCATGTTATTAAACTTTGTTTGATATTTTCTTCTTATTAGGTCTCATGTCAATTTAATTCTTAGACCAGCCAGAAGAACCTAGAAGGGTACAGGAATATTTCCTCCTCCCTTACATTTACCTTAATGATAAAATCAGAAAACGAGCATAATTTTAAAAGAATTTATTAAGCATTAGCTCAGCAACAGTATGAGAGTGACTTTAGTCTGGTATTTGTGGAGGTAGGCAGTTGGGAAGTTTGGTATAAAAACGTTCTTGATCAAAAACTGACCTTTTAAAATAGTAGATTCACAGAGGTCATAATGCCTACACTTTCCTGGAAAATCAGAGAGAAGATAACATGAGTAATTGGGCTATTGGAGGTAAGATAAATAGAACTAATCTCTACCATGAGATATATCTTCAGACACTGGTACAGACAGGCCTCACCACAGAAAAGGGATGTGACTCAGCAAAATTGAGTTTAGGGAAGAAGCCAAACACAGCTGAACATAAGGTCCAATTATTTTGTTTTGTGTATGCATCAAAACCAAATATTTTCCACTCACTGAGTGGTCCTTGAGAGAAATGAGGACTGCAGGGTTTTCCAGCTGTGCCCCATGGGACTTATCATTTCTTATGCAATCATTGTACTATGGCCAAAGTCAAATAAAACCAGGGTTTCACCAAGGGCCATGAGAAAGCAGATAAGATGATACTGGGCAGCAGCACTCTATCATTGTTCTCTATTCTATCTAGACTTTATGTATAGACTCTGAGCTGGGAGCACCCAAATCCATTTCTTGGATACCTGTACCTGAGATGCTTTGTATGAATTTTAATTCCCAGGGAAGAGGTAAAAATATCGTGTCATGGATACTCTCTCAATCGTGGGCATCTGGATCCAAACACCTGGGGTCTCAAATGAATGTTGAACCTAAAGTAGTAAAGAAAACCTTTAGAGATTTTCTAAAAGGGGAATTTGGACTTCTCTCTCAGGAGTGAGAAAATTTACAGTGTGTATTAAGGCCATGGCCAGGAAGTATAAACAGAAGAAATTTTTAGCTTTTCCTTGGATTTAGTGCACACATGAATGAAATAGTACTCTCAAAAGCATTCCCTGAATGAGCAAGGCTATCAGAATCAGAGAAACTCACACTGGTTCTATGTAGTAATTCAAAAACTTCCTCTTTCAATAGACTTGGAGTAGAGGAAGGAGCATCATGATGACTTAAGGGCTTCAGATTCCTGAAAAAAGTTTGCAAATGATTCTACAAAGTTTTCTGGGGCATAAAATTGAAAAGACAAGAAGATCCCTACCTTTCGAAAAATCTCCTCCAAATGATGACAGCAAGAGTATTTTTTGAAGTAGTAGATAAGTTTGGAAATGAAGAAAGAGCCATTTGTGTCAGTTCTCCAAGAAACATTATCTGCAAATAAAAGGTATTAAAATATTGGGGCATGTGGCCTTTGTATAAGTGTGGAAGACTCTCAGAGCCATAGCTTTTGGACAAAGTTTGATTTCGGTGCTTTGAAGGAGAGAGGGAGTCCAAATCTGGGTAAAGCTGGGACCTCAGATTTCCATAGCAGGCCCACAGAAGGCCACCATGAACCCTCAATCATAAATCCCCTTCACTTTCTTAGTAGGCAGGGCCAAAGTTATGGCCCCTAGGATTGCAAGTAGTGCAAATGAACACAAGTCCTTTCAGCATTTATTACATAATAGAAAAAAAGAAGCCAGCTCTTGACATTCCTTGATTCTGGGCCTCCTCTTCATTCATACTGTTTCCTATTATAATTTTTTGTACTTATTGGTTTATTGTGTGAATATCTTTTGAATTACTACTTCTTTTTACAGTTGCAATGTGATTAAATCTCTCCTGTCATAAAAAAGCTAATATTCTTCTAATTGTCATTTTAACTGCAGCTACCTTCCTAGTTCTCCTTCCTTTTTATAGTTAAATTTCTCAAATTCGTCTCTACTCACTATCTTCATTTCCTCCCAGCCTGCTCACTCCTGTGTGGCTTCTCCATCCCATACTAACTTTACAAAATGGTTCTCCCCAAGGTCTCCTATGACCTCCAAGTCATTAAATCTAAAGGTCATTTATCAGGTTTCACCTCTACCTCATCTCTCATTCACATCAGAAACTGTTGGTAACTCCAACAGATTATTTCTTGGTAACTCTGACGACACATTCTCCTGGTTTTCTTTCCTAGTCTGTGACCATACCCTCTGGGTCTAATTTGCTGACTAATACCCCTATCCCTGATCTTGTACTCTAGGGTTCTTCAAGGCTCAGCTTTAGGATTTCTTCTCACTCTATTCTCTGTTCCTAGATAATTTCATCCATTTTGGAAATATTAAAGTATCATCCTTAGGCAAGCATCTCCCAAAATTCTAATGCAGATGTCTCTGCTGAAATACACAGTTGTGTAACTCTCTACCCTTCATTTCATCTTGAAATATGCCAAAGGCATCTCAAACTTTCCTGCAGGAATCTCATTTTAATAAATGCACCACAATCATCCACTTGCAAACTTGAATTACCTCTACCATCCCTTCTTGTTCACCTGCCATATCCACTAAACCACCAGGCCATATTAATTTCATATACTAATTATTTCTTAGATCCAACAACTTAACTCATCCCAAGACAATCATTATCACCTATGGCTTATAATACTGCAATAGCATTTTAACCTGTCTTCCTAATATCTACTCTTGCTGTACCATAATCCATTCCCCATAGAACCCCCAGAGTGACCATTTAAAAATAAAATTTTTATCAGTTCATTGCTTAAATTTCACCAAAATTGCCTGTTACTATTAGTATAAAGTAATAATAGTCATAAAGTATATTATTATAAAAAAACAAATCCTTCCCTAACATATGAGGCCTCAAATTGCGTGGCTCCTGCCTGCCTCTCCAGCCTCCCTTTTGGTACTCTCCCCTGGCTCTGTGCTCAGGCACACGGGCCTTCTTTTCTAAGCTCCTTTCTTTCTCAGGTCCTGTCTGTACACTACTTTTCCTGTCTCGAATGTTCCTCTCTTACCCTTCATCTTTCAAACGTGACCCTTCATCTAACATGGTTAACCCCTTCATCTTTCAAATGTGAGAACAGATTTTTCTTTAAAGCACTTATCACAGTTGATAAGCATTATTTCTGTTATGCTGTGCATATATTTTCCCACCAATTAATTTCTGTCTCTCCAGCCTGACTATGCACTCTGTAAGGTTCAGTAACCATGTCTGCTTTAGTTGTGTATCATATGCCCTGTACTTAGCACAGTTACATGTACAAAATAATGAATGCAAGAATTTCACATATTAGACTGTATTTCCTCAACTAAATTAAATGGTATCTTAGAGTATCAGGCCATATATGCCTTTTTAATCTTCTTCAATAGGTAAAAGTGTAGAGCTCTTTGTCAAATAAAATCTTATTAACTCTCCAATATATAAAACAAAGAGAAGTAGAACTATTCCGGTTGTGGAGTCAGTGTTGCCTGCATGGCCTTTTTCCTATTTCCCCAGGCTAGACTCAGAAGGTCCTCTAGTTCCCTGCTACTCACATGTGGCCATGGACCAACAGCACTGGCATCACCACGGAGCTTTTTAGAAAGGCAGAATCTTAGGCTCTGCCCCAGATCTACTGAATCAGAAATTTACATTTTTTTTTTTTGTGAGGAAGATCAGCCCTGTGCTAACATCTGCCGATCCTCCTTTTTTTTTTTTTTTTTTGCTGAGGAAGACTAGCCCTGGGCTAACATCCATGGCCATCTTCCTCCACTTTATATGGGACGCCGCCACAGCATGGCTTGCCAAGCAGTGCATCGGTGCGCACCTGGGATCTGAACTGGTGAACTCCTGGCCGCCGCAGCAGAGTGCGTGCGCACACTTAACCGCTTGCGCCACTGATGAGATTCCCAAGCAATTTCCATGCACATTAAAACTGTAATTACTGCCCTAGAGCACTTAGAACTGTGACTTGTGTAAACTAGATTTTTAAAATTGTCCTTGTTATCTAAATTGTTGATAAAACAATATCATGGATGACTGTTAAATAGATTTTCTGTAGGTTTGACCATAAACAATCAAGAATATCTTCTATTTCTACCTTCTACTATGGCTTTCCTGACACAGAAGGATTTTTTAATCATTGGCCGCATTATCCTGAAGGCAGGAATTTGAATGTTAATTAATTTCCTAAGAGTACATTCAAATAACACACCAAGAGGTTCTAGGATGTGTGGAGCAAGAATTATGGTTTTACTGGTTGGCTTGATTAATTACTAGTAGATGATCAGGTGTATCAAAGTATGAGAAGATGATACATTTTTGTGCCATTGCTATATTAAAAAAAATTATTTATAGTTAGACTGTTTTAACTCTGGATTCTCACCAACTCTTGTTTACTTTGAAAGTTTCCTCCAAAATCAAGACTTATAGCTTTCTAGTTATGAAAATCTCAATATTTTAAATCTCTTCTCCACCTAAAATATCTCATGAATTAGAGAAGAAATGTTATTAAATTAGTGATAAGATATGATCATAGCCAAACCTGTGATCTAGAAACTAATAGGATATTTAGAAATCATTCTATCTGGAGTCACTTACGTGGAGTGGAAGATTTGAAGGCAATGAAGTCTTTCTCCACATGGGTCTTTGTAATAGCATCGTTCCAGATGTAACCCTGTGAGGGCTGGTTATATCTATATGCAGAGGCTTCTCCCGAGTCAGTCACCCAAACACTCCCATCACCTCCTGGGAGAGACATCCATATCTTATGAAAGATATATTCACACACACACACACACACACACACACACAAACGATCTCTTTTACAACTATATTTTTACTTCAGTACATTTATTTATCAAAAATGCAAGCATCTTGGTACTAGAAAAAGTACCTCACTGATTGGGAACCATATAGAGCCCACTTAAGTTTAGAATAACCATGTTGACAACCTAGTCCCAAATGATCAGGACATTCCTCATTGTTCTAGACTACTTATCATTTCTTTAAAAATGGTACAGACTTAATATAATTCCTCCTGGACTGTAGCTAAGAGTAGTACTAAAGTGTTATTTCTCTCACCCATCCCTGGGAAAATGAAGGCTAGACACTAGGCTAATAGAAAAAAGTGCACGACCACTCCCTGGGTTCCCCCAACTCAGACTCACGGCCTCGGCAGGCTTGCGTGATGATGACCTTGGGTTTGTCTTTTAGACTCTGACAGTTACGGTTGTTGAAAATTTGGAAGATGGTGTCATCACGAAGAATATCTGGCTCTTGCTCTGAGTATTTTGTCCCATAGATTCCATCCAGGTTGCCATGTGACATAAACACCAGGAATGTGCTGTCTGAGGATCGGTGCTCTCGGCGGGCAGCAAACTGCCTTAGTGCTGTTTCCATTTCCTGAAAAAGACTCTAGAATTACTGTGGAGAAACTCTCCATATATAATTCGTACTCAAATAGATGGAGTTCACAAAAACGAGCAGCACTAAGGAATCAGGTGACTTGGACGGAATGGAATTGTAAGAGAAATTATATTCTGACACAAAAACAGAAAATTGGATGTATAGAATATTAAAGTTAGTAGCATTTTTATATAACATCTAGCCCAATGGTTTTCAGTAGAACCTTAGACTTAGGAGGATGCAGGGTGATAGAGAATAATGAGGGGGAAGTGAGATGTCAAGTCTCCAATAGGAAGGCTTTGCTCTTGTCTGTTTTACATGTTGGAGTCCCTGTAAATTTTGATTAAAAAAGAGAGAGACCAGAGACAGAAACAAAGAGAGAGAGTTTTCCACTGACAAAAATTAGAAACACTTAACAAATTCCTTCATCAAGGAACAGCAGAAAGTTAAGTTTAAAATGGTTTGTCTCAAGTCACCCAGGGTATTTTTGGCAGAGCTAGAATCACGACTTTTTCTTTATATATGTGTATGTGCGTGCAACTTTTTTATTTTACTACATACCTGGCTTTACATTTAGACACATGATATTGAAATTATAAAAGTCTCATGAGCTCATTCTGTAGATATCAGGCAATTTCGGGGCCCAGAGCTTGTGTCTCACCCAGACTATCAAGTAATAGATACCTCCCAGATTGAGAACTTTAGAAAGATCCAACGTGTTTAGTGAAATGGTTCATACCGAGCTGCTCTAAATCTTTGCTATGAGACTTTGCACTGGAGGAAGCTGAAATCCAGGGGATTCTATTCTGGAGCAAACATTACATGTTCCCGTAACATGCATTTTGCTCTTACAGCTGCTAAGGAAGAAGTTCAAAATTGTTTAGGAGGGAAGGAAGTTTGTCCCACTCTCTTGGGCCATTACCAGCGCTGTGAGATTCTCCTCTACAACCACTGAGTATCCAAGGTTTTCAAGCAGTTCTTGCATCCCCAAAAGGTCAACTTCAGAACCATTTCGATTAGTAAGACAGTCAAATTCTTTGTTGCAGATGATGAGGGCCAGGCGTGTTCGGCCGTTCTTCTCCATCACAGGATATATCTGCAATTAACAGACACAGAATGAGTTGTCCCAGGCCTCCTCCCTTTTGCCTCTAAAGTCCATACAAAACACGTCCTTACAATTATAGACCGGATGGCTGGATAACTTGAGATTGGAAATATGTCCTCATGAGGAAAGAGACAGGACCACAGATTGAAAACATGTACTAGATCTGAGTGTATATTCTAGGAATTTGGCTTTGGTTGGGTGGTGGATAAGAGTTCCATGATGGGACGGGAGGGTTAGGAAATCTAATGTAAGACCACTTAATTAATAACATGATTAGATAACATCCTATAACTTTTGGCCTGATCTTAAGGCATTTATAACAAGAACTAAAACTCCCAGTGAGTCCCCAGTATCTTCTTTGAGTGGACAATCTTGTGTCTCCCTATTCCAAAGCATATCACCTCATCTGCCTTTGTTGTCTTCAGTTTATGGAAATGATCATGAGAACAAGGCTTCAACTTATCATTGGGTTGGGAAACTTGGGTTTCCTGAGGAGCTAAAAGAGAAAAAATAACTCATTAAGCAGTAATATCCACTGCCTTGCAATCATGCAGATCTTTTAGCTGGGCACTCATTCCTCTGAAATGTTTACTCCCATCCCACCAAAAAGCTTAATATAATAAGAAAATAATTTTATATTTAAAATGACTAAAACAAAAATCTTGAGTACTCCCCCTTATTCTTTCTGCTTCTTATTGACCCCATCATAAATTTCTGTTTTTGTTAGTGGTCATGACATTGACCAATCTTTCAGAACCAACACATTAGACTCACATAAACACAGTATCTAAGATTTGGAAGGAAGCCTAATGTTCATCTAGTCTAGTCATGTAATTATTCAGATATTTGAACTCCACTTAAAATATCCCTACTTTATTATTACCACTCTATGAAATATATCCACTAACAGGGAACTTACAACATTCCAAAGTACTTTTGAACAGTTCTGAGTATCATAAAATGTGAACCTTCTAAGCATTGTTTTATATTTCCCGTGTTGGGATCATACAGAAAAATGTCTAATTTCTTTCCCTGTGAAAGTCCATGAATTCATTCATGACTTCAATATTTCCATTATTTTATGTAAATGTTCCCAAATAAACAATTATTCTATATTATCTCAATTGTGTTTACTGTACCATAAGCTTAATTAGGAAAGGGAAGATGTCTTTAATCTTTGTATTGCCACTATCTAGAATGATATCTGGTACAGATTAAAAGTTTATATCTGCTTGTAAATATATAGTTATCTTCAAATACTTGAAAATAGCTACCAAGTATCTTCTGGTTCTTTCCTTTCCCTTAGGGCAACAGCCTTCCTTTCCTTCTAATATTTTTGCATGAGTGCTTTCATATTTTTAACCAACAAATCCATCAATTTACCTACATCTTTATCCACCTACTCTAATTTCTCTCCTACTAGAAAGACATATTCTTCCTCCTATTTAAGGGTCATACCTCTACTTATGCTCTGAGTTTCATTCTCTCTCACACACAAGGAGTTTACTCAGGCATTTTTTCAGCCCTCTCTTCTACACCATCTACCATGTGGCTTATCAGCTTCTCTTAATATCAATTTAACTTTTGTGCGTGTGTGTGTATGTGTGTGTGAGGAAGATTGGCCTTGAGCTAACATCTGTGCCCATCTTCCTCTACTTTATATGTGGGACACCTGCCACAGCATGGCTTGATAAGCGATGCATAGGTTTGTGCTTGGGCTCCAAACCTGTGAACACTGGGCCACCGAGGTGGGGCACGTGAACTTCACCACCACCGGGTCAGCCCCACAATTTATCCTTTAAAATCGCCTTCCCTTGATCCTGTTTCACCACCAGCTATTGTCCCATTTCTCTGCTCCACTTCTCAAAACAATTACTTAGAGGCATTGTCTATTTTCATCTCTTATCTTTTTTCTTGTATGCAATATAAACTGGATATTATCCTCATCACTTAAATGAATACTTGTTATCAAGGTTACCATCGACCATTTGTTGCTCCCTTAACATTTAACATGGTTGAACACATCTTTCTTGAAAAATGTTCTCTAGGCTTCTGTGATGCTGCATTTTCCAGCCTTTCTTTCTAAATCTGTCTATCTTCATTGCTGGCTCTTCCTCTTGTGCCATACCTCCAAAAGTTGGGTTATATATTGGACCTTGTTATTCTCTATCAACATCTCTCCCCAGGCCCCTTACAGTCCCATCATCTTAAATCCTATCTACATGCTGATGAATCCCAAGATTTATCCCCATCTCTAATTCCTCTGTGAACTCCTCAATTGAACATCCACCTATTTATTCAACATCTACCCTTGGATGTAACACGTTTCAAACTAAACATTTACAAAGAAGGACTCCTGATACTTGTCCACTCCTACAAATCTGTTTCTCCTGAGTTTTCTCTCAACCACAAGTTTTCTCTATCTCAGTAATTGGCACCCTTCACCCAGTTGCCACACCAAAAACCTAGAATCATCCTTGAGTCCTTCATCTCTTTCATTAGCCCAATCCATCCGCAGATTCTGTTGACCCTACCTCCAAAATAGATTCCAAATTTAACCACTTGTCATCATCTCTATTACTGCAACCCCAGTCTAAAAGCTATTATCTCTTAACTGAAACTTTTAAAAGGCTTTCAATTAGCTTGTCTGATTCTATGCTTGTCTATCACTCTTTTGCTTAAAAACTTCTAAAAGCTTTCCATTGCAAATAAAATCCAAATTCTTTCCCAGTGACCGCATAGCATATGTGACTCATATTGTTATTTTTCATGTGCTTTTCTTAACCACATCCTTATTCCGTTTTGTGCACTTGGTAGTGGCTTATATCTTTGATGTTCTATTAATCCTTTTAAAGATGTTATTAATCCCTTTTAAAAATATGAGTCTCAGAAAGGTTGGGCTAGTTATACCAGAGAACATGGTTAGTCAGTAGCAGTGATGGGCTCAATGTATAGATTTCTTTGGTTTTACTCCAGTTATCTTTCCACTACACCACAGCCCCCCACCCGCATTTTTTTAAATCTTCATTAGTTCAAATAATGTCACTATGTGTCCACGATATTACCTGTCAGAGGTAGAACTGGTGCCTGGGACAATCCAGCATTGTCCTCAGTTTCATCATCTTCATCTTCACTTCCAGATTCTTAGGAGAATTGAAAATCAGGGCTGTAAGCATTAACCTTACTTTTGAGAGACTTTGTCGGGGGGCAGAAGGGAGAAATAACTCTGATTTCCTAAACACCAATTTAGTGGTCTTTGCATTATAATGTAGGGCCCCTGTATAGCTGTCTTACCCCAAGTGATGTATGAGGGTTCCCGTGAGCCACTGGGTTTGGTGACAGTTACCTGGTGGAGGGAGAGACAATGCCTGGGCTGATCCAGATTTTTCCTCATTGCTACTTTCTTCATTTTCATCTTCAGATTCTGAAGTGGAGTGAACAAAAAGTTAAGGATCAGTGCTCTACTCTGAATGTTATTTCCAAAGACAAAAGTTGACTGAGAATATGGGTTTCCTAGGTGTTTACTAGAATACCTTCTGACAACACTAGAGGTCTATGGGATTTCACCTATGACGTGAGATTTGGAGGCAGTTACCTGTTGAAGAAGAAGATGACTCAGTGTTCTCAGATTCATCATCCTCATTTTCAGGATGAGATTCTGAAATAATAGGAAAAAAATATTTGTTAGCAGAACTAAGTTTCTGGAGCCTACACACTTCAAACTCTTTCCCTTTCGCTGACAAGGAAATGACTATGTTCACCTGGGGCTACCTTATGGAACCTGGAGATTTGGCTCATTCTCTAAGCTCCAGGTTGTTTTAGAGGACTGTAACTTTCTGCCAAGTTAAGGAGGAGGCAGAATTTCATTGAAACAAAAAAGAGTTCATTATCTTCCTCTTTATATAATTCAAGGAATAATCAAATTTTTTCTTTTTGTTTTTTGTGAGGAAGATCGGCCCTGAGCTAACATCTGCCAATCCTCCTCTTTTTGCTGAGGAAGACTGGCCCTGGGCTAACATCCATGCCCATCTTCCTCCACTTTATATGGGACGCCGCCACAGCATGGCTTGCCTAGTGGTGCATCGGTGCACGCCCAGGATCCGAACCGGCGAACCCCGGGCTGCCGCAGTGGAGCGCGCACACTTAACCGCTTGCACCACTGGGCTGGCCACCAAATTCTTTAATCAAGGCTTTTCTGCAATAGCGTTTTTCATTCTGAGGAAGAAAACTACATCTCTGTACAAAAGTTAGATAGCCTTTTGACAACAAAATAAGTCCAGAGAGATGTTCCAAGAATTGGCAATATATTCATGTATATAATTTACTGTAGAGTAGGAGTCAAAAACTATGGCCTGCAGGTCAAACTTAGTCTGACACTGTTTTTGTAAATAAAGATTTATTGGAACACATCCACATTCATTTTGCACTTATTATCTATTGCTGATTTCAGGCTACAACAACAGATTTGAGGAGTTCTGACAGAGCCCACACAGTGTAAAAAGCATAAGATATTTACTATCTGGGCTTTCAAAGAAAAAGTGTGCCAACCCATGCTCTAGAGAGAAAGAAACATTTATGTTCCACCAACCCTCAAATTCCCCATGTCCTCCTTTAACAAGGAGAACTCTAGGTTCCCAGAGATTTATTCTTTTGGCTAAGCCACAGCTAAGCAGAAGATGATGGATTTTTTTCTATTGAACATTCTGTATCTGCGAATGACTTTAGAGTCCACAGTGTATGGCCAGAGTAGCATGGATTAGCTAAAGACTATCATTGAATTTAATATGGCTGTAGCACCATTTATTCGTTTAACAAATATTTAGTCAGCATCTAGTCAGGTACCATTTCCTTGAGTTTGAGGTATATTCAAAGATCCATGCCAATGGAGCTTACATTATAGCAGGGGGAGATATAATGTAATGAATACTTAAGTGTTATGGAGTGACTGAAAGTGACAACTGCCAAAGAAAAAAGAAAATGTGCAGCAGTATAAAGAGATCGGGGATGTTGGAACAGGAAGTGGGGTAGGTCAGAGCATTTTGCAATATTAAAAATGACAGACAGACAAATAAGTTACTAGAAACGGGGATAGTTTATTCTCCACTTGCGAGCAGAAATAAGAAGACAGAAACTACTTAAGGATAGCAGACAATGAACAGTTAGCCCTTTAGCTCGAGATACTCACTTAAACTTAGCTGTTTCTTTGGGTTGAAGAGATGGTCCATAAATATTTTTCCTGCCATTTGTGTTTTCTCAGTGATATCTTCAATCAGGTTTTCACTCCTGTTCATGATGAGGTTCACTCTTTTCCCTAATCTTTGTAACTCATCCCCATTTAACACATTATTTTCCATCAAGTCATCAAAAAAGCCTTCAAGCATGTTCCTGGCAATCGACTTCACCCTGTTGACGGGATCTTCTTTCCCTGGTCTCTTGCCTGTGAAAATGATGATAGGATTTTTTGATATCAGATATCTGATTCCAGGCCAATGGTTCTCAAATTTTAAGGTGCAAAAGAATCTCTCGAAAATCTTGATAAACAGAGCTTCCTGCACCCCATTCCCAGAAATTCTGATTTGATATATCAAGGTGAAGCCCATGAATTTTCATTTCTAACAATTTCTCAGGTGCTGCCAATGATGCTGGTCTGAAGACCACACTTGAGAGTAACATCTAGCTTGTTCAATTCTCTGCTTTTTTACAGATGGAGAAACTGAGGTTCAGAGAAATGAAGCAACTTCACTAAGGAGCTTAGTGATAGCTGACTCAGTTCAGTCTTTGTATCATCCATGATCCCTTCACTTCTTGTCACTTTTATTAACTCCTAATTTAAAAGCACATCATATTTAATACGTATAGCAGTGTAACTTAAATGTATTACACCTATAAAAGAATGCATTTTGGTTTCCATGGGTGAGGCTGGCTGGGCGGCTCTCTATGCAGAGATTGAGAGCCAAAACTGTGGCTGGTTTGCTGGCTGCTGAAAACAAAAGTTCACACAGAGAGCAGAAATGTGGAGGAAATGTAGGTAACTCTGTTCAGGTGCACAGCCTCTCACTCTGACGAGAACATTTATAAAATAGGGGAGAATTCTGGGTCAGTATAAATCCAAAGAAAAGCCTAAAATCACAGGAAAGATTGAAGAACATAGGTACAGATTTTTTACATTTTCCTTTTTTCCAAGAAGCTGTAACATATTCACTAAAATACTTTATCTGTTATCATACCCAATACTGTGCCCCAGGCTCCCATCCTCTACATCCCCAGAGTAAAATCGTGTCCAGTGAGTGCCCCCCTTGCTGGCTTCTTCTGCTCTCCAGTACGCCCTCCTCCTGAGCTGTAACTGCCCCCAAACACAGTCATAAGCAACCAGAAAAAGCCCGGAGCCACTCACCAGCCATTGCTGCTGCTTGGGCTCCCTGGGCAGAAAAACAGTGAAACTGAAAGCAGCCTTCTCTCTTTGCTCTTACTGGAAACGCATGTTGATACTACCTAAATGGGAAATTGCAGCTTCTCAAGCTCTTTTGTACTTTGCCATGATAGAATTTGACTCTTCCTCTGTGATGTGTAGCTTCTTTCCTTTGGAAAGCAGGAAGCAACACTTGTCTTTTCTCTTTGCTATAAGAAACTCACCTGAATGCAATACACACACAACACCAGGTTTCTATATTCTGTTTTCCGGTCTATTTTTAACATGGCTAATAAGTCAAATTGACTCTTATTTGTCCCTGTACCACCGTTTAGCCACTAAATGGCAGGGAGGCCTCACTTGACTGATGCCTGCTCTTTCCTGGAAGTGAAGTGCGAATTTGGAAACCTTGAGGGAAGTGATAAACTGACTGAGAACTGCAAAACAGTGATACTTTTATCACTGTTTTAAAAACCCAGAGAAGAGGGTCATCCCGGTGGCCTAGCGGTTAAGTTCGAGCCCTCCGCTTCAGCGGCCTGGGTTTGTTTCCTGGCTGGTGGACTTACACCACTCGTCCGTCAGTAGCCATGCCGTGGTGGCAGCTCACATACAACAAGAGGAAGATTAACAGTGGATGTGAGCTCAGGGTGAATCTTCCTCAGCAAAAAACTTTTTAAAATAATAGGAAGATGTTTGCCATTAAGATTAAATAGAAAATTTTATAAACTGGAGTAAGATCACCTAGCTTCTTTAATATACTACAAAGTAACTGCAATTATGTGTTTAGCATGCATCTTTGTGAATTTTTTCCTATGCTTCTAAAAAACACTTAATACAATACTGATTTTATTGATGACCCCAACTATTGGCCTCCCTGACTAAGAATTGGCCTTATGACTTGGTTTTGGCCAATATAATGCAGTAGAGGGACAGTGTACAGTTCTCAGCCCAGGTCTTCAGAAGCATTATGCAATTCTCTGTCTTGGATACCTGAACCTCCATGTGAATAAACCTGGGCTAGATTGCTAGAGGATAAGAGACATGACATGGAGGATAGCCTGGTTGTTCCAGCCTAGGTCATCCTAGATGAGCTTTAAGCTTTCCAAAGCCAAGTGCTTCCCAAATATATAAGATCCCAGCAATATCAGTAGAGATGCCTACTCTCTGTGCGGGTGTCCTCAGACACATGGATAATCCCAGAGACAAGAAGATAATTTATTTGTGAACAATAGTAAATGCTTATTACTTCAAGCCACTGAGTTTTTGGATAGTTTGTTACTTGGCAATAGATAACTGACAAACATGTATTTATTTATAACTTTTTTAACCTATTATCAATAATTTGCTTTTCTATAATTTGACAAGCTATGTCAAACATTTATAAAATTCAGCACATTAAGAACTATCTCATTTTTTGCTGTATATATAGTATTAAAAATGCTGATGACTATAATTTTAAAATGTTTTCTCAAATTAATGCATACATAAGGCAACTAACCCAGTAGTATAGAAAAGCACATAATAAAAACCATATTCTCCAGTACAACTCTCCTCATTTTCAATCCCACATCCTACATATAATTTCCCTAAATTATTTGTTTTTATTTTCTTATGTTAGCCTTCAGAACACTCAATAACATGACTATTTTATCAATCTATTTTCTGGCATGTGAATATAAACAATGCCATTGACTACCTCATATGAAAAATGGGATGCAGTTCACTTACACTGCCTCACTTCTATCCTATTCTACTCACCTGATGACACCACAATTTTCAATTCTTTTCTTGATTAATTTTTAAACATTAAATAATACAGTTAACCTTCATTTCTTCTTCCATCAATGTTGCTCAGTACCATAATTCTCCTCTATGTAAGTTGATGATAGTTGCCCTTCATACAATTTCCTCCATCTTTTCTCACCTCCAATTAGACCATCATTTTAACCTATATTTTTATTTTACATTGTCAAATTTATCAAGCTTTACATTCACTTCTGTATCCACAACCAAACCTTCTGTGGCTTTATCCATAGAATGACTCTAAATGTTAAAAAAAAAAAAATGAAAAGCATTTATATTGTTATTGGCTATGTATATATTATAATCTGGCCAAACAATGTACTGGGGCTACATTTCCTTCTCTTTGGGTTTGATCTCCTCAAGAATTTTCTATTCAGAGAAGAATGTTTCTAGCCTCAAAATATACCAACTTATCATTACCTGGTCTTGTATACTTGGCCTTCTTTCCTATAATTCTGTCTAAGGCTAAGCCATCACTTTTTTCATTCAATTCACTTCCTCTCACCTACTCAAGGACGTTGTTCAATAGTAGTCCCATTGTTCTCCTACATCATTATTTTTTCACTTAATCATTGCATTACTATAACTTTCAAAACATTGTAATGACTCCATTTAAAAAAAAATAAACTCTCTTGATCCTACTTCCCCACAACTCCTCAAAAGCATCTATCCTTACTGTCTCCAACCGTCCTTTATTCTCTCTCGAACCAGCTCCGATCACCCTTTTTGTTTCTATCCCTCTATCAAAGCAACTCTTGTTAACGTAGCCAGTAATTTCCACATTGACAAATTAAATGTTTAATCCTCAATCACTTTTTTGACCTATTAGAAACATGTCACAGTGATATTTGCACCTCTTCCTGAAACCGTCCACTCGTTTGCATTCCAAATCACAATCCTGTCTTGGTTCTCCTGTTACTTCACTGGCTGTTGCTTGTAGTAACATTTACCAGTTAATTCATATCTCAAGGGCTCTGATCTATCTGTCCTCACTTATTTAGCAGCCTCATCTAGTAACTTGCTTTGCAATACTGTTTATATATAGGAAGAGAATTCAAATTTTAACCTCCAGCCCATACCTGTCCCCTGAATGCCATACTGATGTGGCCAGTGTCAACGGGGCATCTATTTGAATGCCTGGTAGACATCTCAATCCCCCCAAACCTACCACCTCTGAGAGTGTTTTCCATTTTATTCTTCCAGTTATTCAAGCCAATTTCATCCTTTCAGTTATTCAGAGTAGAACACTTCATTCCTTTTTCTTTCTCACAACTTTCTTCAATTCTGATGACTTTACCTTCAACATTAGATTGCTCACTACCCTCACTTCTGTCATCCAGATCTAGACTACCATCAAATCTGAATTTTTGCAATTGCCTTCTAAGTACTCTTTCTATGTCTGTCTTGGCCCCATGATTCTCATTCTCATCTGAACCCAGTATCCAGGGTTATCCTGAGAAATTATAACTCGGATAATTTAATTCATTCTTCAAAAGTCTTTAATAGCTTTCAATCTTAGAGTAAAAGTGGACGGTCTTTCATAGCAATGATACCTTATATGGTCTGGACCTTGGTCATCTCTCTGATCTCATGTCCAATCTTCCCCCACTCCCTTTGTGCCCCTGGATTCTAGCTACACTAACCTCCTTGCTAGTCCTCAAACACACCAAGCGCATTCATCTCAGGCCATTCCTACTTGCTTTCCCTCTGTCTGGAATGCTGTTCCTTCACATATCTCATGCTGGTTCCCTCTTTTTCTTCAGGTCTCTTCTGCTGATAAGTTATGTACTTATTTTGTTTCTGTTTATTATCTCTCTCTTGC
Source organism: Diceros bicornis minor (assembly GCF_020826845.1). Classification (NCBI taxonomy): domain Eukaryota; kingdom Metazoa; phylum Chordata; class Mammalia; order Perissodactyla; family Rhinocerotidae; genus Diceros; species Diceros bicornis. Next base: position 30,390,684 of record NC_080746.1, on the reverse strand, counting down.
CTATTAGATTACAAGCTCCCTGAAGACGAGGATTTTGCTTTGTTTTCTGCTTGATGCCCAATGCCTGACAAATAGTTAATATTTGTTATTTGCAGGTTGACTGAAATGAATGGATCTTTTGTTGATTTTGTGTATTTTAAATAGTCCTTCCACTGGTTTCTGCAGCTTGTCTTCTTTTTTTTTCACTATGAGTTCATTTTTATTTTTATTTTATTAAGCTTTGTTAGGATATGATTTATATACAAAATATTGCACTTATTTAATGAATACATTTGGAAGAGTTTGGACATATGCATCCGCCAGTGATATTATCACCAGAATCAACGTCTAACATTGTATACAGTGCTCTTAAATTTTATTGTATTAAATTTATTAATCTCTTTCTTTATGCAATATGCTTTTTGAATCTTGTTGGAAATTTCCGCTTACCTGAACCTCATAAAGATATTTTCCTATATTTTTCCCCACCTAATAATTTAAAAATTTTGTTTTTCACATTTAGGTCTGTGCCCCATCTGGCATATTCTTTTGTGTATGGCTTGAGGTAGAAAAAGTGTGTATGTGTGTGTGTTTTTGTCTACAAAATAATTTCTTGAATCATTTTTTATTTTACCTCTGCAACATGCCATATTCTATATTGTTCATTTCTAGCCTTGGTATTTTTTTCTATGTGTCTATTTGTCTACTCACGTGCCAACTGATAGATCTGTATGTTATGTCATGATTTGTGTTTAGGCAATCTCCCACTCCTTTTTAAAAAAATTGTTTTCTTAGCTATTCTTATGACTTTACCTTACAAACAAAGAGTATAAACAGCCTATCAAGTTTAAGAAAATATCCTGTTAGGTTTTCTTTGGGGTTCTGTTGGCTTTATAGATTGACTTGGGTGGAAATTTGAAACTTTTACTTTTATTTGTCTTCTCATCAATGATGGTGGTATATCTCTCATGCTAGTTAAATCTTCTTTTATGCTACTCAATCTTTTTTTAAAATATTCTTTTCAAATATACCTTGTAAGTATTGGTTTAGAATTATCTTTAAGGATCTTATGATGTTTGTTGCTATTGCAAAGAGATGCTTAAAAAAAGCAAACACTTCCTGATTGACCGTCTTTTGAATACAAGAATGCTATTAAATTTTGTATATTGATCTGAATTCTTGCATATGTGGGGACTCTATTATTAATTCGAAGAGATTTTTCCATTAATATTTTCCAGGAATAATGACTATTTTGTTTCTTGTGTTCCAACTTTTTTACTTTTGGTTTTATTGACTTGGAAGTCTAGTGCAAAATTGAAATATTTTTGACTTATATTTTATTTAAATGTAATATTTTAATATTTCTGCATAAGAAAGCTATAGATTTTCTCATATTAAGTGTTTTTCCTCTATTCTTATTTTGCTGGTAGGCTTTTGTTAGATGCATGCTGTTAGATTAAGGTATTGCCTTTCTTCCTGTTTTTCTAAGGTTTTCATTTATTTTTAATTACGAATGAATTCTGAATATTATTAAATGCCTTTCTAAACCTATTAAAATTATCACATTTCCCCTTTAATCTTTTATTTGGAGGAATGCTATCATAAATATTTCTATTATTAAACTGTAACTGCATTTCCAGAGTAAATATTAGCTGGCTAAAAGATATTAATATTATTTCATAAATGGCTGGATTTGCTTTGCTAACATGTTATTCAGAATCTTTGCATCAGTGTTCCTGAAAAATCAGCCTATATTTTTCTTTCTTTTTTTTTTAATAATTTTATTTATTTATATTTTTCCCCCCCAAAGCCCCAGTAGATAGTTGTATGTCATAGCTGCACATCCTTCTAGTTGCTGTACGTGGGACGCGGCCTCAGCATGGCCAGAGAAGCGGTGCGTCGGTGCACGCCCGGGATCCGAACCCGTGCCGCCAGCAGCGGAGCACGTGCACTTAACCGCTAAGCCATGGGGCCAGCCCCAGCCTGTATTTTTCTAATATTTCCTCTACTTCTCTAATTTTTTACCAGTTTTTTTACAAGTCCTGTAAAAGAATTTAAGGAAATTACTTCTTTTTTTTATTATTTGGAAGTTTTTATACAAAGTAGAGCTCATCAATTTCTTAGAAGTTTTGTAAGACATTTATTTACAACCATTGGGATCTGTTAACTTTTTTTGCAGGTGGATATGACAAAGAAAAAATAACTTATTTAATGTTTATTGATCCATTTGGCTTTTCATCTTGTCATGTATCAATTTTGTTAATTTACTTTTTCTGGAGACTCGTCCATGTCTTTCATCTATGTTATGTATAGTATTCTCTTATGGTTTTTATGTATTTATGTTTATTTGTTATATCTTTTTGTCTCTAATATTGTCTTTGTGCTAATTCTATTTTTTCATTCTCAGTCTTGTTGAATGTCTGCTATTTGATTAGCTTTTTAAAGAACCAGCTTTTGCTCTTTGTGATCTGCTCAATTCTTTGCTTCATCACTGTTTCATTAATTTTTGCTTCTTTTTTTTTTTTTTTTTGGTGAGGATTATCAGCCTGAGCTAACATCTGTTGCCAATCTTCCTCTTTCTGCTTGAGGAAGATTGTCCCTGAGCTAACATTCATGCCAATCTTCCTCTATTTTGTATACGAGACATTGCCACATCATGGCTTGATGAGCAGTACATAGGTCCATGCCTGGGATCTGAACCCGCGAATCCTGGGCTGCCAAAGTGGAGCGCGTGAACTTAACCACTATGCCACTGGGCCAGCCTCAATTTCTGCTTTTTAATCTTTATTATTTGCTTTCTTCTATTTTCATATTGGTTTATTATTTTTTTGACTTAAGTTGAAAGCTTAGTCCGTATGTTTTTTTCCTTCTTGTTTTTATACGTGTGCAGGTGTACAAATAGTTATATGTTTGTATATATATATTAAATACATATATGTGTGTATTTATAATATGTATATTTTAATTTCCAACTATGTGGAGATGTGGGGCAGTTCTTATGTTATTGAGTTTCTAATATTATCACTCAGTAGTCAGAGAATGAGGTGTCTATAACATGTATTTTTAGATCTTTGTGACGTGTCTCATGTTTCCACATGAACAAAGTCCAGAAATATAAATATTATGAATCTTTGTAGTGTTAATTAATCCTTACAATTGAACATTCAATTAACCCTTACAATTCAGAACCTTTGCAATTTCAATCTCTCCTTGCTTTTGTGAGGCAATGCAGTACAATGAGGTTAATAACTCAGATTCCAGAGCAAGTGAGTTTGCAATCAAATCCCAGTGTGGCCACTAACTGTGTCACTTTGGGTAAGTCTTTTAAGCTCTGTGTTCTTTTGTTTTATTATCTGTAAAATGGGGATGTTGATAATAATTGCTTTACAGAGCTGATGTATTAAGTTAGTTGCTTATATATAAAATCTCTTACAATAATCAAAATTCTTACAATAATCTTGACATACAATTAATCTACATAAATATTAACTATTATGGTTATAATTGACATCTAGAGCATCTCTTTATTTTTTTAACCCAGTTCAGTTGTGTACTAAAATATTTATTCAGCATTCTATATGTACATAGCAGAAGAGGTGCATCTCCTTGCATAATAGCTCTGACGGCCGTGTTGCCAAAATTCCTCTACCAACATTCACCCTTCCAGAAATTTGGACAATTTCTCTTCCATTGCTGACACTCCCCATTCTTTTCACTGTCCGTTATTTAATTATATATTTGTATTTCCATACAAATACACTGAGGTTACACCATCTTGACCCAAAGCCCAACTTATTTTAGACAATAGCCAAGTTCTTGCTAAATAATAAAATTTTCCTGAAGTGTGGAATGTGCAGAAGTCTAGAAAGAAAATAATTGACAAGAAAATTAATTAGCTTGTAGTAGGAAGAAAGAAAGGTATATGGGAATAATTTGCTAAAATCATGATAGTTTACGGAAGAAAAAAATAAGCTCAACCTATGATATCATTTAAGTAATAAATTATAAAACTTCTTCTGGACCATTTTAGACCCAGGGTTTGATGAGTGTACAAACGAGCAGCTGACCAACATACAGTTCTCATCTCCAGATAGGTACCATCTCTTTTCACCCTATTGCTGAGGGCAAGCCATGGCCAGTTCTCTTCACTCCGTGCAATGCAGATATTATATGAGTCATAAAGCTAGAAAGAAGAAGCCAGTTAGCTTCTTCCACTTCATTTCCATTCACCTACCATTTTAATTGAAATTCTATTCTCTATTAGAGGACCCAAAAGACATAGTTCATTTGTTTCCACTTTTATTGAATTGCAAAAAGTTAACTACATGTGCTGTACTGGAAAAGGTGCTCCTTGAAGTTGATCAGGAAGGGCTGGGCTCCCTGCGATTTCCTGAAGAAGAGAAAAAGAACACAAGGTCAAGATAGTAATCCCTAGAAGCCTTCAATCCATCTCTTGTCATGATTCTTCTTCCATTTGCTTTTGCCACTTCCCTTGTCTTCTATCTGTGACCCTTATAGTCTATTCACCAAAAAGCACTCAGAGCCATCTCTGTAAAATCTAAGGTAGATTATGTCATTTCTCTGTTCAAAAGCACTCGAGGGGTTTCCTATCTCATTCAGGATAAAAACTTCAAAACATTTACAATGTGATCACCAAGGCCCATATGATCAAGCCTCTGACCATTTTTCTGCATTTGTCTCTGCCATTTTCCCCAACTCTCATTCTCTTTAGGTCCACTGCTGTTTTGCAGTTCTTTAAACATATTAAGCACATGTTTGCCTCTAGGTATTTGTACTTGCTATTCTCTGTGCTATTCCCTGGGCACTTTTCCCTCAAAGACCCACAAGATTCACTCCCCCACTCTCCATTCTTTGTTCTAATTTCATCAGCATCACTTCAAAGATGCTTTTCCTTAATAATCTAGCTATAGCAGTACAACATACATCTTTTTGTGTCTCTTTAGCCTCCTTTATTTTTCTGCTTAGCTCTACCACTCTCTGAAATTTAATATCTTTACTTGTTTGTGTATTTAGAGTTTGTCTCCACTCACTAGAGTATGAGCTTTCTGAGAGCCAGAGCTCCATTAATTTGTTCACTGGTATATTCCAAGCATCTAGAACAGAACCTGGAACATAGTAAGTGCTTGATAAATATTATCTTAATGATTAATTCAATCCCCAAATATGGTTCTGTCAGACAAATGAGGCATTAAAAGCTGTTTTGCTGAAGTATCTATGCAATTATGCAACCAGGGTGTGAGAAACCAGGGGTAGGAGATGGCGTGGGTAAATATTTAAAGTATTTAAATAAACTTTACTATAAAATACAATTTTATTTATGTTTCTGAGAGAAAGATTAATAATATGTTCATAGTATAGTGTGATATAAAGCTGTTATGAATGAGTAAAATAACTGCTAGGTCTAAACTCGATGTACCCATTCAAATATATTTTGACAAAAAAAAAAAAAAGTTAAGTGTTACCATGGGTGCTTGAAGGAGTTTCTGAGCAGTATTTGAGGATCCAAGAGAAGATTCTGAGTGTTCTATTATCTACATTATGATAACTGTCAGGCAACCAGAGTCTGCCTCAACAGAAGCATTACCAGGCTATATTTTATACTGGCAATGGTAGCTCAAAGTCAATAATGTGATACATGCACTCAGAGAACCCAAGTTCTGCTTTTCCCACTGTCAGCTCTTCTGTTTTCTGGTTTTTCAGGATCTGAGGCAATATTTGGTAGCTCAATATGTGTGTGTGTGTGTGTGTGTGTGTGTGAGAGAGAGAGAGAGAGAGAAGAGGTAAATATAAGTAATAGTGGAAGCATGAGTACACGTCTATTTTAATAATTGCTACTCCATGTCCTTCATTGTTTAATACTTCCTGTCTTGGTTTGGCTTACCTCCTTGATTGACTGATTTATTGATTGATTGATTGTGGAGATGGAAGGGGATCCAGATGCATATAAGTACAGTAAAAAACAGCGACTAAACACCGAACCCCATCAACAAGGAAGACTAATTTGACCACCCAAGCATTCAGGGATCATTGGTCATTAGACCTCACCACCAATATTACTCCCTCATTTATTTCACTTGCCAGCAATTCGACTCTTGATACTTACTATTGTTAGTTGCCGGGAAAGAGGTAGAAATATCTTGACATGGATTGTCGTTCAATGGTGGGCATTTGGGTTTTAACACTTGGTTTTTCAAATGATTGTTGTACCTAAAAACAAAAAGAGGCTCTAGATGAGACATTCCTCTTATGCACTCTCAGAAAACATTTTGCACCATAAACCAGAAAATTCTGGGAATGAAGGGAACTCAAGGTTGATGGGACCAAGCCCATGGATATTCTAACTCCCTGCCACTGCTACCCTACCTCTTAGAAGAGACACCCCACTTCAGAATATGTTCTTTATTTCAAAATAAACATTTCACGCCTAAACCAAGGTCTTTCAAACTCCATTTCCCCTATTTTCTGTTTCTGATTGGCAGATCTGATGATCAATTATCTCTTGGGACCTGTTCATGAGAATAGGGTCTCAAAGATCCTCTACCTTCAACCTCCACCAAGGCTAACTCCTCAATTCAATAAGGCTCAAATCCCAAGATTTTGTCCTTAAAGCCTGAACGCTGAACAACTTTTACATCCCCACCACCAAACTGACCTCCAAAGTCTTTTGCCATAGACTGATCAAAGAGATCCTATTTACCCCAGACCCACTATTTCTAGTCTTTTTCAGGAAATGCCTTTGCAAGTATAATGTCTAAATCCTATTCATCCAACAGGACTTAACTCCCTAAGTTTCTATTCACAGAGACCCTGACTCATGTTATGATGCAATCTTCTACAACTTAGTAAAGATATATCCCTCTTTTCCTACAGGAGTGCTCCTGTTCTCTGCGGTTTTGAATGTAAAAATAACCCACCTCCCCATGTGCTTGATTAATAAGACCAATCTTTTTCTCCATAAAAAAAGGAAGAGCATCTATTCATTTATTCATGCATTTATTTATTCATTGAATATTAATTCCTATGTGCCAGCACGTTGAGGTGTTGAGCAAATCCCTGCCTTCATGAAGCCTGTGTGTGAGTGAGTAAATCCAGGTAACAAACAAACAAATTAAATATATATTGAGTGGGTGGTGATAAAAGCTATGGAGGAAAGTAAGTTGGGATGGAGTAGGGAATAAGGTATGTCCTGAGTTGGGGAAGGAGTAACAAGTTTTCCCTTCTGGACCACTCCATTCAAAGAATGTCTTTTCCTGTATTCTCTTTCATGTGTCCTAGGTCTTTTTCTTTATGGATCTTATCACAATCTATAATCACACATTTGTTTGTTGGCCTACTTCTTTAGTATCCATCTGTCTCACAAGAATGTAAGTCTTAGGTAGCCTTATGTCGCATGTGTCTTATTCACCCCTGTGTCTCCAAGATAGAACCCATTACCAGGTAGACCACCCAAAACATATTGATTTAATAAATTAAGCAACGAAAATTAATTGAAAATACTTTCCATTCTTTGAATTTTAAGAACTTATAGCCCATAACATACAAGCTTACCTTTTATAGTATTTTATTCTCTTTTGATCTCCTTCTGTGACGTGTTGACATCTTGTTTTCCTAAATCAGATGTTAAACACCTGGATGACAGAAACCAGGTGCCACTTCCCTTTTGTTTGCCTGACAAAGTCTGTCATAGTCATTTGAAGCACTTGAAGCAAATAACAGAAAAGTCTTCCTGAGCAAATAAATGATTAGAAAAGGAAAGAGAAGCTTACCTTCCGAAATACTTCCTCTAGGTGACAGCGCCAAGAATATTTTTGGAAGCATGTGATGAGTTGTGTAATGAAGAGAGAACCCTTTGTGATGTCTCTCCAGGACACATTATCTGTGAAGATAGGGAGTGGTAAGCCTTGGGCTGTGGCCTTCACTATATTTTTGTTTACATTTTTGTATTTTGTTTTTAAGTGTAGTTTGGGAATTATCTTGACATATTTAAGGGAAAGATTTACAACCCTACATTAACTCATTTTCCACAGAGAGGACACGGAAAACTGGCATAGGTTGTACTAAAGGGGTGGCTCATTGGAATTGTGGGAGCTTGCATAGTGATTGCATTGTATTTTGAGGACTGACTTTCTACTGTTTGCCTTACGTTCATTCACTTGGCTTTGAAAAGAGGCTTGAGAAGTAACTGGAATTATCTCATTTTGCAGAGGAAAGAATAGAAGCTCAGAAGGATTAAAGAATTTCCGCATGCTCACACAGGTGGTTATTTACAGATTATATACCATGCTGTCTTTCACAATATAATAAACAAAATAGGTAAACAGATCCAAAGGAAACTTTTGGAGGGAGGGATATGTTTATGACATAGATTGTGGTGATGTTTCACAGGTATATACTTACCTCCAAACCCATTCAGTTATATACATTGAACATGTACAGCTTTTTGTATATCAATTATCACTCCATAAAGTGATAAAAAAAGATTTAAAACAAAAATTTGCACATTAGAAATACTCAAATGTAAGACTTCTTGAGATGATTACCTAGAGGTCAAGACTATTACCCTTTTATTAGGCCTAATAAGCTTCATAGTATCGTTTTTCTACTTCTTTTAAAAGGACATCCACGTTCCTGCTGAGGCATGCAATGGCACTACTGTAAATGGCATCAGATGGGAAATATGGAGAAAAGGGTTTTGAGTTGATAATTTGAGAAAAGGCAGCCAGTCCGGGACCCGTAAAAACTCTACTTAAAATGTTAAATGGATTTAATAGAAAACTGAATCAATCATGTGTTTTTAAATAGTGTATGCTGAAGGGGGTTCCGTGTAGTAGGTTGTTTTAATGTTTAGTATACCTTTGACTTTAAAGTGCAACACATAATAAAAGTGCAATTTGAAAAAGTGGGAAAAAAAAAAGAATCTCCATCTCCATAGAACAAATAAGATAAAATGTAAAATATATTGACAGTCCTCAAAATTTGTCTCAAGTCGTTGCTGCATAAAGCCTATCTTGATTTTCTAGAATCATTCAGAGGTGACCTCAGGCCCACAAATCCCTGTCTGCAACTGAAAGACACATACGTGGGGTTGAGGAGCAGAAAGCAATGAAGTCCTTCTCCACGTGAGTCTTGTAAACGGCGTCCTCCTCCAAGTTCTCAGGTGACACTGAAGGGCTGTCTGCCCAGCCTGCTAGACAGTCACGGACCCACAATTCCCCACGATTTGCTGTAGAGACATCAACTTGTTACACATTGTTTGCCTCCCTCAGTATGACTGTCACAATTGCCCACCTCACTCCTTTTAAATGTTCATTCTAACCAGTTACATACACCCACACACACCATTTTGCCTGTCTCTAATGTTGTTGAGCAATGTGCCGTTTAATAGTAACAGCATCATGTCAATAAATACTGACAGTGGAAAGAAGCTATTTACTAAGAAGACTAAATTTCAAAAAACTGGAAGAACCCATTTGAGCAAAGAAGTTAAAGGAGCAAAGGAGTTAAAACCTTATCTGCATAATTTCAGAGCATAGTTACTATTTTTTAGCTAAATTATTTCTGCTCTTTTCTCCCCCAAACACTGTTTCAAAAGCTAAGAGGCAAATGGAAGTCAGGAAAAAAAAAAAAAACAGAGAAACTTTTGACTGCAATTCCAAGTTCCCTCATTTTTCTACTCATTTCCCTTTCAAAAAAAAAAGGGTGCTGCTCTTACACAATAGCCCCGCTTTCAAATGAAATTCTTCTCAAGACAGAGAATGTTAAAATGTCTGTAAAACATTTACAAATAAAGCTGTCATTAAAATGATTTTGTTTCATGGTCTGAATATTTTTGTTTAACTTTGATATAGGGACTCTGATGATCTCCTTCACCACTTACCTTGGATTAAATTGAATGGAAATTTCTTAGCTGACAAGACAAATTCTCATAATGCCAGCCCCCTACATGGAGTTTCCTAATAAGTCAGTTGAGTTTATTTGCACTGGATGGGGTCTAAGATTGTTTCCCCTAGAAACGAAACATATGTCACAATCCTCTGCAAACAACCCCACGACCTTTGGATTTGCCATCTCAGAACTCACCACCTCTGCAGGCCTGGACAATGATGACCTTAGGTTTGTCCTTGAGACTGGGGCAGTTCTTGTTGTTGAATATCCGGAAGATGGTGTCGTAAGGTAGTACATCTGGATTCTCATCACTATGCGTCGTTCCGCAGATCCCATCCAGGATACCGTGAGACATGAACACTAAGAATGTGCTGTCTGAAGACCTGTGATCTTGGTGGGCAGCAAATTCCTGCAGCACTGATTGCATATCCTGAAAAAGACCACAAAGTCTTACTTTAATAGAACAAGCATTAAAATTAATCTAACCTCTTATTTATCATGAGCAGTATAAGAAACATCTGTCATGTTCCAATCACGGGGCCTTCACAGAGTGGTTGCTCAGTGAGTTTTATTTGTCTTTCTATCTTGGAAGACAGGGTTTAGCTTTCTGTTCCTGCTAACAGTATGAAAACTGTCCTCTTGATACATATTATGTTTGCTTACTGTCACTTATATACTTTTTTCCTTTCCATCTCTGTCTTTTCTCTCATTACTTAATAAGAGCCTTCCATCATAAATGTATCATACCACTTTCCTTCTAAGACCCTTCCCACTGTGCTTAGAATAAAATCAAACTTCTGACAAATGTATACTCCTCTGTCCCACTATCCTTCCTCCTGCTATAGGCTCTATTCACACTGGCCTTTCTGTGCTTCTCATGTGCCTGTTTCATATTCAGTTCAGTTCAGACTTTTCACTTGTACTCATCCTTGCTTGGAATATATTTCATTCACGTCTTTCCAGAGCTATCTTGTTTCTTGTAGTCATGTGTCAGCTCCTATATTATCTCCTCAAGAAGTCTTTTCTTGACCGTCGTGTCAAACATTATTATTCCCCACTCACCAATTAGTTCTGATGTTTTCTTTTTCCTTTTCTTTTCACTTACTTTTAACTTTCTTTTCACTTACTTTTAACTTTCTTTTCACTTACTTTTAACTTTCTTTTCACTCTTACAGAGACATGTAGGCACACCAAATCTCTGAAATTTTCTATTTTGCTTATAGCTTAATTACCTCCCACCTAGTGAATCCCGATCAATGTGAGTTGGGAAATTCCTGTCTCATTTACAGACCTATCCCCAGGAATAGCCTCGGGACAAAGTTGGGATTCAGTATTTACATGGTGAGTACACTCCTGCTAAGCATTCACTACTCTAGAATTTTCTGGAGAATATTGGGCTGAATCCCAACCACCCCACTCTGGAACTAAGAATTGTGTGGATACACATGCCAGTCACTTTTGTCCAGTTTTATGGAACTAAGGATATTTGGAGCTCAAAAGAGGCATAGATTTCACCTGTCTGATCACTTTAATTGTTTAAACACACATACACATCCTTAGACACACACACACACACACACACATGCAGCTGCCTAAGGTTGTCAAAGTATCTGCCTAACATTATAAAGCAAATGTTGAATATATATGTGTTTGCGGTGGGTGAGGGGCCCTTACCCTGGCTGTGAGCTTCTCTTTCACCTCCACACTGTAGCCAAGCTCCTCAAGCAGACCCTTCATCCCTGTGATGTCCAAGTCAGCCCCAGTCCTGACAGGAAGATGATCAAACTCTGTATTGCATATGATGAGAGCCAGCCGAGTGCGATCCTTTTTCTCCTTTATTGGATAGATCTGCAGGAAGTAGAATGCAGTGAGTTTGATTTACCTGACTCTCTTGTAAACCCTCATAGACCAATCACTGTTGCTTTGTTAAAGGCTCATATAACTGCCCTCTCCCCTATCCCGTACCAGAAGACACTGCCTTCCTCTCTCTTTGTAAGGGATTGAGTTGACAGTAGAAAGAAATATGGATTGGAAGTGAATTATTTTTCAAGAGCCCAGAACAGGACCCACTACATATCTGGGATGGTTACTCAAGAATATTGAGGAGAATAGAATAATTTCTACCCTCTCCTTCTCCTCTCTCTTCTCCACCTACTCAAATCTTTCTTAACATTCAATATTCAGATCACATTTAATAAAAACCGGGAGATATTTGCCATTGGCTCCAGCTAAAAACTAACACATCAAAGATCCTTTGCCTTTGGTAACATTACTATTTTGGAACTGTTTTTATTTTTTTATTTTTTGTGAGGAAGATCAGCCCTGAGATAACATCCATGTTAATCCTCCTCTTTTTTTGCTGAGGAAGACCGGCTCTGAGCTAACATCTATTGCCAGTCCTCCTCCTTTTTTTTTTCCCCCAAAGCCCCAGTAGATAGTTGCATGTCATAGTTGCACATCCTTCTAGTTTCTGTATGTGGGACGTGGCCTCAGCGTGGCCAGAGAAGCTGTGCGTCGGCGCATGCCCGGGATCTGAACCCCGGGCTGCCAGTAGCGGAGCGCGTGCACTTAACCACTAAGCCACAGGGCTGGCCCTTGGTACTGTTTTTAACATGTCAGCATACAATGATTGGTAGGCTTTAATTATATTTTTAAAATATGCTTCACATTTAGGCTTTTCAACTAGAATGCACACAGTTACTACTCAGTCGTGTTATCTTATAAATATTTTGATTCTATGACTACAGCTAAAATTGTCATAAATCCAAAATAGATAAGATAATGAACAAATGAACAAAATGAGAGATCTATATTTTATCACTGGGTTAAAAGAGAATTGGAATCTGTCTGAGGCCTCATGATTGCCTTCTTGCTCGAAATATCTATGAAAAAGATGAACACTGTCCCCGCTCTTCTGCTCCTCAACTACTGCTTTAAAAATTGTGTATTTAGTGAGAGCAATTGTTTCTCTTTCTTTCTCTATTTTATGTACAGAGCACAGCACCTCTTCCGCCCTTTCTTTACACAGTTGCAGGTATGTTTCATGAGGACAAAGCTTGAGGCTATCTGTAGATTCTGTTGGCTCAACTGGTCCAGGCATGATTTCCGCAGAAGCTGCAGGATACAACAGATATACAGATATAAATTATGATAGCTGCCTCTGTGACCCAATTATCTCTTAAGAATACTGGCAGAGAAGGGAAATCCTGGGGAGAAGATTTTTTAACAGGCAGGGGTTATAGTTTTATCTAACCTGTGGTATGGGGAGATGTATTACAACTGGGAAAGAAAGAAAAAATCCTTGGTTGAGAAAGCAGATCCACCCAAAAATACAATAATAAATTCTGATAATTCAGAGGAAAACACCTCAGTGATTTGGGGTCAAATTTAGCCTTTCCGTATTCAGCAAAAACAGGTTGATTTTTCCAGTGGTTTTATTCTAGGGTACTCACTCATCCATGTGGACTATCTGTTGTCTTTGAGCAAGAGTATATTGAGTATTATCAGAGTGCTATCCATTAGAAATATAATTGAATCACATGCACAATTTTAAATTTTCTAATCCACATTAGAAAAGTAAAAAGAAATAGATGGAATTAATTTTAATAATACTTTTATTTAACATAACATATCCAAAATATTATTGTTTCAACATGTGTGACTAGCCACAATTCAAGCACTTAATAGCCACATGTGGCTAGCAGCTATCATGTCGGATGGTGTAACATCCCAAATCCACTCCTAATTCACACAACACATATAGACACATATACACCCCAAACACTTAATAGAATCTTAAATCCTATACCATCCAGGTATTATTTTTTCAGCAACCTCAGCAACCTGAATTCTTAACCTTTCCAGAGGAGATGGGCTTCAATGACTCCTCACCAAGTTGTGAAGTCAGCTATTTAAAGGAGAAATGCTGTCTAGTAACCATAGTGCTGTATTCAGAGTGGAAGGGACAATTTTTTGTCAGAGATTCTAACACAGTCCTGGTGTTCTTGTCTCCAGAGTGCTGAACAACCAGCACTAAGTTTTCAATCCATGTTTTAAAATGTCAGGAAATAACTCTTTCCTGCTGGAAAAGTTTGCTTCATTCTGCCTTAATCCCAGAGCAGCGTGATATTATCCGACACTGCTTGGCCTCATTTAACTCAGATTGTGCAAGAGACTGGGAAAGTCCAGAGTCCTCCCTTGGAGGAGGAAGGAAGAAAAATTCATGAACAGAAATTACAAGAGAAGCTTACCAAGATCCGATATAACAAGGTTTTTGTCCATAAAAGGAATAAACCCTTATGTTCAGTTATGTGAACCAAACAAGATATTCTCTGATTTAATTTTATTTAAATGAGAAAAGCAATGTTACCCTGTATAAAATTTTCAGTTTTTATATTTTATAAATATTTTTCTATTTCACTCATTTGTTTCCATTAGTTTTTAAATAATATTTTCTGATAAATGTCTTTCTAAAAAGTATGCTAAAATCCTAAGTTCTAGAGGTGCAGCAAATTGTAAGTCTTCAAGGATATAAAACTTTCTGAACATTTCTTTTTATAAATTAAACAGTGACACACACTCTCTTTTCCTATTCCAGAAGATTCTGCCAATGTGAAGGCATCCAGGGTCCTGGGATATTTCCTGGTCAGAGGGTGTGTTTTCTCATCAAATATCTCCTCTGTTTCCAGGTTATTTACAGGTTTGGTGAATTCTCTAACTTAATAAATGTCATCTCCTAATGACCATTACGTGTTTATGTATAGGTAGAGTGTTTGCAGATAAAATTGGGAATTGGACAGGATTTCTATCTTACGTCTAATAATAAAATTAGCATGAAAACGAATCCTTTCATTACAGCAGACTGCTATCCCAGGGAGTTCCCATTAGCCTGGCAGCTCAGCGGAAAGAAATGAGAGAATGAGGAGTTTCGATAAAAATTTTAATGTCTGAGTCTTATTTCTTACCTAATGAAGTGCTCAGAAACCCCTTAAATTGATACAAAAAGGAAGAGACTAGTACAAGGTAAGACAAAACCATCTCCCTTAGCAGGTAGGAATTTGAGCATTTATCTCTCTGACTAAATAATAGTCTTTGGCACACGGTATGTCCATATATGAGTTTGTTAAATAAAATAAACAAACGAATAACTTGGATTCTTCCTATCTCCCAGTCCATTTCCTTAATACTGTGCTAGGACCTCTCAGAATTATATCCATGTCCAAAAGCCCTGGCCAGGGCCTTTAAATACTCTAATAGCCCAGCTCACCCTGCTTCCTGGCCTGCTGGGCCAGTGTACTCTACGTGTCCTGAGATTCCTCTGGAGGCTCCGTGTGCACATAGTGCCCAAGGAGCCACTGGACACTCCATGAGAGGGTCTGTGCCTGCCTCCTGTCTGCCACAGACTCTGCTGATGGGATAGGTCAGTTCAGGTTGATGTTCATTGTGATCCTGGGTTTGCTAAAATCATTGAAGCTTCCATTACTTCGATTCTGATTCCCATTTGCTAAATTACCTCTGATTCTTTTTTTAATCCAAATTGTTTCCATCCCATCCCAGGTTTAAGAGAAAGTCATAAACCTGCACGAAGACCAGCTTAAGTATTAATGAGAACACAGCCTAGGCCATGATCTCAGACATCTGTCAGAGTAGCATCTGCTTCCTGCTAGTGGGACTGTCCCTTCTCCATAGAGAAAGACTTATGGAGAAAGTTTATTTGCTATAGTGAGGTCTCTATAATTTATGTTGCCTTTTGTTTATTATTGCTTATTATTATTGATAAACTCTAGTAATCAGGGCTAGGATTTCAGGTTAAACTCGTAGCAAATTGAATCTGTCACTGATGAACTTGGGCCTGAGGATATTTAGGCTCTAGTAATATTTATAATTCAGTCTAGGTCAAAAGCTTTGACAGATTTTAATATATTGGACACTTTATAGTTGTCCTCCTGATCATATTTTGTAAGTCACAAAAATCAGTAAGCACTGGAAAGGTCTAAATATTGAAAGCTAAATAATAATTATGGTAACTAATATTTATGGCATGCATGTTCTTCATTTGTCTATTCATCCTATATTTATTATGTGCCTGCTATGTGCCTGGCACTCCACTAAGAGCTGTTATTCATTGGTGAAGAAAACAGTTATGCTGTGGATTAACAAACTTAGATTATGGTCCTGTCTAATGACATAGGAAAGGAGATTGAAGTGGAATAGATTTGACGGGGGGAATTAAGTGTTTGATCTTATATATGTTAGTTTTGTAACAGTAGAATATTTGAGTAGAAATGTTGAATATGCAGCTGGAGTTAAATGTATCTGGAGCTCAGAGGAGAGTTCTGGATGAGAGCTAAAATCTTAAGAACTTTCAGCCTGTGCCTGCCATTATGTTCCTAGCCTTACAAAGCCTATGAAGAAGTTACTGAAATTGTCCCCATTTCATGGTCTGAGACTGATGCCTAGGGAGGTTAAGGGAGGTTTGCATTCACTTGAATGAAATCACATCGTGTACAAAGTCACGGAACCTGGGCTCAGGTTCAGGTGTCCCTTACTACAGAGTTCTACAATTAGCTATTTCTATGAGTAACCTAAACACAAAGACTCAGCATCTTAGCTAATTGGAAATCTAATCCCCTCTCATAAAAGACAAGATGGCCTCTAAAAGACAATGACAGGTTTAATGAAAATGATACTTTTGTAATAGAAGGAAGGGGGGATTATAGAGGACATGGGAGCAGCCTTGGAGCTAAATAGATTCTGGAAAATTTGAGATATCTGTTGTAAATGATCCCAGTCTTACCTTCTCTTCTAGTGGAATTTTTCTCTGTGTTAAGGAAGGTTTGCAGAAGCATTTGACCTGCTTCATGGCGTCTGTCTCTCACAGAGTCCACCAAGACCCAGGGCTTGTCTCTAGGCTTGGCTTCATAAAATTTTTTCTTTTCATCTTCCTTCAATTTCAGGACATCTTTTTCCACCAAGCCAACCGAAATGCCAGTAATGAGTTCTTTGCCCACAGATTCCAAAGCCTTAAGTATATTTCTTTCACGTTTGTCTTCTGTCAGAAAAACAAAGACTCCTTCAGTTGGCACAGCTTAAAGAGTTTTGCCCTGTCTTTAGAGAGCTCCCTGTAATGTGAAATACCCCTGAAAACACCTCTGACTATTTCCCCATCTCCTCAGTAAAGTACATATCTCTTGCATCATACCTGTAGAATTCTCTCAGCACATCAAATTCATACAAGGCTGTGTTTGATTCATTGCCGCTTGAGATTTTTTTTTTTTTTTTTTGTGAGGGAGATCAGCCCTGAGCTAACATCTATTGCCAATCCTCCTCCTTTTTTTTTCCCCCAAAGCCCCCCGGTAGATAGTTGTACGTCATAGCTGCACATCCTTCTAGTTGCTGTATGTGGGACACGGCCTCAGCATGGCCGGAGAAGCAGTGCGTTGGTGGGCGACCGGGGTCTGAACCCTGGCCGAAGAGCGCGCGCACTTAACCGCTAAGCCACCAGGCCGGCCCACCACTTGAGATTTTTTTGATAGCTTCTCATTTCCCTTCTGTGACATTAGGCCTAATGCTAGCTTTCTGGTCATTCGCTGTTCTTATATTTCTCTTTCTGTGTCTCGCAGTGATGATGATGAACCACCTGGAATATATGCTCCCAGCAAAGTCCATGCTCTTGTCTGGACAGTAAGTTCCTCCCACTAGAATGTAGGATCTTTTCTCTCCTCTGTATTTAGTTTCCTTGGTAAAAGCACTATGCCTTTAAATCCACATCTTTGTATCCACATCCCTTACTCACATCTTAATGCTCAAAATACTTAAAAATACTTATATGCTTGCTGAATACATCAATTAATGAATAACTAAATGAATGCATCTAGAGTCTTAATACTTTAAGATCTTGTTTCAATCAAAATTGAAAATTAAAAATAATCTGATGACTAATCTTTCAATACGGTAGGTTAATTTGACACCAGGTTAATTTATTATTGTCTGGGATAATTTGAATTTTTATAGGAAAATATAGAAGTCAAAGGTCTAAATCTTTTATTTTAATACTACAGATATGATTTAGACACATGGTATGGATATGGTAGTGTATGGGAAGACAGGATATCTCATCAATTATCAGTTAATTCTCAGGTAATTATCCAGTTCATCTAGATATAAGGATAGCCTTGACACCAAATGACGTTTTCTGAAGAAAATGTGCCAGAACATTGAAGAAGTACTTTGGCTCAGAAGCACCAGCCTCATTGTACATGTTAACTTGAATTACTCTTTCAATAAATGTTTATTGGGTAATAATTATGAGAAAGAAACCTGGAAATTGCAAAACATGAATAGAAAGTTACCTAATATCAATTAACTTAATAACAACTAATGTCTCTTGCCCACTGATCGTGATTATAAAAGGAATACCTATTGAGCAATGTAAATCATCATTATCATTGTCTTCATCATTATTAAATCGCTGTACTACTGTATAAATATTGATATGCAACTCCCTCACAATAATCCAATGAGACAGCCATTATTTTCCTTATTTTATAGATCATTTGCCCCAAATCACACAAATTAGGACTCAAATTCTGTTCTTACAACACAGCTTCAGTAATAATAGTTAATATTCATCAAGTCCTCATTGTTGCCAAGTGCTTTACATGAATCTTCTCACTTAAATTTCATGAAAACTCCATGTAACAGGTATGTTAACATTTCTATAATATAGAAAAGGAAACAGATACAGAGAAGTTAGTTAAGTAACTGACCCAAATTGGATGTATAATATACAGTGTGTATAATAAGTAGAGTGAAGGGATTCAAACTCAGAGTTTCAGAATCCAGAGCCCCCACTCTTAAATCATCAAACTACATTACATGACACTTGGTGATGAATTATTTAAGACAATGCAAAGCGCTTCAGGGACTCAAAGAAGACTAGGTAAATTTCTGTAGGTGAGGTCACAAAGCTGTCTTAGAAAAGGTGGCATAAACACTAATCTTGCAATATAGTATACAGATGTTAGAGAGTTTGAAGAATTGCAAACAGCATGCAGGTTAGTGTATGGAATATTCACTCTGCCTGAGTTCTGGGTTTCTCGTTTATTTATTCGTGCCCTCAACAAGGTAGTAGAATGTTGACTGAATGAATGATATGAAGAGAAATATGATAAACAAAACCAAATGGTTTTGGACTTAAGTCCTCTTCTCACCATCTACACATTCTCATGGCTTCAATCATTAGTTTTAAATAATAAATAAATTACTCCCAAATTTATAAATTCAGCCCAACTGTGGATACCAAAATTGAGACTCATATATCCTCTCTTCTCAATATGTTACAAACTTGTTAAACTTTTTCAAGCTGAACTGCTCATTTTTCATTCACCAGCTTCATTCTCTATGCTAGTAAGTGATATCTAACCACCAAGTACACCAAAAGAGTAAAATCTGGTGATATTGAACCTCTTCTGCCTTCTTTATATCTTATTTTTCATCTTGCTTCAAATTGTATTGATTTTACCTGCTAAATATTTGCAGAATCTGACCACTTCTCTCATTTCTAACTGTTCATGACTCCAGTTCAGGCCAACATCCTTCCTTTCTTAATTACTCCAAGAATCTTATAAATTTATCCTTGTCCCCTTCTAATCCATTCTTCACAATGAAGCAGAGTCAGGGTTCTGAAATCTATATTTGATCATGAAACCTCTCCCTTTAATCTAATCTAGGTCTTCTCATTCAGCTTCAACCTCTGCTATCGTACTCACCTTGCTCGTTACATTTTTTTGTGTGTGTGAGGAAGATCAGCCCGGAGCTAACATCCATGCTAATCCTCCTCTTTTTGCTGAGGAAGACCAGCTCTGAGCTAACATCTATTGCCAATCCTCCTCCTTTATTTATTTATTTTTTTTCCCCTAAAGGCCCAGTAGATAATTGTATGTTATAGTTGCACGTCCTTCTAGCTGCTGTATGTGGGACGCGGCCTCAGCATGGCCGGAGAAGCGGTGTGCGGGTGCGCGCCTGGGATCCGAACCCGGGCCGCCAGTAGCGGAGCACACGCACCTAACCGCTAAGCCTCGGGGCCGGCCCGCTCATTACATTTTAAACACTCTGCCCTTCTTTCAGTTTCTAGAAAGCCCTTACTCAGGGATCTCTGTGCTTGCTGTCTCCCACCCCGACATTCCTTCCTGTCCCCCAACTGCTTCCTGTTTATCCTTCAAGTCTCAGATTAGATGCCAGTTCTTTTTAGGGAATTCTCCCTGAGGCTCAAGACTAGAGAGAGTGTCAGAGATATATGCTCCCAGAGCACCTTGTTTCTCACTAGGCTGGCATTTTTTCCCTTATTGTTATTAATTAGTTATCAATAGCCAACCAAACTCAATTGTTTATATTTATTGAGCCACTTTACTTGTTTTTGTCTAGTGTCTTTCAGTTTCTCACATCTATTTCCTAATGATGTCCTGATTCCAATCCAGTGAGACCATTTTGCCTGGCCAAAGAGGTAGCCACGAGTGTGAATTTAACTTACTACTCCCCAGACAAATGCTGTATTAGTATCGTGAGGAAGAGAAGAAAAGAAAACAATCAATCCTTCCATTTTAGGAGCTTAAGTTACATGTCGTGAGATGAGATATAAACCCTGGAAAGAATTCTCCCTGGAAAGGGAGAATCAAAGAAATAAAGAAACACAATAACAAGGAAGTATGAGTGGGATGAATACAGTAAATCAATTTTTTTTATGAAGCTGAAATCATGCCTTAGAGGGATTAATGGAAAAATGGATAAACGTATTTTGAAAGGTAGGAAAACTTTTCCTAAGAAAAGTCTGAAACGATCGCAGATTTTTTCCAAAGACAGTAGGGAGCCATGTATGCTCCTGACTAAAAAAATTGCACTAGTAGACACCTAGAATTGGAGAACTGAAAGATTACTAACTGATCATCTTTCCTGAAAATAGCAATCTGCAGACGAACTCAGGCCAGCTACATAAGAATTATCTGTAGATCTTTAAAAGATTATAAATGCCTACAGTCTGTTAAAGATGGAATAATTCAAGAGTCTGGTGGGGGGGGCGAATAATCTGATTTTTTTTTTACATGACTAGCCATTATCCAGATTTGTTATGAGGTTTAGAAACCACTGATGTAGTTGAACGTCTTCTTTTCAAATGAGGAAAATGAAGTTAAACAAGTGATATGACATGCTTGAATACTAGCTACATAAATAGTTAACGACACCATCTCTTATGCTTTTCAGTTTCTGTGTGTAAGAAACGTGACCTGAAAGCAGTGTGCAGGAGAGATGGGAGGGTTAAATCCTAGAGAGAGGGAGACCAGTTAAAAAACTGTGATAGGAATCCAAGAAATACTGCGTGCAAGTAGTTAGCATAAGGGCTAGAGAGAAAGGGAGAAAAAATGGAGTCACTTTAAAAAGACTGAGAGGAATTCAATACAGGAGATGGCGAAGAAGGCAGAAATTCGAAGTCTCACTTATCTAATTCTGGGAGCAATGTTTATGACCCTGTCCCAGATGACTACTTGGAATCAAGAGGAGGAACCTGAGAAGGTTTCAGAGTGCATTTAGAAACTTCCGGCGTTGTCTCGTACACAAATAACTTACTCTATTTGTCTTTACCCTCTCTTTGATTGCCACAAGCTGAAAGAAAGGAATTAACTTCTTCCTGGCTCTGAGATATCTGGGGACCATACTCTCCTCCAGCATTTCTAAGGCAGTGTCCCCTGATTCAAGTTACACGAGCTAACAAAGGGAGGAATTCAGCCAGCGCACTATTGGCTCACTCCTCTTTTGTTATTTCTGCCTGTCACAGTGTTTTCTAAGACCCAAGTCCTTGATTCCTAGTCTTAAAAGGACCCCTACTCACCAGCCATAGGTCACAGCCTCAGTCCCTTCCAGCTGCCTTAAAGAGAGCCACAAGCTTGAAAATGAAAGTTACTGTGTGCTTCCTTAGTGCAGGGGGTGTGGACATCTAATCATAGATTGGGAAACTACTGCTCGATATTTCTGGGTTCATTGTTGGGAAATCCCCAGTTGTCAGCAAATGGGTTGCCCTGTCTTTTGGGAAGAAAAGTTTCTTCCCTTTGGAAGAAAAAAAATGGAAATGACAAAATATTGTCCTATAGGTTGGCACCTCTGACTGTTTTTTTCCCTCCCTTTCCTTCTCTCTCTTCACTGCCTCCACACTTCCTTCTCTCTGTCCCTTTTCTGATCTCTCAGTATTTCTCTTCTGCTTGCCCAAAAACACAAATCATGAAGTTAAAACTAACAGATCTCCTTTCATTTCCAGATAAGAATTACCCAAAGAACTTCTGTTTCCTGTTTTGACTGTGCTGATCATGGTGGTATCATCCCCTCCCTGTCTCCTTGTCATCTGAATCTTTTATTAGATTCACTCCTCTCATGCTTTTCCTTTACCACCTAAGCCTGCCTTAACGATTAATTTTTACTGAGAGTGACTGTTCACTTCCCCTTTTTGATTTTCTCTGAAAGATGATGACTCAACATACAAGTAGTCTCAGGCTGTCGTAGAATGAAAGTGTGATAGTACAAAAGAGATATGCCCAGAAGAACAGTTAGTGAATGTGGGAAAAAAAAAAAAAAAAGACTGTGATATGTTGAACTTTGAAGATCTTCAAAAGGTCAGAAATTCACAGTCACTTTTTTTTTTTTTTTTGTGAGGAAGATCAGCCCTGAGCTAACATCCATGCCAATCCTCCTCTTTTTGCAGAGGAAGACCGGCTCTGAGCTAACATCTATTGCCAATCCTCCTCCTTTTTTTTTTTCCCCCAAAGCCCCAGTAGATAGTTGTATGTCATAGTTGCACATCCTTCTAGTTGCTGTATGTGGGACGTGGCCTCAACATGGCAGGAGAAGCGGTGCGTCCGTGCGCGCCGGGGATCCGAACCTGGGCCGCCAGTAGCAGAGTGCGTGCACTTAACCGCCAAGCCACGAGGCCGGCCCCCACATTCACTTTTAATGATTAGGATTAGAAAGAGCTCATACTTGCAAGTGGAAGGGTAGTTCTTCCAGCCGTTCCTAAGTCTAACATTGGCTGAGTGTAGGATTTCACTCCAAACTCATTATCCTTGCACCGCACGGGGACATTATTTGGCATACAATACACCCTGGTGCTTATTCATAGGTTGTTATGTCTTGTCTGCTTTCATGTTTGTTGACTGTCTTGTCTTCTCGATGAGACTGTAAACTACTAGTTGGAATTGAATCAAAATTACTTTGTATCCCTGAAATGCCTTAAGAAAGGACAGAAATAGGTAATTTCTGGTTATGGCTTTGTCAGTAGTGAACTCTGGGAATTTGGATAAATCCCTTATCACACCATCTGCCTTCTCTGCATCTCTCTTGCTGAGCTCCAAATTCTTTGAAGTCAGGTACCTACTGTGATTTGCATCTGTATTCTTTTTTTTTTTTTTTTTTTTGCTTGAGGAAGATTAGCCCTGAGCTAACATCCGTGCCAATCTTCCTCTACTTTATACATGAGTCTCTGCCGCAGTGTGGCTGATGACTACTGTAGGTCCACATCCAGGATCTGAACCTGTGCACCCAGGCTACCGAAGTGGAACATGCTGAACTTAACCACTATGCCACGGGGCCGGCCCCTGCATCTGTATTCTTAAAGCAGAAAGTCTAGCAAATGGCTTCTAAAAAGAAAGAATGGTGCTATTAGCCAGTTCAGCTCTTCCGGATCAAGTCTAAAGACTCCAAATCCATTACCTTCTCCAAATTCCAACCTCTATCTTCTTGGAGTGGTAAAAAAACCCATGACAACCTTTTATTTTGATTTCAGATTTATTGGAATGTTTAAAGAAATGTCTGTTTCCTATAGACATGATTCCAAAAACAGATACAGAATGACAGAACTCCTGGCTTCCTACAGGAAAAAAAATAAAACAAACATAAAAAAGAGTTCTGCTAAAAGAAATGCAAGTTATAAAATCAATCCATCCACGGGGATATGCACACTCATAAAAAGGAAGAGCCCAAGTTAGATCTAAATATTGTTCTGCTGAAGCGAAGAGGAGGAACATCTAAAACCAAGCTTTCCTCATCTCATGGCTACCTCTCAGCCTATATCGGCTGACCCTGAGAAAGGGCCATCTAACTCTGCAGAACTTTGAGAGAAGAACACTGTGCTCTGCACTGAACAGCAGAGAGGCATCCTTTCAGTATGCCCGTTTCCTATACTAGACCTTGAGACCTTGACCAGGATGAAGTTTCAGTGCTCTTCCCCGATCTTGCCCCACCTCCTACCACACACACACACACACACACACACACACACACACACACATCTATCCATAGACACTCATACCACTTACTTATTTTAATATCCTGGAAAGAGGTAGAAACATCTTGTCAAAGTCACTCTTTCTGTGGTGGGCATCTGTACCCTACCATCTGGTGGCTCAAATGATAATCGGACCTAAAGGGAAAAGATAGTCTATATATATATTTTTTTTCTGAGTGGAAGAATCTTCACGTAGGCTGAAAAAATTACAAAGAGTATAGCAAAATAAATGATAAAAACAAAAAGGATGTGCATCTGTAAGAATTACAGCAATATGCATACCCAGCATGAAATGACCAGACTTTTAAAATCTGCTGCTGGATCTAATAGCTATGGACACAAGCATATTGGAGTCCACTCATTTGTCTATTCAGGGCAAGAGGGGAGTTAAATGATTGTTTTCTAGGGGTTGTTTTTTAGATTATAACAGGTTGGATCTGGCTTCCAGATTTGCTGATTCACCAAAGGACCTCAAAGCTCATTTGGAAAGAAGGGCATTTTTGGAAGATAAACATGCCCAGTGCTGCTCCCTAGGTTTCCCATGGGAATAGTCAAACATCCAGGGAAGTAGAGTGAGAGAAGCACCTAGAGCCTTACCTTTCGGAAAATTTCCTCCAGGTCACAGGACCAGGCATACTCTTGCAAATTTTCGATGAGATTCAAAATAAAAAGAGAGCCCCATCTGGGATGTCGCCAAGAAACATTATCTGTGAATAAAGCACATTCCAAGTCTCACTCAAGGCACTTGCCTGGTCACAGAGATGGAGTCCTAGGATTGCCACTCCAACTGAGGCAGGCTGTTGAGTTCATGCTGTTTCCTACACACTGTATGCCATTTTTTTAGTGAATATATTCAATGTTCAGTGAGTATTTTTTTACTGATATTCAACAAGTGTTAAGGACACATGAACGATGCTGTATATGGTACAGATGTTAGGGTGGCACAGTTTCTGCGTTCAAGGAGCCACAAATCTAATAGAGAGGGAGGGGAAGGCAGAATGGGGTAGAGGGGAGGAATTGGGCCTTGGGGAAGTAATACCTGAATGTTATCTCAGGAATGTTACTTATTGACTTGATTTAATTATACACTATGAAATGCAATGGCCTCGACTACAAAGGGTAAGGTGATAATTTCTGCCGTAGAGAGATATTTGAAGATTAGATGTAATGCCTTACAAGTGTCTGGGAGAATATAGGATATGTAATACTCACTCTATACAGTGTAATTCTACTAATCACATTTCAACTTATCTACTTTATAAATAATTTAATTAAAAATCAAACAGGGGCCGGCCCCGTGGTGCAAGCGGTTGGGTGCGCGCGCTCCGCTGCGGCGGCCCGAGGTTCGCTGGTTCGGATCCCGGGCGCGCACCGACGCACTGCTTGGTAAGCCATGCTGTGGCGGCGTCCCATATAAAGTGGAGGAAGATGGCCACCGATGTTAGCCCAGGGCTGTCTTCCTCAGCAAAAAAAAACAGAGGAGGATTGGCGGATGTTAGCTCAGGGCTGATCTCCTCACAAAAAAAAAAAAAAAAAAAAAAAAAAAAAAATCAAATAATATTGGCCATAAGGTGTTTAGATAAAGAAAATGGTAACTGAATATGAAAATGGTACCAACAGAAAAGAAGTACAAGACTAGAAAATGTTTAAGAGGGAAAGATCTCTTTCCCTCTTAGGGACAAAAACAGAGGGACAAAAAAAAAAAGAGGACAAAACAGTCTTATGGAAGAGAAATATTGAAGAAGAATGATGTTAATTATATAGAAGGGTAGTGACATAAATGTCATGAAGCCATTTTAAAATTATGTAAAGAAATATACAAGAAAAAAGTGGCATCAATAGCTGTGTATAGAACCAAACTTTTTAGCCAATAAAAATGGTAATAAACTATAAAATAATAATAGATTAAAATTCTATTTAAAATTGCAGCTGTCTATGAGGCTGGTTCCAGTTAAAGGAAGTGGGTGGGAGAGAGGGTGGAGACAGGTATCTCTGAAAGTTCTTCATGAAATTAAGGGAGTGGATGGTCACTTTTCTTCGGGAGAGCGCTACAACACGGTTGAGATTAACACAGGAGAATGTGGAGCTAGGTTTACTGGTGGAAGCTGAAAAATAACTGAATTGGAGTTTCTAGGAATCATCTGGAAAGGAGTGGTGAGGAAAGTGAAAGAAAAGGAGACAGAAATCAGCAAGACGGAGTTGAGAAGCCAGGCGCCTACAAAAAGCTGTATAGCCAGAGGTACATCTCTTGTGGAAGGCTGGGATCAATGGATTTTATAGAATGGTTATGTCTAATAATAACATTTCCTAAACACACTCAAGCTGTAAATGTGTAGGTTTTTTGCCTAGTGTCATTGTTTCTGATCATTGACAAAAATCGTTGATTTCTACATCAAGACGTGGTCAACACAATGCAGAACCAGGTTGTCTCCTGAGAGATGGTGTCTCATTATAGAAAATAGTCTGTAAATTAAACCATTTGAATAGAGACAAAGTCTTAAAGTCAGAGATAATCAGGAGAATGTGAATGCCCAAGAAATTCCAAAACATAGTGGATGGAAGAACTCAGATGACTTTTCTTGAGATGGAAAGTAACTCAAGGTAAAACCTTGAGTTAAGTTACAAAGTAGAAACATCTTGAACAATAGCAATCATTTAACATGTGCTTTACTCTGTGCCATGCTCACTATTTCACATATACTGTCTCATTTAATCCTCAGAACAATTATATTTGTATTCACACATATTAATGAGGAATTCAAAGAAAGCTCAGAGAGGCTAAATAACTGGAACTAGTTTACAAAGTACTAAATGCCAGGGTCAGAATATAATTAGCAGTACTTTTAATCCAAAGCCTAGGTGGAGAATCATTCAGATTCTTCTTTTTCATATGCTCTATACTTCTAGCTGAAACCACTTTAACTTAGGGACTTAATATGCCTTGTCTGCTTTTCTGCCTATTCCTACCCCTTCTGTAAATCCTACCTTTCTATAAATACATGATGTCTAGGCAAATTGAACTGCTGAATCATTCCAGGATCTTGGACTTTTCCTACGTGGAGTCAGATTCTAATTTACTTCACTGTAGATGCTCTTCTATTTATCTCTCACAGTTCCAGGAAAATATTTTGCACCATGGGAGTTTACTAATTACTAATTAAGTAAAAATATATGCACATTTGGTCTCTGTGGATAAGGGAAATTGAAGATGTAGTGAAGAGAAGGCTTGAGTTATTCTTCAAAAGTCTCACAGAAAGTTTAACACACATCCACACTCGAATGGGTGGGTATGAGTTTCTGCACTGGTAATGCCCGCAAAGACGT
Organism: Diceros bicornis minor; assembly: GCF_020826845.1. Taxonomy (NCBI): domain Eukaryota; kingdom Metazoa; phylum Chordata; class Mammalia; order Perissodactyla; family Rhinocerotidae; genus Diceros; species Diceros bicornis. The sequence goes on along the minus strand of NC_080746.1, from coordinate 30,363,149 downwards.
CCTACACAGACACCCATTACCTGGTGTTGAAGAGCAGAAAGCAATAAAATCCTTCTCTATATGGGCTTTCCTAATGGCATCATCCTCGAAATCCTCTGGAGCCAGTGAGGAGCTATTTCCAGAAGCTTCTACTGAGTCTTTTAACCACACCACCCCTTCATTCTCTGGAAGGACAAGATTTGGTTTCTTGTTATTCCCAACAGCCAAGAGAACTACTTTCTCCCCTTAAATCTCTATTCAATCATATTTATTAATTTATTCGTCACTGTCTTTCATTCACATGCACATACACACATATCTTTTCAACAACTCTTATCTCTCCTAACCCTCAAATGAATTCTAACAACATTCAAACATCAAAATCTTAAGACTAAAGGTGATATCTTTTTAGTACAAAATGGAACAAATATCTACCAACCAGTCATACAACTCACAGAAGCTTCAATCTTATTTGGTGACAGTAGGTATACTTTGACATTAAGAAGTAGACACAAAAAAACTGAAAAATACTGGATGCATACAGATGATGAGGTCAATACTTGAATACTTCATATTCTAACAGACATCAGCACTCACCACCACGGCAGGCCTGGATAATGATCACCTTGGGTTTGTCCCTCAAACTTGGACAGTTCCAGGTGTTAAAAATTTGAAAAATGGTGTTGACTTCTAATATATCTGGGACATTCTTAGAGAATTTCTTCCCACAAATGCCATCCCGAATACCATGAGACATGAACACCAGGAAAGTGCTGTCAGAGGTCTGGTGCTCTGGGCGGGCAGCAAATGCCTTCAGCTCTGTAGTCATGCCCTGGAAAAGACCATACCACTGATTTAGGGCTATGTGATTCATTATCATGGCACCTTGCAAATCCAATAAAAGGACACTTAAGGAATTCCTGTGTGACATAAAAATCAATGGAATGCAAAAGAAAAATTAAGTTTCAATTCAGAGAAAGGTAAAGAAAGGGTTATAGGATGCCATCCGAGGATTTCTGGTAGAGAGAAAGGAGCGTTATTGAGTTAATAGTACACTTCCCAATTAAAAGTTTCACTAGACTCTTGGTAAAAGACCCTACTTTAGAAGGGGTTATTGTAGCATTAAGCACCCTCGAATGGCAAATTTAGATTTTAGACTGTCAAGAGATTAACTTTCTGGTGCCACAACCAAGCTTTCTAATATTCTTTAGGAATTTGAAAGATGTGACCATTGTCTTTACATTATGATAGACTTTACCAAAGCGGTGAGATTTTCTTTCACTGCCACGCTGTACCCCAGACCTTCTAGCAGCACCGTCATATTTGTGATATCAGCTTCAGCTCCATCTCTCCTGGAAAGATTGTCAAACTCTGTGTTGCAGATAATCAGGGCAAGACGTGTGCGGGTCAACGACCTTCTTATTATTGGGTAAATCTGTAGGAAATACAGATTGGATAAACAGTCTTGTCTTTTAATTAAATATTCGTCTTGAGTGTTTAAGACAGCTTCTCCTCCCTTAGTCCTATCCAGAAACCAAATCTCATGAACCATAGATAAAAACAAGGAGAGGGAATGAGTCCTACTATGGGAGTGGAAATGGAGTTTGCAAATGCCTGATTGGCAGCTGAGCACTTAGTTTAATTATTTTTGAGAGATAGGGTTGTGAGAAAAGGCTTTGAAGCCAGAATGACTGAATTTTAAAACCGACTCCTCAGCTTACTGATTTGGCCAAAATATTTAACAATCCATGCATCAGTTTACCTATTTCTAAAATGGGTTATTTTGAGGGTTCAAGGTGTTATATGCAACATGCTTAGAACAGTCTGATTCATATTAAGCATTCAATAGATGCCATTGTTATTATAATTATTTACTCAGGGAATTGGACCACCCATAAAACTTTCTACATAAGTCTGAGATTCTAGAAGATAAAAATCTTTTATGTAAGGGAAGCAGCAGGATGATTTTCCAGAACCTTTCAAGGAAATTGGCTCTGAGAAAGAGCCACTGCACTTTAGAATTGCCTCCAGTGTGTCTTTCACCCCGATCCTTGTATTTGGAGAACAGTACCTCTGCTGACTTTTCATTCCATATCTTTTGGACTATTTCTGGAGAACAAAGCTTGAGGCTCCCTCTTGGCCTAGCTGGGTTGTCCTGCACTGCCTGAGGAGCTACAAGAGACAAGAAACATTATGAATAATGCCATCCCTGTGTGTCCCACTTGGTGCTCCTCATAGCATCATCTGTGTATGAAGCCACAGAGCAGGAAATGTATCCTTAGGAGGACAGCCTGGGCTGGTCATTAACACTGTTGAGTGAGTCACTACTAATGGAACACATTCCAAGCCAGAGGAGATTTCCAGTGGTGTGATACAGGAATCTACTTTCATCTCTTAGAATCAGCATTTTAATAAATATTTTAGGTTAAAAAATAGAAAGGGAGTATCTCAAGGTCATATATGATAAAACTCTCAGAAAACAATCAATACTTTAGGTAAAATAGTTACTTGTAAGCTTATTTCAAATGACTCAAAGCTTAGGATAAAATTTAATGGAGGTATGTCTATTTCAATATTTTTTTAATACAAATGTTTATCTATCTATTTATTTTCTTAACAGGCATGATAGTAGGCATTAGAAATATAAAAAGAAAGAAAGAGAAAAAGAAAGGAGGGAAGGAAGAAAGTAGGGAGGGAGGGAGGGAGGGTGGGAGGGAGAGAAGGAAAGAAGGAAGGAAGTAAGGAAGGAAGGAAGGAAAGAAGGAAGGAAGCATGGTAGGAAGAGAGGGAGGGAGGGAGGGAGGGAGAGAGGGAGGGAGGGAGGAATGCTGGGCCTTTGCCCTGTCCTTCAGGATCTCTCTGCTGTGAGTACATATGGGGAAGAAGAGGAGGAATATTGAATATATGAACTAAAATGAGTATGAAATAGAGTGATATATGCTAAAATCAAGGTGCACCCTAGATAGATTCATAGCACCAAACATTGATTACACAAATATATGAGGAAGAATTTTCACAGTGGTTTACGTGAGAAAAGCCTCGAGGGTTTATTTGATCACAGTTCAACACCATCCCACAATGTGATGTACTTACTAATGAAATTAACACAATCTTTGTCTGTTTCAAAATAGAAATAAGTTTTCTCAATACTTGGAGGATCCTTAAGAAACTAAACTATCCAAAAAAAAAAAAAACATATTCAATTTTGAGGGGGAATTTGACGAAACTGTAGTATATTCATTTAGGTAAACCAAGGCAGCATGAAGTGCATTGTCTGTGGAGAAAGTAAGAGATAATTAGAATGGATATATTGGAGAAACTATAAAAATCCTTATTAGGTAGAAAAAATGTTCTATTTCTTTACAGGAGTTTAGAGAACAATATAAAAAATAAAGAGAAGTATTTGGATTATATTAAATTTTTCTGATTAAAAGAGTAAGACATTTGGTTATGTAATGAGTGTCCCATCCCATGAAATATCTAAGAAAACATGCATAGGATAACCACCCTTAATAGAGTCACTAGAATAAGTTCTGAATGTGATGAAATATTTCCTTCTCTGGCATCTAAATTTCTTCCAAATATAAGGTCTTTTTATTTTAAGAGAAATGGTCAATTTTGGATGAAATTAGTCCAGAATCGTGGGTGAAATACTGTTCCAGGACAAGTAAAACACTGATTATTTGATAGGCAAGTGGCTGGACTCAGACAAAAATAAGGTTTGCTAATAAGGAGTCTAATGAATGTTGATCTTGACTCAATAAAGCTGAGACCACCATTTTCAGGGTAGAGCACAGAAACATTTTTAAGATATTCCTAGTCATCTGGGACTTAGATATTTCCTGCGCTACCCCCAATATTGTGTGGAATGAAAAGATATACGTTTATATTTTGGGAGCAGAAACTGGCTAGCTATTCAACAGACACTTTCTTCTAGGCACACAGCTAATCTAGGTGGCCATCCACTTTAACAGTTAGGTGTGGCCATGTGACTGGGTTCTAGACAATGGAATGCAAGCAGAAATATGGTGTGACATATGCAGGCTAAGCCTAGCAAAATCTCTCACAAATGATCTTTTATATTCCTTCAATGCCATTAACTGGATGGTTATGACCACAGTTATTTTGGCATCGTATGTTGCAGATATCAGAGCCATAGGATGGAAGAGGCCTGGGTATCCGAGTTAGCAACTGGAGGAGAGCTGCCTACTGATGAAGAACGCCCATTTTAGAATTTTCATAAATAAGAAATAAATTTCTATCCTATCTGAGCCATTATAAATATTTGACTCTGTCTCAGCATTTCATGTTGTCTTAACTGATATGAGTGTGTGTAGTATCATTTCCATCCCTAAATTTTTGGCTAGCTTTAATTTGATGGTGGAGATTCTTAACACCTATTCATTCATAATTCATATATTCAGGTAAGCTCAATAAAAGCAGGAACTTTGTTTTTCTTGTTGATTACTCTCTAAACAGTCCATAGAACAGGATCTGTAACACAGTTGGCGTATGCTAAATATTTTTCTAACGGCTTAGTAAATAATAGTAATTCTGATGAAATTATTCAGTAAAATTGTCTTTTAACAAATATTTATTGCATGTACGTTATAAGCCAACTTCTGTTAGATGTGATCATACCTAGGAATAAATCAGACATGGTTGATTTCCTCATAAAGCTTAAAGTCCAGTGGGGGAAAAAGATGCATCTATTTAAAAATTACAAAAAAATATATACTGAGTGTTATGGTTGAAGAATTATAGGGCACTGTAGGACTAAGGGCTCTGAAAAATAGTAGCACAAGTAGAAATGGAAAGACAGATTGGATTTGAGAGAGGAATCCATAAAACTTGGCCACTTCTTGAATATTGAAAACGAGGGAGAAGAAAGAGCTGAAGATAATGCCAGGTTTCTGGTTTGAAGAATTGGGTGATGATGGCACCATTAACTAAGATAGAGGAAACTGGAGGAGAAGCAAGGTAGGGAGGAATGGCAAGTGCAGCTCTGGGCATGTATAGATAAAGATGTTCATGGGAGATGTGAGTGCACATGTTCAGTAGGCACTTGAATAGTGAAGGGCGGCACTCAAGTAGGTAGTCAGGATTTGAGACACAGATTCAGAACGTGTTAGTATAGATGTGGTAGTGAAGCTGTAGGAATGGCTTCTGCTGAGGCAGAATAGATTAAGAAGAGAAAAAGGCATATGATGGATCCGTGAGAATCACCCACAGCCACCTCACCTTGGGTTCATCCCATGAATCTGTAGTTAAAATCAAGGAAGATGGGGTTCAAAGAATGTTATTGCTTTGAAAATACTATTACCTGGGAAGGCAGGAACCACTGCTTGGGAGTCCTGTGTTTTAGGAAAATTTCCAGATTGCGGACCTGAGGAAAGGTGAAGGACATTAAAATAATTACTTATCATCTCTAAAGAATCTTACCTAATGTGTTGGACACTCTTTATTAAAAATACCTTCCCCAGGCCTTGATCCTGTTTAAGATGTGACTTATCTGGAGCCATCTTCATCACTGGGAAACAAAAGCCTCTACACATGAATGACTAAACTTGAACACTTGAGGCAGAACCAAAGTGTCTGGAAGTGACTTTCTTGATTTCTGCTTTCTATGATGAAAGTGGAATAGAGACAGCGACAGCATCAGCTATAGAATCAAAAATTCTCTTAATGTGCATGTTTCAAGGTGGCTCCTGTAGTTACCACTACTACCTAACAGGTATGTGAAAAGTGAAGTTATCTAACTCAGAGCTAACCTGGTCTTTGGAGAAAACCAAGAAGGAAAAGCATCTACACTTGGACACTTAGCCTTGCCAAGATTTATCACAGCCAAAAATGATGATGAGGGGACCCACTGGCCTACCGCCTGTCACTGTTAAGTAAATTTCCTAAGTGCCATAGAACAGGAAAGTGGTAAAGCCAGGATGTGAACACAAATCTGTCTTGACCATCAGTCTTGAGGTCTTAATCACTAAGATATTCTACCAGCCCACAAAGGGAACTGTAAAATTATATATGTGACAGGAGCCCTAAACACAATCTCTCTGTAATCTGCATTTGCCCTACTCAGTGGCATAAACCATACTCCAAGGAGCAAAATGCTGGAAAGCCTCAGTTACACTATTTGGTTGCATAAAATCACTCAAACCTATTAGTATATCCTCTGGGGTGACTATTCATTATGATTGTCAATTTCAGAAACAAGAGTTAAATTTAAATTTATTTAAGGTTTTATAAGGATCTCAATACAGCAACACCCACCTGAGAAACTTATTCTAGACACTTTAAGATTTGGCATGAGCTAAAAAATGAGAAATACTCCAAGTCTTCATTACATAGTACCTATTGAAGACAGGATTTCCACAGACAAAATATGGTCCATTTCCATGCTCTGAGTGAGAGAGAGCCATAGGATAACCCACAAAACTTCAAACTCAAGACAGTAGGCTGCAGTTTGTCCTATCTTCCCATCTAGACTGCTGGACTAAATTAACCATCAATAAATTCAAGAACATTTTCTGGAGGAGGCCTCGTTATGGCAATAATGTACATGCCACGAACTTTTTTTTAGATGTCTCTCATTAGTGTACATTCAAACATTACATCTAATTATCACACTCTTTTGCCCTGAAAAAATTGGCAAGTAGATAAGAGGGAGACAAACCCATGACAACCCTGACTGAGGAGGCATGGTCTGACAACTAGAGAAGCAGACTCCAGGGGTTACAGTTACCACAACGGGTTGCACAAGTGCCACTAAAATTCCAAGATAATGAGTTGAAAGGAATGGGGCAAGGAAGAAGAAACTTTGGCTATTATACAATTATTTGAGATCCTTATTGTTATTGATTGATTGCCTTTGATTTTGGGGGGATGTTAAATGAAAAAGGGGTATTGAAAGAAAAACAAGAAAATTATTACCCATAGATGAACACAGAAAACATTAGGTATGTCACTCAAGCATAAGATTGCCCCCTAACCCCTAGAAGCAAAGCCGTCTTACTTTCAAAGAACATCTTCTGCATGGCTTTCGGAAGCACAAAAGAAACCAGTAGCTGGGATTCCACCAGAGCTCCATGTTTGCTGCATGGAAGGACTAAGGAACCATAGAAGGGGCAGCTCAGAAGCCTGAACCTGTATCTGGCCCTCAGGGAGGCCTGGAGGTAGAGGGAGTGGGCCTCACAGAACAGTCCACAAGCCTGGTACCATGCTAGTGGAAAATCTTATTTAAAGGAAAACACAAGGGAGCAATTAGAAGAAAGAGTCCACTTAAAATCCTACTTTTCTACAGGCGCTGAATTTATTCTCTGAGTGTTCTACCATCACTGAAATATTTTATTTTTCCTGGAGAGCAAAATTTTGGAGAGAAGTTATAAAAAGTCTTTGATTACAGACCTTAAGTCTTCATGTCAGATGATTACATAAGTTCCTAGGGACGCCTAGACTTTAACTAACTAAATAACTAACTGACAAATAACTAATTAACTAACTAAACAAATAAATAAGTAGATAAATAAATAAATAAATAATGTGCCTTGCCAGGAGGACTGGCGTATACATTATAAAGATTTTCAGACTGTTTCCATGAATTTCAACAAATGAGTTACCACATACTCAGGATGGGAAATGAGCTTCCATCAAAAGAAGTCCATGGAGGCCAAAGGAACAGGAATCAAGAGGAAAAGAGACAGGGGGCATGCAATAGGGCCACTGCTATAGAAATGGGGCCCTGAAATCAGAGGTAAGGAGGTTGTCTACAAACTAACATGAACAATAAACTACGTGAATTTTAGTCTGAGTCGTTGACACCTACCTGAGGAGAGGCCCAGTACCCCTGCAAGGTGGCAGTCATCTTCACAAATATGACTGATACAAATTTGGCACGCCTGGGGCCCTTTCCGAATGACAGAGTCAATCAAAGCTCGGGCCTTATCCATGACCGTAGCGTTTTCAGCTCTTACTTTCTCCATCTCCTCCTGGTTCAGCACTCTTTTCTCTAACAATTCATCCAGCAAGCCATTTATTGTACCCGTGCCCACTGAGTGGATAAACAGCTTCCTCTTCTCCCTCAGGACCTTGTCTATTGGAAGCACAAGGATTCCTCAAGTCATAAAAACAGCCTCATTTTCCTCTCATGTCAGCAACAGGAAATGACCTTTAGATTTAATCAATAAAATGTCCCTCTCCACAGTGGAGTAATCCTGGGGACACCCACATCTCCTACTCTTCCTTCAGCGTTACACGCCTATGCTCACTGAGTGGCCCACAGACCGATATTTGCTGTCTCTACATTGTACCTGAAAACCAGGGGACGTCCTGACATGCCCCGTGTTTATTCAACTCTCCATAATAAAATAATGAAACGGTGATAGCTCATTTCCTTCGGGGACCACAGCTGCTGTATTCATCTTATGCCAATTCTTCACCCTCTGTCCGACTATGACATGTGAGGATTCAGTTAAGATTGCAAAATGACAGCAGGAGACCAGTAAAGCCCAGTTCTTTTCTGGCCCTTGCCCTTCCTTTCTAAAGTCTGTGAAAGTCTTTGGGCCCCTTCCCTGCTTCCCTTTCCTCTTCTTTCTCCCTCTCTTCCTACTCCCTCACTTCTGATCACCTAAGCATTCACAGATCCTAATTATGGCTTCCGAAAAGCCACTCCTTCCAAAACTATTTCTTCCCCAAGATATGTCCTTTCAGACAGTAAAAAACTCACCGGCCATGGCTTTTCTCTGTCAGCCTTGATGTGTGGTATGAAATTGAAAGTACATTCCACCTTCCTTTTCGGCAGGGCGTGTACACATATTGAGAAATACCCACTGCTCATGTATATGCATGACTTTATTATTTTTTTTCCAAAGAAATAATTGATTGTTGAATCCTGGCATCAGAGAGTGTATCCTTAGGAAATTTCCTTCACCAACACTTGGATCAGGTCAGGGTAGGAAGGGAGTAGGGCATGGAAATAAGAAAAGAACGAGAAAGTATGTATACAATTAAACTCACACAATAATGAATCTCTCATTCATTAGAAGGGTGATCCGGAAAAGTAACTCGTACTTTGGTCGTTTTGTCAATGTGGGCTTCTATAACAAAACACCACAGATTGGGAGGAGCCGGTCCGGTGGCAGAGTGGTTAAGTTGGAGCGCTCCACATTGGCACTCTGGGGTTCGCAGGCCTGGATCCCGGACGCGGACCTACGCACCACTTATCAAGCCATGCTGTGGCGGTATCCCATGTAAAGTAGAGCAGGATGGGCACAGATGTTAGCCCAGGGCCAATCTTCCTCAGCCAAAAAGAAGAGGATTGGCAACAGATGTTAGCTTAGGGCTAATCTTCCTCAAAAAAAAAAAAAAATAGACCGAGTGGCTTACAAACAGGAGAAATTCATTTCTTACAGTTCTGCAGGCTGAAAGTCCAAGATTAGGGTCGGATTGGGTTCTGGTGAAGGTCTTTTTCTGGATTGCAGACTGCCAGCTTCTTGCTATGTCCTCACATAGCAGAAAAACCTTTCTAGCATCTCTGTTATAAGGGCACCAATCTCATTCCTGAGGGTTCTGCTCTCATGATCAGTTCAACTCCCAAAGGTCCCACATCCTAATACTATCACCTTGGGCATTAGGTTTTCAACATATGAATTTTGGGAGGACACAGACGTTCAATGTATAGCATTTGGAGAAGTTGAACCACTGTGACCTGTGTCCCACCCCCCAGCTCTAGACTATGTCCTAGGAGCTGTGTGACCCTGTGAAGCAGTTCTGCATTTAGGAAGGAAACATTGACCAGAATCAAATCTTTTCTAATCTAACACTTCTCCTTCTCAGATGGCTCTGTTGTACAGATGGCTCTGTAGAAACTAAAAGCTCAGATTCTGGACTCAGAATGTCAGTCTTCGCATTTTAGCTGTCCGTTCTTGAGCAAGGTATTGAACTTTCCCATGCTTTGGTTCCTCTATCTGTAAAATGCTTTCATTAATATCACATAGCCACACAGTTTTGATCATTAAGTGAGTGAAAATGTGGAAAATGCGTAGAACATTGCCTGACATGTGTAAGCACACAATAAGTGGTGTTATTATTTTTAACATCAATGTTTCACGCTAGAAAGATTGCCAAGGTTAATTGTTTGCAGATTATCCATTTAAGTTCCTCTTTTGTGAGAATCCTCATGCATCTCTTCCATTCATTCATTTAGCAAATATATATGGATGACCTATTCCATGCCAGACACTGTTCTAGGTGCTAGGGGTTCAACCAAAACAGACAATGGTCCTCTGCCCCCACGGCCTCACATCCAAGAGGAGAAGATACAAGTGAAATCCAATATGTAACTGGGATATTCAGAAAGTTAGAGTATGGTAAGCACTAAGGAGAAGAAATTTGTTAGGGAAATGGGTAATGAAATATTGAAGGACTTGTTAAAAGTGAAGACAGAGAAGCCTAGGAAGGCCCAAAGAGGTCACTGCTTTCTTTAAGCACGTGTTCAGTTGATTGTCCCAGAAATAAACTCAACATGGCCAATTTATTTTATAGATATGTTTGATGAAAGATGAACTAATAACAAAACGCAGATATTAGTCCTACACTTTTCAATTTACTTACTGAAAATACTCTTAGAATTATTACCTTATTATCTTAAGAGAATAAGGACCCAGAGTTACTAAAACGCTCAGTGTGTGTGTGTGTGTGTGTGTGCGCGCGCGCGCTCATGAATGCACGCGCATGTGTGTACATGCACACATGATTGAAATATCTAAATTAAATATTGATAGCTCTATTATTATTATTTTAAAATTCTATACAATTAAAAAGAAACTCGTCTTTTGACATGTGGGCTCCAGTTTTGCTTCCTGTGCTCTAGGCTAAGTATGAAATTTATTTTAATTAGAATAAAATTCACTGTATAGATTTTAATCTAAGATTTTTCTCAGGGTATTTTTCTTGTTGCTTTGCTACTTACCCAATCCAGTTGGCAGCACAATCTTGTGCTCCTTGCTGCAGGAAAATTTGTTGAAGGGAAAAAAGCAGAAATTGCATGTATATTGGTTCCCTTCCACTTTGACGCATATTTATTTAGTTATTTCCCAAATGCCTTGAAGATTTCACATGAAGGTTTCTCCACCAGCAAGAGCCATACACCACTGAATTGAAGTGCTAAGGTGGCATCCAGGCCACAGAAAGATGGCCAGACATTATACCTGGGGATGTAGAACCATAAGCAGATGATCAATTGATTATCCCATTGATCCTGGGAAGCTGAGCAGCAGTCCAATTATAAGTAGTATTTTAAAGGAAGCACAATGATTTAAAAATTCTCATGTCAGAATTGCCTGTGATAGCCTGTCTATGCAACAGTATCATTTTTAATAACAGTAGGTTGTATGAAAATCTCTTACATAGAAGACAGAAGATCCCGGTTCTTGTGTCTGGTTGTGCCATTCTCAACTCATAGAAACTCATAGAAAGCCACTCACCCTCTCAGTTTATCCATCTCTTATTCTTCTTTATATTTTTAGGGCTATTAGAAAATTGTGATTAATACATCTTAGTGAGAGCATTAACCAACTATAACATGTTATTTTATTTTTTCTTTAGCTAAAACCTTCCCTTCTGTACAGCTTATCAACACGGACTTTGAGGTCCCATAGCCCTGAGATCAACTGCTATTCATCAGATGGAGGTCTTGGACAATTTATTAACATCTCTAAGCTGCTATTTTCTCATCAGTATTGGGGGAGGGGTGAGGATTCATAATCATTCTTACTTTCTGGGGTGGAATGGTGTGTATAAAGACCATGCCACAGTGCCTCCCACCTATAGTAGTCATAAGCTATATCCCAGAAGCAAGGTAATGCCAAAATTTACTTCTTTTTAAAGTGCTTCTAAATTTTTCATATACTTTATTTCATGGCCTATCACAACAATTGTGTAAGTTAGACGGGTTAAATAAGCATGATTCCATTTTATGAATAAGAAGACCAGGTAAACAGCTGGTTCAGAAACTTGGCAAGCCCAAGTTATGGAGCTTGGGTGAGAAGCCAGCTCTCCTCCTTACCCAATACTTGTTCTGTGTGATGTGCTGCTCCCCAGCCTGCACTGCTCTGGGAAATGTGGCATATAAAAGCAGAGGATAGGACTATGGACTTGCTCTTAAGGAATTGATAATTTGGGGAGATAAAATATAAGAATTGAGAAGAATTATAGTGACAATAAATGAAGGCATAGATAATAGTGCTTAGAGCTATCAGAAGAGAGTCAATTAAATGTGACCTGGTGCAATCAGGAAAGACTGCAAAGGATGGCAAGGCACACTCTGTAGGTGCAGGAAGAATGGTTTTCGGGTTGGTAATGGAGGAGAGAGAAAGCAACTAACTTATTGAGAGATTTCTGTGTTCTAGGTACTGAGATACGTCCTTTCAGCCACTCAAAATGCTGGGAAATTATTGCTAGTAGCCACATTTTAAAGATCAGAACACTGAGGCTTGGAGTGGATAAGTTTCTTTCTCAATAGCAGAGCCCAGGTGTACAAACTGTACTTTGATATCGTTACTCTAAAGTCCATGATTTTTTTTTAATCTACGGAGAGTAGAAATGTGAGATCAAGCAATCCAATGAGGAGAATAGTATAAACAAAATGCCGAGACCAGAATCATAGCAGACAGGAGAAAAAAATATTTGCTTGAATCAAAGAGTGTTTATTTGGGATCAGTGGGAAGTGAGTTTTGAGACATGGATTGGGTCTAGATTATGATGATTTGCAACAAATTTAAATTTGAGGAATTTAAACTGATGTGACAGGCAATAGGGAGCTAATGTGGTTTCTTGAGTAGATGAGTCATATGAACATGCCTCTAAAGTAGCTATTTGGCATTGAGTGTTCAACAAAATCTAGGCCATGGAATAAATACTTGATCTGCATTGGTTCTGCGAGTGGAAACTTTTGGAAATATTGATATTCAGGCCCAATCTAGATTATTGAATTAGAATCTCCAAGGGAGGGTTATGAATACATATAAATAATCTTAGGTGTTTTGATATGTATCTTCTCTTGAATATTACTGCTGAATGTCCTAATCTAGTGTCAGGAATAACTAAGAGCTCTCTGAGACTCCCATACATCATAACATCGAGAATTTAGTAGGACACACTCTTTGAGTCATTGCTGGTCCCATATGAACCAAGAGCTGGGCCCTGAGTGGCCAGGGCATTGACACCAAGAGATGAGATGGGAGCACCTAGGAGTTAGAGTTGGCTGGGAAAAGAAGCTACAGAGATTATGAGCTGGAGTGAACTAGCAAAGAGCTTGTCTAGCTGGACTGGCAGGCAGCTAGGAGGATTGTGGTTTCCACGCATCAGATTTCTATATTGCCGGTATTGTGAAAGTACTGACCTATAGAACCTCCGCAAAATAGAAAGGCTGATCTTAGAATCACTATGGGACCAAATCCGTGAGGAGGGATGGATAAGACCTTGAATCTGGTGTGTTGCCTGCTAGTAGAAGCAGAAGGAATTCTTCTTCGAGATCAGCCAGGTCTTCCACTCAAAATAGGAACGATACTGATGGACAAAGTTTATAAACAAACTAGAAAGCAAGCCACTATAAGAATATACCAGCAGAAACAAGAAATCACATATTTATGTCCCCAAGGATATACAGATGTTAGACTAATCAAATATAGAGTAGAGAATAGCAGCGTATGATGGTTTCAAATAAAGGAAGCAAAAAGCAATTATTTTATAGTAGAGAATAAATAGAGCAATTTAATGAAAATGGAACATGTATAAAGAAAATATATCAGCTGCGATTAATAATGGCCAGGTTAAAAGGCAGGCACAAAATTTGTGAAAGTATAAGTGATTAAGTGATCTGAAAGATATATCAAAATAATTTATCTAGAATGCAATAAGCAGAGATGAGAAGCTAGGAAATTTGACAGAGGGATTCAAAGATATGAGGGATAGAATGAGAAGCTCTAAGATATATCTGATTGAAATTCCAGAAAGACAGAATTGAGAAAATGAAAGAGAGACAAAATTAAAGAAAATTTTCCAGAACTTAAGAAAAATATGAACCCACCAAATGAGGAGATACAATGCACCTCAACTAGGATAAATCTGAAGAAGAACTACTTTATAACAGCCCTGGGAGTTAGACACTGTTAGAGGTTGAACTGTGTACCACAAAAATAAATGTTGAAGTCCTAACCCACAGTAACTCAGAATATGCCCTTATTTGGGAAAAGGGTCCTTGCAAATGTAATTGGTTAAGACGAGGTCATATTGGAGTAGAGTGTGTCCTTAACTCAATATGACTGGTGTCCTTATAAAAAGAAAAGAGACTCAGGAACAGACACAGACAGATAGAACAAGGAGTGAAGTCATAGATACACAGAGGGAAGGCCGAAATATGATGATGAAAGCAGAGACTGGAGTTATGCAGCTATAAACCAAAGAATGTCGAAGATTTCTGGGAATAACCAGAAACTGGCAGAGAGAAAACGTGGTCCTGCTGACACCTTGATTTCAGACTCCAGAACTTTAAGAGAATGCATGTCTGTTTTAAGCCTCCTAGTTTGTGATGCTTTGGTACAGCAGCCCAGAAAAGGAATGTAGGCATTATTGGTTCCATTTTGCAGATGAGAAAACAATCTCAGAGAGATGAACTACTTGGTCAAGTGAGTGAGGAGCCATGTCAGCCTCAGCGGTTTATAATGTAGTGCTAGAGCAGAGACTAAATGGGTTAGAACAGAAGCCAAAAATTGTTGACCCACAGACTCCATCATGAGCACAGATGTGTTGTCTTTTACCCTCAGAGATGTGATTTGTTTTGGCACTGATTATTTATCAGAAGTTAAAAAATGGGGGATATCAAATAAAATTTTGGATTACAGGCTTCTCTTGCCTGAATTTTCACATGACAATAACTACCTGGAACTGAGTCCATGGCGATACATTCATGCATTTATAGACTCTCCCATTTTCCATGTTCCCATATGGCCTGATTAACTTAATTTATGTTTCTTGCCAAGACTATAGGGTGTTTACATTTGTGGTCTCTGCTGGGGAGATTAAAGGTCAGACTTTGGACTCAGCCATTCTTAATAATATCAGCACTTTACCATGGTGTATGATTGACGTGATAATTATCCAACAGACATCTCAATTTCCCTACCTGTAAACTACCTGCCTTGGAGAAGTTGTTGATTAAATTTAATGCTTGAAAACTAATATCACCTGTTGAATAGCATGCATCCAAAAATGTTAATTTTTACCTTAATATAACTCTTCAAGTATCTATAATGCTAGTAGAACATGAAAAATGTCATAACAGAAAAACAGCACATTTCTGGAAGGAGTTCAAAAGAGTGAACAATTACGTCCATTGCAAGGGCGGAGGGAGGGTAGAGTGACATGGAGATTATATTGATTAAAAAAGAAAAAGAATTAAGGCATAAATAGTATAATATAGGTTTCATAAGCAGTGTGGTATGGGATGTTAATCTGCACCATGAATCTGAGAAAATCATTATCATCACATGCCATAACCCTTTAGCTCACCTGATTTGAATGCTGCTATGGTGGAGAGTACATTGACGTGGCCAGTGTCCCACATAAAGCTGCTGTGCCTGAGGTTCTTTCTGCTTTGTTTCCTGGAAATGTTCACCAAAGTACTGAGGTCTGCTCAGCTGTGAGCATACGCACCCATAAATATCACTGCAGGTAAAGGCCCACCCCTGGGGGCAAACTTCAACCAATGGAGGGCAGAGTCAGGTGATAAATGTTCCCCAATTTCCCATCTTCTAATAAGGTAGATTCTACACAGTTCCAGATGTTCCCCTAGGAAGATTGAAATCTGTTTGCTCAGACCAGTACTGAATTCATTAATGCAGCACTTAAGTGATTTTCTCCCTTTCATTTCCCTTCCCCACTCCTTCACTACTGCTTCCTGGGAAGCCCTTCCAAATAAGCTGCCTGCATGCAAGTCTCTGACTCCGTCTCTGTTTTCAGGGGCATCTAAATTGAGACAATTGAGATCACCATCCTCATCATTGTCGTCATCATCATCATCATCATCTTTATTGAGCACTTTCTGTGTGGAAAGCATTATGCTTAATTTTCTACATCTATCATCCCATGTAATCCTTACTACACTATGAGATTGGTAATATAGACTCTCCTCATAGACAAAGATCTGCAGCTAAGATTATTACTCGTCTAATCACATATCTAATAACAAGGATGAGGCAAAGGTGGATTTGAATACATATCCAGATTAGTTTAACTCCCAAAGTCCGATCTAAATGGAGTGCTAGATTCTTTTATTTTCAATAGCCCATGCATCTCATATGACCTTCTTACTTGAGCTTTTAAAGCCTTGAAACTATGTTCCCGATATGTCTTATCAGACTTATCCCCCACTGCTTTCCACAATATTCATTCACCGAGTTTAGCAAAATCAAGCTGCAGGATAATTTCTGAAGTATTTGTCTTCTCTTCCTAGTCAGACTACAAGCTTTTTGTTTTTTGAGTTTTGTTTTGTTTTTGTCTGAGGGATCTTTATGTATTCCTTTGTGATTCTCCACTATTCCTTGAAGAGATCATTGAATAACAGGTACACTGCATGTGGCAGTGATATGTAGGCTTATTTTCTGCAGATAAGTGGAACTTGAAATAGCATAGGGAGGAATACATAAAATAATATGCAAAAATCACTGTAGAAAGTAAGGTGCCCATTTAAGCTGCCTAAACATCTTCACTTACGTCTGCATATTGCCTGGCCTCCTGCTCACTAGAAGATTTATTGAAGTCTGGGTCTGGATATTGGTGACCTCAACTCATAAAGTCTCTCTAGAAAACTACTTCCTTGAGATTGAAGGGAAGAAAGCAAAAAATTTCTCCTGCCATGGGCTTTGTTAATGGTATCATCTGGGTCCTGTGAAGAGATAATCCCAGGTATTCTAGTGACTTCTTTACCCATACATGTTCTTTCACAGAGAAGATTGTTTTTCTTGCTTACTAGTCACTGAAAAGAATGAAGAAAATGTTGGTGTAATCATCTTAATATTTTCTTTTTCTCTCATAGTCTCCTTTCTTCTCCACCATCATCCCCCCGATGTTTCTTCCTCGATGTTTCTTCCTCTCTCACACACATACACACACGCGCACACACACACACACACAGATTCCACCCCCCACCCCCCCACAAATAGTCAAGGCTATATTCTGCTTTTCCTGAAAAGAGTGCTAACTTAGCACAATAGGCTTTGAAAATAGATACAATAAACTCATTGTCTAGCAGTAAAATATTAGATTAAACATTCATTTCCAAGTTACTCAGTCACTTGAGAGCAAGATAAATACAACAAGAAGCTAAGGTCTCAAGAGGCACTAGATACGTTCTTTGACCTTCAGCACCTGCAAGTACCATTGGATCCAGTGAAAAATACTGGATGACAACAAGAAACTTGCAAATTCTTTGTCCGCTGCACTAAAGCAACACAGCACTCACCCAGCAATAGGCCCAAATGATGATGACCTTCAGTTTGTCCTGAAAATTAGTAGCAGTTCCAAGTACCCTATATTTGGAAGATAGTATTGTAGCAATATTGGAGCATCCACTAGATCCCTGATAGTCAAAGTTCATCCTTATTCCAGCAGTATTGGAATCAGCCATAGCTCCTTTGAAATGCAGAATCTCAGGCCCCACTCAGATCTGCTGAATCTGAGTTTGCATTTTAACAAGATCACCAGGTAGCTTATTTGTACATTTAAATTTGGGAACACTGCTCTAAATGCTTCTTCCTACTAACATCTCCTGAGATCTTACAGGATATAAACACAAGAATAATTACCAACAGCAATCCAAGGTTCTGGGCAGGCAGCAAAGAAATTTAACGCTGAAGTGATATCTTGAAAAGATTCCAGAACCACTGAATTTTGAATCAACTGAAGTACAGCTTACTCATTGAAGCAAAATGAACAAAAAGTAAATGTCTCTTAAATTAGTAAATCCTCTTGTTTAATATCAAGGTTCTACACTTCCTTATGAACAATTGTATTATCCATTAAAGAAATTGAAAGACAAAGAGTTAATTTGTATTATATTTTCTTGGAATACAGCAAGAAATAACATAAACTGGGAGGACTGGCAAATTTGCTTCTAGTACAGAAGGCTGGACTGCCTGTCATCTCTTGCAGAGGAGAGGGAAAAAGGAGTGTTTGGCAAAAGCTACCTTAAGCCATTTCCTGACATAACAACAGCTTCATGGTGTATACTCTTAGCCTTCAATCACCAAATGTGTCTTTATTTGTTCAAGAATGGTAAGAAATTGCAAAGAGACATTTGCAGTGTTGTGCAGCAACATTATCCTCAAATGACTAGGAAAGATCAACAAATGACATAAGTGGTAATGAGTGTTTTGCTGGAATGATAATTTCTGTGACTGAGTGATTGATGACAGATACTAGGAGTCAAAAATTAGGTAGCTTAGTAATTGTGATAGTAAGTTAATTTCAGAACATAAATTTTAAGGGTGTTGGTAACTAAAAGTTTACTAAACTGTATGAAAGTTTCCAAGATACAAGGACTATTATTGACATGAATACATGAATTGTTAACTGAAATCATTGTACATATTCAAAAAGATTTTGACCACAGAGAGTTTTGGCTGTTAGCATGAGAAATTGAAGAAGTATTTAAACAGTAATCTAGTGCATGAAGTTAAGATTTCAAGTGCCTGTGATCTGCACTAGGGGAACATTTTTGAATAGGGAAACTATCAAACCATTGTCAACTTTAGATATATCCTTGGATGCTTCATGATGATTTCAGATCAGAGTTAAGATGTCTGCACTCCGTTGATCAAAGACCTGGTTTCTCTGTAGTTGGTAATCTCTGCTGAATCATTCTGATCATTCCCACTGAGAGATAACAATGTGTGTGGGTTTGTCACATGGGTATGAATGAATAAGTAACTATTTGAAAGTATTGCCCTTTTCATTACAGAAAGCATCCTTGCTTTAAATTTTTTTAAACTGATATCAAGAGAACACAAGAAAATAAAAACAGTTAAATGCAATCATCACCATCTTACTAGTGGTCCATTAGGACCCAATATACCATGAATTGCATCTTCTACTCTAGTCATTTATGTAAGTTGTCAGCAATAGCTACCGATACCATAAAGCCTTTCTGAGATATCCAGAAACCAGTTAAAAAGTCATAATACCCAAGGGAAGCACAAAGCCAAGAACAACTGCATTGAAACCAGTAAGGAAAGCTGTTGCATTTCATCTGTGATAGCTTTTACTCAAAGCTGGCATAGCTCAGCATGATAGGAAGAAAACACCTAACTTGCAGCTTCTCTCTCAGGAGGGAGAGAAAAGAGTGGAACATATATCTAACATTATGGCTTTTTGGGAGTTGCCCAAGATACTGGTTTCTGTCTCACCTGAATCAGAGCACTGATAGGGAACCAGAAAACTTTGGATGCTTGAAGGCCACTGAGAATAAAGGAAAACTCAAGTTGTTTGTTGCAACACCAGAGAACCAGTAGTACTGCAGACAGACACCAGAGGGAGGAAAAGATTATGAACTCTTTAAAAAGAAACTGGCAAACCCCTCTCATCGGGAAATTACATATACAAGCCCAGAGAAAACACACCCTCAGAAAAGGTTAGAAAGGCCTCTAGAATCTCTAGTGGGGCTGATTGGTGAAAGCCTTCCCCTATTTAAACGCACTCCATAAAAACTGGGAGAGGTAGTTGTTTTCAAAAATACCTGAATCCCAGGAAAAAATAATGAGGCATACAAAGAAACAAGTAAACATGGTCCAATGAAAGGAATGAATAAATTTCCAGAAACTGATCTTGAAGAAATGGAAATCTATGAATTACCTGACAAAGAACTAAAAATAACTGTCTTCAAGAAGCTCAATGAGCTAAAAGAGAATACAGATAGAAAACTAAAAGAAATCAGGAAAATGATGCATGAACATAATGCAAATATAAATAGATAGAATTATAAAGAAGAACCAAACAGGAATTCTGGAGCTGAAGAATATAATAACTGAATTGAAAAAATCACTGAGGGGTTCAACAATTGTGTTGATGAAACAAAAGACAGAATCAGCTAACTCAAAGATAGGTTTTTTGAAATTATTGAGTCACAGGAGCAAGTAGAAAAAAGAATAAAGAAAACTGAAGAAAAATTAAGAAAACCTAAGGAACTTATGGGAAAACATCAAGTTGAACAATATATACACTATGGAAGTCCAAGAAGGAGAAGAGAGAGAGAAAAAGGGGCAGAAAATTTATTTGAGGAAATAATGGCAGAAAACTTTCCGTATCTAAAGAAGGAAATGGACATCCAAATTCAAAAATTTCAATGGACTCTAACTAGGATGAGTCCAGTGAGACCCATACCAAGACACATTAAAATCAAATGATCAAAATTCAGACAGAGAGAATCTTGAAAGCAGCAAGATAAAATTGACTCCTCATGTACAAGGATGGTCCCATAAGATTATCAGCGGGTTTCTCATGAGAAACCTTACAGGCAAGAAGGTAATGGACTGATATATTTAAAGTGCAGAAAGGGAAAACAATTGCCAAACAAAAATGTTATATCTGGCAAAGCTATTTTTCAAAAATGAAGGTAAAATAAAGACTTTCTCAGATAAACCAAAGGTGAAGGAGTTCATTACCACTAGAACTACCTTACAAGAAATGCTAAAAGGTGTCCTTTAAGTTGAAATGAAAATATGTTAGACAGAAACATAAAAGCATACAAAAATATAAAGCTCTCTGATAAAGATCAATGTACAGACAAATATAAATAATGTAATTCTGTAATACCAGCACATAAATCACTTTTAATTTTTGGTGAAAAATAAAAGCATAAAAAATAACTATAATTATAAAACTATGGTAATAAGTACACAATATAAAATATGTAATTTGTGACGTTGATTACATAAAATGAGGGGGTGTAAATGAATAGTTTTTGTCTATGATTGAAGTTAAATTATCAGTTTAAAATAGATGGCTTTAACTACAAGGTGTTTCGTATAATCCATATGATAACCACAAAGAAAGTACCTGTAGAAGATACACACAAAAGAAAAAAAAAATGAAAAAGGAATCAAAGCATGTCACTACAAAAAAATCAATGGAATACAAAGGAAGACAGCAAGAGAGAAAAAGAGGAAAAAACCACTGTTAAGACATGCAGGAAACAATTAACAAAATGACAATAATAAAACCTTACCCATCAGTAATTACTTTAAATGTCAATGGATTAAACTCCTTAATCAAAAGATGTAGAATGATTAAATAAACAACAACAACAACAGCACAAAAAATATCCAACTATATGCTGTCAACTAGAGACTCACTTTAGATGTAAGGACACACATAGGATGAAAGGGAAAGGATGATAAAAGATATTCCATGCAAATATTAACAGAAAGAGAACAAGGATGGCCATAGTTATTATACCAGACAAAATAGACTTTAAGTTAAAAACTATCACAAGAGACAAGTAATGACACTATATATTGACAAAAGTTAATTCAACAAAAATATATAACAATTATAAATATATATGAAGCTAACATCAGAGCACCCAAATGTATGAATCAAACATTGACATAATTGAAAGGAAAAATAGACAGTACCACAGTAATAGTAGGAGATTTCAATACCCCACTTTCAATAATGTATAGAACCAGAGAGACGATCAGTAAGGAAACAGAGGTTTGAACAATGCTATAGACCAATTAAACCTAATAGATAAGCAGAATACTCCACCACCAACAGCAGGATGCACAGTCTTCTCAATCTCATGCAGAAAATTCTCCAGAATAGGTAACATATTAGGTCCCAAAGCAAGTCTTAACCTATTTAAGAAGATTGAAGTCATGTCCGGTATCTTTTCCTACCATGTGGAATGAAAATAGAAATCAATAGTAAAAGGAAAACTGAAAAATTAAAAAAAAATGTGGAAATTAAACAACATACTCTTGAAAAACCAATAGATCAAAGAAGAAATCACAAGGGAAATTAGCAAATATCTTGAGATGAAGGGTAATGAAAAACAACATGCTAAAACTTATTGGATGCAGCAAAAGCAGTACTAAGAGGGAAATTTATAGCAGTAAACAGCTAGATGGGGCTATAGTTGCAAACAAGATAGACATGTTCACTGTCTTCAATAGAATTTAGAGTCTAGTGAGGAAGAACAATGGCTTTAGAAAACAAAACTGCAATAAATTTTATGGAGGAAATGCATGATACTGCAGGAACATGACCTTTAAAATAGAGTGATGGTAGGGAGGATAGAAAAATTGGGATATATTTGATTAAAGAATGAAAAAATTGCCACTGCTTGAATGCTAGAGGTGAAGGAGAAAGAAAAATCCAGGGTGAATTTAAAGTTTCTATTTGAAATACTGTGTGGATTATGGTATGATTTGTTGGTAGGGTAAATTGGAAGAGGAATAGCTTTTCAGGAAGATGATGAGTTTAGCTTTGAGCATATTTAGTTCAAGGTGATTGAAGATGTCTGGTAGGCAGCTAAAGAGAGATGTTGGGAACTCTGAAGCATGGCCTGGATTTGAGAATTTGACCTAGGAAAAGGTAGTACGTAGAAGAAAACTTCAGCCATGGGAATGGATGAGACAGTTCAGAGAGAGCATCCCTGAGTAAGGCTTAGAATCAATCTCTGAGAAATCTCCATTGTCTTCTCACCATGGATTAACTTCATGGATCAGTGGTTAATACCAAGGGAGATGGGCTCCAAAGGATGTACTTGCTTTGGAACCACCATTCACTACTGCCAAGGGAGGAGCCAATGCTGGTGAGCCTTGTATACTATGATCATTTCCAGAATGGGGTTCTGAGGAAAGATGAAAGCTATCAAAATGGTCACATCAATTCTAAACAGTATTTTCGTAAATACATTGGGTATTCCTCACTGACAATTCCTTGACAGACTAATTATCCATTTCAAGGTATGAGTATCTGGAAATAATGGAATTAGCTGATGTCTTAAAATAAAACTGATTTCTTGAAATGAGCATGTCTTGGTGGCTCAGAAATTGACCTCCAGTGCATGACAATTATCTCCAACAAGAAGCTGTCTAGCTCATTGCTGACTAGGTTATGGGGAAAAAAATTAATAAAAGAAATCTCCACTGGAAACCCAGCCTTGCAAAGATTTATTGCAGAAGCAAGTACTTAACTGATCCTTTTGCTTTCACCCCATCGTAGGGTACAAGCATAAGGTGAGTGGGTGAAGTTATTCAGAGGAACATATTTAGGGATTAGGTAGGTCAGGGATCGTAGAAATGATACAACTCATAAAACATTTTACTCTGCTTTTGAGAAGAGATGGCTAATAGAAATATCTCCTTCATTCCAGACCCATAAGTATTTGTGAAAATTAGTAAAATTACCCACAAAGATCTAAAAAATTATTCAAACTTTTTCAGTAATTATTTATGAAAGTGTCTGTGATCTGCCAGGTACTGTGCTTGTCACTAAGGTTAAAATAGTGAATAAAAATTGACATAGTGTCCAATATTCTCATGGAGATATATATCTAGTTTAGGAGAGAAATATGCAAATAACCACATTAAAACATTTTTCAAAAAGCTCCTCCAACCTAAAAAGGTGTTATGATCATGAGAGAAATGGTACTCTTTTGGTTGTATATTGCTGGGTTTGAGAGCACAGGCATTAGATTCTCAGCTTTCTCACTTATTAGCCTTGTGGGGTTGGGCAAGTTATCTCTGAAAAGTGGAATAATAATTGTAGAAACTTCATAAGGCTTATGTGAAGATTAAATACATAGGATACTAAATGCTGGCACACAAAGACTCCAAAATGCTAGTTGTTAGAGGAGAATAGGAGGAATATAAGCCAGTTGGAGTCAGTGAATGCTTTCACGGACAAATGACATCTGACAAATATAAAAGGTAAGATAAGGAGTGGATCCAGGAGAATAGCATTCGGATAAGATGAAACAGTGTGTGACAGGGGGAAGCGTAGAAATGGAAATGACGGGAAAGTGCAGATGGAGGACCTAGCACAAGGGTTAATGTGCCCCATGAGAAGACTGGATAGGTAACCAGACCATGAAGAGAAACCCACATTGGCTGTGTTAAAGGCCAACAGGTAGAAGCCATTGTTATGGTTTTTTTGTTTGTTTATTTTTTTGCCAAGGAAGATTCACCTTGAGCTAACATCTGTTGCCAATCTTCCTCCTTTTTTGCTTGAGGAAGATTAGCCCTCAGCTAGCATCTGTGCCAGTCTTCCTCTATTTTGTATGTGGGTCGCTGCCCCACATGGCTGACATGTGGTGTAGGTCCACACCTGAGATCCAAACCCACAAACTCGGGCTGCCAAAATGGAGCACGCCAAACTTAATCACTACGTCATAGGGCTGGCCCACTAGTGATATGTTTTAAGTAGGAGTCTGATATATGTTTTCCAAAGAATGTTCTGACTATCAGCGGTGGTTCCCGAATATTTACGTAAGAGGTGCTTATGCATGGCCCGCTGGTTGAGAGAGGTGGGAACCAGGAGAGCTTAAGGAATTGTTTTCAACTGTGTTTTCTTAGACTCTACAGTTTGATTTACATTTGTGTTAATTTGGGGTATATTGAGAGCACACTCTGTTGAACAACTTCTGGACTACAGTGATCAAGTCAGGTTAGATAGTAAAGGGACAGCCAGGAATGAGCTGCTCCTTTAAGTCCTTCCTTTCAGGGACCTTCACAAATGTCACTACTGATTGGCTGCTGCTGTCCAGCAGGAATTGCCAAGGCCTAGAACCCTTAGTTGGCTTTAAAGGTTTCACTGAAGGTGAGAATACTCTTGAGCCACTGGAATCCTCACTTAAATTACATGACTGGACAGAATTTTACCATCTCGATTTGTTGTTTATCAGTTTCACACTGTATATGGAGTTAAGAATATTATTTGAGGTATCTACAATGTAGATTATAATTCTTATTCCCTGGACTTTCTATCCTTTATTCAGTATCCTGATTCTGTGTCTCTATGAACAAAAATAACAATAAAATGATTATACTTGCATGCAAAATGTATTGCTTGTTCACTCAGTGGAAAGCCCTGGGCTTAGCCCTTTATGAGCTCGTTTAGTTTTCTCAGGGTCTCTGTGTGGATGGTGCTGTTAATTCCATTTACGAATAAGGACACTGAGCCTCAGAAAGGTTAAGGAACTTTCCAAATGATCCTAGAGCTTATAATGGACCTGTATTGACCTCATACCTGTACTCTTGATCACTGAGTGCAATGCCAAATCATCCTCAAAGTGTGATTTTTTTCAACAAAGTGTGTTTCTCCAAAGAAACTATCTGATTACATATGAAAATGGAGGCCTGACCCCAATCTCTGGTATCTCACAGACAAATACAAACTTTCTGTCAGTGGCATATTCCTACTTGGTGGAGGAAAGCATTGAAAACCTTCACCTACTGTATTTGGTGTCAACCCACAATGATTTTCTTTGCCAATGATTTATGACAGACAAATTCAAATCAGAACATAACCACATTAAATTTTATTTTAGCTTTACAAAAAGCTCATCAAAAGTGCACAAATCTGAAAAATCCAGTAAATAGTTTGGTCTTAGTTCCTGTGACCCAATCCGTTGCTACAATCTATGTCAGAGATTTTAGGAATTGGCATGATACAACAAATTAGAAACACTCCCAAAGCTTCTAGAAGACAATACTTCATTATTTATTACTATGTACACAAGGAAAATACAGCCGAGGCAAAATTGATAGCTATTTTGCTGCTCTGAAGGGTACAGAGCCATAATCTGCCATCATGCTATAGTACTGACTCCACAAATCTTCATTCTTCAGGCAGCAAGCCACATCTTGTTCCACCCTGCCCATTTGGTCTTGAAAGGCTATATTTACTATCAGTACTTTCATGAACATTTTTTGAAGGAGCTTGTTTTCTGGCAATGGAGTATCTGCCCATAGGTTTTCTCTAGTCCTCTCCCAGCAAGGAAGGAAGAATTATTACATTGGGTAACTGTCGTAGACCTGGCTCTGAAAAACTGGCAAAACGAGATGAATGCATTACCTAGAGGTAATGCTATCGAAGACTCTGACTGAGGGTTTTATTTGTTTCCCATCACAGCAGAACCCAGGTGCTAAAAGCATCAAAGTGGTCTGTATGTATGTCTACAGGATTGCAAGGGAACTAAATAAAAAGCAAAGAGAAGGGGAAGGGACTTTCCCAATTAAATTACAATCATCCATGGCCTTCATTGTTATTGATGGATTATCCTTGGTTAAGATGGGGAGGGAGAGAATAAGAAACAAGCATTGTAACTGAAAGAGAGATTTATAAAAATAGTTGACCACTGGAGACATTAGTCAGCTTTGACAGAAGCACATTCTTTTCTCCCACAATAACATCTTCTTCCTCTGAAATGGCTTTGGGAAGTGCTGGTAGTCCACTGGAAATCCTATCTTCACTCTGTGGAGGGAGCAAAGGGTTATAAGAATGGCCCAGCTCAGACACCAGGACCTGGAACTGGGTTCTTAGGAGGCCTGGTGGTAGAGGGGGTAGCCCTCAGAGAACAACCCACAGACTGGCATCATGCAAGTGGACAATATTACACAAAATAAAAAGCAAAGCAGTTGACTAGAAAGCAGAATCCATGTGTAAATTAATGCAAATTTAATTATTTAATTCACATTTAATTTTATACTCAATTTGTTTCCTGACGATTCCACCATCACTATATTTTCTGAAAAGCACATTAATAGAAAGATGGAGTAAGGGCAGGGCGGTAGGTGGAAAAAGAGCTTATGTCTTTTTTTTTAATAAGTACGTGGGTTCCTAGGGCTCCTGGAGGAGCGACATTGTACACTGCATTAAAGGATTCAGGATAAAGACATCTTGACTGTTTGAATGAACTACAATAAATGAGCTACTATCCACACAGGACTGGAAATGAACTGTAATCAGCAGAGGGCACTGAGAGCAAAGACACAAGGGACACAGAGGCATAGAGACAAGAGACCACACTAGGGCCATACATATAGGAATGGGGTCTACGGCTGAGATGATAGGAAGCTTATTCTAAACTGACAAGACAAATAAAGATAACAGATATTGGTCACAAGACACAGAGACTACTTGGTCTTTAGGTTGAATCATTGGACCTTACTTGAGTGCAGCCTCATCTTCCATGCCAGTTCAGGGTCTTCTTCACGGAGATACATAATAAATTTCTGACAGGCACGGGATCCTTTCCCAATAACAAGATCAATCAAGACTCGAGCCTGATACATAACTGTGTCATTTTCATATCTCACTTTGTTCATCTCCTCCTGCCGAATCACTCCATCCTCTAATAGGTCATCCAACAAGGCATTTATTGTACCCGTGCCCACCGAATGGATAAACAGCCTCCTCTTCTTACTCAAGACATTGTCTATCGGAAGAATGAAGATTCCTCAGGTAATAAACACAGCCCAGTTTCCCTCTCAATTCACCAACAAGGAAGCAATCATTTTAGTCTTTCTCAACCAAACTTTCCTCTCCACGGGGTTTAGTAGTCTTGAGGAACGATCTAATACTTTTGAATCTTGAGGCATCTACTCTACATAGTTCTTTCTGGTCCTAGCTTTAATCACATATGGTCACTGAATGACCTGGGAGACTTGACTTCATGATTTTTCTGTTAGGTTCCTGAAAATCAGAGGCCATTCTGCTATGATACACTCCAATTTCTTGAACTCTGAAAAAGTTTGACAGGTTCTTTCCTTTGGGAAAAACAGCTGCTGATACTCATCCTGTGCCCATTCTCATCCATGGGCGCTTCATAGCTTCAAATTCAGATAAGACTAGCAAACTAATAGTGGGATCCCAACAGAGTCTCAGATTCTTCCTGACTTTTACCTTTTATTTCAAAAATGCTGTGAAAGTCTGGCTGAGCTCCTTCCTTTCCTCCTCCCATTTCCCCCTCCATCTCAAAGTTGTTCACATAAACCTTCAGCAAGCCTAATGAAGAAGGCAGCCCTTTCCTAATCTGTTTCTTCCCCACGACCTCGCTTCTTACTCTAGCAGGCTCACCAGCCATGGCTCCTCACACGTGCCTTGGACGTGCAGTTGAAACAGAGAGCAAGGTGGCCCTATGTATTTAGGCAGGACGTGTGCAGAGATTGAGAAATAATGATTACATCTACATATGTGTGTTTATTATTTCCCAGGATGTTTTTAATTATTGCCATTTTGCAAGATGTTATTGGGTCACTGAACCTTAGATTGTAGTAGAAACTGTGCCCATAAGACATTTGCTTCACTATTCCTTGGCAAATGAGATGTGAAAATATAAAAGAAATGAGAAAGTGCATACAGAGTTAAATATATGCCATAAAGAATCTTTAATTCATTGAAGTTTTAGTGGAAAATCAAACTAGAGTATAGGGAAGTTTTACCACCTAAATCAAGTACTAAGACATCTTTTTTTTTCTCCAAATTGCCGTAAGATAAGCATAGCAAAATTTACTATCTTAACCATTTTTAAGTGTCCAGTTCAGTGGCATTAAGTATGTTGACATTATTGTGCCAACATTCACCACTATGCATGTCCAGAACTCTTTTCATCTTGAAAAACTGAAACCACACCCGTTAAGCAATAACTCCCTATTTCCCCCTTCTATCAGCCCCTGGCATCCACCATTCTACTTTCTGTCTCTATGAATTTGGCTACCTTAGCTGGCTCATATAAGTGGAATTATACAGTATTTGTTCTTTGTCACTGACTTATTTCACTCAGTACAATGTCCTCAAGTTTCATCCGTGTCATAGCATGTGTCAGAATTCTCTTCCTTTTTAAGGCTGAATAATATTGCGCTTTATATATATATACATATATATGTGTGTATATATGTATGTGTATATATATACACATTTTACTTAACCATTCATCCATCAACCATCAACGGGCACTTGGGTTGCTTCTACCTTGTGGTTATTGTGAATAATGCTGCTGTGAACATGGGTGTACAAATATCTCTTCAAGACTCTGCTTTCATTTCTTGTGGATATATATACCCAGAAGTGGAATTGCCAAGTCATAGGGTAATTCTATTTTTCATATTTTGAGGAACTCTTTTGCTGTTTTCATAGCGGCTACCCCATTGACATTCCCAAGAACAGTGCACAATGGTTACAATTGCTCCACATTCTTGCCATTATCTGTGATTTTCTCAGTTTTTGTTTGTTTTGAAGTACCCATCCTAATGTGCATGAGGTGAACTGAAACTTCTTGACTCCCTTCCACCGTGTTTTACTCAAGCTCTGGGCTGCCTTTAGCCACAGGAATGGTTTGTGGTCCTCTGAAGCAGTTTTGCTTTTAAGAATGACAATGTTTTCCTATCTAAGGCTGTTCCTCCTCAGATGGCTCTATTTTAAGGGATTCTGTATGGCAGAGACTGAGAATGCATATTCTGAAGCCAGAATGGTTGAAATCACATTTTAACTGCTGATCTCAGGCAAGAAACTTAACTATACCTTGGTTTCTTCATCTGCCACATAGGTTTCATGACTATTTCTAAGTTATAGTGTTATTGTATTTAATGAGTATTTAACAAGTCATTAAAATAGTACCTGGCATAAAGGAAGCACTCAATAAATATTATCGTGTATGTCCATATAAAAACTCCTATTTGTCTCATCAATTCAGTCAACATAAATATTTGACATAAATATTTACTGAGGACCAATTATATGTGCCAGACTCTATTATGGATGCTGGGGATATAGTAATGACCAAAACAGACAAAAATCCCTCCCCTAGTAGAATTTACATTATAACGGAAGAGACTCAAATACTAAAAATGCATACAAAATCCTTTGCGTTAAAAGTAATACATGCAAGGAGAAGAAAATAAAGATGGGGGCCAAAAAACTTTGGGGACATTAAATTACAGATTGAGGGGCCAGAGAAGGCTGCAATGAGAAATTCACTGTTCTTTATAGCACATGTTCAATTCAGTATCCCAGATGTAAACTCCATGTGTCTGACTGCTCCATCATCATATTTGTTGAAAACTGGAGTAAAATCTAGACATAAAATTCAGATATTAGTCATTAACACTTAGCAAATGTTTTAGAAATTAAAAGAAAAAAATTCTCAGAAGATTTGAAGAATCACGGTTTTCCCTAATAGCTTATATGTGTGACATAATTTGATATATACTTAGAATCTGGACCAGTCACCACAGTGCAAGTGCTCATGAGCCAAGGAATATACAACTGAGTGAGGCAGGTTGGAGTGGGGAGGTGTGTGCCCACCTGCGGAGGCTAGTCTTCTCTGCAGGGCCAGGGATCCTGAGACCCAACCAATTTTGCCCAATAGAGTGAAGATCCAGTATACTCGATCTTACATTTGTATGTACTATATCTCTCATTTAAAAAAAATATTTTCGGTTGGTTTACTATTGTTTTAAAACACTGTGCAGATTAAAAAAGTTTGCCTGTGGTTCACACTTGACCTGCAGCCCACCTATTTGTCTTCTGTGCTTTTGGTAAAGCTTTTTATTTTGTTGGGAATAGGATCCTCCGTCCTGGCAATGTGTAGTAGAAAATTTTGTACACTTTAAAGCATGGTTTTCTTAAAGTATTCTTTACTTTCCCTTCCCACTTTTTGCTCTGTGTCTTCACACCATAGAGAACATTTGTGGCAAGGCAGAAATTAGAAATGGCCAGAAAGACAATGGGATCTGGAGAAAGAAAAAGAAAAGGCACAAAAAGAATGCAAACATCACTACGGAAAACACAGAGAGGATATTGTCCTCATAACAATAGAGTTTCCTTCTCATGGACTGGGAGAAGAGGCACAGGTGTTTGAGTTTCCCAACACGCCCAGGCACAGGTGTGTTCCCAGGACAACACAACACTCTGTGGCAGCACCCTGAAGTGGTGTTCTGACCACAGCCAATGGACAAATCATACTTCTAGAAAGCCAGACTGTAGGCACCAGGGTTCCCAAATTCAGCCTTGATTCTCAGTTTTCTGGAAGCCCAGTAGAGAGCTACTAGATATAACAATCGATTGTTGGCTTTAAACATGAAAATGTCAGTGATTATAATGTTTGAATGGGAAGGATAAGATTTTCTTTTCTCCTGTTTCTGGAGACTACTCAAGCATATGTAAATCCAGTAAAACTCCAAGAAGAGGACAAGGCTCCTATAATGGCTAAAATTGGAATTATCCACACTCTGTTTGGATAGAGACTTGGATTCAGAATATAATTTGGATTCAGATATAATGATCATAAAATACATGAATGATGGGCTAAATGTTAAGTAGTGTTTTAAATGACAAGTAATGACTTGAAAATTTAGATCCAAGCCCATGTTAGATTTCTGGAATGTGATTTACTGCTGACAATTCAGATTTGTGATAATGGTAATAGTGTGGGTGTAGAAAGTAGATGTGACATAGGAGCCAAGAAGTCCCTACACACAAGCTCTACCTGTGCCATTTATAACTCTTTGAGAGATGCAATCTTTCATCTATCATTCATTTGTCTATTCTTTTGTATAGACATTCTAGAATAGATCTGGTGAATACATGTTAGTGGAAACATTAATAAAATGTAGGATTTTTTTCCTTTTCCAGAAACCCTCCCCTCTTCCCAGATTTGGAGTAAACTCATCCTTGATTTAAGTGCACTTTATAGTTGTATGATGTTGAATGGGTTAGTCTGTCTAAGCCTCAGTTTCCTTATCTGTACAATTATCTCATCTGTATCATTTCTATTATCTAGATTTGTTTTGGCAATTTAGTATACTATGTATAAAATCATTGCCTGGTCATAAATGAAAGTGATTCCTGTCGTATTAATAATAGTCTCGAAGGACGGTATCCTGGTACCTTGCATTTCCTTGTAAAGTTCTTGTCAGTTCTTCATATCTCATTTAATTCTCTTTTCAAAAGACCTTTGTATGTTAAGACAAAATATACCTCTGTTTTATGAAGAAGAAGAAGAAGTACAGTGGTTCAGAGACTTGCCTAGCACAAGGGGACCCCTCACTCAATACTGGCTCTGTGTGATGTGCTGCTTGCTCCCCTATAGTAGGAAATATGGAAAACATCAGCAGGTAAGGTAGGACTCAGAACCCACCCTTAAGGAGTTTAAAATAGTTTGGGGGTGCTAAGGTGTAAGCATAGGAAAAGATTGTATGACAATACAGGAGAACATAGACGAGTAGTGCTGTAAGATCTCAGAAAAGGGGGAATTAAATATGGTCTGGAGCAGACAGGAAGATTTCACACAGGTAGTAAGATATGTTTATAGAACTTGTAGGGTGAAGGTATGTAGATAAGCACAGGGAGGAGAGAAAAGACTAATGATTTGCTATTAGCTTGTTCAGTTCTGGGTACTGTAACAGGTTGTTTAACCTGCCCTACAACACTGCGAAAAGAGCACTTGCACCTAGCTTTGCCAGGGAGGAAATGGAGACTTTCAGAAAATAAGCCTCCTGCGCAAGATCACAGAGTCAGTGAATTTGACTTCAAGGAAGTTTTAATATATACTTTCTGTTGAAAATCTACTTCTGTAATTGGGAATGAAAAGATTCTCTAGGACTTCATGCTCCACAAAACCCAGATGGTAATACTTCACAATCTATGAGGAACTACTGGTAACATAAAGGGCAGGAGCTGGGTCTGAATGGTTGGGTCATTGGATCCGGAAGATGGGGAGGGAGATCCTGGGATTTGGAGTTACTGGGAAGAAAGGGTGCAAGTGGGGAGTCAGGGAGTTTGTCTAGACTGGAAGACAGCCAGGAGGTGTAGGAGGCTTTCAGAGGCCAATTCCTATGGTGAGATTGCTGGGGGATTTTGAATGTGAAGCTTCAGCAAGTGACTTTCTCTAAGCCAAAGCCCTTGAGAGGTAGTGAAGCTCAATGGTCATTGACTCTGATGTGTTACTTAGCTATTGGCAGAAATACAAACAAACATACTCTGGAGGAAAGTTTCCTTAGGCCCACTGAAATATCAAGAAATATAATCACAGATAGACACTAAAAATACACTAGAAAGAAATCCCTATTAGTGGAAACCTGCAGAAACAAGAAACCAGAAATTTAGAGACAGAAGGCTTCATAGATCTTGGACTATTCAGATAAAAAATACAGATGAATTTATGTAGGAAAAGCTCAAATAAATCCACGACAAGAGAGATGAATAAACCTTATGAAGCAATCGCTTTTGAAAAGATAGATTTTTAAAAAATGGGACTTCTGGAATTACAAACTACAATTGTTAAAATAAAAAACTCAAAGGACAGGTTAAATGCATACACAGTTGATGAGAGAACTGGTGTTCTGAAAGATAAATATGAATAAGTATCCAGAATGCAGCAAAGAGATCAGGAAATGGAAAACATCAGAGAGAGTAAGAAACAGGTAGGTTGG
This sequence comes from Diceros bicornis minor, assembly GCF_020826845.1. NCBI lineage: Eukaryota > Metazoa > Chordata > Mammalia > Perissodactyla > Rhinocerotidae > Diceros > Diceros bicornis. Next base: position 30,329,676 of record NC_080746.1, on the reverse strand, counting down.
AATAAGAAAGTTTAGGATATTAGCAGTATTAGTTTCCTATTGCTACCATAACAAATTACCACAAACTTAGTGGCTTAAAACAATACAAGTTTATTATCTCACTGTTCTGTAGGTTAGGATTCCTACATGGGTCTTACTGGACTAAAACCAAGATGTCAACAGGGCTGCATTCCTTACTGGAGGATCTGGGAAATAATCTACTTCCAAGTTCATTCATGTTGTTGGCTGAATCTGATTTCTTGTGGTGTGGGACTGAGGTTATATTTCCTTCCTAGCTGTCAGCTGGGAGCTGCTCCTAACTCCTCATGGCCTCCTTCTGGTACTTGAACTTGGCCCTATGTTTAGAACTAGGAAATGGTTGTCAAAACCTTCTGACACTTGGCATCTCTCTGACTTCCTCTTCTGCTGCATCTCTTACGATTCGAGCTGGAGAGAGTTCTCTGCTTTTAAGGATGCATGTGATTACATTAGGCCCACTCAGAAAATCTTATAGTCAATTAATCAGACTCCTTTATTACATCCGTTGAGACTCTTTAACTATATAACGTTACATATTCACATTGTGACACAAAGGGGTGAAAACTATAGGGGCCAAAATTCAGCATATCTCATCTGTGATGGACACAATAGAAAGAATGAGGAAAAGACAATATTTAAAGAAAAGTTTCAGAATCATGTCAGAATTGAGAACATCAGAGTTCTAAATTATGTAGATCCACAGTCAAAGGAAGCACACTTTATCGATCATGACAAATACTACAAACAAGTCCACTGCCTTGCAACAACCATATGAGATATACATTATTGTTCCCATTTTGAAGATGAAAAAAAAAGAAAACAGAAGAGCTTTTTGTCAAAGTTCACCCAGCCCAGTCTAATTTAGGTCATGAACAGGGTGATGTAGAGAGATCCCTTTGTGCTTCTCTTCTTATGAAATTAATTGTGAATGAAGAAAATTATAAAATTCCAGAGCTGCCTCTTATGGTGTCACAGAGCATGCAGAATATAACTCTATGATGTTTTGTTAGTGCTTTTGTTATAGTTCATTTGTAGATACAGAAACCGCTTTAGCTAGTTTAATTAGAAAATGATTAACCCCTTATCTGAAGTATGGTTTGCAAATATCTTCTCCCAATTGTTAGGTTGTATTTTCGTTTTGTTGACAGTTTCCTTTGCTGTGCAGAAGCTTTTTAGTTTAATGGGCAAAAGACCTGAACAGACATTGCTCCAAAGAAGATGTACAGATGGCCAACAGACACATGAAAAGATGTTCAAAGTTATTAACTATCAGGGAAATGCAAATCAAAACTACAATGAGATATCACCTCACGCCCATCAGAATGGTTATAATTAACAAGACAGGAAACAACATGTGTTGGAGAGGATGTGGAGAGAAGGAAACTCTCATACACTGCCGGTGGGAGTGCAAACTGGTGCAGCCACTATGGAAAACAGTATGGAGATTCCTCAAAAAATCAAGGATAGAACAACCATATGATCCAGCTATTCCACTGCTGGGTATTTATCCAAAGAACTTGAAAACACCAATGCGTAAAGATACATGCACCCCTGTGTTCATTGCAGTGTTATTCACAATAGCCAAGACTTGGAAGCAACCTAAGTGCCCATCAAGGGACGAATGGATAAAGAAGATGTGGTATATATACACAATGGAATACTACTCAGCCATAAGAAACGATGAAATCCAGCCATTTGTGACAACATGGATGGACATTGAGGCTATCATGCAAAGTGAAATAAGTCAGAGGGAGAAAGTCAAATACTGTATGATTTCCCTCATTAAGTAGTAGATAATAACAACAACAAACAAACACATAGAGACAGAGATTGGATTGGTGGTTACCAGAGGGGGAGTGGGGAGGGAGGAGGGCGAAAGGGATAATTCGGCACAAGTGTGTGGTGATGGGTTGTAGTTAGTATTTGGGTGGTGAACATGATGTAATCTATGCAGAAATAGAAGTATAATGATGTACACCTGAAACTTATACAATGTTATAAACCAATGTCACTGCAATAAACAAAAGAAAAAAAAAGAAAATGATTTATTACTATATAGCTGGCAGCTGCTACTATGGCCCATTTCCTGGTATTTATGCTCTTGTGTAATACCTTCTCCTCGACTGTGGGCTGAACCTACTATTTTTATTCTAATAAATAGAATATGGCAAATGTGATGAGTTTTTTTTTCCAAAATTAGGTAACAGAAAGACTAATTTCCATCTTGCTCACTTCTCTTCTTTCTCACTTGCTCACTCTGATAGAAGCTAGCTGCCAAATTGTGAGCTGCCCTGTGGAGAAACTCACATATGAAGGAGCTGAACAAAGCTTCTGGTCAACAACCAGTGATGCACTGAATCCTGCCAACAATCAGGATTCAGCTCACCATGTGTGTGAGTCTGGAAGCAGATCTGACCCTCTTACTGTACCTTCAGATGAGACCACAGACCTGGGTGACATCTTAATTGTCACATATTGCCTGGATTTCTATCACACATAAATGGTGGGACAATAATTCCTTATTGTTTTAAGCCGCTGAATGTTGGGGCAATTTGTTACACAGTAATGGATAACTAATACATGATGTAGTGGGTGGCAGACAAAAATTACTGTTAGAGCTTAAGAGCAGGATCTAGACTGAGCTTGTAGGGACAGTTCCTACTCTCAGAACTACATAACCTCTGAAATGATTAGGAAAGCTACTACCAGAGACTGCTGAATCAGGAAATTAGTAAATATGTGAGTTCTTCATCCATATATATTGTTCTTTCACAAAGAAGATTCTATTTATCGCTTACTTCTCACAGGAAATGATCAAACATGAATAAAATCATCCTCATATCCTTTCTTATTAATTTTGTCATTCCTCCTTTCTTCACCACCCTTATATCCTTACTCTTGTCTTGTTCTATCTCTCTTTGCTCTCACTCTGTCTTACAAATACATACACACACAAACACCATCACCAACACTGTTGATTCTTTTTTTCTACAAACATCTAAACATGTTTTCTCCAATTCTAAGCAGAACACTGTTTTGGATAATAGATTTTAAGAACGAGAACAACAATAACAACAACAAATATACATACATATGTATCTCCCCCCAAGGCACAGGGCCAGGGCATTACAAAACACTATATGAAGATAAACTTGCAAATTATACTTTCTACACTAAGACAAAACAAGACTTTTCGTTCCATCATCTGGCCTGGATAATGATAATCTTCAGTTTGTCCTTAAAAGCTGGAGCTATTCTAGGTGTTCAATGCTGGGAATGTGGTGTGGCTACGAGATGGGGAATGCCAAGTAGATGACTCACGCAGTGACTGCTCTCCGAGATACCATGAGAATAAAACAATAAGAAAGCAACTAGCAGAAGTCTAGAGTTATGGGGAGGAAATGAATGACTTCTATGCTAACACGTCTTAAAGGAACTCCCGAGTCACTAACTTGGGACCATATGAACCACTATAGTGGCATTAGTAAAAATGCAGTTTATTCAATTAAATTCTTTCAGCTCCTCCTCTTATCTTTTATTCTCCAGACTGTCCTAACCTCTTTCCTCTGGGAAACTATTTTTCACAATAAGGAACACTATAGATATCCAGTTAATTTTTTCTCATTTTATTGGGATACAAAATGATTTAAAAAATTATGCTGGACTGGCAAATTTTCTTCAGGAAGTAGATATACAGGGACTAGACTCCTGTGATTTCCTGAAGAAGAGAGAGAGAAACGAGAGTAAGCGTGGCAGTAATTGTTCAGGTATAATGAACAGCTTCAACATTATCATGCCCCAAATATGTCTCTATTAGTCCAAGAAAGATAAAGAATGCAAGAAGGCATTTGTAGTGGTGTCCAGTCCCAAGCTTGTACTTATACAACTCTGAGCTAGGCAGGTCTACACATTTTGACAGGAAAAGTGATGTTTATTGTACTGGACTGATCAAATCTGTGTTAAGATAACTGATGGAATAGATAAGAAGGGGAATAATTTAGGTGGGTTACTATTGAAGTAATAATTGAAGCTTATTTTAGGATAAAAATTTGAAATGTGTTGTTACATTTAAACAAACTAAAATACCTCTTTTGCTAAATATAATAAACTTATTTATTGGTGTAAGTAAGTGAATTTCTGAGTCTATACTTATGGTACATATTTGGAAGAGTTTTGACCAGAGAAAGTTCAGCTTAAGTGTTAGCTTAAATACTTGAATGAGTGACTCATCCAAGATTCTATGCATGGAATTTAATTTAATAGCCTATGAGCTGCATTGTGTAACGTTTGAATGAAATCATTGAAATCACTATCAACATAAGTAAAGGCTGTATGCTAGTGTGCCTCATGCTAGCAGCAGATCAATCCTAGTTATTGATATCTGCACACTCAGTCAACCAAACAACTGGTTTCACCATAGTTATTCCTATGTTCTAAATTAGCGTCATCTCTAGTGATGGATACTCAATGCATATGTTTGCTTGGATTAGTATATGGGAATTAATACTTATTTGAAAATTGGCGCACTATCTATAGTTAAAACTTGCCTCCTGCATTATAGAAAATATCCTTTGCCTTGTTTACCTTTGTTTATTTTTAATTAACTTTACTGTGGTATAATTTGAACACAATAAACTGTACCCATTTTAGGTATAATGTTCAGTGTGCCTTGCCAAATATACATATTACTAAAATCTACCTACAGAATATTCCCATTATCTTAACGAGTCAAATTGCAGTCAATTGCACCAACCACAACCTCAAGGAAACCACTAATCTAATTTCTGTCACCATGGATGAGTTTTGCTAGTTCTTTATTTGTAAATAAATGGAATCATATGGTATGTACTGTTTGCATAAGTGTTCTTTTGATTAATAAAATATTTTGAAGAGTTTTCCACTTTGATGCATGTAGAAGCAGTTCATATCTTTTTATTGCTGAGAAGAATTATGCTTGTATAAATATATAACAATTTATCTATTCACGTGGTGATGAATATTTGGGTGACTTGTAGATTTTGGCTGCCATAGTAATATTGTGGCTTCCATTTACAGTTTCCTGATTATTAAAGTTGTTCAACATCACTTCATGTACTTCTTAGCCATTTGTCTATCTTCTTTCTTATAGTGTCCAAATCATTTGCCCATTTTTTATTGAGTAGTTTGTTTTCTTATTGAATTGTAAAAAGTATTCTTCAAATATTCTTGATACAAGACCTTTGTCAAATACATATATTATGAATATTTTCTTCCAAGCTATTACTTGCTCTTTAATTTTCTGAATAGTATCTTGACGAGCAAAAGTCTTTAATTTTACAAAGCCCAATTTATCTTTTGTTCTTATGGGGTCTGTGATTTTTGGGTTGTGTGCTGTCAATTTGAATTGTGTCTCTTTCTATCCTTTGACTTTATCATACCTATATCTTTACATCGAAAGTGTGCTCATTTTAGACAGCATAGAATTGTGTTTTACTTTTTTTATCTGATCTATCAGTCTGTCTCTTTTACTCAGAGTGCACAGATAAATTATAATTGATTATATTTAAATTATAAATTTAAGTTATATTTAATATAGTTCAGTTTAAATTTGACATTTTGCTAGTTGTTTTCTATCCGTCTCATGCGTTCTTTTTTCTGCTTCCTTTTGGATTTGTTGAGTATATCTGTTTAGTATTTATTTAGTTTCTTATTAACTATATCACTATGTTTTAGAAGTTGCTATAGCTTTTACAATACGCAATTTTAATTTATTACAGACTACCTTCAAATATTATTCTCACATATAAGTAGCGTACGATGATATACTTCCATTTTCTCTCCCATTCCTTGTGTTACTGCTTTCATACATTTAAATCTTAATATAAATGCCACAATATATATTTTTTACTTTAAACAATTATCTTATAAAGAAATTTTTTAAAATGAAAATGAAAAGCCTTTAATAAATATGGTGCTTGTCATTCTGCAGATCTAAGTCTCCTTCTGGTGCCATTTTTCTTGCATCTGAAGAACGTTATTTTCATTATCATTTCCTTTACTTACTATAGTTCTAATTTGTTAGCTCTCTTCTTTTGCTTCCCTGTGTAAGTTTATTTCATCTTCATTTTTGAATGATATTTTGTAGTAGTGTAGGCTATCATTTTGTTTTTATTTTAGCACTTTAAAAATTGTCATTTCATTGTATTCTGTGTTGCAATATTTCTGACAAGAAGTTTGTGGTCATTTTTATCTTTATTCCCTTATACGTAATTTGTTCTTTTTCTGTGGCTTAAAAAAGTCTTATCATTAATTTTCAGCAATTTATGATGTGCCTTGAGGTTGATTTATATGTATTTATCCTGCTTAGGATTCATTGAGTTTCTTTGCTCTGTGAGTTCATAGTTTTTATCAATTTTGAAGAGTTGCTGGCCCTTATCTATTTAAATATTTGTCGTATTCCTTTGCCTCTCCTTCTAGGGATCCAATTACATGACTATTTGTTAGATCATTTGTTATTGTCCCACAGATTACTGAGGCTCTGTGTCTGTTTTTCTTTTTTTTGCTCTATGCTTTAGTTTGAATAGTTTCTATTGACAAGAATTCAAGTTCATTTTTTTTCCTGCAGTTTTTAATATGCAGCTAACTACATCCAATGAATTTTTCACTTTATACATTATCTTTTTAAGCTCTTCAAATTCAATTTGGATTGGATTGTTTTTACATATTTTACTCTCTTTCTTTATAGTCATTGTTTTCTTAATATCACTAAGCCAAATTTTAATATTCTTTTAAAGTCTTTGCTAATTTAATCATCTCTTGGTCTGTTTATATTTAATAACTATTTTTATGGTTTCAAGTAACACATTAATAATTCTTTAAGTGCATAGTAATTTTTGATGTGTTGCCAGACAGACATTGTAAATATTATATATTTGTATGTTTGGATTTAAAGAATTTTATTTATCTATCAATCTATTTATTTTTTATTGTGGTCACATTGGTTTATAACATTGTATAAATTTCAGGTGTACCTCATTATACTTCCATTTATGCATGGATTACATCATGTTCACCACCCATATACTAATTACAATCCATCACCACACACATGTGCCCAATCATCGCTTTCACCACCCTCATTCCCCCCTTCCCCTCTGGTAACCACCAATCCAATCTCTGTCTCTGTGTTTATTTCCTGTTGTTTTTATCTTCTACTTATGAATGAGATCATATGGTATTTGATTTAAAGAGTATTGACATTGTCTTGGCAGGCACTCAAGTTTAATGTGGATCACTTTTATTACGTCATGCCTTGTTTTTAAAGTGTTGTTAGGGAAGTTATAGAGTAGTTTTTACTCCAGGATTATTTTAGTCCAACTACAAAGTGTGACCTCACTGGGATCTCTAATGGCTGTTCTGTGTTCACTGAGTCCCGTCCACGTGGCCTGGTTTGAATTCATCCAGTTGCCAGTGCTGTGTGAACTCTGTGAATTATTGACCTTACAGTTCTCGGGCAGTGGTTCTTTTCCTGGACTCTTGGTCATTCTATAAACGTGGAAATTGATATCCAGCCAAAGATTCGAGAGGACTTCTCTTTCTTGAGAAAGACTCAAGAGCTACAGAGTTCTTTCTCTGTATAGCTCTCTCACCTCTGGAATTTAATCCTTCACATTTCAGCTGCCTCAACTTCCCTGAATTCTGATCTTTGTCTCCTCAACTCAGAGAGACTGTCATATTTTGCTTGTTATCACTTCCTGCACTATATACCAGAAATTTTGTTTTGGAATAAAACTGTGAATGGTGTAGATGTAATTTTAGGGTTTACCTTATTTGTTTCTCTTCTCTTAGCAAAAGCAGTCCTGCACTTCCTGTTGTCCAATATATCAAAATATATCTTCCAATTTTTTTGCCTACTTTTTGAAATATTTGTGGCAGAAAGACAATACTAATACCAGTTACTAGCCCATGGCCAAAAACCAAAGTTTTTTTTTTTTGATAGATATTAGAAGGCAATGATAAAATGATAAACACAAAATCTTGTATAGTCCATTTGAGTACAAACCATCACCACTCTGTCCCCTATTCTAGTCAATTTCCTGATTTGCTAACATCATCTGTGGGTACTGACTAATTTTAATTGTCTGGAAAAAGATAAAAATATCTGGTCATAGTTTGTCTTTCAAGTGAGGGCATCTGGGCTTTAACATCTGGTTCTTCAAATGATCGTTGAACCTGAAAATAAAAAGAAAGTTTTGGATCCTGTCCCTTGTGCAGAAATAGAACCCATTGCACCATTGGCCAACATGGTGATGATCAGGATCAAGGATATTTGTAGATATGTGAGGGAAGAATAGCTATAACAACACTAAAAAGGGACCAATCCCTTAATTATGCTGACAACTCTCCACTGACCCCCATAACTTGATACCCTAAGTCAGAGCCTAAACTTTACCTTCAGATAAATTCCCACTGAATTCAAGACCCCAATGTTATGGGCTGAATTGAGTTCCTCCAAAATCCATACGTTGAAGCCATTATCCCTAGTACCTCAGAATGTGACTATATTTGGAGATAGGGCCTTTCAAGAGGTGAGTAAGTTAAAATGAGGCAATTAGAGTGCACCCTAATCCAATATGACTAGTGTCCTTATAAGAAATGGAAATTTGGACACAAGGAGAGACATCAGGAATGTGGGTGCACAGAGAAAAGGTCACGTGAGGATACAGTGAGAAGGAGGCTATCTGAAAGCCAAGCAGAAAAGCCTCAGAAGAAACCAACCCTCCCAACACTTTGATCTTGGATTTCCAGCCTCCAGAACTGTGAGAAATAAATTTCTGTTGTTTAAGCCACCCAGTCTGTGGTAGTTTGTTATGACAGCAAATTAATATACCCATCAACCTCAATTATCCATTAACTCAGTTTCTGATCCCCAGAACTGAAAACAAAGAGCTTTACTGAAGTCAAATTGACGTACAATAAACTGCACATACTTAAAGTGAACAATTTGATAAGTTTTGACATATATGTATACTGGTAAACCACCAGCACAATTAATATAATAAACATGTCTATCACCTTCAAAAGTTTTCTCATAACCTTTTGCAATTTCTCTCTCCCCAAACTGCCCCCCCCCCATTTCCCAAGCAAATAATGATGTACTTTCTGTCAATGTAAGATACTTGGTATTTTCTAGAATTTCATATAAATCATTCTATAGATATAGATTTTTTATCTTGCTTTTTTCACTCAGCATAATTATCTTGAGATTTATTCATGAAGTTATATGCATCAATAGTTTATATCTCTTTATTGCTGAGTAGTACTCCACTATAAGGCTACGCCACTAATTATCTGTCCTTTCGATGTTCCATTTAGTTTGTTTCCAATTTTGAGCTATTACAAATATCGCTGTTATGAATATTCACAAAGTATTTTTGTGACCACATACTTCCATTTCTCTTGGGTAAATATCTAGAACAGGAATAGTTACATCATGTGGTAGGTGTGTGATTGCCTAAGAGCCTTTTGAAATATTTTCCCAAGTGGATATGTTATTTTACATTCACACCAGCACTATATGAGAGTTTCAGTTCTCCCACACGCATCCCAACATTTAGCGTGCTCAGTCTTTTTAATTTTATCCATTCTAAAATGTGTTCATTATTAATTATTTTCGTTTTAATCTATTTCTATGTATTATGAATAAAAGTTTTATATATTATAAAGCTTTATATATCATGAATAAAAGTCCTTTTTATATTATGAAAAAAAATCAAATATTTTCTTCCAATCTGTAATTGTCTCTTTAATCTCCTAAATATGTCTTTAGAAGAGGACACAACTTTATTTTTGATGAAGTCAAATTTATCATTTTTAATGGATCGTGCTTTTGGTTTCATGGCTAATAACTGCATAACCCAAGGTCACAAAAAATTCTCTCCTAATTTTCCTTCTAGAAGACTTCTAACTATAGGTTTTATATTTAGGTCTTACGTAGATTTGCGGTTAATTTTTGTATATCTTTCTAGGGTGAATAGATGTTCACTATTTTTACATATGGATAGCCAATTGTCTTTATACCATTGTTAAAAACACTCTCTTCTCCACTGAATTGCATTCATAATTTTGCCAAAAATCAGTCGTCCATACATGTTTGAGTCTATTTCTGGACTCCAATTTTTTTCCCAAAACTTTCATTGTAAGTTTTTTACCAACCATACAGAAAATTTGAAAAAAAAAAAAACAGTGAAATAAACAATAATATGTTCAACTCCAATTATTAACATTTTCCTGTATTTGCTTTATCTCCATTTCTTTCTCCAAGTTTTTTTTGTGTAACTCCCCCTCCCCACCATCGTGCAGACTGCCACCAGCCTTCATTGCTTGAAGACTTGCTATGTGCCAGGACCTATACTGGAGGATTAGTCTGCAACATTTCATTAAATCCATACCTCAATGCTACCAGATAGGTGCTACTCTTTTTCCCACTTTTATGAAAGAGACTTAGGCATAGAGATGTGTTGTTAACTGATCTTAGGGGATAAACAGTCCGTCTTTTGCCATTAAATATGATGTTAGTTGTAGAGTTTTCATAGATAGTCTTCACCCCTGTACGAAAGTTCTCCTAGGTTGCTGAGAGTCTTTATTTATAAGAAAGGGAAGTTGGATTTTGTCAAATGGTTGTTCTGTGTCTACTGAAATGGTCATAAGGATTTTCTTTTCTTTCTTATTTTTTTCTTTATTACTCTCTCTTTCTCTTTTGTTTCTTTCTCTCTATCTCTCTCTTTCTTTCTCTCTCTCGTTTGTGAATATAAGGAATTATAGTTATTAATTTTTCAAATTTTATGCCAACGTTGCATTCCTGGGATACACCATACTCGGTCATGTGGTATTTTCCTTTTTAGATATTGTTGGATTTACTTGCTACAATTTTGTTAAGAATTTTGTATCTCCAGTCATGAGGAATATTTGTCTGTATTTTACCACTCTTATAATGTCTTTATCCACTATGGTTAGCAGCAAAATGCTGGTCCTGTAAAATGAGTCCTGAAGTATTTCCTACTTTTTAATTATCTGGATGAATGTGTATAGAATTGATATCATATCTTCCTTAAATGTTTGGTCAAATTCACAACTGAAGCCATCTAGGCCTGGAGTTTCCTTTGTGGGAGTGCTTTTAAGTACCGATTTTATTTGTGTAATTTACACAGGGCTGTTCTGGTTGTTTACTTCTTGATTGAGCTTTGATAGTTTGTGTATTTCAAGGAATGTATCCATTTCACGTAAGTTGTAAAAAATCATTTACATAATGTTGTTCATTATATTTCCTTATTATCTTTTTACTATCTGTAGAATCATAGTGATGTCATCTTTTCATTCTTGATAATAGTAATTTTTGTCACTCTTTTTTCCTATTCAGTCTGTTTAGTTTTACCAATTTTGTTAATCTACTAGAATCATCTTTTGATTCCACTTATTTTCTCTATTGTTTTTATATTTTCCAGTTTATTAATCTCCATTCTTACCTCTATTTCTTTTTTTCTTAGTTTTCTCTTCATTTTCTCTTCTTTTTCTAGTTTCTTAAGATGCAAGATGAAGTCATTGATTTGAGACATTTCTTCTTTACTAATTCCATCATATAGTGCTTTAAATTCTTCCTAAATATTTCTTTATTAGCATCTCATAGTTTTTGATATGTTGTGTTTTAATTCAAATTCAGTTAAAATTGATTTCTAATTTCCATTTTAATTTGTCCTTTGTTGTGTTGTTTAAATATATTATTAAATATTTGCAGATTTTCTAGAGACTTTCCTATTATGATTTCTAATTTGATTCCATTTTGGTTAGAACATATTCTGTATGACTGAAATCATTTTAAATTGATTAAGACTTGTTTTATTGTCCAAAATATGGTTTTTTTGGGTAAATATTTTATCTGCACTTGAAAAGATTGTGTACTCTACTGTTGATTGGCATGCTTTATATATACCAATTGGGTAAGGTTGTTTGGTTATGTTGTTTGTATTTTCTCTATCCTTGATTTTCTGTGCCCTTGTTCTATCAGTTGTTGAGAGAGGGGTAATGAAATCTCTGACTTCAGCTGTGGATTTCTCTGTTCCTCTTTGCAATTCTATCCATTTTTGGTTCCTACATATTAAAACTGCGATTAGGTACCTAAATGTTTAGAATTTTTATGTCTTCCCCATGAATTGATCCCATAATCCTTATACACATTTTTATTCCTGCTAATATTCTCTGATATAAAATTTATTTTATCTGAATCTAATAATCTATTCTAGGTTATTGTTGACTAGCGTTAGCTAATTTTTTTTATCATTTTACTTTTAACATATTTGTCTCACTATATGTAAAGTGTGTTTGATGTAGAGAGCATATAGTTGAGACTTTTTTTAATGCAATATCACAATGTTTAGCATTTAATTGATGTATATAGACAATTTACATTTAATATGATTATTCATAAAGTTAAGTTTAAATCTGTCACATCACTATTTTTTAAAATTTGCATTATCTGTTTTTTTTCCCCCACTTCCCAGTTTTTCTGCTTTCCCTTGGATAGAGTACTGTTATGACTTTGGTTTATGTCCTTTGTTGGCTTATTAGCTATAATTCCTGATTTTGTTCTTTTAGTAGTTAATTCAGGGTTTATAATATAAAACTTTTACTTATCACAGTCTCATCTCACGTATTATTTTTATTACACCATCAATTTTCCTTTAAGGAGTGTTTTTAAAAAGAAAATGTGGAGATATATATATATATATATATATATGCATATATATATTTGTCCATGTAGTTACCATTTCCAATACTTGCGTTCCTTTCTGTAGAAATAGAATATTTCAGCTTTTATATGGCTTAAAAAGTCTTTACTTTTGTTTATAAAAGATATTTTTATGTTTTTCTGGACTTAGAATTCTAGGATGACTTTTTCTTGCCTTTCCCTGCTGTTTTCTAGCATGAGTTGTCTCTGATAATTAATCTGCTGCAATTCTCTACTTTGTTTCTTGCCATACTTTACTGTATGTAGTATGTCTCTTTTTTATCTTTACTTTTGAATTATCTTTTTATCAACAGTTTAGAGAAATTAGACTCAGATGGGCCTTGCTGCATTTTTTCCGTTTTTTTTAATACTTCAAGTTTGTTGCCCTTCTTGAATCCATGGGTTTATAGTTTACATTATATTTGGAAAAATTTTGACCATTATTTCTTCAAATATTGTTTTGTTCCTTCCTCTTCAGGACATCACTTACACATATCTTAGGCCTTTCAAATTTGTCTCACAGCTCGCTGATGATTTGTTTATTTTTTATTGTATTATTTTTTTTGTTCTCCATGCTTCATCTTGTATAGTTTTTTCAAGATCATTAATTTTTTCTTCTACAGTATCTAATCTGCTTTTAATTCCACCCAGTATTTTTTTAAGCTCACACATTCTAGTTTTCATATCTTAAAATACAATTTAGATCTTTTTATATCTTCCATGACTTTACTTAACTATTTGAACATATGGAATACTGTTACAATAACTGTTTATTGTCTTTTTCCTAACATCTATGCCAGTTATGGTTGAGTTTTGATTGATTGATTATTCTGCTAACGGTGGGTTTTATTTTCCAAAATCTTTGCATCCCTGGTAATTTTTATATTGTCAAGTGCTGCATATTTTTGTATATATTTTTATGCTTTGTTCTTGGATGCATTAGGCTACTTAAGAACAGTTTGATCCTTTTGTGTCTTGCTTTTAGATCTGTTAGAAAGGATGGGTGAATTGTTTATTTCAGGGTTCTTCATTCCCTACAACTTAGGCAAGACCCTTGCGAGTACTCTGCAGGAAAATTATGAGATTTTTCCAGGCTGGCTGGTGGCAATAGGCACTAGCCCTGGCTCTGTATGAGCACCACCGTATTGTTCCCTCTAATCCCTCAGGGTAGTCCTTTCCCCTGACTCAGTAGTTTCCTCACACATGCTGAACAGTTCTCTGCTAAATACTTGACCTCGGAAGATGTCCAGAGTTCTCTCTCTCGGGAGCTTTCTCCTCTTTGATATTCTGTTCTATGAACTCTAACCACTTTGCTCTCTCTGGACTCTCAGTTCTGTCTCCTCAATTTTAGGAGGCTATCAGATTCTGTCTTCCTGGGCTGTGGCCTGAAAACTCTCAAAATAGTAAGCTTAGGTAATTGCAGGGCTCAGCCTTGTTTGCTTCTCATTTCTCAAGATCAGTGTGCTTCATTGTCTAATGTTCAGGATATTGAAAACTGTTACTTCATATACTTCGTTTGTCTTTTTTTTTTGGTTTGTTTGTTTTAGACAGGGGTGTAAATCTAATCTCTGATAGGCCATTTTGGCTAGAAGCAGAAGTCTCTGACTCCTACATTTTAACTACAAATTCTCACCTCAAGGTTTATGCACTGGAGACCCTAACCTTGGAGATTCTCTCCTTGAATCCTCATCAATACCTAATCCTTTCAGTCTTCTGAGATTTCCATCCCAAATTTCTTGTGTTCCTTATGATCTTACCTCAGATTCTTTTTTCACTCATTCCTCACTCCCTCCTATCTCTCCTTCATTGACTAGTAAATACTTTTTATGCCAGTCAAGAACACACACAAATTGCCCTATTCCACTAAACTTTCACTTTACAGATGACCACATCTAACATAGAAATTTTCCTTTATTCCCTCTCACAAAACCCTGTTATTCTTTTCCCTAGAAATTGGAAATGACATATTTTTGAATAATGTGACTTTTACTACCTATGTCTTCTACAGGAATATTAGCTATGACAGCAGAGACTCTGCTCTTTTTTACTGTTTTATCTGCATCAGGCAGCCCTAGTTCTTATTTATAAAGGAAATCAATAAATATTTATCAAAAATAAATTTTTATATCAAAATTTTTTCCATAATTCTGAATATTTAAGTAAATGTTGTTCCATACCATGTTATCTCCATAGATTATATTTTTCTCTACAAATATTCTGTACTCTATATTTCTTTCTATCTCTTCTTTATCTCCCAAATTTTTAACATTTTGAATACGGAAGTTCAGCGTGTACTAACTTTCTTTGTCTACCAGAGCTTAGTACTTTGGAAACAATTCAAACTGTGCCACAGTGAGAATAATATCCTATCATTTGTTTAAAATATACAGGTGGGTTATCATACATATTTATTTTGGCTTGTATGAACAAATAAATAGTGTAACATATAATATGGTACTTACCTTCACAAATATATCCATCAGGTGACAACACCAAGAATATTTTTGAACATAATTTATGAGTTGTGTGATGAAGAGAGAACCACTTGCACTTCTCCAAGAAACACTGTCTGTGCATAAAGGAAATGATAAATCTTGAGTTACAGCCTTTATCCTTTCACAAAAGTCATAGATTGTAAGTATCTCTAGACAGACTTAAGCAAGTAGGAAAAATAAAGACTCATATTTCTGTGCTTGGCTTTATATACAAAGCAACATGGTGAATTTAGAGTGAAGCCTGAGAGACATCATGTAAAAGTTATAGCATCACAGATGGGGAAATAGAGTTCTAGAACCATATTTCTATGGTTCAAAATGTAGAACAGATATGTTTAAACTGATACTATAGATCACATTTTCTAGCAAATATTCTCTGACTTAATCTTGAAAATTTTCTCAAGGTGGGGCAGCTACAAATTGATGGAGAAGTTATTGAACCCACATCTGTCTGGCTCAGAAGATGCTTCAATACCACACCATTGATTTTCTCTTCAGGTAACAGGCCAGCCAGCAGGTAATCCTGAGGGGCTTCTCTCTGAGTTAACACTGGTGATCCAATTCCTAGATTAGTCACGGACAGAGACTGCTTTTGCTAAGGCTGCTAAATTCTGGTTTTTTAGTAGCTCATTTCTGGGCATAAAAGTCTACATATTTCTGACTTTGGAATCGTTCAAAGTTGTAAATAATATAGCCTCTCTATTGTTTTTGTTGGTTTAGCTAAAATAACCTAAACTTCAGAGTTGAACTGACTTGGATTCATATCTGGCATAATACTACCAGTGTTTATTCAGGCAATTTATACTATTTTTGTGAGTTCTAGTTTCCTTATCTGTGGGAATGAGATAATAGTGTTTACCTGACAGACATGTGCTAAAGATTAAATAAGAATATATATATATGATATATAATTAAATAAATAATACATATTAAGTAAGAATAAGCTTTTGCTTGAGCATTTTAGAAATTCTGTCTGCCTTTGTCCAGGCCTGAGAATTCTCTTCTCTCTACTATACTATCTTCTTTTTCAAATTATATCACCTTAAATATGGTGGTTTTGGAATTGATCCTCTAAAACTCTTTACTACCCCTACATTGTAATCTCACTTTACCAGGTGCTATTAATTATTTGATGATCTTTTAACAGTATTTCATACTTAAACTTCTCATTTTCTGAACTAGAAAATACACTTTCTGCAGAGGAGCTCATGTCTTCTTTTTCTTTTAAAAATGTCCTCAGCAGTAAAAAGAATGCTATGATGCATAGTAGACTTACTAAAGCAATACTGCTGTATGCTTACTGACTGATCACTTACTTAGAGGATACGGAAGACTGGCGTCTGAGCGGATGTAAATGTAGAAGGAGACTCAGTGATGATAAAGAAGCTATAAAAGAAGATTATAGAAACTTGAATGAGCTCTGTATTCTTTTAAAAATGCCTTCCAAAGACATTTAGTCTGTGTTCTTTCCTGGGATCATGGGCCAAATCGTGTAGGCAGGCAGGCCTCATCCCCACAAATCCCTGCCTACAAATGAAAGACACATACGTGGGGTTGAGGAGCAGAAAGCAATGAAATCCTTCTCCATGTGGGTCTTGTGGACACCATCGTCCTCTAGGTCCTCTGGGGACTGTGCAGAACTGTCTGCTGAGGCTGCTGGCGAGTCGCTGACCCACAGCTCTCCACTGTTTGCTGAGGAAACACCGTCCTGTCACATTATTCATGGCTGAACCTATTTTACCAATCCTTTGACGGATAAATAAATAGGATATCCTTTCATGAAGGTGTGCCAATTCATTGCACACACACACACACACACACACACACACATACAGTTAGGCTTAACACAACTTTATCTCTACTCACATCTAACAAGATATCAATGAATAGCAACCACCATCTGAAGCTGGAAGGTACCTGTTGTTTAGGGGCAGTAATGGTGCTGAAAACTACTATCAATTATTCCTAAGTAAAGTGAACAGTTTGGGGTTTAACGATAGTAAATTAACCACAGTGCAAAGTCAAGGGAAGGACTATCTGCACTGTTCAACAACAGACGCAGGATTCCAAAACAGTCTTTGCATTCTTTTTCCTTTTCCATTGCTGCTGCTTCCTTCTAAGCCATCCTCGAAGTGATATAATGTATTAAAGCTTGAAGTAAAATACTTATGGGAGAAAGCAATGTCATAATAATTTGGTTTTGGTTTATGAGGTATAATTTACATACAGTAAAATTCACCCTTTTCAGATGTACAGTTTAACTAGTTTTGATAAATATGGGCAGTCATGTAACTACCACTGCAATTAAGATACAGAATAATCCTTCCATTCTCAGCCCCTGTCAATCATTGACCTGATTTTGTCCCGATACTTTTAAGATTTTCCTAATGCCATGTAAATGGAATCATATAAAATGTAGACTTTGAGGTCTGGCTTCTTTCACTTACTTAGCATTGTATTAAATTCGGATCCTTCACTATCATGTGAAACATTTCTCAGGTCAAAGATCATAAAATTTTGATAAGCAAATGTTGAAATTAAAGCCATTCCATGCCACCATTTTAATAATTTTACACAAAATTTATTTAGAGTTAACAATATCATCATCACTTACTGTGGTTCACTGAGACTGGAAGGCAATTATATTTAAGTTGTCTATCAATTTCTCTATTGTTACCCCTAAGTATTTTTTCCAAAGAAATCTATTTGGTATAATTGCACTAAAGTGAGGGACAGGGTCATTTTCACTAGATATGAAACACATAGTACAACCCTACATGACATGCACCTGCTGGACCTCTGGACCCCCTCAGAACTCACCTCCTCTGCAGGCCTGGATAATGATGACCTTGGGTTTATCCTTAAGGTGGGAGCAGTTTCGACTGTTGAAAATCTGGAATATGGTGTCGTAAGATAGCACATCTGGTTTTTCATCACTATGCATAGTCCCACATATTCCATCCAGGATGCCATGAGACATGAACACCAAGAATGTGCTATCTGAGGACCTGCGCTCTGGGCGGGCAGCAAAACTCCTTAGCATTAATTCCATGGCCTGAAAGAGAGTAAACCTTTAAACACCAGATCACAAGACCCATACATTCTACCAGTAATGCTTTGAGCAATAGAAAGAATAAATGTAAAGTGCCTGACACTTTACAGTGTCCAATATACAGAAGGTGCTCAGAAGTGGCCATTGTTATTATTATTTTGTTGTTGTCGCTGTTGATGTCATACAATAATTTTGACAAGTATTTCACAATATACATAATATTTATCATTTTAACTATTCATAACTGTACAATTCAGTGGCATTAAATATATGTAAGGTGTTCTATAAACATCACCACTCTCTATACTCAAAACTTTTCACGCTCCCCAACAAAATCTCTGTACCCATTAAACAATAACTCCTTCTGTCCCCTTCTCCCAACGTATAGTAAGCTCTATTTTAGTTTCTTTCTCTGTGAATGTGCATATTCTCTGTATATCATTTAAGTGGAATCATACAATAGTTGCCCTTCCGTGTCTGATTTATTTCAGTAAACATAACGTTTTCAAAACCCATTCATGTTGTAGCATATTTCAAGATTTCATCCCATTTAATGGCTGAATGATATTCCATTTTATGTATTTACCACATTTTGTTTATCCATTCATTTGTTGATGGACGCTTGAATTGTTTTCACCTTTTAGCTATTGTGAATAACGCTTCTGTGAACATTGGTGTACAAATATCTATTCAAGTCCCTGCTTTCAATTCTTTTGGATTGAAAAGAACCTATACCTAAGAGTGGAATTGGTGGGTTGTATAGTAGTATAACATTTTGAGAAACCGCCAAACTTTTTTCCACACTGGCTGCACTGTTTTACATTCCCACCAGCAATGCACAGGGTTCTAATTTCTGCACATCTTTGCCAATACGTGTTATTTTGTGTATGTGTGTGTTTCTTTCTAATAACCTACCTAGTTCTTGTGAGGTGATGTCTTATGGTTCTTCTGATTTGAACTTCCCTAATAACTAATAATGCTGAGCATCTTTTTATGTGCTTATTGGTCATTTGTAAATCTTCTTTGGAGAAATGACTATTCAAATCCTTTGCCCACCTCAACCCTTTTGAGTTGGGTTGTTTGTATTTTGTTGTTGTTGCTGAGCTTTAGAAGTTTTATATCTATTCTTAATATTAATCCTTTATCAGGTATGAGATTTGCAACCATTTTCTCCCATTCTGTAGATCGTTTTTTCGCTTTATTGATTGTATTCTTCAAGGCATAAAAGTTCTTGATTTTGATGAAGTCCAATTTATTTTTTGTATTATTGCCTATTCTTTTGATGACATCCATGAAGTTGTTTCCAAATCTGATCTCATGAAGGTTTTCTCCAATGTTTTCTTCTAAGAGTTTTATAGTTTTAACTTTTAAATTTATGTATTTGATTCATTTTGAGTTAGTTTTCCATGTGGTGTAAGGCAAGGGTCCAACTTTATTATTTTGCATGTGGATATCCAGTTTTCCCAGCATTATTTGTTGAAAGACTGTCCATTCCCCCTTTGAATAGCGTTGACATCTTTGTTAAAAAACAATTAACTGTACAAGCAACGGTTTATTTCTGGCTGCTCTATTCTATTCCATTGATCTCTATGTCTGTCCTTATACCAGTACCATATTGTTTTAATTACTGTAGCTTTGTAGTACATTTCAAAGTTAGGAAGTATGAGTCCCCCAACTTATTCTTCTTTTTCAAGATTGCTTTGACTGTTGGGGCCCACTGCAATTCCATATGAATTTGACGATTGGCTTTTCCATTTCTGAAAACAATAAGGCTGTTGGAATTCTGATAGGAATTGTGCTGCATCTGTAGATCACTTTGGGGAGTATAACATCTTAACAAGATTAAGTCATGAAAATGGGTTGTGTTAACAGTTATCTAGATTTTCCTTAATTCACCAATATTTTGTAGTTTTCAGTATACAAGTCTTTCACCTTTTTGGTTAGATTTTTTCCTAAGTATTCAATTATTTTAGGTGCTATTGTAAATGAAATTGCTTTCCTAATTTTCTTTTCAGATATTCATTGCTTGTGTATAGAAACAAAACTATTTTTTTTATGTTGATCTAGTGCCCTGAAACTTTGCTGAATTTGTTTATTAGTTCTAGTAGATATTTTGTGAATTCTTTGATATTTTCTATATATAGGATATGTCACCTGTGAATGGAGATAATTTTACCTCTTTATTTACAATTTGGATGTCTTTTATTTATTTTTCTTGTCTAGTAGTTCTGGCTAGAACTTCCATTACAATGTTCAACAGCAGTGAAAGTGGGTACCCTTGTATTATTCCTGATCTCAGTAGGAAAGCTTTCAGTCTTTCACTATTGAGTATAATGTTAGCTCTGGGTTTTTAATAATACGCTGTATCACTCTGAGGAATTTTTTTTTTATTCCCGGTTTTCTGAGAGTTTTCATCATGAAAGGATGTTGGACCTTGTAAAACGTCATTTTCTGTATAAATTGAGATTATCATGTGTTTTTCTTCCTTCATTCTATTAATATGATGTAATACATTGATTGATTTTCTTATGTTGAAACACTCTTACATTCCTGGGATAAATCCCACTTGGCCGGGGTGAATAACCTTTTAATATCCTGTTGGATTCTATTTAATAATATTTTGTTGAGGATTTTTACATCTATATTCACAAGGGATATTGCTCTATAATTTTTTTTTATAATGTCTTTATCTAGCTTTAGTATCAGAGTAATGCTGGCCTTATAGAATACATTAGGAAGTGTTCCTTCCTCTTCAATTTTTTCCAAGAGTTTAAGAAAGATTAGTATTAATTCTTTAAATGTTTGGTGGAATTCACCAGTGAAGATATCTGGTCCGGGACTTCTCTTTGTTGTGAGGTTTTTGATTACTAATTCAATCTCCTTACTAGTGTAGGTTTGTTCTGAATTTCTATATCTTTATGATTTAGTCTTATTAGTTTGTGTGTTTCTCAGAATTTGTCCATTTCATCTAAGTTATTCAATTTGTTGGTGCACAATTGTTCATAATAAACTCTCTTATAATCCTTTTTTTATCTCTGTAAGAACATAAGTAATGTCTCCACTTTTACTTCTGTTTTATTTATTTGGAACTTCTTTCTTTGTTTTTCTTTGTCAGTTTAGCTAAAAGTTTGTCAACTTTGTTGATCTTTTCAAAGAACCAAGTTTTAGTTTCACTGATATTCTCTCTTACTTTTCTATTCTACTCAGTTATCGCACTTTCCAGTTCCAGAATTTCTTTCTGCTTCCATTTCATAATTTCTCTTTATTGATGTTCTCATTTTGTTCATATATCTTATTATTGTCTTTGCCCATGCCTTCCTTTAGCTTTTCAAGCATCTGTAAGACAGTTGTTTTAAGTCTTTGTCTAAGAAGTCTGGCATTTGGGCTTCCTTAGGGGTAGTTTCTTTCCATTTATTTTGTTCTCTTGATTTTGTTCTGCTTTCCCATATACCTTGTGATTTTTGGTAAAAACTAGATATTTGAATTTTATAATGTTACAACTCTGGAAGTCAGTTTCTGACCTTACCCCAGAGTTTGCAGTTACTGTTGTTATTATTATTATTATTGTTGTTGTTTTAGTATATCTCTGTGCCAGACATTAGCCTGAGGTGAAAACTTGGTCTTCTCAGGTTTTTTTGAACGTGAGCACAGATGGTAGCTTTCTAAATTCTCTGGTATTTGCAGCTGTTTTTGAATCTCCAAAACAAAAAAAGGTGCAGCTTCTTTAAATCTCTTGGAAGCCCCTTCAGTCCATGAGGATTGAAACAATGACCTCCAGTCTCTGTGCCCACAGCTCAGTGATCCAAAGCAGCAATACACCGTCAGAACACAGAACACTGAACATTTGGAGGACAAAGTCCTTATTGCCCACTCTGGATCCATCAAGTGGCCCACTCTGGATCCATCAAGGTTGCTGTCCCCACAGCTGCCTGCCACAGGACTCGGGGGCGAGGAATGGGTAGCCACCACTGTACTCACAGCTGAAATTGACAGAAATTAACTGCAATTTACTAGCTAAGCTGTTCTCTAGAAGCTGCAAGTGTTCAAATATACTCTGGAGTTCGAAAATAGTCCATTTAGACTGTTTCCATCAGTATAACTGTTCTCCAGGTGGAGAGAGAGATGGATTCTTGGCACTTCCTACTCTTCTGTACTCCTTGACATCACTCTCCTGGGCTTGTTATTTTTTACTTCCAATCCCTAGATCCATTCCCTGCTCTTATCTTCCCTGTTTCATGGCTCTATGAATCATACCTGTTGGGCTCTGTTGTTAACAAGCTTCAAATTGTGTTTGGCTAATAGAAGGCGCTAGCAGAAGATTGGAGGAAATCGGAGAGCAGTAGAAGAGAGGAGTTAGGATATTCTACCTCTCCTCATAGCCACACACCCCAGTGTTGCCACAGTTCTGTCAGAGGCTGTGTCCTCTATGACTGCAGTGCCTTCTAGGTGAACCCCTTCTCCAGCTGTCCCCACATCACCACATTCTGGAACAAAATGTGTGTGTGCGTGTGTTTGTTTGTGTGTGTGATTCCTAAGCAAAGTAAAGTGAGCAGTTTTTGGTTTAATAATAATGAAATAATACCATAATAATGACAACACTGTGGCTGAAATATATACCCACACACATACGTATGTGTGTGTATGTGTATATGTATATGTGTATATATACACTGCTCAAAGGAAGTATAGGTGATTATAGATGCTAGCTTTAATTTTTTCATTTTAAAATTTAAAAAAGCGGGGCCGGCCCGGTGGCGCAAGCGGTTAGGTGCGCGCGCTCCGCTGCGGCGGCCCGGGGTTCGCTGGTTCGGATCCCGGGCGCGCACCGACGCACTGCTTGGTAAGCCATGCTGTGGCGGCGTCCCATATAAAGTGGAGGAAGATAGGCACAGATGTTAGCCCAGGGCCATCTTCCTCAGCAAAAAAAGAGGAGGATTGGCGGATGTTAGCTCAGGGTTGATCTCCTCACAAAAAAAAAAAAAAAAAAAAAAAAAAAAAAATTTAAAAAAGCGACTTCCAGATAAGTGAAATGAATGGCCCTAAATTGCAAAGCTGGTTAGTCATTAGAGGTACATGGGCATGTAGGTTTATATGTACTGCACAGGGAAGGGCCTCTTACTTTGGCTGTGAGATTCTCTTTCACATGCACACTGTAGTCCATGTCCTCAAGCAGCCCCTTCATGCCAATGATGTCATGGTTGGACCCATCACGCCTTGGGAGGTGGTCAAACTCTGTGTTACAGATGATGAGGGCCTGACGAGTGTGGTCCCCCTTCTCTCTTATTGGATAAATCTGCAACAAAGGCAAGTTAGATGCCTTGCTTTTTTTGTCACATATCCATAGCATAGTCAGAGTTACACTCTCAATGATATGACAGCTATTTTTTTTTTTGCCAGAACTATTTCTTTACTTTCTCCTACTAATGGATGGTAGAAGGAGTTTCTGAAAGGAAGCAGAGGGAATGGGGAATGGCCTCTAACCCAGGGTACCATTAAAAGAGCAAAACCCGGGTGGTGAACAAGAACAGACGTGGGATCTTTATTCAACGGCTTTGTGGAGGGCACTAGAATATTTTCTCTCTTTCCTTATCCCCTCTCTTTCATTTAGGCAAACTTTATGTAATATTCAAGATCCATCTCAAGTTTTTTTTAACATTAAAGACATTTTCCACCTACTTCAGTCTACACTGATCATAACTAAATCTTTATACCCCTCAAAGGGGCATTATTTTTATAGCATCTATATATAAATATACATATTTTATCATCTATATATAATGCATTGCAGCATTATTAATTATTTCATTATTACATATCTAATTTTCCTAATAGAATGAAATAGTTACCTATAATTATTTTTTAACCCTTATAGTGTATCAAGACATTACTAAAAAAGATACTCTGACTCTCAGGACCTCTGCATATTTTATATCTAGGGAATCTTTCCACTTCATTTTTCCATCCCATTCCATTCATTGATTATCTCACCCTTCCAACCTCCTTTTCATGTAGTTCTAGGAACTTTTCAAGAGGACAAAGCTTCAGTTTGCCTGTGGGCTCTGTGGATGCTGCCTCTGTTCTTCTAGAAAGAGTTTCTGCAAGCGCTTTAAAAGACACGGCATAATTAGAGTTGTGCTATCCGGTATACGGGGTCTCTTGTTGGGCCCCATACCTTATATCACCCTAGAAAACATCACAGAGAAGGGCACTCATTCTCTTGAAAGATAGAAGAAAACTTTGTAAGAAGACATCTTAGCTTATAAGACTTATAGTTTTTCCAATATTTTCTTAGTATAGACGAATTGTGGCCAGATAAAATAGACAGGTCCTTTATGGAGAAAGTTATCTGATTATGAGATGTACCCAAGATGCAGAAACGCATGCATATGACTCTTTAGGGAAGACTAGAAAGAGGCCTAATAAGGTTCTATTGATCAGCCTCGATTCTTGGAATTCACTAAAAATCTCCTTTAAATCTATTCTCTTATTTAGAAGGATTGTCTGGTTAGTCCCTGAGAACAACTAGAAGTGACTTTTGTTTCGGATAAGTACCTCCCTTCCTTGTTCCCACAATATACATAGATATAGACATTTGACTCTTGTTTCTTCTCGATTTCTATATAAGCTTACCTTAAAATTCTGGGTTCTTGCTTCCATTGAACAATGGTGGAAAGGTTTTTTTGTTTGTTGATGTTATTGTTATTTTCCTTTCCTCACGCAATGTGGAGTAGCTGACATAACAGGGCAGCATGAGGCCCACTGTGGGGCTTGTGGGGGTGGTGGTGTTAGCTGTCCTTGCCGAAGACCCAGAGCTCAGAACAGAGGGCATTCTCCTGGAGCCAGTGTGCTGGGGATCATCAGGAGGGCAGATTCAGACTGGAGAATATTGATAATCATTTCTCCTCTGACTAGTCTTTAGTTTACTTTTGGGAAAATGATCCCCAGGGCCCCAAATGATCTCCCCAAGAAGCAAAAAGGACTGGGAAAAAGGGGACTTTTGGCTTTAGTCACTATAAACCTAGAGTGGAGTAAGAAAATAATCAAAATTAACAGTGTGCTTGATACAGTCACAAATAACAGGATTCCCATAGATCTCCAGTTTATCAGCTTAGCATCATTAGATAGAAAGACTTGTTTGTTCAAGAGTCACTACAGCTTAATAGTCATAAGATCGATTTTGGAAAGAGACTTGACTCTTCCTTCTACCACCTCGTAGCCATGTGAACTTAGATTACTTAATGTTTTTGTTCTTTGGTTTCCTTGACTGAAAGTGAGGAAAAAAAATAGCACCTTCCTCATTAGATTTTTGTGAGGATTCAGTGAGTTAATATGCAGGAGATGCTTAGAATAGTGCTTGCATATATTAAGCTTTATATAAATGCTATCATTATTATTGTCTAGCTACTACAAATATAACGTGGATTCAGAAAACAGTGGAATCAGAATTAGGTATTATATACGCATACGTGGTTCACATTGAATCAAAAAGTAACAATGATCCCTGGCTGCCATTGCTCCTGCAGACTGAGGTGAGTTATTTTAGTCAAGAGTTTAGTGCTGTCTTTGATTCCTGGGATTACTGAAATCATCCTGGTGTTTAGGCCTCCTTTTTACTTTCTATCTCACTGTGATCTCATCCAGTACCATGGAGTTAAACTGATTGATAGCTCGCAACTTTATATCTCCAGTTCTTCTGAGTTCCAGACTTATGTAATCAACCTTCTTCTTAACATCTACTCTTGGATATATCTTGAAATTAATGCATCCAAACCTTGATACCCTCAACCATCCTGATTGATTTTTTCTCATGTTTCTGCTTCTTAATAAATGACACCATGATCCATTCATTTGACCAAGCTGAAAACCTAGAGGTCTTCCTTGATTTCACTATTTTCCTCACCTTCTATCCATTCCATCCCCCTGATCCATTCTATCAGCATAACCTGTTAACCCTACCACCAAAATTTATTCTATGTATTAATTCTTACATCCCCGCTGCTGCCCTCCCATTCCCAGCACCCATAATCTTCCGTATGGATCACTGAAGTAGCCTGAAAACTTATATCTTTATGTCTGCTCTTATCCTGCCACATTCCGTTGCCCTAATAGTGACCAGAATGGCATTTTTAAAAGGGACATATGATTTTCTCTTTTGTCATTTCTGAAGCTCATCCATTGTACTTTCTGCCCTTAGTTCAATGCCTTTGAGAGCAAAGATCCTTCCAAAATACCACTGTAAATATCCTCAAGAATAAAACTTAGATCATAATCATAGACGTCAATCAGACAATTTTACAGTGCCTCCTCTGAGGAGACACTTGGGATGTCAGAGATTTCTCTGTCCTCACAATTAACTTTGCCTTCTGGGCAACTGTATTGGCACTGAATGAAATACTCCAATTGCTCCTCATCACACTTAAAATAATATCCATG
This sequence comes from Diceros bicornis minor, assembly GCF_020826845.1. Classification (NCBI taxonomy): domain Eukaryota; kingdom Metazoa; phylum Chordata; class Mammalia; order Perissodactyla; family Rhinocerotidae; genus Diceros; species Diceros bicornis. The sequence goes on along the minus strand of NC_080746.1, from coordinate 30,302,915 downwards.
TGGCTTTGACAAGCCATTTGAGGATGTACATGATCAAGTCCCTGCCTAAACTTGAACTTCTTTCCATTCTTGCTCAGTAGTATATGCATTTTTTCTGTATGTTCCTTAAACACTCCATGCCTATTTTTACCTTGAGACCTTTGCATTTACTGTCCTCTCTGTGGTTTTCTTCCCTAGACCTAGACTCGCTTTTGTCATTCATATCATAAGCATGACTTTAACTGATCACCTAATCCAGGAAGATCACCTAATCCAGGAAGATCACCTAATCCAGGTAGCCTTCTAGTCATTTTCTATCCTAAGCTATCTCATTATCATCTTTTGTTTTTCTTTATAGCTTTTATAAATACCTGTAAACATTTTAATTATTTTTTTACTTATAATTGCCACCCCTTCCCCACTACAATCTCAATTGCATGTGAGTCTTATTTTAAAGTTACATTTGCCGAAGGTGAAAAAGAGTCATTGGCAGTAGTTACTCAAAGCTTTTGTTGAGAAAAATGAATTAATGAACTGGTGAGTTCAAGAAATCCAGGTAAATTTTAACCTAAATTTTTTCACAAACTGAGTCTCCCACTGACAAGGTAAGTTGCAGCACATCTCTATCAACTTAGCAGAAGGCCCTTGAAATGAGAGTGAGTTTGTTCTATTAGATGGAGCATGGAGAGTTGTGCAAAGTGGGATAGAAGGTGAGACTGGAGAGGTAGAAGGTGTGCCAAGTCAAGAATTGTGGGCTTTGGCCCCAGGAAAATGGGAGGGCAAAGTGTTTCAAGTTATGGAAAGACATTGAGTACTCTATTTTGGACTCTATTACTCTGATGATTGTCATTAGTATTTACTTTCTTTCATAAAGCAAAAGCATTTGGATTTGGCACAGTGAAGACAATGAGAAATATTTCTAATATTTCTAGTTGTTAATAAAAAGGGGAGGAAGAATGATATTTTGCTCATGCAGAAGAGATGGCATGTTAGTTCTATCATTATTGAAAACCTTGAGTTATATATTTTAGGGGGCGGGGGGACATGTTGCCAGATAAATGGCTTAAAAATGTGTCTAAATCAAATAAGTAGAAAGGAGGGGAGAGGGAAAGTGCTTCTAATTTCTCTTCAAGAGCCTACATGAACCACAAAAGCCTACTGTCAATGACAAAGTGAAGGTCTTTGTCTTTTTTTACTTGGGGAGATTAGAATAAAGGATTCCAAATTGTTTCTGTAGGGCTGAATTACTATCCTCCAATAGAAAGATACTTCAAACAAAGAGTAAAATATGGTCTAAACATGATGCAGAAAACTGGGAGAATTTTGCAGGGACAAAGGAAAAGCAAATAGAGAGAGTGGGTCAGCATGATCTGTGGCACGTGAATGGGAGTCTAAGGGTGAGTAGCCACGAGGTTAAGAGCTGATGAGTCATCTATTATCTGGCAAGTGAATAAGAAAGCAGATATTGGGTGCCAAGATACAAGGGCAAGTTGAGACATCCCTTAAACAGAATTGAACAATCTTACCTGAAGAAAATCCCAACTTTGCAAGAATGGAGTCTCTTGCAGATATAGTCAATAAATATTCGGCTGGCATGAGACCCTTTGTGAATCACAGAGTCGATCAAGTCACGGGCCTTGTCTATAGTTGTAACATTTCCCTTTTTCACTATCTCCATCTCTTCCTGGTTCAGCACATTGTTACTTGGTAAGTCATCCAGCAAGGCATTAAGCGTGTCCTCTGATACTGAATTAACAAATATTTTCCTTTTTTCCTTTAGTCTCTTATCTGTTGGAAGTACAGAAATGTTGAGACTTATAACTATCTTAAGAAATATCACTCTGTCACCTCAATAACCGGGATTCTCTTTTTTCAAGATTCTCTCTTTATTGGTTGAGTGTTTCAAAAAATGACTTATTTACTATATCAAAGGTCCCTTCCATTCTTTCTAAGCCCATGGATGCCCACTCCCGGAATTCTAACTCAGCTAAGTCAAAAGAAGGCTTTACTTATCCAAACTATTCCCCTTGTTCTGCTTTGGTGGGTTACCAGTCAGGGCCCAGGGAGCTCCACCTGTGCTGTGGCATTGATGAATATGTCCCTGGAAATCAGAATCAGTAATGGTCACAATTATGTCATTTTTACCTCTTTTATTTAGGGACAGCTGCCCATGATGATCCTGTTTGCAGATTCTAAACTTCAGTCATGTTTGGACATTTGAGTATTCAGGGAAGATCCAGAAAAGAATCTCAAAAAATGAGGTCACACACCTTCCTGGCATTTACTTTTCCCTCTGAAACGCTAGGAAAACCAAGCTGAGTACCCGGTTTATGGATCCACATACCTCATAGCCTGAGAGAATACAGATCAGGGAAAAAGGATCCTATCTTTCTTTTCTAGCTAAATATTGCTCACACAAACTATACAGAGTCCAGTAAAAAAAACTTTAAGTAAGTTAATACTGTTCTCCAAATATATCTCTTAAGGACATAACCTGATAAGACAAAACAAAAACTTTACCAGCCATGGCCTCCATGGCTCTCTTCTTGTCAGGAAGGGAAAAAGCAAAGAAAAAATATACTCAAAGCAATCAGGATCTTCCCGTAGGGCAAGACATGTTCACATCTTGTGACACAGCTATTGCATTGCACATGTGGATGGCAATATATATGTATGCCTTTTTATTTTTTTAATGAGACTCTGTTTTTGTCTCTCAGCATTTCTTCTTATGAAAGTATCAGGTAACATTCTGTAGGTTGCCTTTTAAATTTTGTGATTCTTTCATTTGCAGTGCAGAAACTTTTTAGTTTGATGGAGTCCCACTGGATTATTTTTGCCTCGGTCGCTTGTGCTTTTGGTGTCATATCCAAAAAGTCATTGCTAAGACCAATATCAAGGAGCTTTTTCCTTATGTTGTCTTCCAGGAGTTTTATAGTTTCAGGTCTTACATTTAAGTCTAATCCATTTTGAATTAATTGTTGTGAACGGTGTAAGATAGTATTCCAATTTTGTTCATTTGTGTGTGAATTCCAGTTTTCTCAACACCATTTATTGAAGACATTATCCTATCCTATTGAATATTCTTGGCTCTCTTGTCAAATATTAGTTGATCTTATATGTGTGAGTTTATTCCTGGGCTCACAATTCTGTTTCATTGGTCTATGTGTCTATTTTTTTGCCAGTACCATACTGTTTTGATTGCTATAGCTTTGTAATATAGTTTGAAATCAAGGAGTATGATCCCTCCAGCTTTATTCCTCTTTTCTCAAGATTGCTTTGGATACTTGGGGTCTTTTGTGGTTCCATACGAATTAAAAGGGTTAATATACAAAATATATAAGGACCTCATACAACTTAACAGCAAAAACACAAAAAAAACCTGATTAAAAAATGGGTAAAGGGGGGCCGGCTCTGTGGCATAGTAGTTAAGTGTGTGTGCTCTGCTGCTGGCAGCCCAGGTTCAGATCCCAGGCACGCACAGGTGCACCACTTGTCAGGCCCTGCTGTGGTGGCATCCCACATAAAGTGGAGGAAGATGGGCACAGATGTTAGCCCAGGGCCAGTCTTCCTCAGCAAAAAAGAGGAGGATTGGCATGGATGTTAGCTCAGGGCTGATCTTCCTCATAAAAAAAAAAAAATGGGTAAAGGACCTGAATAGATAGTTTTTAGAGATGATATACAAATGACCAACAGCTATATGAAAAGTTCTTAACAACACTAATCATCAGGGAAATGCAAATTAAAACCATAACGAGATATCACCTTCATCAGCTTGAATGGCTGTTATCAAAATGACAAGAGATAACAAGTGCTGGCTAGCATGTGGAGAAAAGGGAACCCCTGTGCACTGTTGGTGGGAATGTCAATTGGCACAGTCACTATGGAAAACAGTATGGGAGTTCCTCAAAAAATTAAAAATAGAACTACTAGGGGCCAGCCCGGTGGCGCAAGCGGTTAAGTGCGCGCGCTCTTCTGCAGCAGCCCAGGGTTCGCTAGTTTGGATCCCAGGCGCGCACCGATGCACTGCTTGGCAAGCCATGCTGTGGCAGCGTCCCACATAAAGTGGAGGAAGATGGGCACAGATGCTAGCCCAGGGCCAGTCTTCCTCAGCAAAAAAAAGAGGAGGATTGGCAGATGTTAGCACAAGGCTGATCTTCCTCACCAAAAAAAAAAAAAAAAAAAATAGAACTACTATATGATCCAGCAATTCCATTTCCAGGTAAACACTATTAACATCTTGGGCTGGGTAATTCTTTGTTGTAGGAGCTGTCCTGTGCATCGTGGGATGTTCAGCAGCATGACTCACTTCTACCCACTGGTTGCCGGTAACACTCCCCCAGTTGTGGTGACCAAAAATATCTCCAGACATTGCCAAATGTCACCCCCATCCTCATCCCACAGTGATCTTCTCTAGATTTTGAGTTAGATATAGGTGGGTAATATCTCTGCCCTTTTGCTTATAAGTTGCATCACCTTAGACTTAGCCTCATTGCTTTAACGATACAGTGGGCATAATAATAATATGAGGATTGTTGTGTGGATTAAATGACAAAGTTTATTTAATAAACATTTATACAATGCTACGTGCATGCACATTTAAATTATTTATTAATTTAATATACATGGTGATCCTAATCGATTGTATCAACTGTTAGAGTTACATTAGTGTTATTATTTTATACAGTTCTGAAAGCAGATGCTGTGCCATATGTTTCCTTTTGTACTTTTTTACACTGTGTCCTTACAACCACCTTGCAAGCTAGACAGGGCAGGCAAGTAATAGCATCTTCATCTGATGAATAATGTGCCTGCATAATTGCCAGAGAGATGAGATGAGCCTGAACAAGAATCCAGTTTTTCTCACTCAGGGCCAACTTTCTCTACTATCACAAGCTACTTCCCTCTCAAGAATTGTGCCAAACCGTCTGAGAATATAAGGATCACAATATTAAGAGAGAATCAGTTTTCAGAAGGTTTAAGATAGGCTGGAGAACAAAGTCATAAGCACAAGAAAAATTATGTGAAAAATAGAAGAGAGTAGAAAATCTACTAAATGGTAAGACAAACTAGGAGTACTATAGTAGGATTTCAGAAAAGAATGGACTTAAAAGTTCTCTGGGCTTTAAAGAATGGCAGGGTTTTGAATGTACAGATGAGAAAAGAAGGGGACTGCATGTAAGGAGCACCTACTAAGTGCCAGGCATTGTGGTGGATGCCTACACATACGTACAATAGGGTATTGTTCTCTCAGCATCCCTGGGAAGAAATGTTAGTGCTATACTCCATTTTACAGATAGATTAAAGCTGTAGATTAGAGCTCTTGCAGGAAGTCACATTGTTAATAGCTGGTGGAAATCAAATTTAAATTCACTCTTCCAATTCCAAAACCTAAGCTATTTCATGTGCAAATATAAGAGAGGGAATGGCATTATATGCCTATGCAGCATAAAAATTGAAAGCATAGAAATCAGAATAACATAGATAAAAAAAGGACTGGGGCAAGGAGGGGAAACTATTTCCTTTAAATAGAGAATGCTTGTTAAAGAGCAGTGTAAAAACAAAATTATCTAGGTAGGTTGGTTTTTTTTTTTTATTGCGATAACATTGGTTTATAATATTGTATAAATTTCAGGTGTACATCATTATACTTCTATTTCTGCATGGATCACATCATGTTCACCACCCAAATATTAATTACAATGAATCACCATACACATGTGCCTAATAATCCCTTTCACCCTCCTCCCTTCCCCCTTTCCCTCTGGTGACTACCAATCCAATCTCTGTCTCTATGTGATTGTTTGTTGTTGTTTTTATCTTCTACTTATGAGTGAGATCATATGTTATTTGACCTTCTCCCTCTGACTTATTTCACTTAGCATAATACCCTCAATGTCCATCCATGTTGTCACAAATGGCTGGATTTCGTTGTTTCTTACAGCTGAGTAGTATTCCATTGTGTAAATATACCACATCTTCTTCATCCATTCTTCCCTTTGACGTGGTTGAAACTTCGTTTATGACTCATTTTACAATTTCCGTAAGACTCCACTCAGTCTCATGTTACTCAATCGCCTCTGGCTAGGAGTGAAGGAATTTACCTCAGGAGCATACTATACCTTGGAAGGCAAGGACACATCTCATTCATCTGCCCCCATGCCCTAATCTTTGAGACTTACCAGGTCACCTAATACTTTTTTTTTTGACATTTTTATAGAATAGTAAAATAGCTAAAATTGTATGTAATGGCCCCGCACAGACACTCGCATGTAGCCCTTTGCTGCCCATGGGTCCTGTCCCCATGCTGAACACAAAATAAATGTTCATGAACCAGTGGCTCCTGTCTGAAAATTCTTTTTCGACTTGTGACTCAGCAGCCCCACATCATCTTGATGGACACTTGGGTTGCTTCCAAGCCTTGGTTATTGTGAATAATGCTACAATGAACACAGGGGTGATTGTATCTTTATGCATGCATGTTTTCACGTTCTTTGGATAAATATCCAGCAGTGGAATAGCTGGATCATATGGTAGTTCTATCTTTAATTTTTGAGGAATCTCCATATTGTTTTCCATCAGGGCTGTACCAGTTTGCACTCTCACCAGCAGTGTATGAGAGTTTCCTTTTCTTCACATCCTCTCCAACATTTGTTGTTTCCTGTGTTGTTAATTATAGCCATTCTAATGGGCATGAGGTGATAGCTCATTGTAGTTTTGATTTGCATTTCGCTGATAGTTAATGATGTTGAACATCTTTTCATGTGCCTGTGGGTCTTCTGTATATCTTCTTTGGAGGAATTTCTGTTCAGGTCTTTCGCCCAGTTTTCACTTGGGTTGTTAGTTTTTTTGTTGTTGAGAAGTATGAGTTCTTTATATATTTTGAAGTTTAACTTCTTATCAGACATATGGTTTGCAAATGTCTTCTCCCAGTTGTTAGGTTGTCTTTTCATTTTGTTGATGGTTTTCTTTGCTGTGCAGAAGCTTTTTAGTTTGATATAGTCCCATCTGTTTATTTTTTCTATTGTTTCTCTTGCCTGGTCAGACACAGTACTTGAAAATATGCTTCTAAGACCAATGTCGAAGAGCGTACTTCCTATGTTTTCTTCTAGAAGTTTCATGGTTTCAGGTCTTACATTCAAGTCTTTAATCCATTGTGAGTTAATTTTTGTGTATGGTATAATGATCTATTTTCATTTTTTTCCACGTGGTTGTCCAGTTTTCCCAACACCTTTTGTTTAAGAGACTTTTCTTTACAAAGGGCTTATCACTAATTGATATTTTCTGTTGTTTGTTTATTAATTGTCTGTCTGTCTCTACTACAAAATGAGCCTCCAGGAAAGAGTGACCTTGTCCATCTCCTTCCTTTCTAAATCCACATCACATAAAACAATGGCTGCTGTCTAGAGAGTAATCAGTACATATTGTAAAATGCAAATATTTTAGAGTGAAAGGAAGAATAAATGTCAAACATAGCAAATTTGTGAATGAAAAATAATTTAGAAAAATATCTGATAATGTAGGACAATTAAAATTCAAAATTAAATCATGAAGATAAATGTAGGAAAGATAAATATGAATTATTGAATTTAATCATAATACATTCCCCCACTTATTTTCATTCAATTAAATACATATTTATAGAGTGTCCAATAAATGTCAGGCACTAAATTAAGATCTAGAGATTCAAAACAAGACCTTGTCCGTAAATATTTTTACTGGCTACCAGGGAATGCAGGCAAGTGAGTTATTCATCGGTGTTACAAAATTATAATCAGCACAAGGTGGGCAGGTAATGCATGTAATCAGTTGCTGCACTGCTAGATGGACAGATTTGGCAACAGCTTTTGTGTAGAATAAAAGTCCTCAGCTATTTTGTTTTCAAAAATTTAATAGGTGCTAGGACAACTCAATACAATCTTAGGCTGTGTGAATCTCTACTTCACTCAAAAATATTTATTGTGACTCTACTAAATATCATATACTTTGCTCAGTGAGAATAGTATAAGCTATAGAATCTTGGCTTCATAAAGCTTACATTCTAGTAGGAAAGAGACAGTTAATAGGTCCACAGACCAATACATATAATAATTGCCAAGTGTTAGTTTACACTATGAAGGAAACACATGTAGGGGCATGGATTGGTTTCCTATGGCTTCTGTAACAAATTACCATAAATCTAGTGGCTTAACACAGCAAAATGTATTTGACAGTTTTGGAGGTCAGAAGTCTGACAAGGATTTTACTGGGCTAAAATCAAAGTGTCAGCAAGGCTGTGTTCATTCTAGAGACACTAGGGGGAATTCTTTCTCTTGTCCTTTCCATCTTTTAGCGGCTGCCAACATTTCTTGGCTCATGGCCCCTTATCACTCTGACCACTGCTTCTGTTATCACATCTACTTCCATGATTCTGATTCTCCTGCCTTCCTCTTTCCCTTATAAAGACCCTTATGATTACATTGGACTCACCTAGATAATGCAGGGTATTCTCCCCATCTCAAGATCCTTAACTTACATCTGCAGAGTCCCTTTTGCTAAAGTAACATATTCACAGGTGCTGGTAATTAGGACATAAACATGCATGGGAACCCATTATTCTGCCTACCACAGGGGAGATGTTGGAAAATAAGGTAATGGAGGCAGTAGAATTTCGATAGGATGGTCAAGAAGTTGTCACTGAGTAGATGAAGCGGTGCGTTCAATAAAACATTTTCAATTCAAGGGAAAATGTTGTTCCACATTTCCACATGCTGAACTATCTAAATCACATCAAGAATATTTCTGTTAATCTTTGAACATCAATTTTAAAGAATTTTTAGCAAACTATAGGATACATAATATTTAAGTCTGGAAGATGAGGGCATAAGGAAACTGCAAAGAGGGATACAATTTGGTTATTTTAAGCCCATTTTACAGTATACTGTAAGTTAAAGAAAATATATGATTGTGTTATCATTGCTGACACCACAGCATAAAAGAGTTGCAAATGTAAAATCAAATATGTTAAATAAAAACATGGGGATCTTAAATATGATTTGTAAATATCACCGTGAGTTCATGATATCTTCACTTTTAACAAAACATATATTTCCTAGCTCTGTGCAAAAAGCCAGGGAGACATAAGAGTCTAATAGCAATGATTACTTCTAGTGTCCAGATATAATTTCTAGACACCATTTGCCACTAAACGGATAAGGGCTCCTTGGAGAAACAGTTGATTCCAGGTCAGAGGCAGGAAATGTACAAAATGAATGTGGATGTCTTCTTAAACCAGAAAGCAAGAAAGCTCTCATGGGGTCATACTAAAGAGACAGAGGGAGCCAACTTGAGGAACTCCCACTGGCCAAAGATTGGGCAATTTTGCTTCAAAAAAATGACATCTTTAAATGACTAAAAGAGATAGAATATATTTTAAAAACCTGTATGCACTAATTTTTTTAAGGAGTAGGAAAAATAAAAATGAAACTCTTGATCACCAGTTAAAGTTGCTAGGGTACCGGTTAATTACTCTGAAATTTGATCATTAAAGGGAAATGAATTAACCCTATATCTTCTTTTTCTCATATAAATTATACTTCAGGATAACCAAATTAGCCCCAGTACATGAGAGGAAATTCTTATATTAAGAAGAATTCAGCTGATTAATGGGATAAGAATGATGGAAAACCATCATTTCATCACTGGTAATGAAAGATATGTCATGGCAGTGGCAATCAGTGAATGGCAAAACCATTAATAAAAGGTTGACAGGGATCTTTAGAAAGAAAGGATCAGACTGTCATCACCCGAACCCACTGGTCATTTTTAGCATTATTTAAAGCTGAGCCATTCCAGACATTCTGTACCTTCTAATACGATGCAATATGAAGTACTCAGTGCAAGCTAAGAAATATTTTTGCAAAATAAAATTAACTCAAATCTAATCAAGATCTTAGAATTAACTTCCACTCTACAGGAAATATGGGAAGAGATGAACTTATTAAAAACAACCACAGACAAGTAGTCACCCAAATGCAGAATATGGAGTAACCTGTAGGGCAATTTACCCAATTTCTTCAAAAAGTTCACTGTACTTTAAAATGGGAGGGGTTGTTCTAGATCAAAAAAATATTTATGAGAGATTTAGATATAACCAAATACAAAGAGTATACCTGATTTGGATTCTAATTTAGACAAACTAAGCATAAAAATGCATTTTTTTCCAAAATAAATAATGAGCTAGATTATAACCCAAAGAATTAAATATTATAACGATATAAATGAATAATTGAATTAATAAATGAGAGGGAAAGCACAAATCTTCGTTATAGAAGAACCCAAATAATATATGCAGATACCCTTTCCTCAAGGAGGTAAAAACTATGGAAGATAGGAACTTCACAGTGGATATACTAGAATATACCACTATACACACATACACGCACACACACACACACACGTATAAATATAAATGACGTGTGTGTATCTCTATGCATGTGCGTATAGACATACATGTATGCATACATACATATGTGTATATAATACACACACACACACACAATATGTCACTTTAACCAAGTCGTCAAAGTTGAACTTACCCATAATGTCTCGATTTCAAGTGACCTTGGGATGATGCGATGAGAAAGGCACTTCACCTTTGTGGTCTTCCTCCCAAAAAACCATGACTCCAGTCTAATCATGAAAATCATCAGACAAATCTCCAAGAGGGACATTCTACAAAATAGTTCTTTTACTTTATTTATTTATTTATTTATTTTGCTGAGGAAGATTTGCCCTGAACTAACATCTGTTGGCAATCTTCCTTTTTTTCTTTCTTTTTTTATGTGACACAGCATGGCCACTGACACACAAGTGGTGCGGGTCTGCGCCCTGGAACCAAACCCAGGCCGCCAAAGTGGAGCATGCTGGACTTAACCACTAGGCCACTGGGGCTGGCCCCAAAATAGTTCTTTTCTTTTTTGTTGAGGAGGATTGGCCCTGAGCTAACATCTGTGCCAATCTTCCTCTATTTTTGTATGTGGGACCCAGCCACAGCACGGCTTGATGAGCGGTGTATAGTTCCACACCTGGGATCTGAATCCACAAACCCAGGGCCGCTAAAGCAGAGCATGCAAACCCAAACACTACACCACTGGGCCAGCTCCCAAAACAGTTCTTTTAAAGCATCAAAGTTATAAAAATCAGTTTAATTTTTGTTGTTATTGTTGCTGCTGTTCCATATCTAGTCTTTTCCCATAGATTTATACTGAAATATGTAATGGAGTTTAGGGTTATTCCTACTCAGATAAAGGACTCAGTTCTTAAATCGTAATTTACCATAGTGGTGGGGTATCTTTTTTTTTCCTTAATTGGATGGTATGGAGGAGGTACTATAATAATTTGTATTTACCATTTTAGATTAGTGGCTATCATGAGAAATTTAGGATTAGATTGATCCTAACTTTCGAGATGATGAAAATACTACAAAAATTGTAACGGAAAATGGCCCAGAATGAAGCTGCTGATGAAAAACGCTGACCATAGTCAATCACTTCAGAAAGGCTTAAATCTAGTTTTAGTGGCCTTGGCTCCAGCTAAACAGAATCTGAAAATGGGAAAAGTCATGTTTTGTATTGTAATTTCCTAATGGTAAGGCAATATTAATATGCTAACTTTATCCGTAGAAACATGGTAACTGGTCGTTAATAGCTACCAAATTTCAGGCATTCTACTGTGGTAGGTACTATACCTTTTTATATGGTACTATGCCTTTCATATGTGGTAGGTATTATACCTTTACTGTGACCCTTTAGGGTAAGACAGTGGGAAATATGCATAAACCAATGCAGAAAATAGAGAAAATGTGATTACTAGGGAGAACTTCACATTGACTCAATTAACAATAACCCTGAAAAATTCTGAGACCTTCTGAAAGCAATATCTCAATAGAGGTTCTAGGTAGATACACAGAAACACAGAATAGACCAGGAAAGTAACCTCACAGAAATGACAAGTGACTTCTGAGCTCTGATGATATTTTGCCAGGATACTTACCCCTAGCTACTAAGCCCAAGAATCAACAAGAAGGAAAAAAAGTAGAGAACTGTGGAGATGTGTGTGTGCAATTGTGTTTGGGAGTGGGGAGGTTCTGTTCATTCCTCAGCCCTGATAAATATCCCCTAAACCCTTTTCTCTCTCACACACACATTCTCTCCCTCTCTCTCTCTCTCTTTCTTTCTTATCTTTTCTTTTTTTGCTACCTCTTATAAGCAAGAGGAATTACTAATCTGACGTAGATTTGTAGGACATTAATTTGGCCACATGCACTAGTGATTTAGGAAAGTGATTCTGTTATAAGAGTCGAGCTCCCCTCTGCATTCTCCTTCATGAGCCTAGAGCAGTAAGGATGGTATTGCAGATTGGGAGGCACAACTGACTTATCTTTTCTCTGCATAGATGCTCCTCTTTTTCTCATTCCATGCCTCTGGAGTGGTAAGTGGACTGAGTGTCTACCACTCCTTGGCAGGCAGCCTAACTCATTGATACTCGTTGATTTTCCTTTCAGGACACATGTGCTGTGTATTCTCACATCTTCAGTCTCTTTAGGCCAGTAGGAAGAAGGAGCTATCTCTTTGCTAGTCTTTAGGGTTGTATTTTAGCCCACTATAGATGAAAGCTCTGAATTGCAGATGGACTAATGTATGGATGGGAAGAAATAAAACACCCACACAAACTCATACCCCCACTCATTATAAGTTCCGAGGTTACTTGGTCAAGGATGTGGAATTTTATGTGTACTGGGGGCTATATAAAAAGGAGAAATGTGAGCGTCTATGGAGATTCTACCTTGTCCCTCCAAGGTAGGATCCTACCAGACCTAAAGAAGAAGCCAATTTCTTGCTAGACACTGTTTTAAAATATACATTTAGATGACCATTTGGGAGAATTTACACTAAATATCTATGCACTGCCATTAAAGATATGCTTACGAATGTCAGGATTTTCTGTTTCATAAATCAAACTCAGCTTTCTTAATACCACATCCCAGAATAAGATCTTCATCTCTTATTCCACCCCCAATTCTGACTTTTTTTTACTTTTTTAGTGGTGGGCAAACACTTACTGAGTGTTTGGAACAATGGGGGGATTTTAGATTGCAGCAGATAACTGGCTTGTTTCAACTATCCCCTCTCTCAAAGCATCTTTGATTTTATACCCTTTTACCTACGACATTCTCATACTGAGTTTGGTCTGAGAACCACAGTTAAAGTTTATTTTCCCTCATTTCCCACCCGCTAACGGCCCATGCAATTAGAAACAGCAATCAACTTACTTACATAAGCAGACAGAAATGTTTTTCAGCACACTTTACATCAACCTGCTTTGAAAACGTCTATGGACTTCCAGACTTTTACACACCTTGAGGATTTAAATTAGAATAATTGTAATTATTGTTATTGAGTGTTCATGTCTCTGTGTGTGTGTTAATGATAACACACTCTGGCAATTAGCAACCTAACATCTCTATTTTTTTTCTTTTTAACAGTTTCCCTATATACCTCTGAAAATATCCTTGCTTTTTGGGGAAAAAGATAATTAAAAATAAGGATATCCCTGAGTTATATTGATTTCTTCTGCCCCAAACATGGAAGTAGCCACCTTACAAGGAGCCCTGATTTCTTTTCGTGGGGAACAGTGTTAGAGACAAAAATCTTGGAGCTAGTAGATTTGTTGGTGAGATGCCCGTTACAGATACGTGTTGTAATGTTTTACATGAGTATTCAGGGTAAAGTGAAGCAGTGGTTTTAGCCATTCCCAAGATGGAGTTTTCTTTTTCTCCAAAAGAGTCAGAAATTCACACTTACGTTTCCAATTTAATTCTATTTCTATTGACCTTGTTCTAATATGAGAGCTAATTTCCTCTTTTCTGCTCTCTTTGACATATCAAGTTACACATTGTCATATCAAGCCACATATTTATACTGGTCGCCCCCCCCCGCAAACTTAAGAGTATTTATTCATTTACTTACTCATTTATTTTCTTATTTATTGTTTCATATCTGTTTTAGATAGCGTCTCAGAAAATGTGCCAAATTGTACAGGTCCAGATAATCTTTTTCCCTTATGATTACTTAAATACTAATTGCTTAAAAATAAAAATAAATCTCAACCTCTCTCTAAGCTTAAAAAAAATAATTCACAAACAAAGTCACTTGAAATACTATAGCAAATACTGTATGATTAGGCCAAAACAGTGAATATGATGAAACAATCAAATACAAGCCTTTGAGATTTTGTGGAAAACATTTCTTTAAATATTTTCCTGTACATAACTGTCTCTCTTTGACTTTCTAGCAAGTTAGCCTAAATATTTCACTCCACTGTAGTCAACTAGGTAAAGGTAGACGTTTATTTTTGCTGTATTGTAAGAGTCCAACATCAACATTTTAAACTCTAATTAAGAAGGGCATAACGTATACCTAAGAAGAAGAATCAATAATAATAAGAATCATTCAAGTCTTTTCAAACTTTACTAAAAATTTTTAAATGGAGCAATTTCTGAGGTCTCAATATTCCACAAGGTCCAACTCATAAAGGGCACTGCACATTGATTAGGACATATTTTGATGAGGAAGCCAGTGTGCCTCGCTCTCTGCCTGAGATTATGCTAGGGCAAAGATCAGCTACCCTCCTCAACTAGCGATATGGCATTTGGAAATGTTTCTCATCTGGACCTGCATCCTGCCACCCTTCTTGGAACTCGGGTTTCCTTTTCCTTCCGGAGCGCAACAGCGCAAGCTCTATTTCTACAGGTTGTGATTGACACTTTAACTCCTAAATGGCTTGTTTTAGCTTGGTTGTGTCTGGGCTGTCTCTGCAGAGTTTGGTCTGACTGAGGGCTTGAATGCCTAGACTCTACCACCTGCTCTCTTCACTTTCCCAACGCACAAAGCCTTTGTACTATATTAATTTTGATACTTTAGAAATATATATATGTAACTGAACATCCATTGTGTCATTTGAGAAATTTAGGCCTTGGCCAAACCTTGGGCCTTCCTTCTTCAACTTCTTTAAGAGATTATCAGTTTCCCCATTCAGTGGGCTAATAAAATTAAAAGCCAAGGAATTGTGCTTGGGCCCCCTTGTCTTGGCTCAGCCCTCTTCCTTTATCAAGTGGGATCAACTGGGGAATATAGGTGAGCAGTGGTCAAATTCTGCTGATAGGCTAACACAATTACTTCAGAAACAGCCCTCAGGTTCTCAGGTTTTCCTCTGAACAGCTCAGTCTTCCTTTCACCGACTTCCAACACCCCTTCTAAAATGAAGCCATACTGATGGGAGTGTCTTCCTTCTTGTTCCACTGCTGAGGCAATCTGAAGCATGGTAGACCGAGAAAACAGATTAATGGAGAGAGACCAAACACAGGCACTGGATATGAGGCCCATGAATTGGGTCAGAACTTATTGGAAGTAAGGGGGCTACACAGAGCAGGTCTGATGCAGAATAGCTGTGTGAAGCTTTATCCTGGCCCCTTTTGTTTGTAGAGTACCTCGTGACAGTATCCTCCAGGTGTCCTGTCAAGAGATGAGAGGGAAATTGAATTCTCGTTACACCACTGCCTTTTTCTCCTCAAGTTTACGTCACCATGTGGGAAGACCTTAAACTGATAAACTAGACACTTTTGTTGAGGGAATAATGTAAGCCTGCGTAGGGAGACAGGCTTTACCAGAGAGCTAGAGGCAGAGCTATTGTTCAGGGCCACCTGGCCTTGGCTCTGCTTTCTCCTCCAGATGCAAGTTTGATGGAGAACCAGCAACTGCTTTTCTTGCCTTTGCATTGTTTCCTCCGTGTATATCTCCTCTGACAATCTCACAGGAAGGAGGCGTGTCAGCATCTTTGGCTGCATCCAGGCATTCTTGTTTCTTGTCTATTAGTATTATTGTCTGAAAATTGCAAGGGGCATTACAATACGTACTGAGAGCTAGGAATTCACAATGAGCCCATTTAAACAAATTAGCTAAGCATTTTTATTATTAATCTTCTTTTCAGATAAGTACACTCTGAGAGGAATAGCAGGGTGATCCTGATGTAGGCCTGTTTTGGACACTTCCTATGTCAGGATCCTTAAAACTTCAGAAGTACAACAACCTATTACTAAATAAGTCTAGTTGTGAGAAAGATGCTTTACCATACATATAGCCAAAACTGCCTTCCAGTAATTTCCATGTTTTTTAACTTTTTCTGACATCCTAATTCCCAAATAGTATGTATGTGTTAGCTACAGGAGCACTTCAAATATTGCAGGTAACTAGCTTCTCCTTAAGGATCCTCTGGATTAAGCAACCCCACATGTGCAAGGTCTCATGGTGAGTAAGATGTGGAGATGAAGGGAGAAACAGTGGTCATCTGACTCCTAGCCCAGTGCTCTTTTCATGTCCCATGGCTTCTACGAAAGAACTCCCAACATCCTGCCTCTTTTTACCTCAGTCATTTTTCAGTATGGTAAAGAGGACCAGGTTTAAGAGGATTCTCTTGTTAGAGCCACCATTATATGTCAAGGAAAAGTCACAGCGGAGACTAGTTCATTAAGACCCCTTCCCTGCTTAGGACTCTGAGAACAAGAAAAGTGCTGGAGGAGCTGTTCCTTGCTGTGGTGGAACCTCAGCTCTTGGTGACAGTATTCAAGTTGTGACAGTTATGTGGTTTTCCCACTTCAAACTCCACTCTGAGATATAATTTAAACCTCAAAGCCATTGAAGAAATAGTTCTTAAATTATTTGGACTTGAATTATGAATGGCTACAAATGACTGTTTATTATTATTATTTTTTTTAGGTTCTCTAAGGTTTAACCTATAGTACAATTCAGAAAATGATCAGAGTGTTGCAGTCTCTAATGAAGCATGCTTTGTGTTGGCTAATGAGCTGGAATTGGCTGAGACCTCTCACTTAGCCCAATAAGTTTGGAAGGGAAGGAGCTAGGTTGGAGTTCTGCCTCTCTCTGGTGAGTGGACTAATGCGAAGACACCCTGTATCAGTCAGGATACACATTGAGCTGCTGGATAAAGACCTCACATCAGTGGCTTGAACAAGAGAGGCTTTTATTTACTTTTCAATCAACAGTCTGAGCATAAATGTTCCAGGGCTGATACATTGGGTTTTGGGGATCTAGGCTTACTCCATCTTGTTGTGGTTTAAGATGACTACGTCAGCTTATGTCAACTTGCCTTTATTCCATTCTGAAGGAACAGAGCAAGGGAAAAGGGAGAGTATATTTCATTCCTTTTCAGTACATCAACCAGACCAGATAAATTTAACTAACTTCCCTTTGGGCGAAACCTAGTCATTTGGCCAAAACTAACTGCAAGAGAGCTGGTAGGAAAAACAAACAAACAAAAAATACAAACTTTAGCTGGACTCACATGTGTCCAATTGCAATTTCCCTTACTGTATAAGAATGAGAGATGGGTATTGGGGTGATCATCAGTCTCTTTCACAGACTCTGAAAGTGTCTGACAGATTTATCCCTGGCAATGTGAAGTGATAGTAGGCTGTTAGGTAGCCTTGTCACCCAAAGAAATTTTCCTATTTATTCTCATGATGTCAGTTCTGATCTCATTCTTGTTTTTTGTATGAATTAATAACCATATCCTGATTTACCTCTTGTCCTGTGTCCTCCTGGGTTAGCATGCATTTTCATTCTCAAAAGTAAACCAGTTTGGCACACAAATGATATGGTCACCTTATCTGTGGCCTTCATACAACACCCTGCCCTACACTCCTGCCCTCCCACCCCAGTTCCCAAGCTGTGAAGGAAGACATCACATCCTAGCCATCTATAAGAAGTAAACTTGTGGCACAATTCCTAGTCCTACCAGAACAGCATGACCTTCTTCCAATAGGAAACTCCCTTTACAGGGGCAGAAATTAGCAGAAGTCCCTGCACACAGTGATAAGCATCATAAGACCAGATCATTAATTTTTCCTCAAGCTATAAAAATTGGCAAATTTTAAGAAGGTAAGGCTTAAATTAAATTGTTGATTGTGTCTATTCTTTCAAGTCGTATAGCTAGTGTGGTTTATTTCTTTCTGGCATTGATACTCAGTGTTAAATCTGTGAATTTTTACCCATTTGATGTGACATCTTTCAATTATACCTGAACCAAAAGATTCTAAATACCATTTACCATTGGTAGTTTATTTGTTTCAGTATAATCTTGCTGTTACTGAGGTACCACCAATGGCAATCTGTTAACTTCATCATCATTGAAAGGCTTTTCTCATACAATGTTGAGAGTCAACACTGAAAAAACAAAGCAAGGTATATAACTGGAGAATTGAAAGGAAAAGTCTGGCCAGTCTTCCTCCTCTCTCAGCTCTATCTATAAAGTGGCCAATGAAAAAGTTGTCATGTTTTTTTTTTTCCCCTGGAGCAATTGAGGACCCCAAGATGAGGCCTACAAGATATTTCCAAGATTTGAAAAAGGGCGATAAACCAGACAGAAAATAGATGTTGAGCTGTAAACAGGAGAAAGGGACTGGAGCAATGAGGACATGGGACAGCTTACCCCAGGGTGTTAGATGCAGGAACTAGGTTCTGAGGGTAGGGATCCTGGGTCAAAGTGGGCTAGTGAATGGTCTATGAGTTGACAAATAGAATACAGATATCAGATATTGGGCTCCATGATACCGTGGCTACTTCATCCCACCTTTAGAAGAATATATTGAAACTTACTTGGAGAGAATTCTAGATTGCTGGCAAGACATGAGTCTGGCACACTGTAGTTGATAAAAATTTGGCTGACCTGGTCCTTTTTCCAAATGATGGTGTCAATCAGAGGTCAAGCCAGGTCCATTGCAGTATCATTTTCATCTCCCTCTTTTTCCATCTCCTCCTGACTTAGCACTCTGTCCTCTAACAAGCCACTGATTGTGTCCTTGCCCACTGACTCAATAAAAAAGACCTAATCTGCTGAAAGCAATAAATTGCCATAAGTCGTGAGTATAGTGGGAGACATTCATTCCCTTCATGTCGTGGTTCAGGAGTCCCACAAGAATGACCTGTTAGTAGTTGAATTTTTCTCCTTTTCATTTCTTTTCTTCCAGAGGACTCTTATTCTTTGTACTCTAATGCTGTCAGAACTGTGCAGCTGTGTTTATACACACATGTGCAATTCTCTCCTTGGTCTTCCTTGGTGAGTCGTTTGATTAGTTCCTAAAAATGCAGCACTCAGTTTCCACTTCAGTGAGCCCTCAATTCCTAAGAACCAGTCCTGGCCTCCTATAGGAGCTGAGTAAATCCCCCAAGGCCTTCCTAATGAGGTCAACAGTCCAGGGTGCTCTTCCCATGCAAATGAGGTGACCTCAATAAAATTTGGCCCATTCGAGAAATCAGAGAAGAATCACAAAAGAAGCACAATGCAGTAATAAAGACCCAGATCCTTCAGGACTTTGTCATCCTCTTCCAAAAGCCCAGAAGGATACTTGGCTCATCATCCTATCCTCCTTCACTAACCAAAGGAAGCAGAGCCTCCAGCTCAAGAAGCAAAGTTGGTCAGCCAGTTTTCTGCTAGTGAGAGAGCTTTCCTTCTTCCATATCTCTGTCCCTCTCTATTTCCCTCCCTCTTTCCAGCTCTCAGCAACTTGACAAGAATAATGAAGGTTTTGAAAACAGATATTATCTATCTCAAGGATATCCTCAAGTATCAGCCCTTTTAGATGGTAACGTCTCACCGTTTGTGGCTCTGTCCACAAGCTTTTGGAAAAGTAAAGGAGAAATTAAAGAAAGCATATTGCCCCTTTCTTTCTCATCAGGGTGTCTATATACTCTTACTCTTTCAATCTAGGCCTCTTGTGGAACAGAAAATTAAAGAAATCCGTACCAACTTCCTAATTACATTCAGCATGCTCCTTCTCTTTCCCCAGGCTCAACCTTATGCAGGGTAAGATTGTCCTGTGGAAAGGACAAAACAACTCTGCACACTTACATATTGAAAACTTCCTTAGATGCACAGTGTTTCAGAGTCGTTTTTTCTGATATCTGTATAAGGCAGGGGAAGAAGACTACTCTCTGGATTCCAGTGAGAGAGAAGAGGGAGATGAGGAATACGTAGACTCCTAGAGACTGTCGTAAGCTGGTTAATTAACCTGACACATGGGAGAAAACTGAGTTGCGAAGTTGCAGAAGTGGGAAAATAGTACTGTTTTGGGTTTTTATACATACGAAGAGCCAGGTTTGCTAGATGATTGATCAGTACATCTTGGCAGAGGTATGGGCTGAACTTAGCTCAGCAGGAATGGAAATAGAAGGAGAATTTAAGTGGTAATTCTGAAAATTCATTTTAGTTACTGTGTGAATAGCACGTAGGATTAAGGAGAGGAGAAGTCTAGGAAAGTAGATTCCGGAACTTCCTCTTTGCTTTGGTGAGTGAGATGTGGTAAACCTTAAGATTAACGAGAAAACGAAGACTTGAATGTTGCCCATGATTTTCAATGGCCACAACTAGCTTGCAAGTACCTAAATGCACTTTTAACCAATAGAGAACATAAGGATTCATGCTACGGATGTGGGAGCAGAATCGGTCTGAAAAGCTGTTAATATTTCCTAGAGGAAAAATTAGTTAACCTGTTTGATTGCCAGTCTGCACTGCTGAGGCTCCTTTGTATTACAAATATGATTCTTTATTCATCTCAGCTTAACAGAACTTGAGATGTCGATAGGTTTTTCCAAGAAAATAAATGAGTCATGATAAACTTTTTCCTGTGTGAGGATGAAGGTGAACTACATAATCATTATTTAAACAGGATGTTCCTTTAAAAAGCAATTGAGATTGCATATCTGAAGGCTGTTTGGATGGCAACTTGTCAGAATGTCTGGCAATGGGATTTTGTTCCTTTCTGCTTCTCAGCAATACTTTCAGAAGTCAGGAAATTAAATGCTTTGAGTGACAAATGCCTGTCTAGCTTTCTCTACTTAGATGTAGTGACTGAACTCTTAATCTTTTACCCCTGCCTGAGCTGCCCTGTAGAATGTGCTTTAAACTTTTGCTATGTGATTTGTTAGATTTAAAAAGTAACATCCTAAGGAATAATATAGAGAGATTCAAGGTAGAAAAAGCTTATACTAAAAATTTAGAAATAGATATAAAATGCTTTTAAATTTCATTATGATGTGCGTGTGTGTGTATATTTGTGTGCATTCATTCCTAGTTATGATGATTATAGTAAATCACCTCTAGTGAGAATTCTAAAAAGAGAAAAGATAATATGGTTAAGTGATTTTTATTATTTTAAAACAACACAATTTCATGATGGAAAATTTGGAAACTAAGGAAGAGTTTTAAATAGAAGAGAAAAACCATACATATTGCTACTATATGCACGTATTGTAGTTTCTGTATTTTTATTTGCTCTCCAAAAAAGCATATCATGGTAAAGTTGTATTAATTTATTTTGTCATATAAGGACTGTTATACTATCTACACGTTAGTGTGAAGCACATTTCGATAGCAGTTCCAAAATTTGAAACTTTACTAAAACATTAGAAACTCAGTGAAACATGATCATGGCATCATTCTACACATACAGTTCCTCCTCCATGGTTGAGTAAATGAAAGCATCTAAGGACAGAGCAGTCAGGAAGCAATGGTTAGATGTGCTATAAACATAACTTTATGGAAATTTTTTAAAAAGAAAGAAATACAAAGATGATAGAATTATTTGTTATTATTTTTCCATGGTTTAAGTTGAACTTCTAACTTCACTATGTTTTCCTTTCCTCATAAGTTAAATTAGCCATCTGTCTGCCACAAAGTCTTGTGTAAGAATCACCTAAAAATTGTAAAGCTTTTTGATTTGCTAAAGACAGAGGGTATTAAAAAACATTATAATACCTCAAAGCAATGTTAATTTCATATGAACTGAAACTAGTGACCTAGATTTTTTTCTCTCACTTATGTAGCTTCTAATCTGTTTAGAGCATCGTATTTTATTATTTTATGAAAATACTAAGATGCGTTTTTTAAATTTGTCTAGTTATGGAAAAAGCGGTAAATGAAGCAAACAGAAAGAACTCTGATAATTTTAATAAATACTTGGCAGAGCTAACAAGAAGGGGAAAAGCTGATGGTTCTATGATCAGGGCCCAGTGGAATGTAGCTGTCTATCCATCACTTTGTCATTTCAATTGTATCTCCACAGCAAACAAGAAAAACTTATTAGTTTACATCACATAACTATAATGTCATAATAACACTTTGCATGTGTATGGCTTTTAGATTTGCAAAGCGACCTTGAGGAAAATCTAAAAGATGTGCTATACATCAAAGAGGAAATATTAAATCTATAGAAATGGAAAAGATTTCAAATTAACATGATAAAAATTTATGCCACTAGCCAGAGAAATTGATAGGCACATTATAAAACTAATTCTAAGGAGGGAGAAGAAAGATAAAAGAGAAACACAGTGCTGAACAGAGCAGGAAAAAAATGTCAAGCACTAACAGGCAAGGTATGGATTAGAAATAGTCATTTTTTAAGCAGATAGAAAGGAAACAATTAAAATAACATTCAAATATCACCTGTTCTTCTTTCGTATTCTTATTGTTGTTACATTAAGTAAGTGATGGCATCTGATAGAACAATAAAAACAATGATTTAGGTTGCCCTATTATTATCCTGTTGTATATCCCACCAAAAATTCTATAAACACATCACAATGTAATCCTAATATAATACAAAAAAATATGTAAGTCAAAATTAATTAGTAAAGGAAAATGTTAAGATGTCCTCTAAACCATAATGGTGCCCATCTCAAAATGTCAAAAAATATGTGCAGAAAAGACACTGGGATTGGCTTTAGAATTGACATCTTTCCTCTCCCTTTGAGGACCAAGATGTGGGCATTGACTCCAGCATTCTGAAAATGATCACAAAAAAGATGAAAAGAAAACTGCTAGGCAGGACCAAGGCCCTGGCTCGATAGTCAGCCCTGTGTCCCTTTCAAAAATTTACTCTGCATGGAAACAAAAGTCATGGTGGCCCCAAAGCAGCCTTAAGTAGCAGAATTGGTTAAAATTGCTTATATTTCTTTTTTTTTAACAAGTTATACAATTTTAATCTCTAATATTTTCCACTCTTTCCCAATATCTTTTGTTTTTTGTACAATACGGTTCTTTTTCTACCAATTACATAAATATACACAGATAATATTTTAACACAGGAAGTCGTCTGAAGACGACCTTGATGGTGCCAACATTTTCAGGAGCTTTGAGCTCACACCCAGCTTCAAATTTGGTTTGACCTGAGATCCTCTGAGCCTTTTCATTTCATATGTAAACATGGTGATAATACTTTGCATAGTTGCTGTGTTGAATACATTAGATCATGTAATTGAACCTACTTAATATACCGTCTAAACCATAATAGATATAAAAATCAATTGCATTTTCTTCCTCTTTATTCAAATAGAGATTTTCAATATTCGGGTTACTTTTCCTCCAAATCTCAGTCTCACAGATCTTTATATGGCGAAGAGTTATGCAATGTCAACAAATAAGAGCCATAAACTGTTAAGAGAATCAAAAATGTTTATTTGGGGGTCTTAGGAATTGCTATTTGAGAGACACGGATTTGAGTAGAAACTCAAATGTGCTCCGAGAAGAACAAAAGAGACAAGCATTTTTAAAGGCAAAAAGAGATAAATTCTAGCAAAGTTTCACAGGTTGTTTTGCAAGATTTATAATTGGTGCTGGCAACAACTGTTACTTCTTGGCTATATGTGATTGGTTGCTAAGGCCATCTGTAAGGCTTACTCCCAGAGGTAAGCATATTTATTGAAAGAAGGTCATTATGACAGTGGTGAAGCATTGTTCAAAGTTTACATTTCACCTGGGTGCTGAACCCCACTTCCCTAAGGGCCTCCCGGCTCCATCTGAGGTACCCTTGACGTGTGTGACTCCATTTTGTAATCGCCTTCCATGGTGCCATAAGAATTCCTATCTGTTCGTTACTATTGACTGTGTTTGAAGTTGCTAGAATTCTAATCTCCAGATAAGTGAAATGTCACTGTACATCCAGATATTCTAGGCACACTTATTCTGTATACAGTCAGAGCCCACTTGTAGATCGGAGGAAGGAGAGAGGAGAGGGAGGGAAGGCAGCTGAGAACACACTCCACAGAACACAAGTATGTCCTCCCTTTACATGATTTCTCATCCTGTCTGTCGTGCATTCTTCTTTGGTGTTTAGAATAAATATCACAGTTCTATATAGTGCTCACTGGATTATAATCTTGAGAAAAAGCTTGATGCTAGCACATAATTAGCACCTATGTATGTTTGTTGAGTGAATGACTACATGAACCAATGAGAAACATTAATTAATTACTTGATTATTTGGTTAATAAGAGGGAGGAGAAATTCTTCTCTATTAGCTTTTCCAGCTCACTTTAAGTAGACTCATTCTTTGTTCCTACAGCTAAATGACAAAATTTCAACTCTGTCTTTTCTCATTAATAAAAAGTATCTGGATCACCATAGTAGACAACTAGTCCTTCACAGTTATTAATTCTAATAAATGACAGTGCTCATTAAAAAAATGCCGGTGATAGTTCCCACTTTGAAAGCCCTAAGTAACATTTTGATTTTTGTCTTAATCTTTACCCACTTTGTCTCTAAGGGGCGGCGTCACAGATCACAAGACAGATGAAGTAAGTGGCATATGTTTGCCAGAAAAGGACAGTCTGAACTGTAGGCAGTTTTTAGCAGCACTTAATGCTTTTCTCATCTTCGTTCTATTTCACAGGAATTAAAAAACAAAGAGACAAGCAAGCAGCAGCTCTGAGAAAGACTGGCAACTATTACTGAAAGCAAATGTTTCATGTTATTGAGCAAAATGTGACCAGAGGACCAGCAATTTCCATTGCTTGGATTCATCATGCACCTGAAATCATTGGCCATAAAATTTCACTGTAACACTGGAGATCAGAGGAAACAATGTGGCAAAGATGTAAAATTTAAAGAACTCTATAGTAATTTGAATACCATTAGAAAAGGCTATGGAGACTGTTTCTCCTCCATAAAAAAAATCACAAAGACCTGCTTGATGTATTTAAAGGTAAAGGTGATTTTAAAATGTATTTCAATTTTGGTAAGATAAATATTTGATATAGATATGGTTGTGAGTAATATATATTTCACAGTGCTGAAATCCCGTTTTCCCCCATTGTTCTTGCTAATGTAAAAGATGTTCCAAGGGTGAATTCCATAAGTCAGGGCGCCCACAGTTGTAATGAACATCACAGTGAATTTATTTTTGTAATGAAAGAGAAGAAAGGTTATTTTTATAAAAGAAAGGTTATTCCTTTCTGACCTCTCTATTTTTATAACATCTTTTGAGAGTGAGAGAGAGAGACAGAGAAGAGAGAAGGGAACATAAATATAGAGAGAGAGACCAAATAAACATTTTCAGAAGTGAAGATTTTACAACTTCTTGAACTTTTTTAAACATTTTCCATCCTGAGATTTCATTTAACCATTTTTTTTTTAATTGCCTCTGCTGTGCCAGGCATTAACCTATCTTTGTCTCATTTTTGTCCTTTTTTGCTTTGTCTCATTTTTTATTCCTCTTCCACAGGGGGGTACTCAAATATATAATGGCTTGGTTGACCAAATGTCCTGATTTGCCCAGGAAGGTTTAAGTTTCTCCTGCTACCCCAGTCTAATTATTAAAAACTCTTCATCTCACTTGCAAAAGTGTCCCTGTATGGGCAATAAGTTATATGTCATGCAGTAATGGAGGCTATAATGCTTCTGTTCTAAAAGCATACTCTTGGCTTCTTCAACCATTCCTCTAACAAAATAAAAAGATAAAAAGTAAAGATCAAATGTGAATCTTTAGCCTGATTTTGTTTCTAGATGGTGGGGCTGCCACTAACCCACAGAGTACTTCTGGCAAATGAGGAGAAATCCTCCGTGGAGGCTGTGACACACAGCTTGGTGAGAAGCGCTGGGGCATCAGTGTGGCTCCTCCTCATCCTCTTGGCTGGGCACCCTTGTGATTCAACAACCTGCACATGCAGTCCTACTACTAACTAGATATGTATTAATCAGAAAGTGATTAATTGGCATAAATTACCATTATTCTAATTTTCAATATTTTCATCATCATGTCTTATCACCAAATCAACAGATTCTACATAAGGAATCATAAGTAGATACGAAAGGATGATGAAATGTTTTATATATAGAAAATCATAATAGAGAGAATGATGTAAGGAAGTAACTCACTAAACAGTCTTAACTGGGAACTAGGAGATGAAGTGTCTAAGGAAACGCAAATGCCTTAAAAGTGAAAATCATTTAGTGGTCATTTACTAGGGCATAAATAGCAAATTAGAATGGTATAAACCTCCAAATAATCTTGTTGAGCAAGTATTTTAAATAATCTCTTAGAATATGTTGGCTTAAATATAAAAAAAAGATATTTATAAGCAATATCAGGTTAATATGTCAGGAGAGAAAAATATATCCTAAGCTCTCTAGATTCCAAAGTAAATGAAAGAACTTTTAATAAATTTTCAGTAGAAGATAAGTTATTACACTGAGGAAAAACATCTATTTTGAAGTAGGATCCACTTACACAGTTAACTGGGAAAAACTAAGGGTATTGAAAAGGACAGAGTCTTTCCAATACAATAATTCTGAAACAGCTAATTAATACAATGACTTATGTAATGCAATAGGGACTATACCTATTGGAAAGAGGAGATAGGATTCTACTATTATAAAACTCAAGAGGATCAAAGAAATACACTCAGAATTTATTGCAAAAGAAGTTAACAAAACGAATATTTGAAAAATAATGTTTTATTGACCACAAATAACCAGTTAAATATATAGTAGGAAAAGTCCTATTCACAATAGCAACAACTGACATGCAAAACCTAGAAGAATCTCTACATGAATAGCATCTATAGCAGAATATTATAAAACATTGCTGAAAAATAAAGACCTTAATAAACATTGCTGCATAACTTACTGGAAATTATAAATACTGTGTGTCTACTAAAGCATTGTCTGTATTAGAAAAACAATAGAAATAAACCATATGTCCAACAATAGTTGAGTGAATAAATAAATTATAGTTTCTTTAGATAATTGGTAAATGAATGAATTATAGCTTTACAGGTCAACATAGATAAATCTAGTGAATATATCATTGTGGAAACAAAAAGAAAGTTCTAAAAGAACATATGTAACATAATATTTTTATAAAGTTTCAAAAGAGGCAATAATACTTAGTGCTATGTATAAAGGCATACAGGGAAACAATAAATATGACATTAAGGATAGTGGTTACCTCTCCAGAGGAGCAGACATAATATGACTAAGGAGAGGTGCATTAAGAGCAACCTGTGGATTTTTTAACAGCTTTATTGAGATATAATTCACATATACAATTTATCCATTTAAAGTGTATACTTCAATTGTTTTTAGTGTATTCACAAAGTTGAGTAACCAACACCACATCAATTGTAGAATATTTTCATCACATCAAAAACATACAGTGAACCCATTAGCGGTCAGTCTCCATTCCCCCTGCAATACTCACAGACGTAAGCAATTAGTGATTTACTTTCTTTCTCCAAATATTTTCCTTTTCTGGACATTTCATATAAACAAAATCATTCAATATGTGGTCTTTGTGACATGCTTCTTTTGCTTAGCATTTTGTTTTCAAATTTCATGCATGTTGTAGTAGGATGTATCAATACTTCATTCCTTTTTTTTTTTTACCAAATAATATTTCATTGTATGACTCTGCTACACTTTACTTTTCCATTCATCGGTTGATGGACAGACATTTGGGTTGTTTCCACTTTTTGACTATAATGAATTATACTGCTAGGAACATGCATGTATACATTTTTGTGTGGATGTATGTTTCCATTTGTCTTGGGTTCTTGTGGTTTTTGAAGCTGATGTGTGTACATAAGTACTCATTATATATATATATATATATATATATACACACATATATATGCACACACACACACATATATATTTTAATGGGATAGGTTTATTTATAATGTTGCAAAAGGGTAAGTACAGTAAAGATGTACTTCCAAATTAATGTGTAGAATTGCTGCAGTTCCAATGATACCCCAGGTGAATTTTAAGGTAATCGAATAAATTGAATCTAGAGTTCACCCAGAAGAAAAAAGTAATTAGAAAATTGGAAAAAAAAAAGTGATAGGAGGGGGCCGGCCTGGCAGCGTAGCAGTTAAGTTTGCACGTTCCACTTCAGTGACCCGGGGTTCGCCGGTTTGGATCCTGGGCATGGACCTACTCACAGCTCATCAAGCCATGCTGAGGCGGCGTCCCCTATGGAAGAGCTACAGCTCTACAACTATGACACACAACTATGTACTGGGGCTTTGGGGAGAAAAAAGGAAAAAAGATTGGCAACAGATGTTAGCACAGGGCCAGTCTTCCTCAAAAAAAAAGAGTGATGAGAAAATTTAAATTAAACTATCAAAAAGTATTAGGAAACTGCAATAATCAAAGATTTTCATACTACTATAAAAATCAATGGTATAGAAAATTTAGACCAGACGTACAACTTGTCACAAGTAGAAATTTAGTGGCAAAGGAAACTAACTAAATAAATGATACTGAGACTATTGGTTTAGTATTTTGAAAATTTAAAGTCTGGTTACCAAAATCATAAAAGAAGTAAATTTTAATTGAATTGAATTTTTAAATATATATATATATGTTTTAAGTAAGAGGACGGAAGGAAGATAAGAAGGTAAGAAGAAAGGAAGGAAGGAAGCAGGGAAGGGAGGAAGGAAAGAAGGAAAAATAATGAGCTAGAGGCAACAAGACACCAAGGCTTCTGTTAGGATTTTTTAAAAAATGAAGCTTTTCATTCCTATGTTTTCATACCCAGGTACGAATGCTACACCATGAAATTTATATATGGTTTTTCAAGTAGTTGTAGACATTTTGTTTGACTAGAAAGACCTATCCTTTAAACAGTAATTTTCTAATTTTATTTTTAAAAATGAAGAAAATATTTATAAAAATGCAATAATGGTCAAGAGAATGAGAAGACAAGCCATAGACTAGGGGAAAACATTCGCAAAAGATATATTTGATAAAAGACTGGTATCCAAAATATACAAAAATCTCTTAAAACTCAACAATAAGAAAATGAACAATCCAATTAAAAAATGAGCCAAAGACCTTAACAGACATCCCACCCAAGAAGACACACAGATAGAAAGAACACATATGAAAAGATGTTCAACATCATATATCATCAGGAAATTGCAAATTAAAGCAACAATGAGCTATCACCACACCTATTAGAATGGTGAAAATCCAAAACACTGACGACACTTAACATTGACAAAGATGTGGAGCAACAGGAACTCTCCTTCATTGCTGGTGGGAATGCAACATGATATAGCCACTTTGGAAGATAGATTGACAGTTTCTTACAAAGCTAACCCTATTCTTACCATAAGATCTAGCAATCTTACTCCTTGGTATTTACCCAAAGGAGTTGAAAACATGTCAGAGTACAAAGTTCCAGTCACACAAGATGAATAAGTCCCTGAGAGCTATTATAAAGCACGGTGACTATAATGAGCAATTCTGTTTTGCATACTTGAAATTTGTTAAGAGGGTAGATCTTAATTGTTCTCAACACATACATATACACACACACACATACACACACACACACAAGGTAACTATGTGAGCTGATGGATATGTTAATTAGCTCTAATGTGGGGACTGTTTCACAGCGTATACATGTATCAAAACATCAAGTTATACACCTTAAATATGTACAGTTTTTAGTTGTCAATTTTACCAATAAAGCTAAAAAAAAAAAGAAAAGACACTCATGCCCACACAAAAACCTGCACACAGATGTTTATAGAAGCTTTATTCATAATCGCTAGAACTTAGAGCAAAGACATGTCCTTCAGTAGGTGAATGGTTAGGTAAATTGCAGTACATTCCAACAATGGAATATTATTCAAAGTTAAAGAGAAATGAGCCATCAAGCTATAAACAGACATGAAGGAACCTTAAATGCATATTACTGAGTGAAAGAAGCCGATCTGAACAGGCTACATACTATATGATTCCAACACTATGACATTCTGGAAAAAGTAAAAACTATGGATACAGTAAAAAGATCAGTGGTTTCCAGGAGTTAGCAGGTAGAGAGGGATGAAAAGAGATCACAGAGGATTTTAGGGCAGTGAAACTATTGTGTATGAAACTATAATGGTAGACACATGTTACACATTTGTCAAAACCCATAGCATGTGCAACACCAAGAGTGAACTCTAACATAGACCATAGGCTTTGGGTGATAATGATGTGTCAATGTAGGTTCATGGATTGTAACAAATATACAACTCTGGTGCAGGATGTTGATAACGGGGGAGGCTGTGCATCTGTGGGAGCAAGGAGTATGTGGGAATTCTACTTTCTGCTCAATTATGCTGTATACCTAAAAGTGCTCTAAAAATAAAATATTTTTAAAAAAGGATTAAAAATGCAATGATGCATAGTTTCCAGAGTGTCATTACCTAACAGCTCTATATTTTCTTTAAAAGTAATGAGTTGATTTTGTCTTTATACCAATTCTTTAAAATATGTTTTAGAAACTTGTCCCAATGATTAATTAAGATATGAAAGTATTTTAATTTCAAACAATAGCTATCTTGAAAAATGTAACTGTCCCCAAGTTTTGGAAATATTTTGACTCCAAACTTTTTTTTTTTTTTTACACTTTATTTATTTATTTTTTTGGGGAGGAGATCAACCCTGTGCTAACGTCTGCCAATCCTCCTCTTTTTTTTTTTTTGCTAAGGAAGACTGGGCCTGGGCTAACATCCGTGCCCATCTTCCTCCACTTTATATGGGACGCCGCCACAGCATGGCCTGTCAAGCGCTGCGTTGGTGCGCGCCGGGGATCCAAACGGGCGAACCCTGGGCTGCCGAAGCAGAACGAGCGCACTTAACTGCTTGCGCCACGGGCCCGGCCCCTTGACTCCAAACTTTTAAAGTGAATTTTGTAAAATCATACCTAGTTTTGCAGCTAGAACACTCCTTTAAATGTAAGAAAAATGTAAAATTTCAAACAAACGGCTTTTTGCCTAAATGGAAGCCACTATAAGCAAAAGGGATTTGAAAACCATGGAAGAAAGTCTTCTATGCCTTTTTTATAGAAATGAGGAAATAG
Organism: Diceros bicornis minor; assembly: GCF_020826845.1. NCBI lineage: Eukaryota > Metazoa > Chordata > Mammalia > Perissodactyla > Rhinocerotidae > Diceros > Diceros bicornis. Next base: position 30,271,693 of record NC_080746.1, on the reverse strand, counting down.
AAATGAGGACTCATAAGAACTGGAATTATTTTATCACAAAACTGGCAAGGTGGAAAACCAATTTGTTCAAGAAGCACTGTGTATTATCAAAAATACTGCTAACCCTCACTTCCTGAAAACAGGATAACATAATTGCCTGTTCTATGGCTAGCTACAGCACATTTATTTATCTTTTCATGTTCTTCAAAAGCTTCTGCCATTTTCTTTTTTAAGTCTGGGTTATAAAATCCTTGTAAGTGTTTTTTTTCACCCAGTGTCTGTTCTAAATTTAAGAAAAAATGGTTTAAAACTTTCTTTTTCACCCTTCTCCATTCAATTCTGTTAACTAAACGAACAGAAGTGGGATTTCTTATGTCTGTACAATTTCCCTATGCATACTTCTAGAACCAAATAAGGAAAGTTTTGGCTAGCCAAATTTTGTTCACTTCGTACTTGGACTTTATATGCTAGTCACCATTTTCTCCTTACAGAAGAAATGTCCAAGTTGTGATCTTTGATCAAAACGTTTGGGAAATGTGAAGTTAATCAAAATAAATTTTTCTTCACTAAGCACATTGGACATTTTAATATGCTAATGCATTTTGTGATTCTTGAAGCTGAACTGCAGAGTGCAAATGCTTTCTAACTACTTTTATTTATAGAACGCGTTTTAAAATTTCTAAAAACTTTTTATTTTGAAATAATTATAGATTCACAGGAAGTTGCAGATACAGTATGGAGAGATTCCCTGTTCTCTTTACCTAGTTCCCACAATGGTTACATTTTACATAATTATAGTACAATATCAAAGCCAGGAAATTGACACTGGATCAGTGTGTATATATATAGTTCTATGTCAATTCACTACATGTGTAGATTCCTGTAACCATCACAACAATCAAAATACAGAATGAGTCTAGCACTATGAAGAGCTCTCTCGTGATAGCCCTTTAAAGTTATACCTTCTCCACCCAACCCCTACTATTCCTAAACCTGACAAACGCTAGTCTATACAACATCTCTATAATTTTGTCACTTCAAGAATGTTATATAAATGGAAACAGACAGTATGTGATCTTTTGAGATTGGCTTTTTTCACACAGCATGCCTTTGAGATCCATCCAAGTTGTTGTGTGTATCAAAAGTCTGTTCCTCTTTTATTGCTGAGAATTATTCCCTGGTATGGATATACAACTGTGTTTAGCAATTTACCTTTTAAGGAATATTTTAGTTGTTTTCATTTTTTGCTGTTACCAATAAAGCTGCTATGAACATTCATGTACAGGTTTCTGTGTAAACATAAATTTTCATTTTACTGCAATATATGTCCAGGGTGCAATTGTTGCATTCTAAACGTATGCTTACTTTTTAAAGACTGCCAAATATTTTCCAGCCTGGGTATTCCGCTTTATATTTCCACTAGCTGTGCATGACAGATTCACTTTCTCCACGGCAGTATTTGTGTTGTCCATATTTTTTATTTTAGCCATTGTGATAGGTGTGTAATGATATCTCATGGTGATCTTTAACTTCCATTTCCCTAATGGTCAGTGAGGCTGAATATCTTTTTATGTGCTTATTTTCCATCAGACTATGTTCTTTATAGAAATGTCTCTTTATAGTTATTTCCCATTTTCTAATTAGAGTGTTTTGTTTTTTTGTTTTTTTTTTAGATCTTTATTCTAGATACTGGTCCTTTGATAGATGCAGGGTTAGCAAATATTTTCTCAGAGTCTGTAACTTATCTTTTTATCTTCTTGACCAGTCTTTTGCAGGGCAAAATTTTGTTTTAATTTTGATGAAGTCCAATTAACCATTTTTTTCTATTAGGGATCACATTTTTGGATTGTGTTTAAGAAATCTTCACCAAGCTCAACATCCCTAAGATTTTCTTTTACGTTGTTGTCTAAAAGTTTTATTGTTTCATGTTTTACAACTAAACCTGTGATTCATTTTGAGTGAATTTTTGTATAAGTTGTGAAGTTTGGTGAAAGTTTAGTATTTATTTATTTAATTTTTAATTTTTGCCTATGGATATCCGATGTTGCAGCACCATTTCATTCAAATGTTATCCTTTCTCCATTGAATTGCTTTTCCACCTTTGTAAAGAAAGAAGTCGGTTGTACTTTTGTGAGGGCTGTTTCTGGGTTCTCTCCTCTCTTCTATTGATCCCTATGTCTATCCCTTTGCCAATACCTCATGAACTTGATCCCTATAGCTATATAGTAAGTCTTGAAACTTCTTAGGTTATTCGTCCCACTTTTTTCTCCTTTTTCAAATTGTTTTAGCTATTTTAGTTCTTTTATCTTTCCAAATAAATTTTAGCGTAATCTTGTCTATATCTACAGAAATTCTTCCTGGAATTATCATAAGAATTATCATAAGAAAGAAACATGTATATGTATATACATATATATATATATATGTATATATATATATAAATTTGGGGCAAATTAACATCTTTAGTATCTGAATCTTCCAGTCCACGAACATGTTATGTCTCTTCATTTATTTAGATCTTCTTTTATTTCTTTCGTGGTTTACTAGTTAGCATACAAGTCCTTTACATATTTTGATAGATTTACAACTAAGTATATCATTTTTGTTGAGTAACTGTAAATGGTATTTTATATTTAATTTTGGTTTCCACATTTTCCTTATTTCATATTTCTTTTAATTTTTTCACTTGTTTTAATCATGTTCCTAATTGCCTGTTGAAGCATTTTTATAATGGATACTTTAAAATTCTTGTCAGATAATTCCAGCATCTACATCATCTCCATGTTGGCATCTTTTGATTGCCTTTTGTCGTTCCAGGGGAGATGTTTCTGGTTCGTGGTATGATGGGTGATTTTTGATTGAAACATGAACATTTTGGGTATGATATTTTGAGACTGTGGATCTTATTAAATCCTGTGTTTTAGCATGCTTCCTCTGATGCTTCCCAGTGGGAGATGAGGACTGTCTTGCCTTTGGCAGGTAGGAGTTAAGGTCCAGGTTCCCCAATCAGTTTCTGTTGACACTGGGGTTAAGGGGTGCTTCTCCTTACTGCTGGGCAGAGATGGGAGTTTAGGTTGCCCACGAGGTCTCACTGATACCAACCTGGCTGCACAGCAAGGGGCATCTTGTTACTGCTCCCCACATGGCCTTCACTGACACAGCAGTGAGGTGGTGGCCATATTACTGTTTATTGGTGGTGAAAGGCTCAATTTTCCACTAGGTTTCCTCAGACACCACCCAGCAGGGAGTGGTGGGGGGCCTCATTAGAGTCAGGTGGAGGTGAAAGTCCAGGCTTCCCACATGGTCTCCATTGACACCATCTTAGGATGAGGCTCTTTACTACTCAGCAGCTATATAAGTCCTGGCTCTTCATTCAGCCTTCCTCAACAGCATCCTGTGAAGGGAGATGTCTGTCTCAACCCTGCAAGGGTCAAAATCTAGGATTTCCACTTGGCCTTTACTAGAGGGGGTGGAGGTGTTTTCTACAATGTTCGGCAGTATAGTCACTATTGCCTAAAAGTTTTCTGTTTTGTCAGGCTGCCATCTTGCTGGTCCTTTAGCTGGAGAGAGCAAGCTTTTCCTGGGCTTTTTTGGTTTGTGTCTACCAATGCCTCTGGCTTGCCAGCTTCTCCCATACCCAGCCTGGGATACAGAAGGCCTAAAAAAGATATTTCCCATTATCCTCTTCATAAATGTACTCATGGAAAAAGAAAGAACTTTGTGACTACTTCAAAAACTTGACTATTTGGAGAAAAATTCTTGTCAAAAGCTTACTATTTGGTAAAACAGGATTTTTAGGGCAATGAAAACACTCTGTATGATACTGTAATAGTGGATACATGTCATTATACATTTGTCAAAACCTGTAGAACGTACACTACCAAAAGTGAACCCTAAAGTAAACTATGGACTCTGGGTGATAATGACATGTCAATGTAGGTTCATCAGTTGTAACAAATGTACCACTCTGGTGAGGAACATTGATAAATGTGGAGGCTATGCACGTGTTGGGGCAGGGAGTATATGTATGGGAAATCTCTAACTTTCACTCAATTTTGCTATGAACCTAAAACTGTTATAAAAAATAAAGTCTATTAAAAGCAAAAAGAAAAAAAAGCTTATTATGTAAGCTGACATTTCATTAAAAGGTAACTATAAAACCTTTATCTTCTCTCCTACCAGTCCCTAGAGTGGTACTGGATTTGAGAGAATGAGTTAAACATCAAGTTAGTTTAATTTGTTTTTAGATGGGATTCCATTTTAAGAAAACTAAATCTCCCAACTGCTATAGTAATGAATCATCATCTCATGTCTATGGTTATTGAAAGAGTTACCACGTCACCCAAACAGAGCCATCTAGACCAATTTTTGCTGTTATATTAAGTAGTTTTTGGGGAATTATTTATAGAAATTGAGAGTATGACTTTTTTTTTCCCTAGGTCTCTTTTGAGGAATATTTTCTTGGCAGAGAGCCTCATTTATATTGTCTTTTAAATGAATCTGTGTTGCATTTAGCACTTGAGCAAAGAAAATTTTGCTAAACTAAATCTTAAAGCTAGAAACCTAAACAGAGGTGCAAGGTTGATTCATTTTTTCTTAAGCTTTGGCTACTTCTATTTTTTATAGGTATCAAATAAAGCTCTTATTAATTGCTTTCAATTGCATGAATAAATTGGACTGAAATGTAGCAATTGGAAACCACTATGAAGATAGTGTAATAAATAGTTTCCATGTCATGCTACAATTAAAGAGGAGTCACAATTCTGCGGGGATTAGATCTTAAATTTTTCTTAAAAAGGCAAAAAAGCATGCTAGTAGTCATAATTATCTTTGACTGTAAGTTGTCTAAAGTTAAACATGCATGGCATGACAAACAATTGAGTGAGGCTAAAATAAAAAACAAAAGTCTGTATACTGAGGTCTGCACACTGAAGTCATTCTGCCTTTAAGAGAATTCTCTGACCTGTGATGCTGAGATGAATGGGAATTTGCTTCATTCTATCTTACTATTAAACAATATATAGCCTCATAAACTTTAATAATTATTTTTATATTTAAGGATTAAAGGAGTTAATAGATCAACTTCTTAGGAATTGGATAAATTTTGAAATCAGCTTCATGATTCCATAGATACATTTTGGATTTAAGACACAGCCCAAAAGTTAAAAATAAGAGAAAGACCTAATTCCTTTCAATGCCTTAAACTTTCTCTCAGCCTTTTGTAAGCTGAAGATGTATATTTTTATGGAAATGATTCATTTATTGATCTCTGTAGTCAAGCATACATACATATATTAATTAATAAATATTTATTAATGTATATATTTCCATACATGTCTAAAACATATATCTCAGGGAATTACCACTGAGTATAAGTAAAATTTTTCAGTATAGTCCAGTTATCCACTCAATATTTTCTCTATCTATCTATCTATATAAAACACATTTTTAAGCTCTTGGTCATGAAACCTTCTACCTAGATGCATAGGTTTATAAGAACTTATAAGAAATTATTATTATTATTTTTTTTAATTGATGTTTTAATGGTTTCTAACATTGTGAAATTTTGGGTTGTACATTTTTGTTTGTCCATCACCATATATATGACTCCCTTCACCCCTTGTGCCCACCCCCCACCCCCACTGCCCCTGGTAACCACAGTCCAGTTTTCTCTGTCCATGTGTTGGTTTATATTCCACATATGAGTGAGATCATACAGTGTTTGTCTTTCTCTTTCTGGCTTATTTCACTTAACATAATACGCTCCAGGCCCATCCATGTTGTTGCAAATGGGACGATTTTGTCTATTTTATGGCTGAGTAGTATTCCATTGTATATATATACCACATTTTCTTAATCCAATCATCAGTTGAGGGACACTTAGGTTGCTTCCACTTCTTGGCTATGGTGAATAATGCTGCAATGAACATAGGGGTACATAAGCCTCTTTGGATTGTTGATTTCAGGTGCGTTGGATAGATTCCCAGTAGTGGGATGGCTGGATCATAGGGCATCTCTATTTTTAATTCTTTGAGGAATCTCCATACCGTTTTCCATAGAGGCTGCACCAGTTTGCATTCCCACCAGCTGTGTATGAGGCTTCCTGTTTCTCCACATCCTCTCCAACATTTGTTGTTTTTTTGTCTTGGTGATTATAGCCATTCTAACAGGCGTGAGGTGGTATCTTAGTGTTGTTTTGACTTGCATTTCCCTGATGATTAGTGATGTTGAGCATCTTTTCATGTGCCTATTGGCCATCTGTATTTCTTCCTTGGAGAAGTGTCTGTTCATTTCCTCTGCCCATTTTTTGATCGTGTTGTTTGTTTTTTTGTTGTTCAATTGTGTGTGTTCTTTATATATTATGGAGATCAACCCCTTGTCAGATGTATGTTTTGCAAATATTCTCTCCCAGCTGGTTGGTTGTCTGTTCATCTTGATTCTGGTTTCATTTGTCTTATAAAAGCTCTTTAATCCGATAAAGTCCCACTTGTTTATTTTTTCTTTAGTTTCCCTAGTCTGGGTAGGCATGTCATCCGAAAAGATTCCTTTAAAACCAATGTCAAATAGTGTGTTGCCTATATTTTCTTCTATGAGTTTTGTAGTTTCAGGTCTCACCTTCAGGTCTTTGATCCATTTTGAGTTAATTTTTGTGAATGGCGATAGCACATGGTCCACTTTCATTCTTTTGCATGTGGCTGTCCAGTTTTCCCAACACCATTTATTGAAGAGACTTTCCTTTCTCCATTGTGTGTTCTTAGCACCTTTGTCGAAAATTAGCTGTCCGTATATGTGTGATTTTATTTCTGGGCTTTCAATTCTGTTCCATTGATCTGTGTGTCTGTTTTTGTACCAGTACCATGCTGTTTTGATTACTATTGCTTTGTAGTATGTTTTGAAGTCAGGGATTGTGATGCCTCCTTCTTTGTTCTTTTTCTTTAGGATTTCTTTAGCTATTCGGGGTCTTTTGTTGCCCCATATAAATTTTAGTATTCTTTTTTCTATTTCTGTGAAGAATGTCATTGGGATTCTGATTGGGATTGCATTGAATCTGTAGATTGCTTTAGGTAATATAGACATTTTAACTATGTTTATTCTTCCAATCCACGTGCATGGGATATCTTTCCATTTCTTTATGTCATCATGGATTTCTTTCAATAATGTCTTGTAGTTCTCATTGTATAGATCCTTCACCTCCTTGGTAAGATTTATTCCTAGGTATTTTATTCTTTTTGATGCAATTGTAAATGGTATTATCTTTTGGAGCTCTCTTTCTGTTAGTTCATTATTAGCATATAGAAATGCAACTGATTTTTGTAGATTGATTTTGTACCCTGCAACTTTGCTGTAGTTGTTGATTGTTTCTAATAGTTTTCCAACAGATTCTTTAGGGTTTTCTATATATACAATCATGTCATCTGCAAATAGTGAGAGTTTCACTTCTTCGTTACCTATTTGGATTCCTTTTATTCCTTTTTCTTGCCTAATTGCTCTGGCCAAAACCTCCAGTACTATGTTGAACAGGAGTGGTGAGAGTGGGCAGCCCTGCCTCGTTCCTGTTCTCAGAGGAATGGCTTTCAGTCTTTCTCCGTTGAGTATGATGTTGGCTGTGGGTTTGTCATATATGGCCTTTACTATGTTGCGGTACTTTCCTTCCATTCCCATTTTATTGAGAGTTTTTATCATAAATGGATGTTGTATCTTGTCAAATGCCTTCTCTGCGTCTATTGAGATGATCATGTGGTTTTTATTCTTTGTTTTGTTGATGTGATGTATCACGTTGATTGATTTGCGGATGTTGAACCATAAGTTTATAAGAACTTATAAGAAATTATTTTTAAACTTTGCCTCAAACATAGTTTCATCATCTCAACCATCTGTTGCAGTTGTGTATATCTCAGATTTCTGCTCAGATCAAGCCAATGAAACTCCAACAACATGATATAAATACCACATGGCACATTGAACGATATGGTATTTTTAAAGGTAGGAATATGACACTTTTTGGGATTTCATTATGACTTCCAAGATTATTCTAATGATCTTGGTAATGAGTTCCCTGGTCAATTTTATAGATGCTAAACATTTAAACTCTGCTTACTGACATTCACATAGTTAATTTTAGGCCAGTGGGCCACGTACCTTCCTTTTATTGTTTGAGAAACTGGAGCTTCCCTATGCACCTCTAGGATAGCACATGTGCAAAGAATCTATTAAGATTGATGACAATGCATTCACTGGTACGTTTCACAAAGTGTGAAGGGCACAACTATATGAGCAAAATGAAATTACATATTGTTGAAAAGCTGCTTATATATTCCCAGAGATGTATTGCTTCTGTACTTATGTAGGAGTAAAAATAAAGTGTAGCTCTTTAAAGTATTAATTAATATTTCAAGTGTAGGACCATGAAACATGCCAGGAGCAGCTGATTACTTTTTTTTTTAAAGTCTTTTTTCTTTGTTCAGTTAGTCCTACAAATAGTAAATTACTCATAGTACACATTTATCATATGCTCACTGTCTGCCCAGAATAACCTGGTTAGAAGAAAGTGGGCAGAAAAGGTAGGTCAAGAGCAAATACAGGTGAATATTAGTAAAATGATATGTATTTTCTGGCAGGCTTTTAAACAACTAGTTACTAAAGTAACTTACACTTAGCCCAGATCTGCTAGTTTTATTCCCTTCTAAAATGTCTTGAGAGTGAGCTTGTTTTAAAAGTCAAATAATATTTATAATAAGAATATTAGATAATAGCTGAGCCAAGAGTTCTTTAAAAAAAAAATTCTATATTAGGTTCTGGCAGGATCCTTCTAATTAAACAGAAGTTTTATGCTTATCCTTTTCTAACAATTGTACTTTCGTTTCTTCTTTTCTTCATCTATTATTATTGATGTCCTGTAAGTGCAGATGGTCACCTCTACCTCAAGGACTAAAGAGAAGTTTTCTCAAAATATTATTATTGTACCAACTAGATTTTAACAATAATTAATACGTATGTGTACACTGTGCTAAGCATTTTACTTAAGGGCTCCATAGATATTATCTTGTTTAATTGTCAAAATATTCCTGTGAGATTTTGAGCTTTCATATCTTAATATCAGAGATGAGGAAATTAAGCTGTGAGCAAGGTGATATGGGTATATTAAGGTGACACAAATACCAAGTGACAGAGCTAGACTTTGAACTGGGGACTGCCTGAGTCCAGAGCCTATGATCTTAACTACTCACAAGAAGGCTTCTTTACATTTGTATTTTCCTTAAAATGGATTATTGAAGCAAAAGTTAAGATCTTACCTAACTATTGCTTAACAGATATTCTGTTAAGATAATTCATGGCCTTTTACAAAGATAGAACTAAACTAAGATTCATGGAAATTCCTCTGAATGCCTTGGCCTTGAGCCAACCCAAGTCTCAGAAAGAATGTGAATGATTCAGCTTGTGCCTTAAACTGAGATCTAGAAATAGCTTCAAAACTTACAAAGAACTAAAGGAGTACATTCTCCAGCAGACAATGGATAATATTGAGATTCCTTTGAGTCCATATAGAAATGGAAAATTATTCAATATTTTAACCTATTTTAAGATATAGACGTGTTCCCAGAAACACAAATTATGTTTCTGCTTATTCACTTATCATTATTCAGTGATTTGTCTAAAGCTTGTCATAGTCAATATATTCTGATTTATTTTTCATGTAAGAAGAGAAAGGGATTTTCCAGCAGAAAAGCCATGCAGTCTCCTATAGTTAAGGGAAATGATATGAAGACTACCCCATAGAGTCATTGGGGAAGTATGCATTATAGAAACATACACTTCTGCAACTCTTGAGCAAGAAAAACTGAGTCCAACCAACAAGAAACTCTTGTTAGGATCCTGGCATTATAGGAATTTTTTCAGTGTGCTTCCTGGAGATCATTTCACTGAACACAAGTAACAAACACCACCAGTCATGGTTTTCTGACTTTTTTGAGCAGAAAGGGAAGGGGCAAACCAAACTGTGTTGTTATGTTGCTGGTTGACTGTGAAATTACTTTTGAAACAAAACTTGGTTTTGATGAAGACCTAATCTGACCTTAGTGCACAGAAAGTGAAGAAATAACTAGTATTTTTAAAGCAAGCTACGCTTTAGAAGTCAGAACATTTATAGTTACAGTTGTAGAGATTAGGAGAGTTAATTGCCTTACACACTTGATTAAATGCACAGAAGGGAAGTGCCCAGTATTGAAAGGAGAATTTAAGAGACGGCTAAAGCCTTACTAGACCCCTATGTTCTTTTGTTAACATGTCATCGAGGTGGGAGATTGCCATGACTTTAAACCAGAAGAAGAGTTCAAGGAACAGAGAAAAGCAACAATGAAAAAAATGTACACATAAACCCTTGTTCTGAAATTTCCCTCCTTTCTGGAAAATGTCAACATTATGTGCATATTACTTGAGCTGAAAGGTAAAAATTTAAGGGTTATGCTAAAGCTACCTATCACTCTAATGAAAATTTAGCATGTGAACGAGAACTGTTCAGAAGTATTTTATATTGTTGTAACTTTGATACTTTCTGAAAATTGTCTTTACCTAACAGCCACGGCAGGAAAAAATATATGTGTTAATCATAGCATTCTTTCTTTTTGTATACTGCAGTTCACGAACACAACAATATTATATTCTAATATTAAGTCCTATTTATTCATCCCCAACAGCATTATTATTGTTATCCAATCTTTATTAAAAGCACACTATGAACAAAAACTGTTCTGAAGAGAATAGGGACAACTCTGACATTTAAGCAATTTTCAAACATCCAGAACCATTCAAGTATACTTTCCATTTAGTACAATTTGACATTTATAAATCTCGGTTTAGAATTTCATGTTTGCATATGTTTCAATTTTTTATACTTGTTTTTCTAGCATCTGCCATAGTCTATCTATTGTGTAAACCAGCGAACTGAGAGTTTGCACACCTGTGTTACCACATCTGTGTCTGGGATACAATGCAACGGCTTCTCTGTGTTTATCACAGATTCAATGTACTAAAGAGTAGCTGGTATACAGTAGGCACTCAATAAATGTTTGTAGAAATGAGGGAAAAATCTATATATAAAATTGACACTAATAATTGAAACGCATTAATTTATAAACTTCTCAATTCTTTTTGGAATTCTTCAGATCATTTGGAAGAGTATTGTGGAATGATTCTTCCTCATTGTATTTCCTTTGCACAACATGTCTCTTTATTCTATAGTTCTAGCCTTCAAAAAATTTCCCTCTGAAACAAATCTGTCTTCTCAACCAAGAAATTATAAACTAATTTTACACCTTTTAGTCTTTTCAATTCATTTTTCCTCGAATCTCTCTCTTACTTGGTCTCGTTGTGCACATACATTATCAACACATTCTTAACCCCTCTCCCTCTTTGAAAAGTTGACTACAATATGACTTGGATTTGAAGCAGGAGATAATATCCATGCAATCAAAATTTTTTTCCTCTTATTTCCAGCTACACTAGCCCCAGAGTCTATGAGGAAATACCAAAGAGAGAAAATGAAATGGAAATGAAGAAAGAGAAATGCACAAGCATGAAACAAAGAGAAAAACATTAAAGAGAGATGCATTTAGAAAGGCAAGGAAAGTAGAGTGATCAAGACAGTGAATGCATCAGAGAATGGGAAATAAGCAGCAGTCAATTACATTTTTTAATTGAGATTTTCCTGAGCAATCAGGAAATTCTCTATGTCCTCTCTCATGTAAAAACACTTATAGAGAACTTGGTTGCCAGATCCACAGAAGTAGATGATATTTCCCTCAGCCTAATTAGTAGTGGAGTGAATGAGGGCGGTCCTCAAAAAAAATATGTCCACATTCTAATCCCTAGAAACTGTGAATGTGACCTTATTTGGAAAAGAGAGTCTTTGCAGATGTAACAAGGTTAATGATTTTGAGATGAAATCAACCTGGATTACCCTGGTGGGGCCTAATCCAATGACAAATGCCCTTGTAAAAGAGAGAAGAGAAGATATGGAACAGAGGGCAAGGCCATGGGAGGATGGAGGCCGAGCGTGTAGTTATTCAGCCACAAGCTAAGGAAAACCTGGAGCCGCTAGAAGCTTGACGAGGCAAGGAAGAATTCTACCCTAGAGCCTTCAGAGAGAGCATGACACTACCAACACCTTGATTTTGTACTTCTGGCTCACAGAACTGTGAATGAATAAATTTCTCTTGTTTTAAGTTATCAAGTTTGTAGCTATTTGTTAGAACAGTCCTAGGAAACTAGCACATTACCTATACTGCCTCTCCAGTGATGAGTTATAAAGCAAAAAGCAAGAGTATATGGAAACTGCCATATGCTGATACTAATAGCTTAACTTTCTCTTCTTGCCCACATTCCCACCAAAACCGTGCCCTATTTTTAGAGATTCTATTCCTCAACACATATACACACACATCCCTCAGAAGTAAAGTCCCACAACAATGGAAGAGAATAGAGATTGAGAGGGCATCAATAATCTAAAATGTGGACATCATCACATCATCTTTGAAACCATTTGACATGTACCAATTTAAAACGGCAACTTACTGAGACATCTTGTGCTCTGTTAAATCTGGAAAATCATTTATAAATGACACACGGGTTCTCTATACACAAAAGTAGGTCACTGCATACATTTTGTCTAGAAAGGAATAAGAACATCACTAATGCTATAAAAAATGAGATGGGTGATAAATAGTACTTGAAACTGTAAAGATGGGAATGAGAATACGTTCCTGTATTCTCTTTGGTTCATCAGCTACTTTTAAGACAATTGAGAGGGTTGCTATTAAGTTTAGTGTCAGCCTGACAATATATATTATGGCCAGACTATATTTTTAAGTTGAATAAAATTTGAGTTCTTATTTTACCCTTTAATGCTATGTGCAGGTTCATCCAGATTCAGCTTGGCTACAGCTGGAAGCAATTAAGAATATGCAGGAAGAATGAAAACCCTAGGAAATTGTTTTTATCTTTAATAGACTGCAGCAGAGTTAAATTGTGAATTGGTCACAAGAGAAAACTTGTCATGGTGACTCATGTAAATTACTGAAACTGACTTAGTTTAAGAAATAGACCTCATTAGTCCAAAATTTTACCTTATGATTGTCCCAAGAAACCAAATATCATTGCTTATACTGAAGAGAAGCTCTTAATACAATTTTTTTCAATAAAAAATGCTATTAACGCATTACGTTGGTCATAGCTCAAATTTAACAAAAGATATAAGGAAAACAAATAGTCTTACCTAGACTTCCTTATCATGGATTCGTAGTTAAAGACAGATTCATGGATGAGAACTGAGTCAAGATGTTCTGCCTGACTCTCTACTTCTGCCTCCTAGGCCCAGATGCCTGTCTTGTAGCTCTTCAGTGGAAAGAAAAATCCTGATTTGCTACTGATATCCAAGACTGTGTATTTGCTTATAAGCTTTCAGAAGGCATTTTTTGTTTTTCAAATAGCAAGTAACATATCCTTGGAACTTTTAGGAAGGGCTTTGATGTTCACCTAGTATAATTTCTTCATTTAACAAATAGACACTAGAGAACTGGAACATTGAATTAATGTCTCCAAACCTAAGTTCCAAAATAGAATCTATCTTACCTAAATTAGCATTAAGCTATAACTTGATCATGAGTTACAGTATAGTAGCATTTTCCATGGCTGTGAAAACGTGTATTTGCAAAAAAGAATCCTCTACTTGCAAATGTATATGAAAGAAAAATATATGAGAGAAGAGCAAAAGGTAGATAAGCAAAATAATGCAAAATTTTAGAAAGATTTCTTGGTAATTCAACATGAGCTTTACTTTTGTCCACTATCTTCCTGGTACGATAATAGATTATGAAACTCTTCTAATGAATAAGACACTGTTTCTTCCCTTAATAAATATCATGGTATATACTGATGAACAAACTATTTCGTAAACAGACAAAGATAGAGGATGCTATGAGAGAAGAATGAAAGACCAGTCATTCCATCTTGGGGAGATTAAGGAAGAAAGTCTAGAGTTGGAAGCTATAGTGAGTCTAGATGAATAGTAGAAGTTAGCTAATTAAAGAAAAGTAGGAGGGCATTTTTGGCTGAGGAAACAATATAAAAAATAAATCCACTGAAATATGAAACAGTATCAAGTTTACAGAAAACCACAAGTAAGTTTTTATCCACTGGAGTTAAATCAGGGAGGAATTATGGGAGATGAGGGTATAGAAATAATGGCTAATAATCACGTTTCTCGCATGCTGTTCTAGGAAGTGTGGTCTTTAGAGTACAGGTAATGGGTAGCACTGAGTATTTACACCAAGGTAGTAAAATTGTCAGCTTTAAATTTTAGATAGTTTATTCTAAAAGTCATAATAAAGATGAATTTATAGAGAAAGAGACAGTATCAGATAAACCTAAAAACTAGATCAGAATGATTGGGCTAAAAACAAGGGGAAAAATCAGAAGTCAAAGATTAATTTGTAAATAATTTAGTGGACCTGATAGTAAGACTGAAAGGGGAAAATCTTGATTAATGTCCTCATTTTTTTTTTAACTTCAGTGAATGAATAGTACCATCAAGTGAACTGCAATACCCCTGAGAGGAAACACGCATGGTATAGGAGATAGTGAGTTCATTATGAGACATAATGAATTTGAGGTGCTCAGGGGACATCCAAATTGAAATGTTTAGCAGGATTGAAATGTCTATCACACAAGGGGGTATAAGAATCTGAACTTTAAGAATTCAATCAGGGGGCTGGCCCCCTGGCTTAGCGGTTAGATGCGTGCGCTCCGCTACTGGTGGCCCAGGTTCGGATCCCCGGCACACACCAACTCACTGCTTGTCCGGCCATGTTGAGGCGGCGTCCCACACACAGCAACTAGAAGGATGTGCAACTATGACGTACAATTATCTACTGGGGCTTCGGGGAGAAAAAGGGAAAAAGAAGGAGGAGGATTGGCAATAAATGTTAGCTCAGGGTTGGTCTTCCTCAGCAAAAAGAGGAGGCTTGGCATGGATGTTAGCTAAGGGCTGATCTTCCTCACAACGAAAAAAAAAAGGAGAAAGAATTCAGTCAGGGATAGCGATTTAGCTTTGAGAGTCACCATTGTACAAGTAGTGGTGAAAATAATTAGAGAAATGGGATTACTCAAGATGTAGAATGAGATTAGGACTGACTAAACTCAGAATTTCAGTCAACACCAAAGACTAGTAGAAAAGCAAAGAAACTAGAGTACAGGAAGGAGATAGAGAAAAAAGTGAGAATAAGAAAGAGTTGGAGAATGGGAAGTTTTTAAGGAAAGAGTAGGGTCAAAAAATTCAATTAAGTAGTATTTTTGGAAAGTGGTGTGTGGTCATCAAGAAAATGTCACTGGAAAGAATCCATTGGATCTGGCAAAAAAAAAACAGTTATTGTCGACTTCTCAAGCACACTTTCAATGGAGAAAAATAAATATAAAACATATTGTTGGAAAATAAGTGAGGATTTTCATTAATAAATGGTGGATTGACACCATGCATTTCAGATCCTTCTGGAAACCCAAATAAAACGATATTAAGTACTTTTTAAAGATATAAGACCAAAAAGACAAAGGAAAAAAGATGCTAGTACACTGCAATGTTAATTTTGGAATGTGAAAAGCATATACATAAATAGTAACTGACTCTACATGTAAAAAAGACAAAACATGATAGCTTAAAAGATGTCAGTAAAAAACAAGCACCATGGAAAGTTTCAAGAATTGGAGGTACAAGTAACCTCTGAGGGTGCAAGTAACTCTGGGTGTGAAGTGAGGCTAAAAGCAAAATATTTGTTAAAAGTTTGTTTTTACTAGTAAGTAGCTTCCCAGATATTCTCTCTCATTCCAAGCAAATAGATGATTGCCTTTCCTTGAGCTCTGCTGAAGAAAATAGGTTTATTCTCTGGAAATAGTAAATCACAGAGACTCTGGATTGGAGACATTTTGAACAACTGAGGTCAAAGGTGAGGTACCCTTCTGGACACCTGGGATAAGGAGATTGATGGTATACTAAGTGGTGATGTTGCTTGCCTTCCATGACTCTGGCCCTCATGCTCTTCCTCTGTGGGATGATGACTGGAGGATTACTTTCTGGGGAAACTGTCCTGAAAAAGAATAGAAAACTGCTAATTCTAGTTAAAAGAACTTGTACCCCACCCCAGATAAACTAACATGAGGCTCATGATTCAAGAATCTATATCTATATCTATGTAATTATCTTCTCATTAGAATTTTAAAACATGCTTCTTAATTTGATTGAACAGACGAGGACCATCGGATATTTAAGGAATGCTTTTAAAACAAAAGATACACATGAAAATTCCAAGGGAAAAACAAACTCAGAAAACAACAGAGATCATACAGAGAATTAAAAAAAACTCACATTAAATTATAATTCTCATCTTCAAAGCTAAAAGAGAATATCCTACATTTGTGAAATAAGAGTATTCCGAGAAGGAAAAATATTCAGAAATTAAAAATGTTATGACAAAAACAAAAATAAACAATTGAAATGTTGGAAAACCATGTTGAGAAAATCTCTCAGAAAGAATAAAAAGGCAAAGATTTTTTTTAAATAGAAGAAAAAAAAATTTTTAAAGGCCAATTAATAAGAGTTCTAGAGAGAGAGACAGTGATGAGGAGGACATTGTGAAAGCATTATTAAAGAAATTTTTCCAGAATAGAAGGACAGAATTTTCCAGATTGAAGGGTGCACTGAGTATCTACACTATGGCTCAGCTTTGTAAAATACCCATTCCAATGCTCATCTTCATAAAATTTCAGGACACTGGGGAAAAGTCCTAAGAGCATCCAGAATGAAAAAAAAAAAATGGGTTACATACAAAAGGACCTCAAGTATCACATACAAAGGAATAAAAATGGCATCTCACTCCTAAACAGTAACGCTGCAAGCTAGCTGAATGCGATCAGAACAATGCCTTCAACTCTGAGGGAAATTCTTTTCCAACTTGGAAATCTATGAATCTCAGCCACTAGAGTAAAGATATTTTCAAATATGCAAGGGCTCAAAATAATTTTTCTTCATGCACGCTTTTTTAGGTGCTGTGGAATAACTATACAGAAAGTGATTGAAGTATAAATTTGTTAAAAATGAAAATATTAATTAAGTAAGGATCCAGGATTCAGGGGATTGAACACAGAAAAGATGTAAAGGGAAAAGTAAAAAAAATCCAGTTCCGATTGGAATAGGAGGAGTGAAGATTTCAGGAGGGATATTTCAAACACACACACACACACACACACACACACTTCTCTTCCTATAGTCAAGTAATTTATCAGTTCCTCCTGTCTGTGCGTAGCAGCAGTAGTGCAGGGAGGTAAAAAAGAGCTATATCCTCACCATGCATGCTAAGAAGCAAGTAGAAAATGTCAAAAATTGAAAAAAAAAATCACAAAATATTAGTAAAAACTTAGTATTTAAAATATGGAGTTAAAATGATTTATAAGCTTATACATATTGTATGGGAAATTATACTGGAATATTCAGAAATGATATTCCTAAAACTTAACACCTCTAGGGTTTTATTATCACTTTAAAAAATAGTAAAACGTATGCAATATAGCTCTCAAAGGATAAGAGAAATTTTCGAATATTTAAGCCAGAATGATAAAATATTGGCTTTATTGTGATTTTCACAAAATCAGAATATCAACAGATGCTAAAAATAATACTTCTTTTAAATGATATAAAAATTGTCTTACATAGTTCAGAGAGCTAAATCCACTTTATTTCATCTAGGAAATGTCTTTCTCTTTTACCCTCCTGTGTTGGTTCTCCTCAGAGATAGAGGCTACTGTATGTGCCCTAATATCTATTACTTAACTTTTTTGTAAAAATAGAATCTCTGATTTTTACCTAGGCGCATGACTTTCCAGGATATAGAACCAATTTACTATCCTTTTTTGACATATGTTCTGGCCAAGAGACTGTAAACAGAAAGGCCTTGTGATGGTTAATTTTATGTGTCATCTTGACTGGGCCACAGGTTGCCCAATATTTGGTTAAACACTATTCTGGGTGTATCTGTGAAGGTATTTCTGGGTGAGATTAATATTTGAATTGGTAGATTGTGTAAATAGATTGCTCTTCCCAATGTAGGTGGACCACATCCAATTCATTGAAGGCTTGAATAAAACAAAAGGCTGAGCAAGAGAGAATTAGCTCTCTCTGCCTGGTGGTCTTCCAGCTGGGACGTTGGTCTTCATTGGTCTTCTCTGGCCTTCAGACTCAAACTGGAGCTTACATCAACAGCTCTTCTGGTCTAGACTTTCAGAGTGCAGATCTCGAGACTTCTCAGCCTCCATAATAGCATGAGTCAATTCCATATAATAAATCTGTCTCTATTTATCTCTTTAAATATATGTGTGTGTGTGGTGTGTGTGTGTGTGTCCTATTGATTCTATGTCTCTGGAGAACTGTGACTTACACAGGCCTTATAGAACTATTGTGATAAATCTTTAAAAAGAAGGAGTTTGGCTTTCTTTGTACTGAATATGGCTACGATGGATAAAGCTTAAGCAGCCACCCTGATCTATTTTGGGGAAGTCAGATGCTAAGACAAGTTAGAAGGAATTTGGCACCAGGTACCACTGAGTGACATATCAGCTGTACTACCTGCCTTCGGGCTTCTTTTATGTGGGAGAAAAATAAACTTCTGTCTTATTTAAGCCAATGTTATTATTTATTTTTATTTTATGCCACTCAAAAGTAAACCTGATTCTAACTGATATATATCCCCCAAAATAATCTCATAAAAGCTAGTGTTTTTAATACTTGGTTCAACTGAGTAAGATTAAATGTAGTTAGATTCTCCAATGTTATACCCTCCTTAATATGTTCTTTTCAGTCTCCTGAAGGCAGAGTTATTTTCCAGTATCAGAGAAAGTGTTAACAAAGTTGCATGATTCATTGAGAACATGTTCCTTTATGCCAATGAACTATTTTTTATACTGACAAACAATATTTCTTCATAAAGATACAAGCATAAATCAATGATGATTTAAAACTAGTTTTTTTCCTCTAGAAAACCATATTCTGTATGCGTGTGTATGTACGTACGTATATTTGTGTAAGGTGGCCTATAATCACAGCATGAAATGAAGAGAAAAAAATCACATTTTTCTTTTTCTTTTTATATATAAGACTAATCATATATTTTTGTGTGTTTTTAAGAAGTTGCCAATATTATATATGGATCAATTACATTAATGATTGAGTCTGGTTCCCAACTGTGCAAATTATGTAACAAAAAGCATCATGTGAAGGGACTCATATGATTGAACCAAATAAAAGGAAGCCTATATCGTGGTGGTTTAGACATTGGACTCTTCCATCAAGTAGTCTGGATCCAAATGTCAGAAATACCAATTCACTCTGAGCTACTACTGTCTTAACCTTGCAAGCCTATTTTCAAATGTGTAAAACAGGGATGATAGAAACCACCACAAGCTTGGTTGTCTGGATTACGAGAGGTAATTCACGTAAATAGGTTAGCACAATGCCTGGAATATGACGAGCAGTTAACCATCGTTATCATTAGTGTTAGTAGTGGTATATGCGGCAGAGATTTATGCAGGCACAGTACTCTGGGCTAGAAAGATTGGCAGTGAGGGCTAATACTTTTAGATGTATGTAGCTAAAGCCCATGATCTTTAAAATCTGACTTGCTCAGACTCACAAAATCCCAGAAGCCTATGTGACATGTTCCTACAAATTTTTTCATCCTTTTAAGGATTAATGGTAAGAAGAAAAAGCCTCTTAGGGACCAACAGATTTAAGCAGGAGAGGGGCAATAAAAGTGGAATTTCAAGACTACCTTTTAGAGCCAGATGGCTTTCCTCTCAAGGATGTGGCTGGGGAGCATGGAGCTGTGACCCAGTCACATGAGAATCACCCGGCAGAAATGCTTAAGGAGGGCATTAATAGGAGTTTCTGAAACAGGCTGAGGAGCTCAAGTTTAATGAGCCTATAAAGTAACACTCTCATCGCACTGGCCTTTGCAAGATTTGAATCAAGTTTTGGGAAAATGCCTGAACAGCAGTGGTGTGGGACGGTGAGCACCAAGGAGCCATTCAACTGTGTATAAACAGCAGTCAAACACCCTCCACTGTTTTAGACAGCCTCCCAACAGGTAACAACTGTTCTTTCTTTCCTTTCTTCCTTTATAAATTCAATCCCATCATCATTTACCATTGAAAATGCATGGTAAACCCATTAGGGGAATATTTTTAAATGAACAAAGGATTAGTCTTAAAATTAGAATTATAAGTGACCCTTATGAATTTGTTAATTTTCCCTTCTGTAGATATTAGCAATGCCTTTTATCTAAATTTACATTTACGTATGCTTACAACACACACATTTGTATTGTGTGCATTTATAAATAACTGCTTCATGACAGATCCCCTCAATAACTGAACAGTCTCACTCCTGAGAGTGCAAACCAATCTATTCACACCCTCTCCCCCGTATCACGGGATACACACAAGAAAGAAAAACTGATCAACTCAAAGATGTGATTCAGGAATCTAATTGTCAGTTCATTTCTGCAGCAATAAATTGAAATTTGTCTGGGCATCTTGCCATATTTTTATTCAATCTTTTGTCCCTGTATTCAGTTCCGATCTTCCATTTCTATCATTCAATGCTGTTGATTTTGTTACAGCTCTGGAACAGACTTGCGTGGGTTTCATTGTTTTAAAAAATGAATATGTTGTTTTTCTCTGGGGAAGGACTATAAGAATCAACAAATTTAAATAGTATTTTGTTCTAATAATAATTAGGGACCAAGAATTCTGACCACACTGACCGAAGGCTTATGGATTAAAAAAATATCCTTTAATATTCTCTTTTGATACAATCATAAATAAGTCATCTCTGATTATTTATTTAATAAATATTTATTAAGAATTCAATAAATTACTAGGCCCTAGGGATTCTGCTGTGAGCAAGATACAACCTATACTTTTATGGATCTAGGGGTTCCTAATTAATAGGGAACAAAATTTTTGGTCACCCACTAAATGACAAAGTACAGTTCTGGGATTCAAAGATAAGTAAGAGCGTGCCTGTGTTCAAGGAGCTAATAGTGCCGGTGGACACTTAGAATGCTAACTGGTGACTGCTGTGATGATGCTATGCACGAAGTGACTGAAAACACACAAGAGGTGGCTTTCACCCAAATAAGAGGTCAAAGACATTTTCTTGGAGGAGGCAATGCCTGGGATGTGTTCAAAAGCTGAGCAAGAAATACAGAATGAAGAGTGGATGGAAGGCCTTTGCAAGTAGGAGGGCATACAGGGCCAGAGCTGAGGTAGAGCGTGGTTCTTTGCCTCACCACAGGTCCCTCAGCTTGGCTGGTACGTGAGGGTGAAGGTGAGGCTGGAGGGAGGTTGTGTAGGCAGAAGAAGGTTGCAAGACTCCGTCTCAAGGGGCCCCGCCTGAGTGGCACCCATTGCCACGGGAAAGGTGAGAATCCTCCTTTGGACAGCACACTGAGGAGAGCTCAGAGACTCTTCCCCCCTCCCATTAATCAAACTCGCAAAACTGATAGATAAACACTAATTGGCTAATTTACCATGGAAAATAACTGTCATGTGGGCCTGTATACTTATGTAAGTACAAGCATCATAATCTTTCCCTACAGGTAGACCTGTGAAGGCGGCCAATCAAATTTAGAAGGTTGTTTGGAGCTAGCAGAATCAGAGTCAAGAGATTTTTAGTTGATTCACATATTAGGGGCATTAGGAGAATGTGACTTGATCCATTACTTTCACAATCAGATTGTCTTGCCAATGGGAGGAAAAAAATCACATTTCATAGGCTAATGTTTTTTTCCCTGTGAGAGTGTTTGGAGGGGCTTCAGTAACCTTGACTATTTCATTCTCCATTTTTGAGTCCCAGGCAATGCACTAAGTATTTTGCACGCTATTTCCTCCCATAGGATAACGCAGCCAATATATGGCTGGGCTAAGATTTGATCTGTTTTCAAAACTCGTGTAACATCTATTCTTCAATGATCAACAAATTTTCCTTCTCATTGGCATAACTTTTCTTTAGATAAGCAGCACAGCTGGTAGAATTTGACTTGAGTTTGAGACCTGGTTCTGTCACTTATTAACTGTGGGGCCTTGTATGAGGCACTTTATCTCTTCAACCCCAAATTCTTGTCCAGCAAGAGACAGAGAAATATACATATATATATTTACATACAAACACACACACTCACGTTATATGTGTTCATGTTTAGTATGTAGTAGAGTACAGTTTTCAATAAAGAGTATCTATTATTTTTGCAATAATAATTTCAATTACAAATAGTTATTTGCAGTTCTTGAACCCACTCTGCCTTTTTCAAGTTATTTTATATATATCTATTTTGATCCACGAAGTCCTGTTTTCTCAGTTTACCTTTCAAAAGTAATGTCATATCATATCTTCTTTACTAAGTCTTTGGGGAAAGCCTCATTGAAAACTCTGATATGATGACATGCTGAAAATAGTTAGTGGACTAAAATCTATAAGACCCAAAACATTCATCGATACAGAGTGCCCAGGGGATGACAATTTTCTCCCCAGGGAAAAAGTGAGTGATGTCTCCTACTGACTTATCCTAGAGTAAGGATGAAGAAGCCTTCTAATTTTTTTAGTAAATTTTGTTTTGAAGGGTCTTAAAATTCCTTATAAATATGGTCACAGCAATTTTCATAATCCAAAACCCCCAAATAGTGTCCATACATTAAAACCTACAAAATAAGCCCAATTATTGTTCCCCGGAAAATCAGCTATATTTGCAGGTGACTCCCATTATAATGGTAAGTATGGTGTGGAGGTGAAGCAATTCCCAGAAATGGGGCTCAGTTCAGTAAACAAAAGAGTAAGAGAAAATCTGGAAGCTAATCATAATCTTATCAGTTTGTGTAGCCATCTGCAAGCCCGTTCTTCCAGGTTATATAGATATAATCAGGCAATATATAAGATACTTGTCAGTAATATCAGATCATTTTTAGGGCAATAAAAACCATGGTATCTCCCCAAGCTTAAATATAAAGCATTTTATGTCATTTCTAGATAAATTAAGTATTTTATTGAAAAAGAAGTAACTTTTTTTTTTTTTTTTGTGAGGAGATCAGCCCTGTGCTAACATCCGCCAATCCTCCTCTTTTTTTTTTTTTTTGCTGAGGAAGACGGCCCTGGGCTAACATCTGTGCCCATCTTCCTCCACTTTATATGGGACGCCGCCACAGCATGGCTTGCCAAGCAGTGCGTCGGTGCGCGCCCGGGATCCGAACCAGCGAACCCCGGGCCGCCGCAGCGGAGCGCGCGCACCCAACCGCTTGCGCCACCGGGCCGGCCCCGAAAAAGAAGTAACTTTTATTTTCAAGTTGATTGCTATAGCACTAAATTTACAGTAGTTACCGTCAGGAAGTACAATGAAGGGCAGGAAAGATGACTTGCATCTTCTATATCATTCTATAGGTTTGAGATATATTTTAAAAACGTATGTACACACTATGTTTTGATATTTTATATTAACTTAACTTTCCTAAGTTATTATATTTATTTGCTTTTTATTTATCTAAAAATAAGCCCAGAAATGTGGGAATGAATTCATAAGAAAAACATTAAATAGTTTAATGTCTATAAAAGAATCAGGCAATGAAGGAATTCACCTGGCAGGGAGGGCCTCTCTGTACACCTCAGCCTTTTGTCACACACCTAACAGGAAAGATTTGTATTTCAGTTTATTTATTCCTTCTCTACAAAAGTGGGGAAATTAATTCTATTTAGGAATGCTTGCCCCTGAAGAAGAAAATGTTTCCTTGTATTTATTTTGTGATTGAGTCAAAATGTTTTAAGAAGAATATAATTTATGCGATTTGCCTGGGCCACGTGCAGTGCTAAATACATATCAACTAAAAGGGAATGCAGAAAGGTTATGCTGATATCAAGGCTAAACTGGACCTCATCATTACGGACATTAAATACAATTTTATCTTCATTATAAATTGATATTACTATGAGTATATATCACTCTTTCCTTCATTGCTTTGCTATCCACACTCCACTTAAAAAAAGCTTGAATTTTATTCCTGTTTTGCATTTGATGCTCTTGAAAGATTTTACCTGAAACATTCAGATAGGCAATCTTTGTTAAAAATAAAAGTCCTTTTCCTAAATTTTCCTCAGTTTTAACAAGCTTCTGTGTCTTTTCTTCTTAGTGTGTAAAGCTACTTTAGAAACCATGAAATCTTTAAACCATTAGGACATTAATTATCATCTTTTTCAATGACCACATCTCTTTGCTTCACATTTGATGAGAGACCTGAGGCCCCAAGAATTTGAGTTTCCCAAGGTCATACTGCTAGTCATTAAATTGAATTATCATTATTAACTAGCGTTTAGAAACAAGGACTTCTGCCTCCCATTAATTTATTTCACTGTTTAGATTCTGCTCCTCTCCCCAAGCAAGCTCTGTAGGGCAAGAGCTCTGTAAGGGTTATGTGCTTAATTAGTTGCAATTTTTTATCTGTGATTTACCACTTATGTGGGCATTGAGTCCATTAAGAGTCCATCTATTCTTCAGGTTGTAAGTAACTAGAAGAGGCCTTTCACCCTAGAAAAGAGTGCCTCCCACATTTCTCCAAGCAACAAGTATTTCAGTCCACAAATACAGTATCAAGTAGAGATTCCTCACCTTGACAATGGGTGCTGAGCTCTGGATGGCTTTGGACATGTGAGCTGCTTGAGGGTGAGGACCCTTTCTTACTCAGCTTTGTGTCAGACCTATGCTTTCTCAGCGCATCAGGAGTGGATGAACTATCTTAAAGAGAACAGAATTCATAGCTGAAGTTGGCATTAAGGACTGCTACAGTTATGCAGTAGAATGGAACATTTGCTAGGAAGAAACTTT
This sequence comes from Diceros bicornis minor, assembly GCF_020826845.1. Taxonomy (NCBI): domain Eukaryota; kingdom Metazoa; phylum Chordata; class Mammalia; order Perissodactyla; family Rhinocerotidae; genus Diceros; species Diceros bicornis. Next base: position 30,246,752 of record NC_080746.1, on the reverse strand, counting down.
GCTGGTCAATTCTTCATTCGACAGCTGAGAAAATTAATGTCCCCCTGAAATCAAGATTTAGCCCACAATCACAGCAGAAGTATGACTTGAAACAAAGGTCTACTGTGGTGATTGTAAGACTAAAGCATTTGCTTAAACCCTGACCTTGCTTTGGTCTCTTTTGAAGTCACTATTTGCTGACACGTGCTGTTGGATAATTTCTCTCAGAGTTGTGTTCTTCCTGTCTTTTCTCAGACAGGCATATGCCTCACTAGAAATTGTTGCATTTTGCGGTGTTTTGGCTGCTGTTGTGGTTTTATTTGAACTTTAGCTTCAGTGAATCATTAAAGCAGTTCTTTGATCCGCCCTACTTGCCTAGCCTGAGGTTGACACAAAGAGAAGTTATATTTCTTTTACTCCAGATCATTCTGAACTTTGCTCAGTCTTCCAATCTATTGTATTCTAAGTAAAATCAATACAAGCCCCAACTATAATAAAAGGAAAACTTCTAACCCCTTGTTCTGCAGTAAACCAATATCTGCCTTCCATATGTATACACATCCTGAAACTATTCCAGTGTTGCATAAAAGGAATCTTATATATGAAGAGGGGAAACCGATTCTGAATTTGCTCCAACAACAGACACAGGTGAAAATTCCCAGCAAGATTATCACACTTTACCTTAGAGATATTCCTTCAATTCTTAGTTATCATAAATAACATCAACCACTTTTAACAAGAATCTCTAGTTATAACATTTATAACTCTGATTCCAGAATGCTGAAGGCAATTATAGGTGTCATTACAGAACAAATTTGGAAAAACAAGTCTCCCTTTTTTTTCCTTCCACAGAACAGTACTAAATAGTTTTCTTCCACTGTACAAACTCTGTACCCAGTTTCTAAGTGAGCTCCAGTGTATTTGGGATCTCCTTTCCCTTAATGAATAATTTTCTAAGTTCTCAGTTCATCCTCAATGTTAAAAGAAAAGGCAAAACTCTTTTATATCTGGAAGATGAGGAGAAGTAAATATAGATTAGCTTAATAAATCCTGATGACATAATAAAGTAGTGATTGAAAATAGCTAAGTGGAAATCACAAATCCATAGATTACAGCATTTTTTCTAGCCTTACACTGTGTTCTAAAATACACACTGCCAATAATAACTGCCCAAAATTTCTTTTTTTATTCAATTTTATTTCTTTTTTTAATTTTTAATTAATTAATTAATTAATTTTTTGTGAGGAAGATCAGTCCCTGAGCTAACATCTGTGCTAATCATCCTCTTTTTGCTGAGGAAGACTGGCTCTGAGCTAACATCTATTGCCAATCCTCCTCTTTTTTTTACCCCTAAAGCCCCAGTAGATAGTTGTATGTCATAGTTGCACATCCTTCTAGTTGCTGTATGTGGGACGCGGCCTCAGCATGGCCGGAGAAGCGGTGCATCGGTGCGCGCCCAGGATCCGAACCCCAGGCCGCCAGTAGCAGAGCACGCACTTAACCACTAAGCCATGGGGCCAGCCCCCAAAATTTCTGATATGCCTTCAGGTTGTATGTTATCCTTCTCCTTTAAACAGGAGATTGTCATTATGCATTTCTAAGATGAGAATGGTGGAGATTGGGTAATATGATGACCACTTAATAAGTGTACAAATGCAAGTGCAAAAGAGTGTTAAATAGTTATAATTGATATTTCTGATTTCCATTGCAAGTAATTTAACCTCTTTTACATCATAGTTTTAAATATATTTGATATGCTATTCATTTTATATTCTAAGTCTTAGGAGTTTCTAATCTAGTTGGCCAATCTCTTGGATGATTGTTGACAGCACACCTTCATTAAGTCTGAAAAATACGTTTAATAGTTTAGAATTCAGTGTTAGGTCTGTTATTTAATATTATTTTTCAAGCCAAGAAGCAAAGCTGGTAAATTTTGCCACCACAGAGAATCATTTTGTGCACAATTGGTGAGAGATAAAAATATATGTTTTTACTATAGCCCTTATTTGAGACTTATCTATTGTATAGTATTGAATGTATTGTGTTCATGCTGATTGTGTTAGCATTATCTTGGGAAAATAAGACTGTAAATCAAAAATGTCACTGACTTGTTCTCTGGAGTGCCTACTTAGATCTGTTGAGATGAGAGATTGAAAACAATAACACTAGAGATTTAAAGTATGCAGAAATTTCAGACAATTTTACAAAAACCTAGGCCTTGTGGCAATCATTAAGTAAGCATTTCAAGTATAAAGAAATGCCAAACAAAAAGACCTATTTTTTCATTAGTGTAGTCGTCTACTACTCTATTATAAATTTGGGAACGCCATTAAAGTAATACAATAAACCAATATAAACAGTGTTTTTATAAAGTAAAAATGTTTAAATGGTAAAAGAAAAAAACAACTAAATAGTGCTTGTAAGGGCTTAATGTCATTATATTGAGGTTGCTTGTCTAGTACAGTAGTCCTCCCTTACCCATGGTTTTGCTTTCCACAGATACCCACTGTCATCCCAGGTCTGAAATTATTAAATAGAAAATTCCAGAAATAAACAATTCATAAGTTTTAAATTGCATGCCGTTCTGACTAAAATAATGATATCTTGTGCTGTCCTGCTCCATCCTGCCTGGGACGTGAATCATCCCATTGTCCATCCTATCTACGCTGCATAAGCTACCCGCCTGTTAGTCACTTAGTGGCTGTCTCTGTTATCAGATCAACTGTCACGGTATCACAGTGCTTGTGTTCAATTAACCCTTATTTTACTTAATAATGGCCCCAAAGTGCAAGAGTAGTGATTCTGGCAATTCGGATATGCCAAAGAGAAGCCGTAAAGTGCTTTCTTTGAGTGAAAAGGTGCAAGTTCTCCACTTAATATATTAGGAAAGAGAAAAAATCATATGCTAAGGTTGCTAAGATCTATGGTAAGATCAAATCTTCTATCTGTGAAATTGTGAAGAAGGAAAAAGAAATTCATGCTAGTTTTGCTGTCACACTTCAAACTGCAAAAGTTACCACCACAGTGCGTGATAAGCGTGTGTGTATTGTTATAATTGTTCTATTTTATTATTAGTTATTGTTGTTAATCTCTTACTGTGCCTAATTTATAAATTAAACTTGATCATAGGTATATATGTATAGAAAAAACATAGCATATACAGAGTTTGGTACAATCCACGGTGTCAGGCATCTCCTGGGGGTCCTGGAACGTATCTCCCATGGATAAGGGGGGACTACTATAGTTGGTAAAAAAATCCTTCTAGATTTAGTTTAATTGACTAGAATAGTTTTGCAATAAAAAATATAAGCTATACCTGCTACATGCATTTTTTTAAATTAAAAAATGCTTTTTTATTAAAGGAGAATTTTATCCCCTAAACCATTCAAATTTTTTTTTCTGCTTTGCTGTTTATGTGAGATAAGTTTTTCTATAAAGAACAAAAGCCTGTATTGCAGTAATCATGAAAGTGGATTTTGCTTTGAGTCTATTTCTATTTCCAATTCCACTATAATATTGAAAACTTTATGGGTAAATCATAATCATTTTCTCCAGTGTTCACGGGATGTTTTCTACTTCTATACATGGTATGTGTGCGTCCTGACTGCTGCTCAAAAGTGCTGTCTCTGTAGATTAAGTTCAATAATGAGGAAGAAATACAAATTTTAAAATTATGATCTTTTAAACATCAAATTGAAAAACATTAGAAGGAATAATAATTATCAGATGGAGCCTCAAAGGATGGGATTACCTTGGTAGTACTTGGGACCTAGTCCTCAAGTTTGCCAGCCCACAAACGTGAGTTTATAAACGGGGCCACCAGACCTTGGAAGCTCATTGATACCAACTTCACAAGAGGCTGATGCATAAATTAGAATATTTGTTTGTTCATTTAAAGTTATGTTGAGATCTAGTGGATATTTCTAATGTTCCTTTCTAGTAACATGAATGATATTCAAGAATTTGGGTTTTCCCTAGTGTTTGCTATTTAAATGGGAAAGCAAAATGTACAACATGAAAGAATCACAAGATATTTTAAATGTAAATGCTATGGAAACTCAAAGTCAGATAGTGGTTTATATAGAATGGAATTAGAGCAAATTATTTGAGGGAGGTGTGTCTAATTTATCTATTTTGTTTGTTTAACAATTTGAGATATAGAAAGCATGCATGACTATGTTGGAAAAAAATAAATACTAATAAGCAAAGAAGTCACTTGTAGTTCTTTTGTCAGTAGATAACTACAATTACTATTCTGATAATAAAACTTTAAAACACACACACACAAAAAACATATGCACATATATATTCATATACTCTCTCTCTCTCTCTCTTTCTGGTTTTAAAAAAATGGAATTGTATTATATATTTACCAGGAAGCTGCTTTTTACCTTATTGTATTGTCCACAGAAATAATATACATCTATGGTGTGTTAGTGTCAGCTTATTAATAGTGATGCTATTGGTCAAAAATGCCTGAGGGACTCACCTGGGCCCACAGGAATTGTGGCAAGCCCCCACAGATGTTCCTCCAGCCAGGACCAGTGTTGTGGCTGGACCAGCCCTTGTGGTTATTATGAGTGCAGGACGCATCTCAGCCACAACCATCAGGTAATTGAAAAATCAAGATTTATTACTCACAATTCTTAGAGGGTACACAGCATGCCCAAGGGCCACGCAGCGAGGCTACAGGTAGAGACAATGGAAGCAAGCATGAACCTGATGCACTGCTTTTATTAGGGTCCGGGGTGGGGTTTCACAAGTTCACTCTTTATTGGCTATTTTAAAATATAAAAGCAGGAATTAGGGTGCAGGAAGAGTTACTCAAGTGGTCAGTTATCTAGGTTACCAAGGATTTTCTAAAAGGGGAACATCCTGGGTGGGACATGCCTGGTTTCTTATCCAGTTGTTGTGCTATAGCTGTATCATATAGTTGGCAATATGTTTATTCCAGGTGGATGTCTTTGAAATGAATGTCTCAGTAATCAAAAGCTTACTGTCAGGCATTTACATTACAAATATATAACATAAATTTTAGTGACTGAGTATAGTCCATTATGTGGATGAACCACACTTTACTTAAAAATGTTCTATAACTGGATGTTAACAATATTTCCTTTATTTTTACAATTATAAGCAACTCTTAAATGAACGTATTAATACATAAATCTTTGCCTTCTTGTATGATTATTTCCTTAGGATAAATTTCTGGGATTATATATCTGTCTCAAAAAAATCTGTTCATATTTAAGATTTTACAAGTATTGACAGAATTATCTAGAAAGGCTGTAAAAATGATACTCCCATCAGTGTATAAAAATTTGTTTTACCACACTTTCTGACACACTAATTATTAGCATTATTATAATTTTTAATTTAAAAAGTGAAAGTGATTTATGTCTCTTTATGTCATTCATTTGTAGTAAGATTGGAGACTAATTTTGATTTTTAATAGCCCATTTCTATCTTGTTCCAATGAAATTATAACCCACAACATATAGTAGGTACTTTGTAAACACTCTCTCCTTTAATTTTTGCAAGGAAATAATATAAAGATAAATTCAATGAAACAGGCAACAAAATTCCAGTGGGGTTTTATAAGGAAACTTTAAAAAGTGATTCTGAACTTTGAATATAAGAACAAAATTTTATAAATACTTGGACCAATTTTAATGATAGTAGTTCATCACAGATCACTGAGAAAGAGTATTTCTTTACTAGATGATGTTGGAGAAATATTAAGCAGGATCCAGTTCACACTATGTACAATAATAAACTCTAGATGGACTAAAGCCCTAATAATGAAAGATAAAACTATGAAGTTAATGAAGAAAATCTAGGACAATATTTTTGTGACCTTAAGTAAGACCTAAAAAGTACAAGTAATAAAGGTAAAATTGATAGATTTTTCTTTATTAAAATTAAGAAATTCTCTTCAACAAAGGATACCACAGACAAAGATATTAGACAGGTGCAGTCAATAAAAGTATTTGCAACAGTTAAACTTGCCTAAACTTCTAATATCTAGAATATATCAAGAACCCGTCTACTTCAATAAGAGTTAGACTGAAGACCCAATAGAAAAGAAAGCAAAGTCAACATCTGAGAAATTGACAAAGAGAGATTTAGAAATGGCTACATACTACATGATGAGATTTTCAATCACATTAGCCCTCAGAGAAACACAAATTACAACAGAGGAGCATCACTTATATCCTCCAGAATAGCAAATTTAGAAAATTAGATATTATCAAATGCTGATCAAGATATAGAGTCACAGGAACCTTCATGTACTGCTGGTAAAAATGTAAGTAGCTCTAGTCACTTTATAAATCAATCTTATAGTACTTACATGAAATAAATATGTGTATAATTTATAATTCAGCAATTATACTTCAGGTTATATACCACAGATGCATTGTCTCAGATTCATAAGAGAGCATGTGCAAAGGTGTGTTTCCTGGTATTTGTTTTGGTGGGAAGCAATTGGAAGCATCAGTAAGAGACTGGATGATGGAATATGCTTCAATATTAAGAAAATTTGAACTAGATTTACATGTGGCAATACAAGTATATCTTTAAAACATTCCGTAGATTAAAAAAAACACAGTGAGATTTACAACACAAAATACCACTTTGTATAATCATTTAAGTAAACTAATTAGGCATATGTAGATAAAATAATATTTTCACCTGTATTTAAGAATAAATTATTTTGTTTTTATAAGGAAATATATTAATACATTAACATGAGTGCCTGGAATGAGGAAAGCAACTAAAGATGAAGGAGAAATGAATCATAGAATAAAATAAAGAAAGATTTAGAAAGAATGATGATAGCATGAGATGAACTGTGGAATATGATAAACACAACTGTGAGCACGTACATTACAATAAAAGTTAAGAAAACTGAGACAGAAGGTAAAGAAAAATAAAAACATAACAACTTTGAGTCACTTGAATCTTTTACACTTTTCATTTCCTTAATTAAAAGCAGTTAAAGTACAGATCCCTCCACCTGACCCTGAAGGCTGTCCGCTCTGAGTCAGTAATCTACCATGTCTCACCTTTTGTAATAACAGTGATTTTTTTTTTCAGTTAGAATTCACAGAAACAAAACTAAAATAAATTAGGATACATATGTTATTATTTTCTACGTAAAACTAATTTCAGGTTATCAAAGCATGCTATCAGGCTCAGTTCTGCTTTTCTCTTTCTTTTTCTCTCATCTATCTCCCTCCTTCTGTTAGGGCCTATGCATCACACATTTGAGAAGAATCTGGCTTAGTTTGTGTGTTGGCCCTAGATCAATCTATCTGTTAGAGAAGCAAAGCACCCTTCTGTGTAATGAGGTCAACTTTGTGGTTGGGGAGTTCATTGACAGGTAGCAGGGTAGACTGTTTTACCAAAATTACAAGGAGTTGGGGAGAAGCATGTTTTCTTGGTTAGAAAAAATATCTCACAGCCAGAAAATTGCAGTAAACAGCGTTAGGCACATAGAGGTAAGTGTTGAAGGGATGTGGTCAGGGCACAAAATAGCATTTGCTACAAGCTACTCCTGAAAAGACCCACTGGTACTGAACTTTATTTCTACTCTGTCCTGTAACTGATATTTCAAGAGACCAGTCAGTCACAATTTCTAAATAAAACAAAACAAAAGTCTTAAAATAACAGAGGATTCTCAACACCTTGAGCCAGAACTTATTTTGTATTAAGTTGCTTCCAATCAAGTTTAACACCGGCCATGGAAGCACTAAGATAGGCTCCTGTCACATGAGATGGGCACATTTGAGATCCAGGCACATTTTGTCACACACCTCAAGATAATCAGCATGTATTAGCTAGGGATCTCCAGAGAAACAGAACCAATAGGAGATGACAGTCAACAAGCTGGAGACCTAGGAGAGTCAGTGGTGTAGCTCCAGTCCAAGTCTGAAGGCCTAAGAACAGGAGAGCTGATGGTGTAAATTCTAGTCCAAAAGCCAGCAGGCTGAAGACCTTGGCAGTGTCAATGCTTCAGTTCAAGTCTAAAGGCAGGAAAAGACCAGATCAAGGAGTCAAGCAGGTGGAGTTCCCTCTTATAAGGGGGAAGGTCAACATTTTTGTTATATTCAGTTCTTCAACTGGTTAGATGAGGCTCACCCACATTAGATAAGGCATTCTGTTTTATTTAATCTACTGATTCAAATATTAATCTCATCCAAAAATGTCCTCCCAGAATAATGTTTGACCAAATATCTTGGCAACCTGTGATCCAGTCAAGTTGACATGTAAAATTAACCATTACAAAGGGTCAATTAACCCTGTCAGGATATTAACTGATGTCCTTGCCTATTAGCTTGAAGAATCTCAAATAAACAGGTGGTAGTCCTAGCTTTAGGTTTAGTGGGACCCTGGTTGTTTCTGTCCCCTCATATTGTAACCAGAAATTCTAGACCAGAGCCTAAAATTGTGGGGATGAGAACAACAAATTTCCAAGTGGGTCACAGAGAATAATGACAAGAGAAGGCACTCCTGTTCTTTCCCTTAGTTCCTTCACCCATGGATTCCAACTATCACATAGAAAGCACCATCATTTGTCCCAGCTCCACAGGACACGATATTGTCACACTTCTTTTGCTGTAAAGTGGGCCTGAAACATGTTATGTGAGATCCTATAACAATAATTCAGATATTCTGTGAGAACTCAGGCCAAGGTACCACTGGTGGTCTCTATGCATTCAATCCCATTGCTATGTCTTTCCAATGAGCACAAATCATTGGAAAGAATTTCACCTTCCAAAGTGGGAATGGTAAAAATAATCAACTTGCCACTGGTGGATCTCCTAGAAAATGGTACAACATGTAGAGCTCAGTGTCAGTTTATGTCACTAACAGTTTGGGTATTCAGCAGTGTCACCAGCTACTTCAGCCTTGGTTAAAGGGAGCCCATGATATTGGACCATGGCTAGTCTCTATCTGCATCACCACGTCTACCGTGTTCACAAGCCCAATAGTGAAAGTAATGAGGTGGCCAAAGGTAGACTGGCTGAACTCCACCAGACCAATCATCCTGTTCAAGTAGTTGTTCAATGCCTTCTCTACACTGGATGTTTTATTGTGGACATTACCTGAGAAATAAAGCTTTACACACTTTGTGTTCGCTCCTGTAGGTCCAATCGCCTGCTTTCTTCCCAGATCTCTGTGTCTTCAATCTTCTAATCTAGCTCCTTCTAGGACTCTAAATAACTAGTGAAGATTTTTCTGTATCTTGATCCAGACTATTTACCCCATCCACCATGTTGATGATTAGATGTACTGCTCAAAGCTGTGTCACTGGGAGACTTCTCACTGTCCACCACTGGCTGAGAGTTGCTTCTAGGATCTCAACTCTCTGGCACTTCTAGTATGTACTGTTTGCAAGCATAGTGTCTCCACTGGTCAGAATAAAATCCCTCAGGTGTAGAATCACAAGTATTCTCAGTAAGCAGTCTAGGCTTGTAGAGGTAATTGCCAGAGGATTATCAGCATGTACCAACAGCCTCTGCTTAAATGGGCAAAATCTTCATCCTATTTGTCTCTAATTTCTCTCGTAAGTGTTCCTTACCCTCCAGCAAGCTATGCATTTGATGTGAAATATCTGTATCCCACCCACCCGAGTCTCTGTCTTCATAATCTTTTCAATCTAATGATTGTCTCACTAGATTTAATTGACCTTTTTTAAAAATGATGAATATTTGGTTTTCCTTCACTAATGCCACTTAACATATTTAATCTGGTTATAGGTGTTTTTCAGCTATCATAACAACCACCCCATACATGCATTCATTGCAAATAAACTATAAGCTTTTGAACACAATGCACCTCTGCATCTCATGTCTAAAAGAGTAGCTGGTGCAAAGTAGGTACTCACTAAGTATTTGCTGAATTATATTGAATTGAATGATTCTATCTTTGCATTCCTTCAAGCAACAATGAAAATGTCAAGTGCAGAGTAGGTATTCAAAATTACCTGTTGAATTGAGTTGCATTAATCATCCTGAGCTATATTTTTCTTTCCTTCTCAGACTTTGAGTTAACTTTTGATTCTCTTTTAGATTCTCTATCCACATAAAACAAGTTCAAAAAGTTGTTTATTTTGAAGTTTTACCACTGTTCAATAAAAGTCAATGTAAGAAATATTGAAGTGGGTGGAAAGCTTCATGTGTTATTGATTGGTTGTGCAACTGGATAAACACAGTGATATGGAATGTTTAATGACACAACAAAAATCTCCAGAATGAAGGCGGGGATCTAGCCTAGTTCTATTTTGAAGTTATTACTATCCATTACCTTCATGACCCCCAAGTCCAATACTAACAGTACATTTTATTTATAGAGGCTTAAAATCATTTCTTCGAAGAATATTCGGAAATTAGATCCTGAATCTTTAAGCACCTGCTCCTCTTACACTGACCAGTCTTTCTCCAACCCCACAGCAACCTGCTTTCCCTGTCGAAGGGGTATTTCCTTAGGGTATCAAGTATGGAGAGGGATTATTGACTTGTTTGGTTATCTTCTGTGGAAATCAAGCCCCAAGGCAAGCGTGCAACTTTCAAATCGCAGCAGCAACGTAATCAGATTCTTCTTTTGATTAGATCCAAAGATGAGTATCTACAGTGTCAACTCTAATAATATTAACTGCTGGTTGGATGCTGAAAACAGTTTAAGAATACTAAATTTTACATGAAAAATTGTCAAATAATTATAAGATATGAGGCATTTTGGTGAACATGGGATAACTGCTACTATCCCTGAATCATACTGGCACATAATTATTTGCCTCTGACCTGATGACTTACACCATAGCATTTAACCAACATCTCCCCGACACTTGTTTTCAGTTGTGTGATTCATTTTCACTTCCCCATTTTTTTTCACGGATTGTTTTAATTTTATCCTTATGTTACTACTCTCAAGATATTCATTGTTTCTTATCTATACTTGCCATTCATCTGTTCACCTACAATCATCCTCTGTGATCTCCCCTTTTTCTCACATCTCCAGGAAAAGCGTGGAACACTTAACCCCAAAGCTGTCCCCATAACCAAAACATTATCTTGTACGATCTTCAAAGCAAGTCTGTGGATATGGCAGCTCAATAATGCCGTTTTTTCCTACAGATTTGGAAATAGAAGCTTAAGATTAAGCAATTTACCTAATATTACAAAATACTTTAATAGCATAGTCAAGACCAGGAATCGGATCTTTCCATTTTCAGCCCCACTTATGATTGATTTCTGAGTCCCCAGCACCTTTTTCAATCCTGGCAAATAGGTACTCAATAAAATATATATTTTATCAGTAAATAAAAAATAAAAATGAAATAAATTTCAGAATCTTTAGTTATTTGTTTTACTTGTCTTTTATTTTGCAAATGCTACAACCAGCATAGAATGTGATTTAGTATTCTTCAAGTAAAAGGAGAAATAGCAAAGTGGTTTAGACCAGTGATCTCCATATTGAGTTGTTTATATATTAGGAGGTGTTCAAAACATACTATTATAGTACAGGAAAAATATATTAGTATTTTAGATATGTTTTTATTAGAACCATGTATTGTTTAAAATTCAAACAGTTCGAAAAAGCTTTAATGAAAATGTCAGTAGTCCTCATCTCCTCTCCATGATCCAATCTGTTGCCTAAAGCAAGCAATCTATATTCTTCTTTGTTGTTTTTCTTAGCATTTAACTCCATATTTCTGTTTGTATTTGCTTTATAACTCATCCTTTTAAATTCTATACTTGTGCATTTAAAAATTTGCATAAAATGGTCATGTGATAGGACACGTATATATACTTTATAGATATATACATATTGAAGGCATCTACAAAGTTGTGGTCTAGACTAGAAACATGAACCTCTCCTAATCACTACTATCAGATAGATGTTTATCCAGCAATCGGGCAGCAGCAGACAGAACATTTACTTTTTTTGAAATATGCTCTATGGAAAAGCCACACTTCCTCTGCAAGTATAGCCTAAAGGATCTTGGGAAACTGGTATCAAGATCTCTTAGAGTCTTTCACAACTTATCTTGTGAACATCTTTGATTGAACTGAAACAACATAAATGTAAAATAGACACCAAGGTTTAAAATCAGATCTCTAGCAAGTGTACTTGTCTATAAGCCAAATGAACATCACTACTAATTCTCACCCAAAGGCTCTCTTTTATCCTTAATCTAGTCTTCTTGACAAACTGTGGGCAGTGTGAGTTAGTGTTATGAATGATGCTTGACAGAAGCCATGAAGCCACAGGGAAGCAGGCAATTATTAATAGCGTAAATACTCATAAATTTATTTCTTTTACATGGAATGCCTGCAGCCTTGTTTATTCCCCAGCTTGTTGAACTACAATCAGTTTGTCATGTGAAGCTTTCTATTTTATTTTCAAATATTTTCACTAAAGAGAACATCCTCCTTTTAAAAGGGATTTTTATCTCTCATCTAATTGTTAAAGAATATTCACGTATCGGGATATCTCATTTGCAAAAAATCAAATGATGGTTGTTCTTACAGAAATTTATTTTAAAAATCTTGTTATTATAGCTTGATCAATAGAGTCAATGAAATCTCAATCAAAATTCAAGTAAGTTATTTTGTGGATATTAACACACTGATTCTAAAGTTTATATGGAGAGGCAAAAGACCCAGAATAGCCAACACAATATTGAAGGAGAAGAGCAAAATTGGAGGATTGACACTACCCAACTGACTATAAAGCTACAATAATCAAGATAGTGGGTACTGGTGAAAAAGTAGACAAATAGATCAAAGGAACAGAACAGAGAGCCAAGAAACAGACCCCATAAATATAGTCAACTGATCTTTGACAAAGAAGCGAAGGCAATACAATGGAGCAAAGACAGTCTTTTCAACAAATGGTGCTGGAACAACCAGATATGCACATGCAAAGAAATGAATCTAGACACAGACCTTACATCCTTCACAAAAAATAAATCAAAATGAATCAGAAGACCTAAACATAAAATGCAAAACTATAAACCTTCTGGAAGATAACATAAGAGAATACCTAGAGGACCTTGGGTGTGAAAATGACTTTTTACGTATAAACATCAATGGTATGATCCATGAAAGAAACAATTGACAAGCTGGATTTTGTTAAAATTAAAAACTTCTGGTCTGTGAAAGACAATGTCAGAGTTTGAGAGAAAATATTTGCAAAAGACACATCTTATAAAGGATTGCTATCTAAAATACACAAAGAACTCTTAAATTTCAACAATAAGAAAACAAACAGCCCAATTAAAAAATAAACCAAAGACCAGAACAGACATCTCACCAAAGAAGATATACAGATAGAAAGAACACATATTAAAAAATGTTCAGCATTATATGTCATTAGAGAATTGCAAATTAAAATGGGATACCACTATACACCTGCTAGAATGGCCCAAAAGCAAAACAGTGACAACACCAAATTCTGGCAAGAATGTACAGCAATAAGAACTCTCATTCATTGCTGTTGGGAATGCGAAATGGTGAAGCCACTTTGTAAGACAGTTTGGCAGTGTCTTACAAAACTAAATGTACTCTTACCATATGATCCAGCAATCACATTCCTTGGTATTTACCCAGATGAATGGGTAAATGTCCACACAATGGACACATTCATAACATGAATGTGTTATGTCCACAGAAAAACCTGCACATGGATTTTTATAGCAGCTTTATTCATAACTGCCCAAACTTGGAAGCCACCAATGTGTCCTTCAGTAGGTGAATGGATAAATACACTGTGGGACATCCAGACAATGGAATATTATTCAGCTCTAAAAGGAAATGAGCTCTCAAGTCATAAAAAGACATGGAGGAAACCTAAGTGCATATTAGTAAGTGAAAGAAGCCACTCTGAAAAGGCTACACACTGTATGATTCCAACTACATGAGATTCTGGAAAAGACAAACTTATGAAAACAATAAAAAGATCAGTGGTTGCTAGGGGTTAGGAAGGAGGGAAGGATGAATAGGCACAACATAGGGGAATTTAAAGGCAATAAAGCTGTTCTGTATGATACTACAATAGTGGATACATGTTATTACACATTCGTCAAAACCCATGGAATGTAAAACACCAAGAGTGAACCCTCATGTAAACTATGGACTTTGGGTGATTATGATGTGTCAATGTAGGTTTATCACTTGTAACAAATGTCTGACGCTGGTGCAGGATATTGATGGCGGGAGGTTGTGTGTGTGTAGGGGCAGGAGTTATATAAGAAATCTCTGTTCTTTCCATTCAATTTTGCCGTGAACCTAAAACTTCTCTAAAAATGTAGTTTATTAATTAATAAAAAAGCTAAACCATAGCAATAACAAAAACCCCTATTAGTTTGAGTTAACTTAAGTAGGGAAGTGAGATGTGGTGGAAGACTGTGGTTCAAGGAATCAAGTACGAGCTTCACGCCTGGCCTCCACTAGTAACTTTCTATGATACAGAGTTAAAGATACAACCTTTCTGTGCAATCCTTTCCTTATCTAACCTGTTAGTCAAAGTGCTATCCCACATTTGAGGGTCATCATTATAAAGGTCAAGTTAAATGCTATGTGTGATGAGGATTAACTTCAGGGAAAATAATGGTGTTTAATTAATAAAGTGCATAATGATTGTGAACAATTGGCACACTGAATGGCTTTCAGTGGAAGCTGGATCTTACGCAGTATCTAACGAAATTTGCACTTAGGTAAGTTATCTAACATCTCAGTTATTGAACAATTTTCTCAGATATAAAATGATAATATTGGTCTAGATGATCTTAACATTCCTTCTCACTCTATGATCCTATGAATTCCCAAAGCTTCAGAACTTCATTAAAGTAACCTACTGTTATTCCAGTTAAAATTCAGGAATCCTCTCAGAGTACACTCTAGTGCCATATAAGCCAGAGCCACCAGACTCTTCCAGAGTTTAGGCTATTGTCTGGTTTTAGACACGACATCACTGTCACAGTGTGGTATCAGCACGTGGCACATGGCACTTTTTGACAGAGTAAGAACTCCAGACATCTAGTGACAACCTTGGAGCAATAACCTGACATTTGACCACCAACTGCTTTGAAATATTTATTATCCTCCAAAGATTTTTAACTAAAAGCCAGGAGTAAAATAATCACCAAGAAAATAGAACACAAAATTTATTTATTTTTATTTTGTTTCCTAATTATAATTTGTTCTTTGGGTATTTACCAGAGATGATGTTTCCTGACAGTGAGTATAGCAGAAGATTAAAAAATAACAGATAGATTTTCTGCTGCCACCTCTGATTAACTGCTGAACCTATGTTCTGAATTTAGGCATCAGATTTCTCATTCACTCATATATTCCAGACAAATCTTAGTAGGGTCTTCTGAGTTGTAGATAGAAACATGAATCACACAGTTTTTGCTCTCAAGAGCTGATAGTGTAGTGAGGATGATGGGAAAGGTAAGCACACATGAATAACGGTGACATTAGCAAACAGAGGTAGAGCATTTAATTCTTTCTAAGTGACTAGGTCTGGGATTCAAAGGGGAGCAGATATTGCCACTGGGCTGTAAAGAATGAAGATAAGTTTTGTAGTCTGAAAAGTGGGTGTGTTTCCGGACAGAATGAATGAGTCGGAACATACAAATAGTGGCTGCCATTTGTTGGATACCGGTTATCTGCCAAGCACTTTTCCCAAATGATTTCTGATTTTATTAACATCATGATTATTATTTCCATTTTTTTGACCAGTATCATGAGTTTCAAAGAGGTCATGCCACTCAGCCAGTCATGCAGTTGAAAGTGGCTGAGATTAGATTTGAACCTGGGTACATCTGACTGGCTTCAAGCTTATATATTTCCAAAACACCACACTGCCTCTCTCTCTACATGATTGTCAATTTTCCTTCCAGCTGTAGACTCTAACCTTTTAAATTTCCAACATGCAGAAACATCATGAAAGCTACAATGCACAAGCGTGGATCACTGCCATCGTTGTTGAATACCATACTCTTCCTGTATTGCAACACTTCATTTATGCTGCATCTGTGGGATTTAAAGCACCATACTGGGAGCCTGGAGGTTTAGGGTGTTGACTGCATCTTTAAATAGACACAGAATAGATTATACAAGGAGGCTTTTCACTAAATGTTTTTATGGTTATATGCATATGTGTATCTATCTCTCTAGTTAATTTAGTATTCATCCAGCATCCAGAGTGAGGGCCATTAAAGCTATTGTCTCTTCCATGAATTTACCAATTAAAAACAGCCATTTTGTGACACCCAGCTAGCTAATGAATAAATGTTTGAGATGTATACAACTGGCTTCAGCTCCTGTCCTAGTCAAGTTGATTACTTCCTAGTTGGGCAGTAATTATAGGATTTTGGTAAACAGCATGCCTTCTGGATTTAGAAATACCTAGGTTTTAATCCCAGTTCTGCCATTTAAAAAATATGTAACCTGAGACAACTAAATTAGCTTCCAAAAGCCTGATCTGTGAATTGGAAATAATCTTTATCTCATTTGACTATTGTGAGAATTAAATAATAATATATCCAGTGTACATGGCACATGGTAAAGTCTCAAAAAATTTAATTCTAACTGTAAAAAATAGCTACTACTATTGATTATTATGCGAATAAATGCAATGTCTAAAATTAGCCTTCTCCGTATATATCTAGGTAACTTTCTGTTAACAAAAGTGCAATTACTTAACCAAATATTTACTTAATGGTCACCACTGTTAAAATTCAAAACATTATGTAGTAAAAATAGTATTTTCAAGGGGCCGGCCCAGTGGCATAGTGATTAAGTTCACGTGCTCCAGCTCGGTGGCCTGGGGTTCCCAGGTTCAGACCCCGGGCGCGGACCAACACACCACTTGTCAAGCCATGCTGTGGCAGCGTTCCACATAAAGTAGAGGAAGATGGGCACGGATGTTAGGCCAGGGCTAATCTTCCTCGGTAAAAAGAGGAGGATTGGCAATGAATGTTAGCTCAAGGCTAGTCTTGAGGGAAAAAAATAGCATTTTCACTGCTTTGAAAGAACTTGAAATCTGGAGAAGTAAAACTCCTTGTGTCAAAAACCACACAAAGTAATTAGAGACCAAGAAAAACAATAAAAATAAAAGCTCATCATGCTCTCTGGAATATCATCTCCATAAGGGTTGATATTTTTTACGTATTTGTTCACTGATCTCCTCCAAGCACAAGAAACGACATCGGGCACATAATAGGTACTCAAAAACTGTGTATATATATATATGCAAATTAATAAATTAATCAAGGGCTGTGTGCCTGCTGAATTTCAGGCTAAATTGCAACATGAGTCAGATGAAAAAAGGAATCATTAGGGTAATTGTTATGAAAAGCTTTATGGAGAGGAGGACTTGAGCTGGACTGTGGAGAATAAATAACACTTAGGGAAAAAGAAAGGAGAAGGCATTACAGGCCAGGCCAGGGCAACTCCAGGACTGCCTTCCTCCAGTGGGTGAAGACTCAGTAGTGACATATGTAACAAAAGGGGTTCACATTCTTACCTTTGTTAGAAACAAACAGAAGAGAGAACCAAAAAAGAAATTAAAAGAAAAGAGCAGAGTACATTATATGGATTGTTTTTTTGTTTTTCTGAAAAATTTTCGGAAAAAATTCAGATAATAATTAGGCATTGCAAAACCACTGGAGTTTGTAAACTTCTAGTGGGCATGGAATCAGTTCCAGTCTAAACGTTGTCTCTTAGCATATGTATAACTTCGGATAAGTCACTTTCTATAGATAACCCGCAGTTTCAACTGGAAAATGGGGTCATTACACGTATATACATATTTTTAATATTTTATTTATTTATTTTTTTGTGTGTGAGGAGATCGGCCCTATGCTAACATCTGCCAATCCTCCTCTTTTTTTTTTTTTTTTTTTTGCTGAAGAAGACTTGCCCGGGGCTAACATCCGTGCCCATCTTCCTCCACTTTATATGGGACACCGCCACAGCATGGCTTGACAAGTGGTGTGTCGGTGCATGCCGGGGATCTGAACCGGCAAACCGTGGGCCACCGCAGCCCAGCGCGCACACTTAACTGCTTGTGCCACTGGGTCGGCCCAACTGCACTCTTTTTTTTTTTTTGTGAGGAAGATCAGCCCTGAGCTAACATCTGATGACAATCTGCCTCTTTTTTTCTGAGGAAGACTGGCCCTGAGCTAATATCAGTGCCCATTTTCCTCTACTTTATATGGGACACCGCCACAACATGGCTCAACAAGCAGTGTGTCGGTGCGCGCTCAGGATCCGAAAAAGCAAACCCCAGGCCGCCACAGCGGAGCATGCGCACTTAACCACTTGCGCCACCTGGCTGGCCCCCATTACACATATTTTAGAGGATTTTTATGGAAATTTATCAAGATAATGCTTTTAAGTGCCTAGAAAAGACCATGGGATCATAGTGCACAATCAGTAAGTGGTAGCTCTTATTGTTCCTTATAGAGATGTTCTGTTGATTTAACGACACCACTTTCATATAATATTTTCGTCATACTGGAATCACTCCATAGTACATAAATACATTTGATACCACCTTGATGTTAAAGTCACCATAAAAACTTTTGTTTTGCAATCAGAAATGACATACTCTAAATGAAATCATGTTTTATTTACTTTGAAACTTCGTTAATTAATTCTTATGGTTATCCATTCATTCAATATTTTTAAGCATCTACAATGTGCTAAATAATTTCTATAATGTCACATAGGATACAAAGATGAAGTAGCTAACAATCTAATTCAGAACTGAAGCAGCAAACGAGTAAAATACTAGCTAGAATACAACGTGCTACATGCTCTTATAGTAGTATGTATGTGTTAACATGGAGATAAAGAAAAAAGCGATTCTGGGGATTCACAGGGTTTTAGTATTTGAGCTAAGTCATGAAAGATGAATAAGGGACAAGCTCTGGCCTCATGGGTGAGTACCTGTGCAGTCACACAGGACCTTGTATTCAGAAGGACTTCATGCATGATTTAATGTCCTGCTATCATTGTCTTAAAATTCTTAACAATTTTATCTCTTAACTTGTGTTTTGTAAGTGAAGTCTATGAGACAATGAAGAATGTGTATGAGCAGAGGAGATGTTTAAAATATATGTGTTCACTGTTCATAGCCACCTCATTCACATATGGCATTGGAGATGACCCACGAACACAGAATTCCTGCGGATCCACTGTTTGTGGGAGTTCAAGGGGACTCAAGGGGGGCACAAATTACATATGTTATGTCTATGATTAAGTGGAGGAACTGACAGCCCCCAGAGGCTGTATATTCCATTGGAACTAGGACTTGCTTTCAACTTAGAAAGAAGGTAATAGCATAATTTGGTTGACTAAAGTTCCCAATCTTATCTTTTCTTAACCGTGTTACTTGCCTATATTAGCCAATCACTTATGCTGAAATGAAAATACAGAAGGAAAGGAAAAGATAAAGCAACTCATAGTTTCTTTTCCTTTTTTTTGTCCTTACTCATCAGTAAGCTGAAGGTAGAATGTTGGTAGAATGTGTGTGAAATAAAAATAGATGAGATAGAGCAAAAGAAACAATCAACAAAATGAAAAGACAACTTACAGAATGGGAAAAATATTTGCAAATCAGATATTTGATAAGGAGTTTATATCCAAATTATATAAAGAAATCATACAACTCAATAGCCAAGAACAAGTACTCCACTAGAAAATGGGCAAAGGACCTGAATAGATATTTTTCCAAAGAAGATACACAAATGGCCAACAGGTATATGAAAAGGTGCTCAATATCACTAATCATCAGGGAAATGCAAATCAAAACCACAGTGAGCTATCACCTAATATCTGTTAGAATAGATCTGATCAAAAAGACAAGAGATAACAAGTGTTGATGAAGATGTAGAGAAAAGAGAACCCTTGTGCACTGTTGGTGGGAATGTAAATTGGTACCACCACTATGGAAAACAGTAAAGAAGTTCTTCAAAAAATTAAAAATAGAATTACCAGATTGTCATTGGAGGAAGTCAAGATGGCAGCGTAGGCAGACTCTGAACTCGCCTCCTCCGGTAGACACAGCCAATTTACAACTACTCTTGGAAAATTTACCCCTGAGACAGAACTGAAAACTGGATAAGAGGAACTCCTGCAACAACGGACAATCCTAATTGAGGTAGAAGAGGCAGAAACTCCCTTCTGGAGAGGAAAAACGCCACCTTAACAAGCCATAGCACCTCACGGGCGCGCGGGAGCAGCCCAAAGGTATGCAGCCCTCCCTGGAGGAGCGGGGCCCTGAGCCAGGGAACGCCCCCCCTGTGGGCATTTTGTGGACCCAACACAATCCAGACGAGTGGCGTAATATCTGACTTTGCCTGCTGCTAAAACATTGGGGAATACTCCCAGAAAACCTGGTTCACAAATAAATTAAAACTGGCTCTTAAAGGGCCCATGTGCAAACACACCCGTTTCAGAAAGCAACCTAAAATCACCAGAAAGAAACGTGCACAGTGCTTTGGTGAAGAGCAACTCACCTAATAGGCTCTGACTGCATCTCGGTGAGAGGTGAGACCTCTCCAGGGACAGGGACATTGGCGGCAGCCATTGTTGTGGCCTGGTGTGGGCGTGCTGACACAGACGCCATTGGAGTTCTCCCTGAGGCCTGCTAGCCCAGGGTCTGCCCCACCCGCTAGAGCACCAATTTAATCCAGCTCAGCCAGGGCAGGCAGCCCACCCTAGAGACTGGCCCCACCCAACAACAAGCCCTCAGGCAACTTGTGGGCCTGCATAGCGTGGTGACTGGATTCTCTGCAGCCTGGCAACTGAGCCAACTTTAGTGGGGCAGGGTGTGCACAAGGAGCAGGTTGAGAGAGTGGGGCGATGGTGGAGTGTGTGGGGCTCCCGCCGTGGAGAGACTGGGTCTGCTTCGGGAGATGGGGGTGCACACATGGGGCAGGACTGTGTTGACTGTGTGTGTGGACCTGTGGGTGGCAGGGCTTGTCAGCTGAAGAAGATTTGTGCTTCTCAAAGACCCACATAGGGGGTTTGTCCCACCTTCCAAAGCCTGACACAATTGGGTGCTCCCGTGCCTGAGGCCAGCTCCACCCAGCTGCAATCCTCAGAGAGCTGACAAGAGACCTAAAGGCTGGAGGCTTATAGCAATTGTAAGGCCCTGAGCCTAACAACCTGCCACGCTGGGGGCCTACTCACTTAAAAGAAATACTGCAACATAAATGTGGTATTAGTACTTGCAGCCAACTGCCAACTGTGCTGGGGCTCCCCACACCTCATAAAGAGACTGAAGGGCCCACAACAACTACAAGCAGCTGAGCATTACAACAGCTGGCCAGGAGCATAACTCGCCCTCCCTGGGCGCCACAGGGAGAGCAAACAGGCCACAACAGAAGGACACACGTAGCCCACATAGGGGTCACCCCTGGAACATTGAGAACTGAGGGAAGCACACTGCAGGCCTCCTAAGCCATCACTTACATAAAGTCACCTATCCAAGAGCAGGAGACGTAGCTGACCTACCTAATACGTAGACACAAGCACAGGGAAAGAGGCAAAATGAGGTGGCAAAGGAATACATTCCAAGTAAGGGAACAGGACAAAACCCCAGAAAAGGAACTAAGTGAAACAGAAATGAGCAACCTACCCGACAGGGAGTTTAAAATAAGAGTGTTAAGGATGCTCACTGATGTGGGGAGAAGAATAGATGAACTCAGTGAGAATGTCAACAAAGAAATGGAAGATATAAAAAAGAACCACTCAGAGATGAGGAATACGATACTGGAGATGAAAAATTCACTAGAGGGACGCAAAAACAGAGTAGAGGATACAGAAGAACGGATCTGCGAGCTGGACGAAAGACTAGAAGAAATTACCCAAGGTGAACAGGTAAAAGAGAAAAAGAGTGAGGACAGTCTAAGGGACCTCTGGGACAACATCAAGCGCACTAACATCCATGTTATAGGTGTCCCGGAAGGAGAAGAGTGAGACAAAGGGGCAGAGAATCTATTTCAAGAAATAATAGATGAAAATTTCCCTAACCTAAGAAAGGAAACAGACATCCAGGTATAGGGATCACAGAGAGCCCCAAACAAGATAAACCCAAACAGGCCCACACCAAGACACACCATAATCAAAATGTCCAGAATTAGAGATAAAGAGAGAATCCTAAAAGCCGCAAGAGAAAGTCAAGTTACATACAAAGGAAACCCCATAATGCTATCAGCTGACTTCTCAGCAGAAACCTTACAGGCTAGAAGAGAATGGCATGATATATTTAAAGTCCTAAAAAGAAAAAACTTACAGCCAAGAATACTCTACCCAGCAAGGTTATCATTCAAAATGGAAGGAGAGATCAAAAATTTTCCAGACAAGCAAAAATTAAAGGAGTTTGTCACCAAGAAACCAGTGCCACAAGAAATGTTAAAGGGACTGATTTAAGGGGAAAAGAGAAGACCACAAATAGGAAAAATTATCTATTTCCATGATAAGAGGGTAATGGATACAAAAGCGCAAAAAAGAGGTTAAATATGATATCAAAAACATAAAAGGAGGGAGGAGGGGAGTTAAAGAGTAGAGCTTTCAGACAGAGGTCAAACTAAAGAGACCATCAATTCTGTATAGAAGAAGAAAGGAACAGAGAAGGACTACTAAAACACTGAGGAAAAAAAAGTTAAAAAATGGCAGTAAGTACATACTTATCAATAGCTACTTTAAAGGTCAATGGACTAAATGCTCCAATTAAAAGGCATAGGGCGGCTGATTGGATAACAAAACAAAACACATATATATGCTGCATACAAGAGACGTACTTCAGACCTAAAGACACTCACAAACTGAAAGTGAAGGGATGGAAAAAGATACTCCACGCAAATGGCAATGAAGAGAAAGCTGGGGTAGCAGTACTCATATCAGACAAAATAGACTTTAAAACAAAAACTGTAAAAAGAGACAAAGAAGGGCATTACATAATGATCAAGGGAACAATCCAACAAGAGGATATAACACTTGTAAATATCTACGCACCCAATGTAGGTGCACCTAAATATATAAAGCAATTATTAACAGACATAAAAACAGAAATAGACAGTAACACAATAATAGTAGGGGACTTTAACACTCCACTTACACCAATGGATAGATCATCCAAACAGAAGATGAATAAGGAAACATTGGCGTTAAATGACACACTAGAACAGATGGACCTAGTAGATATATACAGAGCATTCCATCCCCAAACTGAACAATATACGTTCTTTTCAAATGCACGTGGAACATTCTCCAGGATTGATCACATATTAGGCCACAAAATAAGTCTCCATAAATTTAAGAAGATTGAAATAATACCAAGCATCTTTTCTGGCCACAACAGTATGAAACTGGAAATCAACTATAGGAAGAAAATCAGAAAAGCCACAAATACGTGGAGATTAAACAAAATGCTACTGAACAACGACTGGGTCAATGAATAAATCAAAGAAGAAATCAAAAAATACCTGGAGACAAATGAAAATGAAAATACGACACGCCAGAATTTATGGGATACAGCAAAAGTGGTTCTAAGAGGGAAGATTATAGCAATATAGGCCTATCTCAACAAACAAGAAAAATCTGAAATAAACAATTTAACAAAGGACCTAAAGGAACTGGAAAAAGAAGAACAAACAAAGCCCCAAATCAGTAGAAGAAGGGAAATAATAAAAATCAGAGCAGAAATAAATGAAATAGAGACTAAAAAAAATAGAAAAAATTAATAAAACCAAGAACTGGTTCTTTGAAAAGATCAAAAAAATTGACAAACCTTTAGCTAGACTCACCAAGAAAAAAAGAGAGAAGGCACAAATAAGTAAAATCAGAAATGAAAAAAGAGAAATTACAACAGACTAGAAATAGAAAATATTATAAGAGAATACTATGAAAAGCTATATGCCAACCAATTCGACAATCTGGAAGAAATGGATAAATTTTTAGAATCATACAACCTTGCAAAACTAGATCAAGAAGAAGTAGAGAATTTGAATAGACCAATCACCAGTAAGGTGATCGAAACAGTAATCACAAACCTCCCCAAAAGTAAAAGTCCAGGACCAGACGGCTTCCCTGGTGAATTCTACCAAACATTCAAAGAAGATTTAATACTTATCCTTCATAAACTCTTCCAAAAAATTGAGGGGGGGGGGAAGCTCCCTAACCCATTCTATGAAGCCGACATTACCCTGATACCAAACCCAGACAGGGACAACACAAAAAAAGAAAATTACAGGCCAATATCACTGATGAACATCGATGCAAAAATCCTCAACAAAATACTACCAAATCGCGTACAACAATACGTTAAAAGGATTATACACCATGATCAAGTGGCATTTATTCCAGGTACGCAGGTATGATTCAATATTCGCAAATCAATCAACGTAATACACCACATTAATAAAATGAAGAATAAAAATCACATGATTATCTCAATAGATGCAGAGAAAACATTTGACAAGATATAGCATCCATTTATGATAAAAACTCTGAATAAAATGGGGATAGAAGGAAAGTACGTCAACATAATGAAGGCCATATATGACAAACCCACAGCTAATATCATCCTCAATAGTGAAAAACTGAAAGCTATTCCTCTAAGAACAGGAACCAGACAAGGATGCCCACTGTCACCACTCCTACTTAACCTAGTACTGGAAGTCCTAGCCAGAGCAATCAGGCAAGAGAAAGAAATAAAAGGGATCCAAATTGGAAAAGAAGAAGTGAAACTGTCACCTTTTGCAGATGACATGATTTTATATATAGAAAACCCTAAAGAATCCACCAGAAAACTTTTAGAAGTAATAAAGGAATACGGTAAAGTTGCAGGATACAAAATCAACATACAAAAATCAGTTGCATTTCTGTACACTAACAACAAAGTAGCAGAAAGAGAAATTAAGAATACAATCCCATTTACAATTGCAACAAAAAGAATAAAATACCTAGGAATAAACTTAACCAAAGAAGTGACAGATCTGTACACCGAAAACTATAAAACAGTGCTGAAAGAAATTGAAGAAGACACAAAGAAATGGAAAGATATTCCGTGCTCTTGGACTGTAAGAATTAACATAGTTAAGATGTCCATACTTCCTAAAGCAGTCTATAGATTCAATGCAATCCCTATCAAAGTTCCAACAACATTTTTCACAGAAATAGAACAAAGAATCCTAAAATTTATACGGAACAACAAAAGACCCCGAATAGCTAAAGGAATCCTGAGAAAAAAGAACAAAGCTGGAGGTATCACACTCCCTGATTTCAAAATATACTACAAAGCTATAGAAACCAAAACAGCATGGTACTGGCACAAAAACAGACACACAGATCAATGGAATAGAATCGAAAGCCCAGAAATAAACCCACACATCTATGGACAGCTAATCTTGGCAAAGGAGCCACGAACAACGCAAGACCCATTTTGGAGCTCAGCGGCTGTGGGACCGTTGGTCGCCAATGCCCCTGCTCTTAGAGGTCTGCCAGGCACATTGTCACAGCTGCCACACGAAGTAGCTAAAGAGTTTCATGCATGCTGGCTTTGAAGATCCTGCAACTGTACTCAACGTTAGTGTACTTAAAAATCAACAATGGTAGTAATTAAACGACAGATCCTTGGGTCCCTGTCTCTGAATTTTAATTTTTAATATGCACCTCAGGTAATTCTGATATAGTGGAACAGCATAAAACCGCAGTTTTGGAAGGCTTTTTTCCTTATGATTATAAGGTTATTTTAATCACCCTGGCTCCTTAGGGCTGATATTATATATACCTGTAAAAACAATAGGACTGATTGTCAGGATTGATACAGGGAAAGAAAACAACAGTAAAACCTGGCTTATTATTGGAGTCATTACGTTCTTATGGCGTGAGTGTGTCTTCCGTCTGTGTCTAACCACATTTATTTCAACCTGATTTGCATTGTATGTATCAGGGCAGCACTCCCAGTAAGTTAGTTTCATTTCACTTTTGTTTTTTTTACAGTTTCCTTCCTTCTTTTCAATAATCTTGTTGTAGCTACTTCTTTTATTGTTTTCATGCCATTTATTTTGTCAACATCTCTAGTACTTCTCCTTTTCTATTTTCAAAGTCACCATCATAATCCAATTGTATAACAAAAGAGAAAAAAAAATTCTTACAGTTATCTTGTTAATGGTCTTCCGATTTTCAAGATTTTTGTTTCCTCTAGTTCAGCTCACAGAAGAGCTTTCTTAATATCTAAACTGGATCATTGAAATCTCCTACTTAATATCTTTGCCTGTTAAACAAAAAGTTCAAACTCTACACTGGCGTTCTAGGTCCCTTATAATCTACTTGGCATATATACTTCAACATTTCTTAATGTGTGTCCTATAGAAACTATATAATAAAGTTTATTATGGTCTGTAGTCAGACAAATTTGGGAAATGATGGGTCGAACAAAAGTCAACAGCTTAATTTATTTAAGGCTTCAGCTCCTTTAATATGCTAATGTGCAAGTGAATTTTTATGAGAGATATACAATAAGACGTGTTTCGAGACTAGTGGTCCACAGAAAATACTTTTCTGAAAATCAATCTGTTCGTATTTTTTGCCCTTCCCCACAGGAACCAGGGCCTTCAAAAGCATGTCCTCTGCACATCTGAGTTCATTATCATGCCTGCATGTTTACTAGGCTCTTCCTCTATCCTGATTCAAGTATATTTTTTAATACAAGATTGACCTTGAAATAAGATGTGACTTGAAGTTTTTGACACAACATAGACTCATCAGGCTTTCTCTCCTCTTTATATTTCTGTGTTCTGTTACTTTGAGAAGTCTTTTGAAAATTACTAGGCAACAATGACATTGACTTGGTTCTTTATTGACCATTTCATTTATAGTCAAAGAATGTTGCCTCTTGATTCTATTACATTTAGCACTTTTCTAATTGGTTCACTAGGTTAATTCGTGCCTCCCCTAGAAGACAGTGCATATTTCAACAGCAGGTTTATAATTTGTTTATGTTTACTATAGTACCCAGCAGAATGTAATGTGCTATGTATGAGTCGGGTATGCTGAGCTGAAAAGTAGTGGTAGGGGGCAGGGCCTGGGAGGATTCAGGAATCAGAAATGTAAGCAGAGGAACTCAGAAGTTGAGATTTTGGGATGCAAAATCTAGCTAAGCAGAAAGGGGAACTGCAATAGAATGATGAGTCTGAAGTGTGCAACGGATTGCACGAATGCCTTTTTAATGTCACTTGGCTAGCTTCAACTTGCATTGCATTATGAAGTCTTTCACTGTTCATAGACATTCACTAATTGCAACATTTAGAAAATAGACTTTTCTCTATAATAACCCCAAATATTTCAAGGCAATGTAGCCTCATGAAGTACCAAAGCCCATCACAACTTAATTTCTCCCAGACATGGCCTGTCTCTGTGTATGCTCACAAACATACAGTTTGTGTTTTTAATATATCATATAAAGATACAATCTTCATCCATTTAAAGTAGTTGTAAAATATTGTGCCTGGGGATGTGCAGGGGCTGGAGGGAGAGTACCAAGTACTAAGAGAGTACTAAGATAAGATAAACTAAGGGAGAGTACTAAAAAAGTTTTTAAATTGAGAAGTTGTATGTGAAATAAAAAGGCTAACACGTACTTGACCAATGTATTTCTTTTGAAAATGGAAACTAGAAATTATTACAACTTCAATGTGTTATCCCCATAATAGCCCAGCTGATAACACCAGAGTCTATGTGTTAAGAGTCTCAAATAAAGGTGAAGCAAAAGTCCCTTAGAATGACTTGTAAGTGAGGACTTCTATATAACTGACAGTTCTGAACACAGTGAAGTGTCAATATTGTACACTTCAGCTTATTTGATTCAAGAGGCTAAGTCTTTACTAAGAAGACTGATAGATAATCTCCAAAAGATTTTCTTTAAAAAATAGAGACACATTTGATTTGTGAATTAGAAGAGACTACCTGGAATAAGCTCACATAAACTCTATGTAAAATGTTATGGGTAGGATGAGGTTAAGAATGTGGTATGTGACAGGGAACACAGTTCCAGTTTCTATTTTCTACTCGTCCCCCATTCCCTAAATGTATTCATATCCATCCACTGGACACAATTGACGGTGGAAGAGAGAAAGAGTAGTCAGAGCCTAAGACCAGCTGTGGTTGATGGGGGCTATAGCTCATCCCGCTACTCTATCTGTTCTGCTCACAAGGAAGGTCTCTAATGAGCTGGGCTGAACCATTTGGAGAACTCCTTTTCTCTAAACTGAAAATGGTGAAAGCCAGTAATAAAAGTCCATTGAAAGGTCTTTCTTGCCTAAGGCCTCACCCAAATTTTGAATCTCATCCCTCTCATAATGAAGAGAAACTTGTCAGGATCCGGTAGCGAGTTCGAAGAGGAAGGAAATGCTAGTGGTAGAGCTTTTGTTTCTCAACACAGTCTTATGTATTTCCTTTCTGGTAAGGCTCTACTTCTAGAAACTGTGACCAAATCAATAACTTTGATCTCGATCAATGGATGAGAGAACTCTGGGCAGTGCTATGACGTCCTTTGCTCTGGGCTCCTCCTTGTAAATGAAATGAGGAGGGCAGCAGAGAGAAAGGGGAGCACTGATCTCCCTTTCTACAGAGGGTAGCACTGCATAAAAATGAAGTATGATTTTATTGAAACTGTTCTTATAATCATCCAGTTATTTTCCTATAGAATTCTTGTAAACAGTTGAAGCAAATCATAGCAACTTAAATTAACACTTTTATACTGTATTTTTGTCACTAAAAAGTATTCATGTGTATGAAGTTCTAAGACAGTCTATGGTGTTCTACTGCATATAAATCCTTTTCTTCATAAAGACAGAGAGACAGACAGACAGACAGACAGAAAGAGCAAGCTTCTATACACAGAGGGTTGAAAAAAATAACTGGGAGAATGAATTGTTATAAGTTTAATTAGTATCTTAAACATTATGGTATTTAGGGTAAAATAAAATCTTTGAATAAGTATCAGACCATGAAATAGAGCCTCTTAGGTGTGTAGCTGTTTCTAATTCACACAGAGTACCAAGGGTCTGGATGTCATCAAATATGAGACCAAGGGTCTCAGTCATACTATGACCTCAACAGCATGTGTTTGGCTTGAGGAGGATGGGTGGACACTTATGCCTCATATTCTCCTGAGAAAGAACCAAGCCTGTTAAAATACTTACACAGACCCAATCTCCTATTTTCCCTTTGGACCCTCCACAGTGCCTCTTAAAGTCCCAGGCTCAAGTTTGTTCAGGACTCAAAAGAACTTTCAATGGAGGCTAACTTTGGGCCTTAAATGAAATTGTACTACTTCAACCTACAGAGAAATTGGCCCTCAGATCTCTGGCATTTTGAGAAGCAGGCAAGTCTTCAGAGTTGTTGCAGATATGTAATAATAGTAATAATTAACATTTATGTTTCACTGACTATGTGTCATGTTCTTTAGATAAAACAAATGATTTAAGCCTCACAACAACACAATGCAATAAATACCATGATAATCATTATGTTCCAGTTGAATAAAGTGGTCAAAGGGCTTGCAAAAGTTGGTCAGGTTCACATTGCTAGGCAGGGAAAGAGGGAGAGTTTGAACTCACAGTGCATTCTTTGCTCTTAAGCACTATGATATGCTGCCTCATAGATGGTGCAAACCATGACAAACCAATGGGTCGATAATTTCTGGACTCTGTTCACAAGAGGACACAGCTCAGAAGAAGGTCGTGGGGTTAATGGCTGCTGAGGACATTAGCCACTGCTCCATTAATTATACATGTGGAGAAGCAATACATGAACTAGTTTTGCTACAGCAGATTTTTCCCTTGGAAGAGTGATAGGACATAAATTTCGAGAAATAGGTAGAGGCCATAGTTGAGACCTGTTTTTGTCATGCTAAAGTGTTTGAACTTCATCTATTAGATCATGAGGAATAATTAAATAAAGATTCTGTAGAGTGGTAGCTGCAATTTGGTCAGAATCAGAAGATAAATCTCTGTTGGGAAAATCTCTGAGGGAAAACTGAAGGTGAGAGCAACTAGTTTGAAAGTTGTCAATGTAAATCAGGGATTAAGTGATGCAAGTCGGCACTACAGTTATCAGGAGAGAAAAGCAAAAGAAATACCAGGTGTGTAAGCTATCATGAAGGAAATATTAGATTTATTTTCCACAAGTCAATGACCCAAATAAACTATGCTCGATTTCCACATCAGTTAAAAGTCAAGTGATGAATGGTGCTATTTGTAACTCAACTTTTGGAAACGTGGTGAAAATCCAGAGAAGTACACACTCTCCTCTCCCCTTGTTCAATTCCTGGTTTGAAGCCTGCTCTATCCCCAGCTGTACTAATCTCTCCAAGAATACCTTTCATAGATCTGTGGTTAAATCATTCTAAAAGGGTTTAGCCAAGTATGATGAAAGAGGTCACATTGTGTAAATCACTCAAAGTCTTGGCTTCATCCCTTTTCCCCGAATGTCTAATTTTTTTGAGAGGCCATGGGAAAAACAATGTGAAGGATGCCTTCATATTTATCTGCAAGACTATATTAAAGCACATTAATTCAGTCCTCGAGAGTGCATTTCCCTCAAATGATCAGTTAGAGTTTACATCTGTGTTCAGTGAACCTGAATATATGCTGACCTCGCTCAACACCCATCAATTCCCGCTACAGCCTGGGAGCTACCCTCTTTATGCTGCTTTTGCCTCCTTGCCAGCCCCAGGAGTGGAATATCTGCCAAGCATCATCTTCTTCACTTGTTTTTAGCTGCTTTCTTGCTATGTCTGTGTTACAAGGCATCTGGAAAGGCCAACACTTCAGTCTGAACCAACGCTGACTACTGTGGTCATTGACATAAAAGTCATTTGGCCTCTGCCACTATCACTGATATAAACATGTCTCTCATGTTCCTTTCTATTCCTTGGACTTTCGTAAAACCAAGCACTTTTCTAGGGCTGCTAGTTCTTTTCCTTCTTGGGAATGGTGGTTGGGATTAGGTCTAATATTGCCAACCTAAAATCTATTAATAAGTCCATATTTCTCTTAAACAAACAACCTACATTTTAACAGAAACCGTGAGGCCCTTTATGATCTTGCTACTGCTTAGCTTACCAGCGCCGTCTAGTTGTAAGGAAGTGTTTGCAATTCTGATAAATCCCCATGGTCTTGCTCACTTCTGGCATGTAGCATGTGCTGTTTCTCTACACAGATCTTTTTTTCTTCCATTCTCTTTGATGGCTTTACTGCTGTGGTTCAATATATTTTAACGTAGATATTGCTTCCCCCGAGAAGATGTCCCTGCCCACCAAGACTTCTATTCCCATCCTTCTTCTGTACTTTCATAGCAATGCGTCCTTATAGGCAATAAAGAGCTCTAAAACTTGGCATCAAGAATTTCATAGACCTGAGTTCAAATCTAAATATTGCCACTCACTAGCTATGGAAACTAGGAAAGCTTCTTTATCTCTCTGAGATTTATCTTCTGTAAATTTACAAGACTAATCCCTACAGGGTAGATGTACGGTACCAGTTAAATGGAATACAGATATAAAAACTATGCACGGTTCCTAGAGCTGTGATTTTTAAGTAGCATTCTGTCACTCTCTTTTTAACGAATGTAGGCAACCCTAGTGTGGTCTGGCAATAAACCTCAGCTCCTCCTAGCACAACCTCTCTGCTGAATCACAGCTCCTTGATGCTGAGGCATATATAGCCCAAATCCTTTAGAGAGACGTTCAACCAGGAGAAGCAAACGGAGTTCCTGCATTTGAACATCTCTGATTGCCCAAGTCCTCACCTCTAAGGTGGAAACTTTGTCAGCACAGCCCAAACCTATTCAGAGAACAAGAAGCCATAAGTTTTCAGGGTGCCATGAAGGCAATTGCTTACGCCCCTCTACCAACTGCTTAATTTCACACTCACATAATGTTGTGTTTTATCATAATAGGACCTCTCATCATCCTCCACATACAGAGAGCACATGAGCCAATTATTTGGAACATGTAGATTTGACTTCTACTGCCTTTTTTTTGCCTCCAGGAAGGGAGAAACTCAGCTCTTGAGCAGTCCTGGTAGCCTGTGACTTGTACATGGTTGCCTACAGGATTCCACCTCCTTTGACTTTTTGTCTAAAGAAAGAACCACTAAGGGGCTGAGTAATTTACCAATTGTTTTTCCAATGGAATCTGGGCTAAAATAATACATCACCTTTTTGCAGAAGGCTGTTTCTTCTCCTCATTCTAACATCATTAGATGGAGAGGTTTTTCTACTACCTAAAGACCAGATAAAATTATTTAATGTTGATAAGGTATTTGCTTTACCCAAGTAAGCAAATAATTCTCTTTTGTAGCTGATTAGAGATTTTCTAAAATCAAGCTTGACATAAATATTAGTAAAAAAGAAATCAGCAGTGTATTTGAAATGCTACCAAATTGTTGTGACAAAACTTTTAAGGATACTTTAAATCTAAACATATTATTTACTGTAACGAATTTAAGCGGCAAATAAATATCCATTGCCTCTGCCTTAGAAATAAAATATTTCTCAGATTTATTGATGGAACAAGCCTATCCTGAATTCACCTCAGTAAAGGAAACATTCATTTTCCTATAGCTCATTCTGACAAATTTAGTTCAACAGAATAGATTAGACCTTATTTCCCTTCTAACAACTAACACTATGTGACAGGGCAAACATCACATTCAAAGGTTACTTGTAGTTAAATGCTTCCAACATTTCTCTTTGAGACATAATCTTTTTTTTTTTTGAAGTGTTTTTTTGTTTTTGTTTTTTTTTTTTGTGAGGAGGACCAGCCCTGAGCTAACATCCAATGCCAATCCTCCTCTTTTTTTGCTGAGGAAGACTGGCCCTGGGCTAACATCCATGCCCATCTTCCTCCACTTTATATGGGACGCCGCCACAGCATGGCTTAACAAGCGGTGCGTCGGTGCACACCCGGGATCCGAACCGGCGAACCCCGGGCCGCCGCAGCGGAACGTGTGCACTTAACCGCTTGCGCCACCGGGCCGGCCCCGAGACGTAATCTTTTTATGGGCATTTTCTGAAGTTTTTAGCATTCAGCCTTTTTAAACAGAGATGTGGTGCTGTTATTTTAAAGATTTTATAACAGGAAATGTTACCAAAGTATTCAAGGTATCTTGACAGTGCTGGTGAGTAGAGGCCATCGTGGTATCTCTTCCTATAGCCTCACCGGGTTCTCAGACATGGCTTAATTGCCTGGGCCATATATACTGGTTGCAATAAACTTTAGAGACCTGTTACACTAGATCATAATCTATGTATTTCCTTGACAAAGCACCACCACCAACAAAACCTCAGCCTACAATAACGATATTGAAGAATATAAAGTAATTACTAAAAGGGTAATATAATAGCCAGTTCTTTTCTTATTTTTTTTAAAGTCAGAAAGAAGCAAAATGGTTTAGGTTTAAATTAAACATAAAGAAGTCCTCTTCTGATGATGTGGGTTGGTTGGTAGACACTAGGACAGGTACAAAGGCAGCCTGAGAGCTCCTGCAATGATCTGTATCCTGTCTAAGGTTAGAAATGTGAACTAGATGGTCACTTCATGGTGTTTCAGATTCTACGGGTTAGCTAAGAAAAACCATTCACTACTCCCATTAATTCTTTAAAACACAGGAGACATTTGGGATATGGCATGCTTTCTGCCTAAAAATTTGACTTTTTAAAAGCTAAATGGTCTATGTTCCCCCTCCCACCACTTGCCAACCCACCAGGATGGCCAGGATGGTTTTACAGTGAAAATTATAATTAACTCAAAATGGAAGCAAGAGATAACAAATACATGTTTTCCCTACAGAGAGCCTGCCTTAAGCTAAATTGTAAGAGCCTCTCTCTGTAGCATCCCCATATCCTTTCCTAATGCTACCACTTTCTTCTCCTTGCTGCCCACTATCAACCATCCAAGAGGTTCCCTGTCTAATATAAGCTAGGACATTGATTCTAGCTACAATCTCTGAAAAGCATGAGATCTTTCCTGATTTCATTTTCCATGTGGGAAAACAAAAACAAACATATCTTCCTGGACCCTAACCTCTGAGAATATTGCTTTCAAATAATTAATCTATTAACACAATTTAGTAAGGATGACTCACATGAAAGTCCACTATGGTCTGGTGGAAGGACTGGTTCTAATATCCTTGGAGATCCACCTTCACGTGTGTGTTGGAGAAACCTGGCCCTATCCCAAAGGACTGGCTTCCGTAGAGGGGTTGAGTGTAGCTGGAGACCTAATTACAGTGTCTACCCATCTGTCAGACCGGCAACTCCAAACTGAGTATTTAAGTCAATCAATATTTCATTTTTATTATTTGTGTTTTTAATATCATGTTTTAAAAATACATCTTTATACTCAAGTCATAAAGTTCTATGTTTTCTATTGACCTTTATTTTTTCAATTTGGAGAGATGTTGAAACTCTAATGTTCAATGAATAAAAGAAAGTTACAAGTGATAACTGTAGGACAACGTTTCCAAAATTTAAACAGGCTTTAGTCATATACCACTCACAATCAGTAAAAACACTAAAATACAGTTATGAAGGTAGGTATCAAAACCATGATTGTGGTTGATTCCGAAGCAACAGAGAGGCAACTGGCACAAAGAGAAATGCCACATCGTTTAATTTCTTTCATAAAAATTATTTAAAGAAAACATGACAATATATTAACATTTGCTAATTTCAGATACTGGATAACAGATGTTTATTATATTCTCTGTATTTTTATTTTTTAAAATTCCTATTAAAAATAGTAAAACAAAATATTTAAGAAGTTTGTCTTCTTTAAGTCTGAGCTACTTTCTCCCTGCGCCTGTAGTATGATGAATAACCTGCCCAGAGGAGGTTATATGAAAGCAAAAATCATCGCAATAACAACTATAGCATACCAATGACCGTTTATTAGCACACACTATTTAACAGGTCTCTCAGATTTTGTATGCATTGCATCATTTAATCCAATACTGTGAGGTAAATATTATTATTTTATATGAATTTTTATAGATAAATATATGTTTATAATCATTTTTTTTAATCCAGGAGCAAAATTTAATTGTGAAATTTCCTAGATTGATGAGCACAGAAAGACATTTTATGCACTAGCTAGGGAAAACATAACAAATTCTTTTGAGTCATTTTATTTTGAAAATACTCTCTAGTCATGCCCTATATAAAATAATCAAAATAGAGAGAGTGGAAACTCTGTAAATAAAAGTCAGAATGAATTTTTTTTCTGAAATAGTCAATTAACGTAAAAAATGTAGAGTTGAGTTATATAATTTGGAAAAATAGTTAAGACAGCTGAAGGAAAATCATGTCTATGAGATGAGAACTTCACTTTTAATTTTTTAGAAATTATTTGAGAGAGATAATTTGAAAAGTTCCATGTCTACAATTTTATTTTATTGTCATGATATTCTAAATTTTATTAGAAAAGCTTTCTTTGGGCACACTACTATATTCAACTAAAATTTTATTTTTAATTATATTGTAAATATTATAACTGCATTGTTAACATTAATGACCAATTTTTTCATATTAGAAGTAAAAATACAAGTTCTTTTCTCCATGAACTTTTTAACATACTAGTTATAGGTAATATTCCCATGGTTATGAGCTTATGTTCAAGGTCTATGATTAGAGCCCCTTTGAAACAAGTAGTGATAAATATAGAAAAACCTGAGATCAAAGGTGAGTCAACAGAGAACAAAATCAATAGAGAACAGGATTTTAGAAGCAAATCGCTGCAAGGAAAATCCTTTCAAAGTTCATTAACCGGCAAATTGAAAAGAGCAAAAACGGACCTAATTTCATACTAATTCAAAAAATAGTAATATTTAGTCCTTGCTAATGCAATCAAATGGTGCATTTAGAAAAAAATCTGCTACTTATTTTTAAGGAGTAGACTCACAGTATTATCAGCTATTGAATATGGGACATTATTATGAGGCCAATTTTCAAATGCAATCTATTTACATAAGACAGTCATGTTCATTGCATTGTGCCACTAAATATAGCTAAATCTAACTCTAGGTTCTTTGTCTGTTACATATAATTAGATAATACAGTGACTAAAGTACACATTCTAGCTAAGATCAAGATAAGCCTGTTACTGTCTAGTGCCTGCAATGTGTCTATGGTTGTGAACTGAAATCTGCATTTGAAAAATTAAAGGCAATGATATTTGAAACAGCCTTTAAAGTACATGTAAAGTTCACCAGGAAGAGAAGAAAAAGATATTACAAAGAGTTTTCCTCAATTATAGGGTGCCATAAAATTCTATTATTTGGGGGAAAATGCCTATTTTCTTTCTTCCTACTCTGCCTTCTCTATGCCTTTTTCAGCTTTATAAATCACTTTATTGAAGAAAACCATAAGCATCTTTTTGAATCAAATCTCTTCCAGGGTCACCACATAAAGTCCATTAGAAATAAATGAGGAAACTTCAGAGACAATAAAAGCATGAAATACCAGAAATTTTGGGAATGTATCAGTCAGGATTTACTTGAAGAAGCAGAACATAATGAGTATTGTGGGAATGAGTGGTTTATTATAGGATATGAAAGACTGAAAGGGAGAGTTGGAGGATCGGAGAAAAAATCACTAACCAATCTTCAAGAAGAATTAGTGCAGATGGTTCAATTGAAGCTTGCAGGTAAATGTGAGAAATCAATCAAGTTGAGCCATCAAAGTAGGACTGTGAAAGGGAAGATGTGACAAGAAGTAAGGGAAGTTGTCTCAATGTAAGTACCACATCTCTGGGTCGAGGGTCTTGTGTGGTGGGCCTGAAGCCACTGTTGGTCAATAGGGCTGGTAATTGGGAAGACAAGCAGGAGGCAGAGCAAAGGAGAGTGAAGTTAAGCTGGGACGGGATCTGCCAGGTCCCTCTTTATCTGTCCATCATCGTATCCAACTAGAGTGACCTTCCAAGATTAACGGTTGCTGTTATACTCACTTTATTACCACTCACAAGCATACAGTAAAGGGGATTTTGAAAATGTAATTCACAGCTTTAAGCAAGTTGATATAGCTAATGCTTCAAAGAAAAGGAAGAGATAGTGGCTAGATTAGATTTCTTAACATGGTCAAAGAAACTCAGACGTGTCCATAAAGTAGCTTATGAGTGTGGAACCATAAAATTATTGGTGAGACTATATGTAAATATATATATACAGTCATTTATATTTAAATATATGTGGAAACGAATGAATGTAGATTTTTCTTGGGAGATGTTCCAGAGTTTTCTTCAGGTTATACAAGATACTTCAGGGGGGCTGGCTCTGTGGCCTAGTGGTTAAGTTCAGCGCAGTCCACTTCAGCAACCTGGGTTCATGGGTTCAGATCCCAGGCAGGGACCTACACCATTCATCAGCAGCCATGCTTTGGTGGTGACTCACATATAAAATAGAGGAAGATGGCACAGATGTTAGCTCAGGATGAATTTTCCTCAGCAAAAAAAAAAAAAAAAAGATACTTTCAGAACAAAGAGATTTAAAACTATTTTTTCCAAAACAACTCTTTTCATAAATTTGAAATCTATCATTTGTCTAATCTTGCATAACTGGTGACAGAGGCAGTAATTCACGTTTTTATTTAACATTTTATTTTTACTGTTCACATGCAATGAGAGAAGAAGCAGGATTTTAAAATTAAAATAAAGCTATTTTCCTGCTTTCAAGAAGTAAATAAAATAGGTAGACAAGTAGGAACACTTGCATGTAACTTTTCTTAATAATAAAAATTTATAAATATATTTATATACATATGTGTGAATAATAAATATATATCAAAGAGAGCTAATATTAGTGTTTTCCAGTTGTGAGGAACTACAACAAAATGAATGAAACTTGAGGGCATTATGCTAAGTGAAATAAGTTAGACAGAGAAAGATAAATATTGTATGATCTCCCTTATATGTTGAATCCAAAAAAAGAAATTCAAACTCATAGAAAACGAGATCAAATTTGTGGTTACCAGAGGCAGGGGTTGGTGGGTGGGAGAACTAAATGAAGGTAGTTCAAATGTAAAAACTCCCAGTTATAAGATAAATAAGTACTGGAGATGTAATGTGCATTACTATCATGGTTAACATTGCTGTATGCTATATTTGAAAGTTTCTGAGTAGATCCTAAAAGTTCTCATCACAAGGAAAAAAACATTTTTTTCTTTGTTCGTTTTATCTGTATGAGATGATGCATGTTAACTGAACTTATTGTAGTAATCATTTCACAATATATGTAAGTCAAGTCATTATGATGTACATCTTAAACTTATACAGTGCTGTATGTCCATTACAGGTTTTCCCCACTATCTGAAAGTTCGCTTTATGGCACTTCGCCTGTAGGAAAGACCTATGTTAGTACCTGTTTTCGCGAACCGAAAGAAATCTGGACATGACTTTTGCTTTTAGAAAAAAAGATGTAAAGAGAAAATATGTTTGTTTTTCAGTAAGTTGTCATAGAGACAGCACACATCCCCAAGTTGTGAGAGTGGTGCCACCAAGCTCCCTCTCTGGGCACTACACTCAGCATCTCAGCATCAAGCCACCATAGCTTTGAATTGTGCCTATGAGCATCTATGCTTTATCTCAATTTATTTTGATAGGTTATTTTTTGGGTCTGGGAACACTCAAAAACCTTTCCCATATAAATTAATGGTAATTGTTTCTTTGCTTTACACCATTGCGGCTTATGAAAGTTTTCATAGGAACATTCTACTTTAAGATAGTGAGGGAAACTTGCATCTCTTAATAAAACTGAAAGAAAAAGAACAAAAATAAAACAAAATAATATACGGGGCCTGAACTCTGCAGTAGTTAAAAAAAAGAAGAGAATCTTACAATATGTAACAACATAGATGAACCCTGAGGACATTATCCTAAGTGAAATAAGCCAATAACAGAAAGATATATACTGCATGATTTCACTTATGTGAGACATTTAAAATAGTTAATCTTATAGAATCAGAGTAGAATGGTGGTGGCCAGGGGATGGAAAGGGGAAAATGGGGAGTTGCTAAACAATGGGCATAAAGTCACAATTATGCAAGATGAATAATTTCTAGACGTTCGTTGTACAACATCATCCCTATAGTTAACAGTACTGTATTGTACACTTAAAAATTCGTTAATGAGGTAGATCTCATATTAAGTGTTCTTAGCACAATAAAATATAATTAGAAAAAAATTCACTATGGATTTGCTCCATTTTGACAATGGCACTTCAGGCAGTAAGAATAGTGTGTGCAAAGCACGTAGCAGATAGAAGCACATTGTATTCATATATATTTAGCTATATATATATATATATATATACATATATATATATATATATAGATAGTGAAAAATTTAGCTTCAGCATAAAATCTAAGG
The DNA here is from genome assembly GCF_020826845.1 of Diceros bicornis minor. NCBI lineage: Eukaryota > Metazoa > Chordata > Mammalia > Perissodactyla > Rhinocerotidae > Diceros > Diceros bicornis. The sequence continues at coordinate 30,207,317 of NC_080746.1, read as the reverse complement.
GGGAAATGATGTTTAAACCAAAAGTTGAGAAGTAGAGCAAGAATATCTCTCATTCTCTCACAACCTACCTGTCCATCGTTCTACCTATAACAATATACATTTTAGAATATTTAAAGAAAGTTTAAATTGTGCAAGTGGGGATGGCATGTGTCATTTCATTTGACACTCATACTAATGCAGCAAAATAGGACAGTGGTAAAATGTTTCGACTTTGGGGTCAGACACATGTGGTTTGAATCCTGGTTCCACGATATAGTAGATAAGAGACATTAGGCAATTTACATCAAAAATAGTAAATTCTCCAGTTTTTCCCAGAATTTTATTATCTGTGTACCTTGGATGAGTACATTAATCTCTTTAGACCTCAGTTTTCTCATATGTAAAATGAGGATTATAAAGCATTATTGCTTTGATAAAATATGTGAGGCTGTTATCAAAATGCATACCACATGGAATATTATTAATTAGTTTAGGTTTTAATGTTCTAGACAGAGGGAAAAGCATGTGTAAAGACATCGAGGTGGGAATTTAGTGTATTTAAGGAACAGAAATGAGGCTAACCTCAATAGACACTAGTGGAAAAGAGATAGAATGATATATAACAAGGCAGAGACATAGGCAGAATGTAGAGCATGTAGAACGTCATAGACTATGCAACAGTGTTTGGATTTTTATTCTAGAGATTTTGTTCTAGCCATTGAAAGATCTCCCAATAGCAGAACACACATTCTTCTCAAGTGTATGTGGACCTTCTCCAAGATTGATCGTAAATTAGGCTATAAAACAAATCTCAATAAATTTAAAAGTACTTAAATCATACAAAGTATCTTCTTTTAACCACAATAAAGTGAAATTAGAAATCAAGAACAGAAGGAAATTTGGGTAAGTCCAAAATATGTGGAAATTAACAGCACATTCCTAAATAGCCAATGAGTCAAAGAAGAAATAAAAAGGCAAATTAGAAAATACTTTGAGAGAAAACAAAAACACAACTTAACAATACAGATGAAATGCAGTGAAAGCAGTGCTTAAGAGGAAATGCACAGTTGTGAATGCCTATATTAAAAAAGAAAAAATAGCTCAAATCAATAACATAGCATTTTGCCTTAAGAAACTAGAAAAAGAACAGTAAATTAAAACAATAACAAGCAGAAGGAAGAAAATAATACCGATTAGACCAGAAATAAATGACATAGAAGCTAGGAAAACAATAGTGAAAATCAGCAAAACCAAAAGTTTGTTCTGTCAAAACATTGACAAAATTGACAAACTTCACGAGATAACTAGAAAGAAAGGAAAGAAGACTTAAATTACTTAAATCAGAAGTTAAAGAGGGGCAAAACTACTTACCTTACTGAAATAAAAAGGATTATAAGAAAATATGAGCAATTGTATGCCAATAAGTGAGATAACCTAAACGAAATAAACAAATTCCTAGAAAAACACAAACTAATGAAACAGACTCAAGAAAGAAGAGAAAATGTGCATAGACTTATCATAACTAAAGAGATTGAATTAGTAATCAAAAAATTGCAACTGTCCACAAAGAAAATCCCCAGACCAGATGGCTTCACTGGTGAATTCAATTAAATGTTTAAGGAAGACCTAACAGCAATCCTTCATCAACTCTTCCAAAAACAGAGGAAAATGGATCATTTCAGTACTCATTCTATGAAGCCAGTATTATCCTAATACCAAAACCAGGCCAAGATAGCACACGAAAAGAAAACTACATAGATGTAAAAATCTTGAACAAAATACTAGCCAAACAAATCCATCAATTTATAAAAAAGGATTATATACATTGTGGCCAAAGTGGGATTTATTTTAATAACACAAAATTGGTTCAACATATGAAAATCAAGCAATATAATACACATTATTAATAAAATAAAATACAAAACCCACATGATGATCTTAATAGACACAGAAAAAGCTTTTGACAAAACCCAACAAAAGACAGAAGATTTCTCTCTAAAATCAGGAAAAGGCAGGATGTTTGCTCTCACCATTTATATTCAACATTTCACTGGAGGTTTTTGCTAAAGTACTTAGGCAAGAAGATAAAATAAAAGGTCTCCATATTGAAAAAAAGAAATAAAACTATATTAAAAAACCCTAAGGAATTCACACACACACACACACTCACACACACAGATAGAGCAAATAAATGAGTTCTTCTGAGTAACTGATAGAGCTAATAAAAGAGTTCAGTATGGATACAGAAAAGATGATTACTTTTTCATACTCCAGCAATGAACAATCTAAAGACAAAATTAAGAAAACTGGATTTACAATAGTATCAAAAAGAATAAAATACTGCAGAATAAATTTAATAAAAGGAATGAAAGACCTGTACACTGAAAACCACAACTAATGTTGAAATTAAAATTAAAAAAATAAACCCAGTAAATGGAAAGACATCATACGTTCATGGATTAGAAGTCCAAATATTTTTAACATAGCAATAATTTCCAAATTCATGTACAATTTTTAAACACGATCCCTATCAAAAGGTCCTCTGCCTTTTTTTGCAGAACTTGATTACCTAATTCTAAAATTCATATGAGAATACAAAGGATCCAGAAGTCAAACATTTTGAAAAAGAATAAAGTTATAGGATTCACACTTCCTGATTTCAAAATTTACTACAAATCTACAACAACAAAGACTCTGCAGTATTGACATAAGGATAGACATATAGGTCAATGGACAAGAATTTAGAGTTCAAAAATCTATACATCATCGGTCAGTAGATTTTCAACAAGCATGCGAAGATAGTTAAACGGGGAAAGAATTGTCTTTTCAACCAATGGTGCTGGGGCAACGGGATACCAAGATAAAATAGAATGAATTTTGACCCCTACCTCACATCATACACAAAAATTAACTGACAATGGATTAAAGATTTAAATGTAAGAGCTAAAATTGTAGAACTCTTAGAAGAAAACACAGGAGTAAGTCTTCATGTCCTTGAATTTGCCAACCAAAGAAAAAAATAGATTAATTAGATTTCATCAAAATTAAGAAAACTTTCTTATTTCAAAGAACACTATCAGTAAGATGAAAAGACAACCCACAGATTGAGAGAAAATATTTGCAAATCATATATCTGATAAGTTTCTAGTACTCAGAATATACATAGAACTGTTAAAACTCAATAATAAAAGACAACTCAGGGGCCGGCCCCATGGCTTAGCAGTTAAGTGCACGTGCTCCACTACTGGAAGCCCGGGTTTGGATCCTGGGCACGCACCAACCCACTGCTTGTCCGGTGATGCTGAGGCAGTGTCCCACATACAGCAACTAGAAGGATGTGCAACTATGACATACAAGTAACTACTGGGACTTTGGGGAGAAAAAGGGAAAAAAACGAGGAGGATTGGCAATAGATGTTAGCTCAGGGCTTATCGTCCTCATAAAAAATAAATAAATAAATAAAAGACAACTCAATTAAAAATGGGCATAGGATTTGAATTGATATTTCTCCAAAGATTGTATATAAATGGCCAATAAATACATGAAAAGATGCTTAATACTATTTGTCATTTAAAAAAATGCAAATGAAAACCACAATGAGATACTACTTCATGCAAATTAGAATCGCTTTAATAAAAAAGACAAAAACAAGTGTTGGTGAGAATATGGAGAAATTGGAACCCTAATACTCTGCTCATGGGAGTGTAAAATCATGCAGCCAATTTGGAAACATTTTGGTAACTCTACAACAAGTTAAACGTAGAGTCACCATATGATTAAACAATTCTACAATTATGGCATTTTAATTTTATCTGAGTAAAAAAAATTAATGGGAAGGATGAAAAGAGATATTTGTGTTCTGGACAGCCCCAGCTTCAAACAGACTTAGAAACTCCATCCATTTCCCCAAGCCTCCCAACTCTCTCTATGGAGCACCCCTAGTATTTGCAGAGTGTGCAGTGCCCTGCTACTGCCTTTGGTGACCCTCATTAGGACCAACCTACCTACTCTCCAGGTTTCTTTCACAAATTTTATAGAAAAAAGTCCCGAGAAGGCTGTAATTCACATAATAAGCCACATAAGCAAGAATGATTCCAGGACAGAAATAGCCAGAAGCCTGTGGTTATAATCTCAGGGTTCCAGGGGGCCATTAAGCATTTACATGCTGAGGTACCATCATGGCTACCAGGCTCTCTGTCTCCTGCACTGGAGTTCAAGGCCACTTTGGCCAAGGATATATTGGAAAATGGGCCTTCCCAGGGAAGCAACAATGAGTTGATGGGAAATCCAGCAGACTGGCAGGTGCCAGAGTGGCATAATCAGCCCTAAGTAGTCCCAAGAGGTGCCAAGGGAACTGCTCAGGAGGAAAATATTTTGAAATATAGCTGGCACTAGCAGCAGCTAATCATAACTGAAGCTGGCCACAGAGCTAGAACAAGGTCAGGTCCTGGGGAGGTTCCCTTTAGCTGCTGGATAGTGGACAGTTAGGGAGGCAATTAGATATGGGACCAGAGATGTTGTGTCAGATGGTAGAAGGCAAAGGGGGTCTTGCTCAGAGCAATGGATCTTTGACAATAAACACAGAGGTAGTACAATGTTTTAACGATCAAGATGACCATACCATTGCATATGAACTGAATATCAGCATTGATTAAAATATGACTTGCTAATGAGTTCTGTGTAGTGAGGTAAGGGAAGAGACAAACCAGGAATAACTTCTAGGTTTTAATTTGAGTAAACAGGTGCTGTTAACTGATCATCATGTTGATTAAAGAGAAACAGAGTGGGGAGTGGTAATAAAGAGCTTTCTGTGGGGCATGTGAATTTGAACAACTAAAAGTCATAAAAGCATGTATGTTACATAAGAGGCTGATCATTTATCTTGAAATTCTAGGAAAATTTGGGGCTAGAAATATAGATTTTTGGATGGTATTTGAAACTCTAGGACTCTATGAAATAATCTAGGGAGAATGTGTAGCTAGAGAAAAGGGGACAAGGATCAAGCCCTAGAGCGCTTCAATAGTTAAAAGGGAGAACAGGAGGAGCCTATGGAGTTTGAGGGAACACAGACCACAAGTCCTCCCTCACTTCTAACACCCATTGCATTCCCAAAACCACACTCAGTTTTCATAATTCTCTGGAATGACTCACAGAATTCAAAGTTGTTGTTTCCTGGAATCACTGTGTGACGATACTCCTGGAGGTAAGTTCACCTGAGCCTTGGTGTCCAAAGTTTTTAGTGTGCCTTCATGGTTGACTGCGTGCTTGTGTGACCTTTAGTCTCTAGCCTTTCTAGAAGTGGAGCAGGTCCTGCAGACTCCGAAGTCCCCATCATAAATCACATGATTAGACTGTACAGTGGCCAAGGTCCCCTGATAAACAAGGACACTTTTGTCAGGTAGGACATCCCAAGTTCTAGATACTGCCTCCCAGTAATGTAGGACAAAGGCCAGCCCTCTCTCTGGGTAAGGTCACTTTATTTTTCTTTGGTGAGGAAGATTAGCCCTGAACTAACATCTGTCACCAATCCTCCTGTTTTTGCTGAAGAAGACTGGCCCTGGGCTAACACCCCTACCCATCTTCCTCTACTTTATATGTGGGACGCCTGCCACAGCATGGCTTGACAAGCAGTACATAAGTCCACGTCCGGGATCTGAACCTGTGAACCCTGGACTACGGAATCTGAGTGTGAACTTAACCACTATGCCACTGGGCCAGGCCTGGGTAAGGTCACTTTTTGCTACACAGAACCAATAAACAGATTGAGGTGGTAAAGGCAGAAGGGAAACCTTGGAACAGGATAGTTTCTCTATAGCCAAGAGATGAGAATATTTCAGGAAGCAGAAAGTACTCAATTATTTCAGATTCTATTGAAGGTTTAATGAAGAGAGAATGGGATGTGACCAGTGCAGAAAGCAACACCTGTGGCCATTAGCAACCTTGAAAAGAAGATTCAGTGAAGCGGTGAGACCTGGAGATGTGGAAATGGAGACTGAGTACAGAGTTTTGCTTTAAAAGGAGACAGTGAAATTGGGCAGTAGCTGAAAGGCAAAATGCAGATATGGGAGGAATTTTTTAAAGATGATTAAATTTTTGAGTGTATCTATGCATCATCATAAAACATTGAGTAGAGAGGAGTTGTTGAAAGGCAGAAGGAAAGAATGCCTGCAGAAGCTGAGTCTAGAAGATAATAGGAGATGATGAAGTCAAGAGCTGAAGAAGAGAGGACTTTGCTTGGGGCAGGACTGCTTCATTCATCCTAGAAGTGAAGGCCGTGGTGATGGAAGATGAGGGAGTGTTTTTCTTCTACTGGGTTCTATTATATCAATGAAGTGTGAGGTGAGGTCATCAGGCAAGCGTGAATTGGGAGACAGTGCTGGTGGTTTGACAAAAGAAAAGTAGGTATAAAATAATTGTTTCCAAAAACAGAGAAAGTAAACTCACTAAAGAAATGATAGGATTGTCAGGAAGTGTTGAGTGCCCTTTTGAGTGTGCAATCAAGAATTCAAGCTGACACTATAAGCAAAGTTGTGATGTTGTATACCTATAGCCATTCCATGTGACTACAATGGAGGTGGAAAGTTGAAAGAGTTGGAGGTATTTGCAAAGAAGTGATTGTAATGATGGACTGTGGAATCTACTGTGTAGGTAGAGGTAGAAGAGAAGGGAGTTGGAGGCATAGCTGTACTGGGTGAAAGTGGATTGGAGCCCTCAATGAGCCAGTTTTTTCAGTCACTGCCTTTTGATGTCTCTATTGAAAACTGATCCCACATTTCTGTAGATGCTTGTGCACTGATACAGAAATGATTTGATTTACCTAGATGTCAGTACAAAATATCATATGCTTGGTCTCTCAGTTGATATCTTTTTGGCTTCACTTACATGCTCAGCCAATATTCCCAAAGTCCAACCATTTTGCTAAAGTAGTTGGGGGTCAAGTAGCTTCAAGCCTATGCCACACTTGGACAAAACTTGTTCTCCTACAAAACACATCCTGGCCCTGGAAAGGTTCTCTTTGTGACCCTTAGTTTCCTTTCCTGGCCATCCTAAGACTATCCCAATTCCTCCAAAAGTTTCTAATTATATGCCCTCTAAAATAGAAGGTTCAGATGCTTGATCTAGTACTGCTGTTTCACTTTTAGCATCCCCACTCCTTCACGTACTTAGTGAAATGCCTCTCCCTAGTTGAGGTTTCCTATACACAAGCTGCTAAAGGAGTTAATACACTGATACGGGATGATGCTGTAATAACTTGGACAACAAGAAGAGCTTTTTAGAGTTGAAAGTGATCTTGATTAAGTAATTTACTGTAGGGGTCAGCAAACATGACAGTGACCATCTTTGCATGGGGTTAAGTACTATATATATATATAGAAAGAGAGAGGGAGGGAAGTGAGGTATACTGACAGCCCTCAGGAATGGACCCCAGGTGCTTTGAGCCAGGGAATAGTGTGAAAGCAAAGGGCAATGAGTGACTTCTTCAAGATTGTGAGAACTAGGTTCTGACAGAATTACTAATGCTCTTGCTAGGTCAACTATCAAATCAGTATTAGAATAATGACTAAAATATTCTTTCATGATTCTTAGGGTTTCTTAAAGATAATTCTGTTAGATTTTCTCTAGTGGAAAGATAAACCATTTTAATATAAAAACACATCAAACTTTGCAAATTAAAGAGCAGGCTCTAAGTTAGTTACACACATGACTATTTGTTTTCTTTTTTTGAGGAAGATTAGCCCTGAGCTAACATCTGTTGTCAACCCTCCTCTTTTTGCTGAGGAAGAATGGCCCTTAGCTAACATCTGTGCCCACGTTCCTCCATTTTATATTGAGACACCTGTCACAGCATGGCTTGATAAGCAGTGTGTAGGTCCATGCCTGGGATCTGAACCTGCAAACCCTGGGCTGCTGTAGCGAAGCAGGCTGACTTAACCACTATAACCACTATGCCACTGGGCGGCCCCTAGACACATGGCTTTTATAAGGAAAAATGATGATACTCTGTTAGTTTGTTTATTATTTCTTCACTCATTTATTTATTTTTAATCTTGTAAATCACAAAAATCTCTTGGTGACTAGGAAGTGTATTAATGGTTTAAAATAACTTCAGCTTGGTGGCAATATCAAAAATTATGACTTATTTGTAAGCTTGAATTTTATAGGCTAAATAACAGTTGAACTCCTACTTGAAAGATATTCTCTCTTTCATTTGATACTAACTGTCAGAACTGTTAAAAATCAGCAGGGAATCCAAGGACGGAAGTTCTTTTCTACAAGTGTACATAACACACACGAGTAAAGTATCTTTGAGCTTTTCTGCTGATGTTCTTATTTTGTGTGTAGAAAATTAAATTTTCTTAGGTTGTATATCTGACTCTATACATTTATGTACAGAATCAGATATGAGAAACATATTTTCCAGGTAATATAATATATATATTTATTGCAATGTTGTTTAAACAACCAAATGCTGTCTTGTTAAGAAAATATCTAAATGACTGGAAATAATTGAGTTGACTTTTCTAAACCAGAATAGCTAGGCTCAAACTGATTAAATTCATGCTCTGAAAATTCTGATTTGTTTGGATCCATTGACTGTAACCAAATTGAAGAAACCTTAGTTTTTAGGTCATATATTGTCCCTGACAAAATTGCACAGGGAGTTTGCACATTTGTTCTGTCTAATACATTATGAGAACATAATATATCTCTTTGTGGGCAGAAATGTCAATCGTAGTAATTATGATAATAGAATTGTATTTATTGTATGTATATAGAATGTATTCTAACAATATTAAGATATCTGGAAAATTATAAATTTAATAGCTTTAACTATAGACTAAATACACTCCTCAGCTGTCATAAAGACTCAGAGAGAGAGAAAAAAGGCAAATTATGTTAATATTTTCACTCTTTCCTTAGAGTCAAAATTGTCAATATTCTATTTCATGTACAGAGTTTTCAAATATCGCATATAAAATAAGTTAAATTTAATAGATTATATGAAAATATTTACAAATCACATCCCCCAGGACAAGTGAATACAGACTAGAGATTACTGTGAAAATAATTCTTCTGTTCTGCCTAACACACTCACTCACATATGCATTTCCTTCTAGTCACCAAAGCTAGCTGACCTTAGGAAACTCAACTAATGACAAACTAAAATTAGCAACCATGTGTCCTTTGCCTAAAGCAGTGGCAGCTGAAGGATGGAAGACTAGAAACAAAGGGAGGCCCACTCTGACTTGAAATAGTGCCTAGTGCTTCATTAGTTGTATATTTATTATAAAAACATTAGTTGTTACTACTACATAGGCTTAAGAAAAGGACCGTGAGGCTCAAATCAACCTTGAGAGTTTAAGAAATCTTAATCTCTGCCTCCAGGTATAACAGTTTGGAAATACTATGGAAAGATTAGGAAACTGCTGAGCATTGCCTGTCTTCCTTGAATACCAATTTTCTTCTTTGTAAAGCCATAGATGAGTCAGTAACCACTATGGAACACTTCAAAGGCTCATGGAAAATATGAACGGTAAGTAGAAATGGTTGTATTCCTGAAAGTTTTTATGCAGCCACTTAAATGGGAAGCACCAAAGAAGATTGTCTCTGACTCAAATAGGATAACAGAATCTAGTAAAACTCAACTGAAAGCAAAGTTTCACGTACATATTGTTTGATTTGTTTGTTTTTTAAGCTTCCAATTTTATTTTAGTTTATCCTTTATAAAAGCAATTTTAAAATTGTTTTTTAACAATAAAAATATTTTGGACATATACCAATTCATTTGTTCTTGTTTTGTTTTGTTTTTGCTTTACTCTTATTCTTTTAAGTCCATCTGTTTTGCTTTCAGACAAGTGTCGAATGATAATATTAATAATAATAAAAGTCTTAATAGAGATAATATTTATTATCCTCCCATTGTGGGCCACACTCTATGCTAAAGTATTTATATGATTGCTTTCTAAACTTTGTGACACATTATAATCACCTGGGAAGATTTGAAGCCCAGGTTGCACTCCATACCAATGAAACCAGAATGTCCAAGGATGGAACCAGGCATCACAGTTTTTTGGAAACCACTGTGTATCTCACAGTATCCTCTAAAGACTCCTCTGAAATAGTGTACATAATTATGGCGGCTGTCTGGGGCAGTTAAGTGTGCCTGCTCTGGCGTTAAACTTCTGGTGTTGATTGCAGGCTCCATTGTTTATGAACTCTGTGACCTTGAATGCTATTCTACCTCAGTGTGACTCAATTTTTTTTTTTATCTGTAAAATAAGAGTAATAATTAGTAACTACCTTACAGTGTTTGTTGAAGGTTTATATAATACAGGTAAATTGCTAAACACAAAACGTCTGTAGTTATTATCCTACCCCCATTTGTAGATGAAGATGGTGAAGCACAGCAAGTTGAATAACTTGCTCAAGTTTGCACAAATGAAGATCACAGACAGCCTGAAGAAATGCAGTCCCAGCCTCCACTATGGCCTAATTTTAGATAGCAACTATTCCTTCAAAATATATAATTCTTACTTCTCTGATCTATGTAAAACGGCATAACTTAGAGATGGGTTACCTGAAAAGCGAGGTTAAAACACCCAGGAAACTGTAGTTGTCTAAATCTAGCTTCGACCTTCCACTGGATGACTGTGGAGCTGGCTACAGGCTGCTGGCTTCTCACAAAACCTAGTCAAACTACATAGAAGGAAATTACAAGCATTCAGGAAATATGATCATTTTGTTAATTAGACTCTAATTTCTAATTATCCCCTGTGAAGTATGGACACTAATTATGATGCCAATAGTATTTTTATTTTGTGTCTATTGCGGCATATTACCGTTTTGAATTCCCAGATGGATAAGGGAAATTGACTTCCTTGAATATAAGACTGTGAAGAAGGTGTTATTCTTCGAGAATAAGTTGAGAAGCACTTATTTCTGAGTGGTTCTCAACTATAGAATCACCAGGGTAGATTTCTGAAAATATTGATGACTGTGCCTCACACTTAGAAATACTGGTTTAATTGATCTTAGGTGGGGTCTAGGCATCGGTACTGTTTAAAAACTTATCCATGGGACTCAAAGGTATAAAGAGCAAGGTTAAAGATCACTGTAACAGACTATAACAGAATATAAATTGTGACACTTCATTATTTCATATACAAGCTGCAGGGGGCCGGCCCGGTCGCTCAAGCGGTTAAGTGCCCGCGCTCTGCTGTGGCCATCCGGGGTTCGCGGGTTCGGATCCTGGTCGCGCACAGACACACTGCTTGTCGAGCCATGCTGTGACGGCGTCTCATATAAAGTGGAGGAAGACGGGCACGGATGTCAGCTCAGAGCCAGTCTTCCTCAGTAAAAAGAGGAGGATCAGCATCAGATGTTAGCTCAGGGCTGATCTACCTCACATACCAAAAAAAAAATAAATAAAAAAAATAATAAATTAAAAAAAAAAAAAAAACAAGCTGCAAATGTCCCCAAGTCTCAAGTCTTCCTTTAGCATTGCCAAACATCAATGAGTAGCACTTCAATAATTATGTATGCACTATTTTCAATGTGTACAGCAAGTTTTTAGCACTGGATTGGAAGAATGAGTGGCTTATTAAAATTCCTATACTTTATTTGTTGTTTTTTGTTTTTGTTTTCTTTTTTCATGTTACAAGGACAGTGGCTTTTGTTGAAGATGCTGTGTGAAAGTTTGACCTCATAAAAATTCCCAATATAATAGATATAAATAAACAGAAGTAATGGGCTTTGGAATAAGATAGACAAGGAATTTAATCCCACTTCCAGAATTTCCTAGCCATGTGGCCTTGCATAAGATCCTTAACTTCTCAGATACTGTTTTCTTTGATGTAAAATGGAGATAATAAAATCTACCCCACAGGTTTGTTTGTTTTAGGGATTTAATAATATTGTGTGATGTATTACTTAGCTCAGCACTGGAACACAATAAGACCTCAAAAATTACTTGCCATTGGTGTTGTATTATAATTCAGCACGAAAAGTATAGAAAGAGGTCATTCTCAGGGAGCTATTGGAGAACAGAGGCGGGACTCCCAAAACAGACGTAGACTGAGAAAGGATAATTTCATGGAAGACATATTATTCACTAATTCAGAGAGTCTAATACGAAAATCTTATATCTCTGAAGTCAGCTTGCAAAAGTATACTTTTAATTACAAGTATATTTATAATGATTTCACCTTCTGTTTATTTTCCCAGCATTGTACAGTTGTTGGGTTAAAAATCAAATCATCTATAAAACTCTTGACCCACTGTGACCTAATGTGCCGCCTATGTATCCGCAGAGAATGAAGAATCAGAAATAAAATGAAAACTATTATGAAGCAATATATGATACTTATAAATCATACCTAAAGTTACTTGAGAAATGCTTCCTACAAGTGACCCTTGGAGTCATTTGGTGCATTATATTGGATGACTTTTTCTAAATTAAGTTCCATATATGAAAATTCTGCCAGCACTGTTTCTCTATATCAAAGTTATTTCACTTTATACTAAAACAAAGAACAGAAGAGAACAGACCTTGTTTAAACTCTTTTAGGGCACTCACAGGATGTACTTGAGTGAAAACCTAGTAAAGTTTTGCATTTCCTACATAAAGATCAGAGCGCTGTATTGTGTTGCCCATGAAGCCTATCATATCTTCATTTGTTACTTATTTATTTTTTTATATACATTTAAATCATCAACTATTATCCTGTAATTAACATTTCTCAAGTCATTTTTCTTTCATTCCCACAGGGTGTTAGTTTTCTGAGTTCTTGAAATAACGTTTCAATTCATAGCCCTCTCTTCACACTTACTGGTCAACCTAGTCTTACGATTGCAATATTATTGTCAAACTGATGACCTAGATTGAGACTTCAAGTAGTCTTTACATATGATGGTGACAAAATTGTCGGCATTTAAAAAATCAAGGCTGTGAGATGTGTCTTTATAGAAAGGGCTTGGAAGTTATAAGAAACTATCATAAGTCTGTATTTTAAAATTGTTCTATGCCACTTTTTTTTCAAATGATTTAGAAGGTAGAAAATGCTGGTTTACTTAAAAAGGCAGTCATTCAAAACATTTTTCAAGACCTTCTACATCATAATAAACATTCACAGTGAATAGTATCAAGGGATTAATGGATGGCTGCCCCTCCAGAAAGGAAATAGAGTGAGTACAGCCCACCTTGTGGGAATATCTATCATAAGTAATAGCATTTCAGATGTAAAATCAGTTAATAGCTTCATATTCTATAATTATTTTCTGTTGTCCAACAGGAAGTGAGGAACTGTATTTTACAAGGTCAAAATTTGACTTTGTTAGAGGATTTTTTTCCTATGAAAAGGAAGTATATTAACTGTTTATTTCTAGGATTATTGAAAGCTACATAAGACTTTTGTGTGCAAAATTAGAACAGACAGCAATATAGACCTGCAGTTTTTCGGCACCCAAAGCACAATAAACAAAGAAAGAGAATTAAAGGCAGGTTCCAAGCGGGCAGTCTTCTTTTTCTTTGGTTCAGAAGTCCATTCCTGGAACCTAGGACAGTGTCTAGCTCATAGTAAGTACTCAACTAATGTTTGTGGAAGAACAAGATAAATAAAGATTTTCACTTAATGCGAAATGGGAAGTATACTCTTAATTTTATGAATGATTAATACTAGTTGCATTTCATATGGGATAGGTACTAAATTTGTACTTAGGAGTCTGATATTTTTTAATGACATGTTTGGCGATCTGTTCCTTGTCTACCTCTCCAAACATGTATTGAACCATTCTTCCTTTGCTCAGCCAACTCTGGGCAAACTTATTTCCTTTCTGATCATTAAAAACTTAACCTTGGGGCCGGCCCCGCGGCTTATCGGTTAAGTGTGCGCGCTCTGCTACTGGCGGCCCGGGGTTCAGATCCCGGGTGTGCACTGACCCACCGCTTCTCTGGCCATGCTGAGGTGGCGTCCCACATACAGCAACTAGAAGGATGTGCAACTAGGACATACAACTAGCTACTGGGGCTTTGGGGGAAAAAAGGAGGAGGATTGGCAATAGATGTTAGCTCAGAGCCGGTCTTCCTCAGCAAAAAGAGGAGGTTTAGCATGGATGTTAGCTCAGGGCTGATCTTCCTCACAAAAAAAAAAAAAAAAAGCAATTACGTGGAAGTGAAGGGCTTTAAAAAAATAAATAAATAAATAAAATAAAAACTTAACCTTTTCTCTTCTTCAAGGTCTTTGCCTTAATGTTCTATGTGCTTGGAAGGCTCTTTCCCCAGCTCTTATCATGGCTGACTCCTTCTCATCCTTTTTTCTCAGCTCCAAGTTCACCTCCTCAGAGACACCTTCCTTAACTGCATATGCCGTGTACCATACCACGTTCCCCAGTTTCCAGTATACTTATCATCACATCCCCCTGACTATTTGCTTCCTAACCTCTACCACAACCTGACGTGGTATTGTGATATTACTTGTTTACCTATTTATTGTTTGCCACCCTCCATCTCAGAGTGTAGCGTCTTTGACATCAGGGTACATTTTATCTTGTTCTTCACGGTCTCCTTTAGCACCTAGGACAACATTAGAAAACCTATTATGCATGTTTAATAATTTAATGTTAATATTTTATTCATATTTACGTTTATATTTAGTATATAAATTTAACTTTTAAACTATGTTAGGAGAATTCTTTTTCTTTTCTCTCTTTAAGGCTTACATGGGAAAAGATTAACTCAGTGAGTCACTAATCACCTGGTGGCAGCAACATAATACAGAGGAGGAAATATTTGCCTTATGTGGGTGAGATTTTGTCAATCCAAGTTTCCAAGTACCGTAGAGATTTTCACACTTCTGTTAATGCCATCAAATTGTTAGAGTAGGTTTCTGACTATTCAATACACAAGTAAGGATGAAGAATGAAAAAATTAGGCAAATGATGAAGTTTTTCAGATATATATGTTTAGAATTCTAAGGAAAAAGAAATCTGTAGTATTTATTTTTATTGAAATACGTGGTATCATGAAAATTGAACTGAACTGAAATGAAATTACAAGCAAGCGTAGACCTCTTACTCCAAAATCTGCTATGTGGTTATTGTGCAGCAAAAGTATATTTAAAATAATATTTTGGAGCTCTTGTGTGTTCTATTCATTAGAAGCTTGAATTAATGGCCATAGGGCTTTTACACTGTCAAACAGGGTGTCTATTAATTCAGGATAGAATTAATAGGTGAAGTGAAGTCAGGCCTTACTTATATGCTATGATACAGGGATTAAAAATATTTCAGCCAAACAACAGATAAGCTATTTTTATCATTTGATTATAAAATGTACTTTGGTTTAATGATACCATTTCCTCTTTCTCTTAGACTCAGTGCACTGTCACAACAGGTCTGCATTTGCGGAGTACACACTATTATTTTTTACATCCCATTTCTTTTTTTTTTTTAAAGATTTTATTTATTTTTATTTTTTCCCCCCCAAGCCCCAGTAGATAGTTGCATGTCATAGCAGCACATCCTTCTAGTTGCTGTATGTGGGACGCGGCCTCAGCATGGCCGGAGAAGCGGTGCGTCTGTGCGCGCCCGGGATCCGAACCCGGGCTGCCAGCAAAGGAGCGCGCGCACTTAACCGCTAAGCCAGGGGGCCGGCCCACATCCCATTTCTTTTTATTCCACAAAGACTGTTCCACTTATCACTACTGGACCTATGGAAAGCTCTGTCTTCCTTTTATTTAAGATTGACCAATGTTAGGCACACAAATGTGATCCCGTAGAGGAATCTAGCAAGATGGTAAAAGAAGTAGCAACTGATGCTAGAATTTCTTCTGGGAAGTTGTTAGGTAGTCTGTAATTTCTTCAAGGCACTGGAGCGTAGAACAATGTGCCTATGTATGTGTTAGTTTTAATCTACAACCTAGGAGTCACCAGCACTCCTAATTGGGAATAC
Organism: Diceros bicornis minor; assembly: GCF_020826845.1. NCBI lineage: Eukaryota > Metazoa > Chordata > Mammalia > Perissodactyla > Rhinocerotidae > Diceros > Diceros bicornis. The sequence goes on along the minus strand of NC_080746.1, from coordinate 30,191,389 downwards.
ACACTTCAGGGATGGTTAACTGCTTCCATATTCCAGAGGCAAAATTCACCGTGCCATGGCTATGTGGCTATGCTTTTCTGGGATCAACAATACAAGGTTTGTTAACTAGTGCAGTTGATGTTAGAAATGCTTTTTCTTGATGAGATATTGGCATTCAAGCTATGAGAAAGAACTAGGACTACTATTCTAGAGACAACTGCAATCGCCCTTGCATAAAGAGGACATCAGGAGCCAAAGACTTCAATAGTCTTCACCTTTCAGAGTGGCACTCGAGGGTTGATTCAGAAACAGTTCTGTGTCTGATTGTTAACCCAACTGATTCTTTCTGTCTGATATCTACTACATTGTTGATAAAACTTGCTTTTAGGAAATTGTTGATTTCCCTCTGGTGAACTTTTCACAAAAGGTGTCATTGGAGTAATAAAAGGACTGAGAATTGGGGCTTCATTTAGATTACAAAACAAGTTGCATGACTGTCTTTGTGCCTACTGGCCAATAATTGTTCATATGTGTATGTTATATGTTTATAATATATCATATGCATATAAGTTTATGAGTTGGGAAAAACCCAATCTTCCCTCCTGTGTTTCTCCTTTACTCTCACATATTACCACTCTCATAACACTTCTTATATCAGATGGGGGGAGATTTTCCCCCACCAAGCACTTCTCTGACAGCAGCTGAGTTCTGCCAATTTAACTCAATTCTGACACTATCTACCTGGAGATAGCTTCAGAAACCACAAGACCGCCTGCCACTTCACATGCCAATAGCGAGTAGCAGGTCCCCAGATTACCCGCAACATCTGTCTGACTTGGCTGCAAATCAAAGATTCCCTCAGGTTCAATTGGTTTTCTAGAGCGACTCATAGAATGCTGAAAAACACTTAAATTTACCAGTTTGTTTAAGGGTATGATAAAAGACACAGATAAACAGCCAGATGAAGAGATACATAGGGCAAGGTCTGGAAGGGTCCCAAGAGCAGGAGCTTTTGTCTCTGGGGAATTAGGGTACATCACCCTCCCAGTATATAAATGTATTCACCAACCTGAAAGCTCTCCAAACTCTGTACTTCTAGGATTTTTATGGAGGCTTCATCACATAGGCATGATTGATCATTAACTCCATTTCTAGCCCTTCTCTCTTCTCGAGAGGAGCAGGGGCTGAAGTTTAAAATTCCAAGCTTCTAATCATGGATTGTTCTTTTCAGGGACCAACCCTCATCCGGAAGCCATCCAGGAGCCCAGAGCAGCCTTGTTAGAATCAAAAACACACCTATCACCCAGGAAATCACAAGGATTTCAGGAGCTCTGTGCCATGAACCAGGAACAGAGAACAGTATATATATTTTCTATTATCTATAAACTTGCTTTCATTGTAATCTAGTAGTGAGGTGGTAGGGTGGAGATATAGAACCTTCCGAGAGTTTACCAATATTTACTAAAATAAAAAATAAACAAACAGAAGGTACTAATAAGTGTGTACAACATAATTGGCTTAGGTTACTTCACAACAGAATTGATGTGTGCTGGTTTGGAAAAAATATATATTTAAATGCTTCTAGCAGATTGCTTTGCACTACAGAAGAAAAGATGTAAAATCATATTTTCTAGTTTTTGTATTTAATGCTTTGACATCTTGGGGCCTTGCTGACCGTTGAAGGGACTGCCCCCTCCAGGGTTAGCTATTTCCTAGAGTTAGCAAAGGATTCATTTGCAAGCGCGCCTTTCGTATGTAAACCAATCAATCCAGAGCCCGTATCCCCAACCATCTCTTTTGCGAGCCTTTTGCAGAGCGATTACACTATAGGCCGCTATTTATCTGCCCTAACCACTCCAAGGTTGGGTATCAGACAGCTAGGGATAGCCCCTATGCCCCAGAACCCACTGAATTTATTCAAACTAGCCAATCTTAAGCCTACTTACTCTGCTTGCCCCTTCCTTCCCAAGGAAACCACCATAAAAGCTCTTGCCCATATTTTGCCTTGTTCCCTCTGCCTCCTGACCGACCCTGGCGTTTCCCTGTGTGGTCCTGCATGGTGTGCTGTGTCCCCTGTTTCTAGGGATCTGTAAGTAGAAAAATCCTCTTCCTCATGACAGTCATTTCTGTGTCTGTGTGTCTTACCATACTTTTTTAAATTTTTTTTGGTGAGGAAGATTAGCCCTGATCTAACACCTGATGCCAATCCTCCTCTTTTTTTTTTTTTCCTGAGGAAGATTGGCCCTGGACCAACATCCATGTCCATCTTCCTCTACTTTATATGGGACACCACCACAGCATGGCTTGACAAGCAGTGTGTCGGTGCATGCCCGGGATCCGAACCTGCAAACCCCAGGCCGCCAAAGGGGAGCTCATGCACTTAACCGCTAGAGCCACTGGGCCGGCCACTTACCATACCTTTTTTATGCAAATCCTGGGTATCCTTCCACCAAAGGAGGTAGGATCTTGTTGTTTCCAATAGCAAGGAGAGGACAGAGTCAGCTAAAGAGAAAAGTGAAGCCCAGCACAATAAAGAAGAATATGCATCATATCATGTGATAAGGTTGATGGTGTCCTGTCTTTTTGAGGGTAATCTGGCATGAAAGGGAGTCTGGTAGACTTGACTCAATTCTGAGTTTTCATAACAGAGACTATATAGTTTTAACTTAGATCTTAAATTTCAGATATCTTAGGGGTGGTGAGAGTATAAATTAAGGATATAATTTAGGGAATGTGTTAAAGCCTGCTCCCAAGCCGCCCCTTAACTTTTAAGTATTGCCTCATAGTCCTTCAATTCTTCAGTAAAGTTGGTAAGAGTGATAAATATTCAGATTTTCCATGAGCCTTAAAATTGAGAATTCAAGCCAAGGTTATCTAAATCTCTTATATAAGGGAATCCTCATGGCATCTGAATTAAAAGAATAATGATAATCCTGTATTTTCTATTATTTTTTCCCTATAAGAATGCACCTGGTATTTAAAACAATGCCAACATGTAAATTAAAATCAGCATAACATTAGAAAAATCTCATTCATTTTGGTTAACTAAATAAGAAAATCATTCTTCCTTTTACATTTGGGTTAAAATAATTTCTTAACTCCATAATACGTATTAACAAATACTATTTACTACATAAAATTGAATCTATATTGGAAAACACAGGATGGAAACTATCCAAAAGTCATGGACTAAATATCAGTCCAATAGCTATAGATTCAAAAGATATGAATCTAAACCAGAGTGGATGTTAGTCTAACATTTTATTGAAAGCAGAACATATTAAGGAAGTTTTTAAAAATATACTATAAGGCTCATTTCCTCGATATTTGTTTTCCATTCTTAAAAGAAAAAAAGTTACTGTCATCTAAGGGCCTCTGTGGTTAAAATAATAACAGTAATTGATTATGTATTAATTGCTTTCTTATTTGCTTTTTTGTTCATTTCATGAACAACTAAAAGCAACCGAACCTGTGTGGAGATGCAAAGGCAACTTGACATTTTCTAATAAAGTGTTAATAAACAGGACTAATTTGGAGGAAAACCATTCTGATGTAAATTGCTTACAAAAAGTTGATTTATTTAAATTAAGGCCTCTATTGATGCCCCTATAAACAAGCCATTCAGTCAGCAAACCTTTACTGAGTGCCTCCTTTATGCTAAACACTGAGGAATACAGATGAATACGACAAGCTTTCTGCCCTCCAGATGTTCACAGCCCAGAGCGATGATAGACATGTAAATAAAAAGAGGTCCACTATTACATAAGAGCAGTAATAGAGTTATAATTGGAATACAGGAAAATTGTAATATGAAGAGAATAAATAATTGCCTGGGGGAAATGGGAAAGTGATATGAGAGCTAAGTAGGAAGGAATTTGGTAAGTGCAAAAAGAAAGAGGGTCAGATGAAGTAAAAGGAATGAAATGGTGAAGGTATGGAGGTATAAAAGAGCAATGGCTTGTGAGAACAGCACCATTTATCCTATGGGCAGAAGCACTAACGATGAAATTTAGCATTGTATTTGTCATGCCCATGACATTCACATGCTGTGCAAACAAACCTAATGCAATAAGGCAAGTTACTCCTGCAATTAGACTAATACCATCTCAAAAAAATAATGATTGCTGAGGGGCCGGCCCCGTGGCACAAGTGCTTAAGTGTATGCGCTTCACTGTGGTGGCCCAGGGTTCACCGGTTCAGATCGCGGACGCTCACCAACGCACCGCTTGGCAAGCCATGCTGTGGCGGCGTCCCATATAAAGTGGAGGAAGATGGGCATGGATGTTAGTCCAGGGCCAGTCTTCCTCAGCAAAAAAAGAGGAGGATTGGCAGATGTTAGCACAGGGCTGAGCTTCCTCACAAAAAAAAATAATGATCCTTGAATTATGAGGAAAAAAAATCCTGTTGAATACATATGACTTTTTGTGGAATTAAAAGAACCAGATATGGAATGGATTAAAGGAATTATGCCTGCCTCAAGGACATTTGCTTCTCAAGTTTAGATGCATGCTGCAGTAAAGTCCAAGGGCCAAAAATGAAAGATAACGAGAAATGGCAACTTTCATTGTACTGTCTCTAGATAGTTGATGTATGGTCCAATCTACCAAGCATTTTCATTAGCGAGCTAAAAGAGGGTGTTAATAACACCACAATAATGATATTCACAGATGATAACAGATTGGAAACTCACTGACACCACTGTGGGTTGTGAAGTAACAACAGGGAGACAGAATAGCTTAGAAATATTGGTATACAAACAAAGTGGGAAAAAACATTTAGCTTCAGATAAGAAAAGGAGTAGTTGAACAATCTGGAGAGGAAGAAATGAAATGCATAGAAACACAGAAAGTCATTAAAAACCTGTAGAGTTCCTCCCAATATATCCAAACATTATATATATTTATGCCTTAGTCTGCAGAAGTGCATCAAGTAACCTATGGAATTATGGGCACTGACAAATGGAGGGTGATGAAAGGAATTCACTGCCTATGACATGGAGGATAAGAAATACAACATCTACTTCCCTTAAGACCTGGGAGGTAAAGGACTCTTTTAACTGCTCTAAAATCAATACAATAAAATGAATGATGAGCAGACATTGGAGGGGAAAATACTGTCAACAGAAGCAGGTTTTAAAGGAAAAGGTGGTAAATCTCTCCCTGTACACCTTTAATCTATACCTGGAAGGTCTTCAGAGTATACTTTGTAAAAAATTTTAAAAATACTGTCTTCACTGTCTTCAAAGAATTTATAAGCTAATTTGAGGAGCAATTGTTTAGAAATATTAAAATTTAAAGAAATGTGATATAGCAGAAGTGGAGACCGAGCGAGGAAGAGGTGCGTGTAAGTGGGGACTCAGGAAGTCCTAGAAGACAAAAGCATTGAGACGGACATGTAACAGTAACGGCAGGGTTTTTATAGGCTAATTTGGGAAGGTGGAGGGAATTGCTACTACTACAAAGAGTTGTTTTTCAGAGTTTGTTATGTTTTTTGATTCTGGAGTAACCTAAAGGAAGATAAATAAACTCCAATGGAAATTTATAGATTGTAATCCCTGGGAATCCAAAACACCTTATAAGAAACATGCAATGTGATGTCTTAAACCTCACATTTAGCCAAAATGTACATATCCACCAGAAATTCCTTTCTCCAGTGAACAATTCACAGTCTTTTCTCAGTGTAGTCCCTTTTCTACACGACACACTATCAATCCATATAGTGGAATCAAATAAATCTCTTTTGCGTTCACACTTGCATTCTTGAGTAAGAAATACCCGTGTCTTTTTCTTGGGGTTATGTGCATCTTATGGTCATCTGTCTATAAACATGGATGCAGCCTTTATTAGAAGTGCTGGTGCTTAACTCCTTGTCCCATAACATGCATCAATAAATCTGACACGAACATGCCAACCAGGAGAAAAGTGAAGCATCCTACGGCAAATGTAGTGCAAGCTACCACAGGGTTACTCTGGAGTACGTTAATGAATCCTAGAGCAGCTGGACTCCACATCCTCGCATTTCCCCTGACCCCAGCCCTTACTAGGCAGCCCAGAAAATGGCATTGGTTTTATGAAGAGCCACTCTAGAAAGCATTTCAAAAAAAATGAAAGAGGATGAGAAAAGAAAAGATTTGTAGACATCTGAGCCACAATAGGGAGGAAGACTGGCCTGGTTAAGCAGGTTATGTAAAGTGGATTAGCAGAAAGAGGAAGGTGGGGAAGCTGTGGCCATTTTGTGGGTGGTATCAAAGGCCAGGTTGAGAACTTAATTTTGGGAGCTAGGGAAAGAACTGAACATTTCTGAGAAGTGAAGTTATAAGAAGACACAGGTATTAAGAAATTTGATCTGGCAGCAATGTGGGGTGGATTTTTGAGGAAAAAGGCAAGCAGAAAGATCAGTTTGGCATTTGTGTCAAGTAGGCTAGGATTTCCCCAAGACTGAGCCATAAAATATGAATGAGCTGAGAGGCAGTCACTACTGCAGTCAGGCATGGATCTGATCTGGGTTTTGTGGGGACTGAAGCATACACAAGTTAGAGGTCTTCTTTAAGAAACACAATACAAAACCTTAAATAAAAAATTATGCAAATGAAGGGGCTTAAAAATTAAGTTTCTCCCTCTGATGGCAGTATTATAAAATCAAAACCTTTGTGAACTACAATTTTTTAAAATGAATGGAAAATTTTTTCAGTGTTTGGGATTTCTGTTTCAAATTCTTATCCTTTAGTCTCCCAAGTACAGTCAGTTAAATAAACATAGGATAATGATTTTCAGTTAATTTGAAAAAATATGCATATTTTTCCATCTTAAGAATTTCTAACCAGAAATAAAGAAAGGAAATCTGAATTTTTAAGTCATTCCTTCTTTCATTCAACATATTTTTTAAGGTCTTATGATTTTCCAGACACTCTGTTAGACCCTGGTAATATTATTATGAAAAAAATACAGAAAAAGTGCCAGGATTCATATAGCTTAACTTGGATACTTCAAGTGGAGAGGAGTTTGTGATTTTTTTGAGGCAGTCCTTTTTTATCAATTGTATTCAATGTATAAAGAATACTTTATGATATTAAACATTTTCTCACTATACTATCTTAAGTTATTTCTAGTATGGGATACCTTCTATTTTATAGACTGTAACCACTACTGATAATGGATTAAAAAGATCAGGGGCATGGGTAACTATAGAAAAAAATAACAAAATTAACAAAAAAGAGCCTGAAGATAAACTATTCCAATGGAAGAAAATATACATCAGATATGGCAGAGCTGAAGTATAAATTCTAAAGAAACAACAGAAAAAAAAGCATCAGTGATTTAGGATCAACACTAGATTTCTTACTATATTAGTAGATGATTGACATGAGGACGGAAAATATACTGAAAATAAAGACTTTATATTGAATTTGTTGAATCTGATGGGGAGGGTAACTCCTTTAAGTACCAATGACATAAGATGTACTCTATACTAGGTTGAGTGCATTAAACCTGAAAAAAAATGAGAAAGAAACAAGTTTTATAGCTATATCCTTTGCTGATTTTGTACAGAGAACAAAATAAAATCAGTATCAACTCAAAAAAAAAAGTCTAAAAAAGAGTCCTTGTCCTCCTAGAAAATACTTGCGATATCTCTGATTGATATTTTATTATAATATTAAAGTTCATTTCTTTTTAATCAAATAGCAAATATGTTCTATGTCACTTGTGATAGGTTTCTTGTAATTCCAATAAACCAATAAAATATTGGTAATGACTCAAATTTCACAAAGAGATTAACCAATATTTTATGACTTTTTGTTCTCTTAAGGAGAAAATCTTTATCTCTCTCTTCAGGAGACTTTTAAAATATATTTTTCCTAATGGTCAAACCCCCAAATGACATTTTTTTTTTTAATTTTTTATTTATTTTTCCCCCAAAGCCCCAGTAGATAGCTGTATGTCATAGCTGCACATCCTTCTAGTTGCTGTATGTGGGATGCGGCCTCAGCATGGCCGGAGAAGCCGTGCATTGGTGCACGCCCGGGATCCGAACCCCGGGCCGCCAGCAGCGGAGCGCACGCACTTAACCGCTAAGCCACGGGGCCGGCCCCAAATGACATTTTAATTCCACAGACATACTGGATATCTCTTTATGTAACGTGGCCCTTTGAGAATGCATGCGTTACTCTGTATCGTCTTTTTAGGTCATCTTCAGACTTATGCAAAGAATCATTTGTGCATTTAGATGTAAATTACCCCTGTCATACTCTCTCAGGAATAGATTTAGAAACCTGTTTTCTTTTCTTTCTTTCTTTTTTCTTCTTCTGCTTTTTATTTTTTATTTTATTTTTTACTTTTACCATACACTAAACTGTAAAGTCCTTTGTCAGGGATAATATCCTATTCACAGTTCTATCTCTAGCACTTATCTCAGTGTCTGTCACACAGATGAAACCTAATAAAAATTTGCTGAACGCACGATTTACAGTAAAGACCCTTCTATATTTCTCACATAACATTTCCAGAAAGAGCTATATCACATCTGGAATATGCTAAAGCACATCTGGGTGTAGATCCCTGACTAAATTGCTACTTAAAGTGAAAAAGGCATTTCTTAATTTACTTTTGAATCTGATCATTGTAGAAATAAAATCTATTTCCTGAACTTCCTATTCTTAAAGATGTTGAAACTAAATATGCAATAGTGATGTTAATCAGCAAGAAGTAAGTCTTAGAGCTGTCTGTTTCTAATGTGTTATTTGACCTTAAGCAAATTATTTCATATTCTTCTGCCTTGATTTTCTCACCTTTAAAATGGGGTAGTAAAGGGCCAGCCCCTTGGCTTAGCGGTTGGGTGTGCGAACTCCGCTACTGGCGGCCTGTGTTCGGATCCGGGTGCGCACCGACGTACCACTTGCTGAGCCATGCTGAGGCAGCATCCCACATACAGCAACTAGAAGGATGTGCAACTATGACATGCGGCTCTCTACTGGGGCTTTGGGGAGAAAAAGGAAAAAAAGCAGGAGGATTGGCAATAGATGTTAGCTCAGGGCTGATCTTCCTCACACACAAAAAAAAGTAAAATGGGGTAGTAAAATCTGCTTCAACCATTGTTTGAGTTTTCTTTCAAGATACTGGAGTAGGGTTGATAGGACATTGATCAGTGGTTGGATGCAGTGAGAAACCTCCTGGAGTCACCTGGACTGGTTATCCAGACAGTAAGTGCAAAGTGTAAGTTATCCCAATGGGCATAAGTATACTCTAACCTGTCCTAACCTGTTCAAGGTTAAAAGGCAAAGAAGTCATTTTTCCCAGTTACAAGCAGAGAGAAGTATCTGGGAAGAATAAAAGAGAGAAATCCACAATGTCAGGAACCAGGTAAGTCTAGGAACAGAATAGGAAGTGAGGAGCCAGAGTCAAAGCAAAGCAACAGCTTGAAGATAAGAAGGGAAAAAAAAAAAGCAAGAAAGCTAGAAGGCAAGAAGGAAGGGAGGAAGGAAGGGATGAGGCAACTATTTTCTACGAACCATACTCGGTACCCAAAGCTCACTTTTACAAGCTCCTTACCTTGTCATCTCCAGGAGGCTGGCCTGGTTACAGGCATAAAAGTAGGCAGATACTTCACCTAACTGTTAAAGACAACTGTAAATTTTCCCTGGAAGGTAATGTTATATAAACATTTGTTATATTAACAAAGACATATGTATTATGAACATTAATAAGCGGAAACCTTATTTAAAAAGAAGTCAGGAGTCCAGAAGGGGGAGCTTTCATGCCCTATGTGGATAGCAGAGCTCAAGAAGAAGAAAGACTTTCTTTTCTTGCCCAGCAAAAGCTCAGCCAATGACAGACTGTCGCAACTCAGCCAATTAAAAGCCGCTACACATCAAACTCTCAATTCCTCCAATGGACTCTTTATTTACAGTAGCCCTCCCAGCTTCCTCTTTCCCTCTATAAGAGAGTTTTTCCTCCTCCAGTTGCTTGGAACTTGCAGGTGATTCACCATGGTTGCAGATCCTGAATTGCAATTCTTTGTTGAGCCCAAATAAATTCATTTTTGCTGGAGAAATAACTGACTGTCTATTTGTTTCAGGTCAACAGTACTCTACTTTTTTTCTTTTAATTTTTAATCTTTACAGGGTGGAACACAAACCGATGCTCTGCTCGAATATTCTAGAAGTAATTTCTTGCTAGCTAGGAAGAATCAGAAACGTAGGCAAGGATGAATTAATGATTATAATTTTCAGTAAAACCAATCCTTTAGGAAGACTGCGGTAAAATATATGTATATATTTATAGGGAAATATTGATCAGGAGGCAGACTATTCTACAGTACAGAAAGAAGAAAAGGTGTCAAAGTTAGCTGGTAGAAATACAAGATGGTAGGCTAGTTATGAGTACCTGAACAGCTCTGTCAAACCAGAAGTAGAGAGAAAGAAAACAAGTAGAAAACACAGGCAGAATTGTGAAAGAGCTTGCATTATTTAAACCACAAGAATGAGCCAGTGAAGAATATGGTAGAAAATTAACCACACAGAGTCAAACATTCATTGCATCCTCCTGCTCTGACATGGAAGTCTTGCCTTATCAGTAATGGGTAATAACATTGTAATGGGGGAGGGGATAAAAAAAGAAAAAACATTTTTAAAAATTAAGGAAACTCTAACCATACGTAAATGAAATAAATAGCAGTAAAAGATATAGTGAGTAGCCACATGTGTGGTGCAGCTGCTTGACCTTGGAGGATGGTCTAGGGAAGTGAGTGGGAAGAACTGTGTTTCCAAAATGATATTATAATGGGGACAAAGACCATTTAGGTACAAAACAGCTTCTGGTTTCTGCTGACCTATTGTTGGTTTTTTTCTTTTCTTTTCTTACTACTCTTGTCAAGTCAAGGTAGATGTTAAACCATGTAGTACCCACATTGCGTCTTCCATTCTACTCATCTGGCAGAGGTCTAGAGGAAATTACAGACTAGGAAAATGTAGAAGCCCATTCACTAGATGAGCCCGAGGAGGCTGGGAAGAAAATACACTGCCTAGATGTTCTCCCAGTCCTTAAACTTACACTGGCTGGGCTCATCCAGGAGTGGACTAGATAGGGGATTAGTAGAAGAGACAAAAGAATCCCTGAGATTTGCAGTTATGGTCTGTATTAGGGTTCTCCCAAGAAACAGGATCAAAAAAGATATTAGATATATAGAAAGAGATTTAGTTTAAGGAACTGGCTCATGTGACTATGGAGGCTTGATGAGTCCAAAATCTGACGGGATGTGTGGGCAGAGTGAGTCCAAAAGTAGTCTGCTGGTAGAATTCCACCTTGCTCAGGGGACGTCAGTCTTTGTTCTATTCAGACCTCCAGCTGTTTGGGTGAGGGCCATCACCTTATGGGGGTAATCTGCTTTACTCAGAGTCCACTGATTTAAATGTTAATCTTAACCAAAAAAACACTTTCACAGAAATATACAGAATAATGTTTGACCAAATATCTGGGCACTGTGGCCCAGATGAGTTGACACATGAAATAAGCTATCACACTGACTACAGTAACTGAGTGTTTTCAATAGAATTAGATAGAAAGGGTCAATATAAAACTTTTTTGAGGATTATCAAGGGAATGATTTACTGTATGTAAGGAGAAACACAAATATCAACCTTTATTAGATTCCAGATTGTTAGATAAACTCTTAGTATGGATACATAGTTTGTTTATATAATCATACTTGGACACATATACTTATCTATTACCAATGGATCAATTGGGGTTCATCAGATTTTTGAACATCTTCCCAAAATGTGTTTTGTAGAATATTAGACTCGATCCTTATATTATTTAGCCATAGCAATCCAAATAAACTTCTGGCTACTGGTAAAATACCACAAATAATTTAATCCCTATCTTTTTCACCCCTTTCTCAAGTAACTTCAAGGAGAATTTTATTTTGTATATTAGTAAAATGCTAGTTGTTTTGATATTAGTTTTACTAGCATGAATTTTTAAACCTCCAAACATTTTTTTCTTTCCTCCTCGAAGAATTCTGCGATTCCCCTAGGTAGGAGCACTGTTTCTCTTCTTAGAGTTCCATAGGCATTTAGAACGTATTCATTTGAATATTCATTTATTGAACAATACTCTTTGCAACCATTTTCATAGACATCATATCTGTTTCATGCACATCAATATGTGTTATTTGTAACAAAAATGAATACTACAGCATCCTGATATAAGCCTAATATAAGCAAAACCAAATTATTTTAGTTTACTTTTACCATGCCCTGAAGACAAAGTAGGTGTTAAACTTTCAGATTCCATCAGAAGAGAGTTTGTAAATAAAAGCTTTTGTCATAAAGCACTTTTGCCCCTTCATTAGAATTTAGAACAGGACACATCAGTTAGAGGAGGAGCTGATCCAGTGTCAACTCCAGGTGACCACAGTAGCTGTAGGGAAAGGAGGGCCTTAGATGAGCCGAGCTTCATAGAGTAGTGTGGGAAAGTATACATAGGGACTGCCAAGCACAGGAACAACCCACCTGAGGTCACTATGAAGTCATATTGTCACAGTGCATTTATATTGTATTTGAAGTATGCAGGCTCTTGCAAGTAAAAACCATTTTGATTGCATCCATAAAGTACTCCATGGGATAAGTGGAGCCCCTTTTTGTAACAAAGGAAATCTAATGTTGGGTGATTAAGTGATATTCTCACAAGTAAGATGCCAAGGAGAGAAGACTCTAACTCCAGTTTTCTGACTCTCAGTCTAATGTTCTTTCTACTGATGTCTATTTAACGATAAAACTCACAAGTTTAGGTAAGAGCCGTTTCAAATCATTCAAGAGTGTTCCTCTTGTGTCAAAAAAGTATGTAAGAGATGTGATTAAGACTTTAGAAATGCAAAAACTTTCAGAAAAGCTAGACAAAACAATGGAAAGCAGTACACGTTTCCTAAAGGATTAAACGAACATAGAGATTGCATTCATCCAACAGTTATTACTGAACATCCAATATTTTCCAGAATACCTGGAGAGGTGACTAAAGCTGTCAGGACTCTTGCCCTAAAGGGGATTTCATTCCATTCTCTCATGAGTGATTTTCATGTAAATGCAAATTTCTAATGAATATGCATTATTTATGTTAAATAACCCAGCCATGGTCTGATCGAACTCAAGATTCATGCCTAGATCTGGTCTTCTTTATAATTACAGTCTTCAATTTCCTTATTTGTAAAATGGGGAAATTTCTTATAGGATTTTTGTGAGAAAAAGATAGCCTATATGAAATGCATGTTTAAAATACATTGTCAGTGTTCAATGCTCCCTAACTGTTCTTATTTTATATTTGTACTGAGATGTTCTGCTGGTTCTCTTTGTCATAATGTTTCTGTTGCTGGCCTCAGAGTCTTCCCAAATGTCAGTAGTATTCAAGGCTGTTTTCTAAATGACAAAGATTTATACATTTATTTCTCCTTAAATTTGTTTCTTATATCGGCTCTTCTCTTTTTATCCCTTTTGCATGTTTATCTATTGCCTTATGTTACTATGTCTTGAAGTCAGAAGATAAGACCCTCCTTTTCCCTGCGGTATGTGGTGTGTCTGTAAAGCGCTTTCTCTTCACATGCTGCTCCTCCCTTCTGTCTTGCAGAAGAAGCCTTTTACTCGTCTCTCTCTCCTCATAGTCAGCCCCTAGTGCCCCACTCCAATGAGTGGTACAATGAGTGGTACAAATCTCCAATGAGATTGGTACAGTACCTATAATTTCTGGCATCTGATAACTACTGCTTAAATATTAACTTACTTCCTCCATTCCAACAACTTCTAAGAGGGAGTTCTATTTCACGAGTTTCAGTGATAACTTTGGCATCACTTGATTTTCAGGTCCCAATTTTTCTGCTTGTTTCTGCTTTGCACGGTGGTCAGAGCCAAAGAATTTTATGTCAAAGCTAATAAGAAATTATTTCCCTACTAGGAAATAAAAGACAATTTTCTTTTTGGTGTTTTATGATTCTCTTTCAGAAGAATCATCTTTCTCTCACATTTGTGGGTAAAGAGATGGTATAGTTGCACTTAATAAGCAAAAGCAAAAGCTCATATTTAAGTCTTTATTATCAAAATGGAAAAATCCTCTTTAAAACATAAAAAATGTAACCCCTTCCTATCTGTGTGTATATAACTCCATTAAAAAAAAAGATGGAGATGGAACTGTGTCACAGAAATGGTAAAATCATTCTCATTTTCAAAGGATATAATAGGCTTTGATTTTTCTGTGTATAGAGATACATCATATTACAGATACGATTATCTAAGTGTCTTTGCTCACTTCTTACTCAATGAATGTAGTCTGCAATGCCGTACCTAGCAACCTGCATATACCTTTATTCAAGAATCTAGGAGAATCTCCAAATATTTGCAATAACCAAATGAAAAACAAACAAGATATGAGCCATCCTTCTCAATAACTAAGACAATACAAGTGATTTCTCCACCCCACTCCTACCCCCACCCAGGTACCAAATATCTGCTTTTTTGGAACTGGCGGAGAAGCACATACAACAGAAAAAGAAAGTGAACATAATGTCCTTCTCCTCTTACTTCAAATAACTGTGATCAAGGACTAACGTCGTAATGGAGTCTAGAGAAGGGGGAAAAACCCCACTATGAACAGAAAGTTTCTCTTTTCATGGTAACATTTGAAGTAGGCCAGAGTCTACTTTTTCTTTCCTACGGAGGAGTTTACTAGAATTACTTGAGTAGCTTTATTTTCAAAATGTTACTCTCCCGCTCCACCCTGGAAATTCTGTTCCATTAATTCAGGTGGGGATGGAGCAGCGCATGTTGATAAGCTCCCCCAGGTGATTCTGATAACCTCATCCTCCCCCTTACTCCTTCCTCCCAGACCAAGCCTTCAAATCACTGTCCTGGAATAGTATCAAACCTCTCTTCCTACCTCAATATGGAGCTAAGTAACTCCCTGTAATGACACTTCCTCATAGATGATATTAACTAATTTTTTGATATTTTAAAAGCAGGTATTTACTAATCTCTTGTTATGCATCAGAGACTGTGTTAGGTGTGTATTTTCAGAGATGAAAAAATCCTCAATATTTTTCCTCCATAGAGTTTCAAAACCAGTGGGATCTTGACAAATAACTTTCCTATATAATATTTATTTCTGATAGATCATTCTAGAGAAGACAAGGAGCACCATATTTATTAATTAATTTTTACAAAATTGATAATAAAAATGAAATTTGTCACACAACATTTTCCTGAGTATCTTAGAATGTCATATAGTTAACTGAGCCAGGTTATTTAGAAATAAAAAGTGTAGCCAGTATATAGCATTCTCTTGCCCTCTTTGTGTTTCTAGCCTCCATTTCTTCTACGTAAATCACTCCACCCCTTAATTTTAAGCTACTTCCATTGAGTCATGAAATTCCAGCATCTCTTTTCCCAAGCATTGTCCCTACATTCAGTTCCTGAACGTTTTATGACATTGAAAGAGTTATTAACAGTTTTGTCTTTAGGTGTCAAAATGATGTTTTAGTTATCTTATTTAGAATAGTCCTTAGCATTTAAATATATATATATTAAATATTTATGAGTAAAATAACATGGTTTCTAGGACTTGCTTCAAAGTAAATCACTGAGTAGGGAAAAAAAGTGGATTAGAGTCATAAAAGAAATAAGATTGTCTACAAGTTGATAACTGTTGAAACTAGACGACAGGCACATGGGGTCTTTGTTATACTATTCCATTTGTATATACGTTTGAAATTTCCAGTAACAAAAGTTAGTAAAATATCTTAGTGCTCGGGGATTTTTCCCCTCATTTTTATTCCCTCATTTACATTTTGTCAACCTGTATGATATTAGTTTTAGGTGTCAACTTGGCTAAGCTATAGTACCCAGGATTCGATTCAATTCGATTCGATTCCATTCTATTTTATTCTACTCTACTCTACTCTATTCTACTCTATTCTATTCTATTCCATTCTATTCTACTCTAGGTGTTGCTATGAAGGCATTTTATAGATAGTGTTAGCATCTATAATCAGTTAACTTTAAGTAAAGGAGATTACCCTCTATAATGTGGGTAGATTTCATCTAATCAGTTGAAAGGACTTAAGAGTAAAAACAGGTTTCCCAAAGAAGACATCGTGTCTCAAGACTGTAACATCAACGCTGACTCGAGAGTTTTCAGCCTGCTGGGCTGCCTACAAATCTCTGACCTGTCAGTCTTCACAACTGGGTGAGCCAATTCCTTGAAATAAATCTACACATGTACATACATATACCTATGTATATACTTTAAGAATGAATCTCTAATGGTAGAAATTTGAGGTCAATGGCAGATTTTGCAGAGAGGGCACGTGGTATAGCTGATCTTTTCAAATCACTTGCCAAGGACATATGTCTATGCCATTTGGGAAAGCCTAATCTGATATTGTTAAACTATAAATTTAAATTATGGGAAAGCCAATTTAATATGTTAAGCCATCAGAGCACCCCTAATTTTTATATAAAGTAACTGTCTTATGATCTAGATATAATGTAGCTTGATAGTTGAAACAGCTAATTGTATCTTTCTTGGTATTTTGAAGACTCATCTAAAACAAAAATCACAAAATTAAACAAGACTTTTCCATTGCCAGAAAACTTCTCCAGTACACTAAGAGAACTTCAGTGTACCGGACAACTTAAGACTTAAAATCAAGTAATGGTAATACAAGATATTATCTACAGATGACGGGACTAATATTCAGAGAGATTAAATGTTTGCCTGCAATGCACAGCATAAATGTTATATCACCACCATATTTCTTAAATTGTTGTACACATTAAAATCGCTTGGGAGAGTGTCTTCAAAATACGCAACCCTAGCTCACCTTAGCCAAACTAACTGAATTAAAGAGGAACCCAGGCTGATGTGCCTTGAGAAAGTTTCCTAAGCCATCTTCTGGATACCTTGATTAAGAGCCACTATTATTCCAAAACTTCAGATATTCCAAAGCATAGGCCAGTGCTATTTTCTGCTGTCTCTTTCCATTATAGATTGAAGTCCTTGGAGCAGCATTCATAGTCAGTAGGCCAAATGGCCCAGAGGAGGGATTTCTCATTTTTCTTACTGATCATTATGGAACCCAAGTGTCTGCTACTGTGTATTCAATAAAGTTGATGCATGCAAGACTGATAAGATATTTACCCTAGGGGCAAAGTTATATCATGCTATATTTGGTTTTTGTGTTATGTGATTATCCTTTATTTCAAGGAAAACATTATATCATGTTTACATCATATGCATACATCATACACATACATCATCATCAGTTGGTATGTGTGTTACATATTTCAGGAATATTTCAGATAGACACGCAGGGATAAAGTGCAGTAGGAGTAGCCTCACCTATGTGGCCAAGGCTGAGGATTCCATGGTGACACCAGAGAGAGTTTTTCACTGCTCTCTCTTTCTCGTCCTTCCACCGTGTGGCTCTTGACTTAAACAATAATAGACAAGATTAATAAAGCACAGGCTTTTAAATGAAATCAAGTTTGGTACGAAGGCCTTTAACTTTCTAATCTGTTTTCAGCAGCTGTAAGTGCCGCATTATCACTTTCAGCATTTCTCCAGAGAACACGGGGAGACGTTCTTTCTGTCTTTCATCTGTTTCTCATCGTTGGAAATTATCTGCAAGAATGCTCCATCAGAATTTCTTTTTCCTAGTGCTATTATGGTACCGAGAAAGTCTTTTTTAGGTTCTTTGCTTAAAATCAACATTCACCTTGGACACTCCATCCTCAGCACCTAAGTAACATCTAATGATGTAAAGCCCTTGAGAGGTATAAATAATCAAACAGAATCCCAGAGAACTGGTCTTTGCCCTTTACGCTGTTATATTGAAGATGACGGCACTACTACGGACAAATAGGGGCAGAAGAACACAGTCGTTGAGATAGTAAATGATTCATTGATGAGAAAGGTTCTCACCTCATACACAGTTTAAAGTGCCTTTTAAGGCTGGGGTCATCTCAGCTGATTAAATTGCACTTTAGAAGATCAAGCCATTATTGCATTTCTATCACCTTGGTGATTGCTAAGTCACAACGATGGAAGCCTAAGGTTGCTCTGTGTACTCCTGACAGATATGTCCTTTTCCGGTGGGAGGTCTCACCAGTTTCATCTGTCACTTTCCTTCTTTCATCCCAAAACTTCTGTATCCTCAAGGACAACCAACACAACAGTCTTATCAGGATGGTCAGGCCTATCCCATTATTTGGGGCTCACCACTGTGAAAGTCACAAGGCTCCTGATGTCTCATTTGAGCCATAGTCTTATCAGGTGCAGGGAGGACCTAAGTTTACTGTGGGAATAAAGTTGGCACTGTGCACCTTACTTTAAGTGTCAAAATTAAAGTCAAGTTAAGTGTCAAGCTAAGTCAACAACCAGAATGAGTTGTTAATCTTGCTAAGTCAATGACTCACTGGACATTTTCCTAGTGATCCCACAGTGTGCTCAGAACTGCTAAGGGTTAGAAGGATGTATCAGACATAGTCCCTGGCCTCAGTGAGCTTAGAGCATATGAAAGCCACATAAAATAACTTAATAGCAAAGGCCCCCTGATATTTAAAATTAGTATTCTAGGAAATCACAAGACAGAGAAAATCTTGACTTGGGGAAAAGACAAGAGGAGAGAAAGAGCACATCATATGTTGTATTTACATGCTAGTAATTTACATATATTAGTGCTTGTTTAATCTCTCCTAATAAGAATAGAAACACATTTCCAAACTTTATAGAAAAGGAAACCAAGGCTGAGAAATGTTAAATAATTTAATCAAGCCATAGTTGGGATTGAAATCCAAGTCTCTTTGATTTTCTTAATTTCACCAGATCTTTTAGACTTCATGAAGAAATTGGAATTCAAAGAGGAAGAAGAAGATAAGGATTTGAAGTAGCAGACAGTAGTGGTGAGGGTAATTCTAGCCAGTGAAAAGGGATGTGCAAAGAATTACAGAGATAAAAGTGTGTATGCTGTTTTAAAGGGAATAGTGAATAAACCACTCTTTCTGAAACAATGGACTCTTTCTTATGCTGACAGTAAAATAAAAACATTCACTATTATTTGCAGAGTTTTAACATTTACAGAGACGTTTACATGTATTATCTTGTTTGAGGTTCACGATAACCCTGCGAATTAAGTAGGAAAGATATTTTCATTAACATCCCCCTTTTCATAGGTGGGAAACCTGAGGCAGAGATTGAGCCATGGAACTAAGATCTTAAAATTAGCAATGGATCAGGACAAAAAATGAATCTTTAGTCTCTAAAGTCTATGCAATTTTTCAAGTTACTTTTGAAATATCCCTGTATTTCAGGGTTTAAACAGAGATGCAAATCTCAGTCAAGGAAATCACAGAAGTAATTTTGTCTCTGAATAACTGGTTGAATAACACGATCTTGGGGGCTCCCCTAAGATTTCATGATTCTGTTGCTGTTATATATACTTCACTGTTGTCAAAGTAAATTATTCACTATCTCAGGAAGACTGCTTATGTTTTCAAAGCCATTCAATAACTTAGTTTGTACTTTTCTCTTTGCTTGTGTATTTTCCAAACCAAGAAGAGTGCCTACCACCTAAAAGTTGTATGGTATATGGTAATGATCCTTTCTAACCACAAATGTTGGATGTAATTACTATAATTATTACCACTTTGTGTTTGAAGTTTACAGAAATTAAGTGGTTTGCTCTGACCTGGGTCTGGTGAGTGGTAGACCTATTTGGATACAGATTTGAATGAAGATCTGACTGACTCCAAACCTCAACTTTTATTCTCTATGGAATTAGTATAAAAATAAATGAGCCAGTGCCTGATAATGCACTCATACATGAGAACTTCAAGACTATAAATTTATCCTGTAGCCAGCAGTAGAAATCACCAAATGTCTCTTCAGCCCACAGTTGTCGGTGCTGCCATGAGTCCTTGCTGTTGGATGGAGCTCTTGAAACCATGCTTTCTGTAGAGAGATAGATCCTATTTATCCGCTGTAATGGTCTAATATTGCTGGCACAATTCCAAGACCAGAACTTTGCAAGCCTTTGAAGCAAGATGAATCTACTGCCTAAGATCTAGACTGAGTCAAGCTAGACTTTTGTCCGGAATAATGGGTTGGTAGAAATCAATGTTCACCTCTGTCAGACCCAACCAGAGGCACACACAGGTACCAGCTGCCCCAGGAGTGGTTCTGTCATCTGCCATTTATAGACCTAGACCATCTTCTCTGTGAATGGTGGTGGGATGGTGTTAAACACCTACCCCTAAGCCATGTTGGTTTCATTAAAGCTCTGCGTTCCTCCCTGCCTCATCTCCTCCCCAGCCTTTCAATGGAGAGTTAGCTTTGGTGGCCTAAAGGTGATGTCAGAGAATTAAACATCAACTTAGTAAACTGCTCACTGGGCTTCAAAATGGGAAAAATAAAATGTTGGGGTGAGGATTTAGGGACGAACAAGTACACAGTCTTTTCTGGGGCATCCACTTACATTCTCCCCTAAAGATATTTCTTACCCTCCGCCCATTAGTTCATCTCCAGAAAGTTGGAGAAATGGGCAGTCTTGCAGGCAGGTGTACCAGAATTTCTGTCCAGGCTGGAGTCTCCAAAAAAATAACGTTTTTACATTGAAATAGTGTATTACTGTGTAGGTGTCACTTTCTCAGCGATTTTCAAAGGTGGTACAAGTATGCCAGCATTTTGAAGGAATTTCAGATTGTTTCTTCCTGATGGTAACTCTTCATGGAGACTCTACAAACCTCACACACCCCAGAAACTCATTTAAAAAAATATATGGTGAAAGACATATTGTAAACTCCTCAGGGACAGAGACCAACTTATACTATTGTATCTACAATGCCTAAACCAGATCCTCATCCATAGTTGACCTACAGCAGATTTTTGCCAAATAAATGTTGTTTAATAAGTACACATATAGTCAAAGGAAAAGAAATATTTATTTTATTCTGAGCTGCAAATTGAGTTCTGGAGCATTTTAAAGGACACACTGATCGATTCCTTTTTTTTTTTTTTTTTTAGCTAATTATTTTTATTGAGATATAATGACATATAAACTGGTTATATTATACTAGTTTCAGGTGTAAAACATAACGATTTGATATTTGTATATATTGTAAAATAATCACCACAACAAGTTTAGTTAACATCCATCACCATACACAGTTACGATTTTTTTTCTTGTTTTTTTTTTATTTTTTATTTTTTTTTTAAATTTTTTGTTTATTGCAGTAACATTGGTTTATAACATTGTAAAAATTTCAGGTGTACATCATTGTACTTCTATTTCTGCATAGATTACATCATGTTCACCACCAAAATACTAATTACAACCCATCACCACACACATGTACCGAATTATCCCTTTCACCCTCCTCCCTCCCCCCTTCCCCTCTGGTAACCACCAATCCAATCTCTGTCCCTATGTGTTTCTTTATTGTTGTTATTATCTACTACTTAATGAAGGAAATCATGCAGTATTTGACCTTCTCCCTCTGACTTATTTCACTTTGCATTATACCCTCAATGTCCATCCATGGTGTCACAAATGGCTGGATTTCATCGTTTCTTATGGCTGAGTAGTATTCCATTGTGTATATATACCACATCTTCTTTATCCATTCGTCCCTTGATGGGCACTTAGGTTGCTTCCAAGTCTTGGCTATTGTGAATAACGCTGCAATGAACACATGGGTGCATGTACGTTTACAAATTGGTGTTTTCAAGTTCTTTGGATAAATACCCAGCAGTGGGATGGCTGGATCATATGGTAGTTCTATCCTTGATTTTTTGAGGAATCTCCATACTGTTTTCCATAGTGGCTGCACCAGTTTGCACTCCCAGCAGCAGTGTATGAGAGTTCCCTTCTCTCCACATCCTCTCCAACACATGTTGTTTCCTGTCTTGTTAATTATAGCCATTCTGACGGGCGTCAGGTGATATCTCATTGTAGTTTTGATTTGCAGTTCCCTGATAGTTAATGATTTTGAACATCTTTTCATGTGTCTGTTGGCCATCTGTATACCTTCTTTGGAGAAATGTCTGTTCAGGTCCTTTGCCCATTTTTTAATTGGGTTGGTAGTTTTTTTGTTGGTAAGATGCATGAGTTCTTTATATATTTTGGAGATTAAGCCCTTATCAGAAGTATGGCTTGCAAATATCTTCTCCCAATTGCTAGGTTGTCTTTTCGTTTTGTTGATGGTTTCCCTTGCTGTGCAGAAGCTTTTTAGTTTGATGTAGTCCCATTTGTTTATTTTTTCTATTGTTTCTCTTGCCCAGTCAGACGTGGTGTTAGAGAAGATGTTGCTAAGACTGATGTCGAAGAGCATACTGCCTATGTTTTCTTCTTGAAGTTTCATAGTTTCAGGTCTTACATTCAAGTCTTTAATCCATTTGGAGTTCATTTTTGTGTATGGTGTAAGGTAAGGGTCTACTTTCATTTTTTTGCATATGGCTATCCAGTTTTCCCAAAACCATTTGTTGAAGAGACTTTCTTTTCCCCATTGTATGTTCTTGGCTCCTTTGTCAAAGATTAGCTGTCCATAGATGTGTGGGTTTATTTCTGGGCTTTCGATTCTATTCCATTGATCTGTGTGTCTGTTTTTGTGCCAGTACCATGCTGTTTTGGTTAATACAGCTTTGTAGTATATTTCGAAATCAGGGAGTGTGATACCTCCAGCTTTGTTCTTTTTTCTCAGGATTCCTTTAGCTATTCGGGGTCTTTTGTTGTTCCATATAAATTTTAGGATTCTTTGTTCTATTTCTGTGAAAAATGTTGTTGGAACTTTGATAAGGATTGCATTGAATCTATAGATGGATTTAGGAAGTATGGACATCTTAACTATGTTAATTCTTCCAATCCAAGAACACGGAATATCTTTCCATTTCTTTGCGTCTTCTTCAATTTCTTTCAGAAATGTTTTATAGTTTTCGGTGTACAGATCTTTCACCTCTTTGGTTAAGTTTATTCCTAGGTATTTTATTCTTTTTGTTGCAATTGTAAATGGGATGGTATTCTTAATTTCTCTTTCTGCTACTTCGTTGTTAGCGTACCGAAATGCAACTGATTTTTGTATGTTGATTTTGTATCCTGCAACTTTACTATATTCGTTTATTACTTCTAAAAGTTTTCTGGTAGATTCTTTAGGGTTTTCTATATATAAAATCATGTCATCTGCAAATAGTGACAGTTTCACTTCTTCCTTTCCAATTTGGATCCCTTTTATTTCTTTCTCTTGCCTGATTGCTCTGGCTAGGACTTCCAGTACTATGTTAAATAGGAGTGGTGACAGTGGGCATCCTTGTCTGGTTCCTGTTCTTAGAGGGATGGCTTTCAGTTTTTCACCATTGAGGATGATATTAGCTGTGGGTTCCTCATATATGGTCTTTATTATGTTGAGGTACTTTCCTTCTATACCCATTTTATTCAGAGTTTTTATCATAAATGGATGCTGTATCTTGTCAAATGCTTTCTCTGCATCTATTGAGATGATCATGTGATTTTTATTCTTCATTTTATTAATGTGGTGTATTATGTTGATTGATTTGCGAAAGTAAACCGTCCCTGCATACCTGGAATAAATCCCACTTGATCATGGTGTATAATCATTTTAACGTATTATTGTATGCGATTTGCTAGTATTTTATTGAGGATTTTTGCATCGATGTTCATCAGTGATATTGGCCTGTAATTTTCTTATTTTGTGTTGTCCCTGTCTGGTTTTGGTATCAGGGTAATGTCAGCTTCGTAGAATGAGTTAGGGAGCTTCCCCCCCTCCTCAATTTTTTGGAAGAGTTTGAGAAGGATAGGTATTAAGTATTCTTTGAATGTTTGGTAGAATTCACCAGGGAAGCCGTCTGGTCCTGGACTTTTATTTTTGGGGAGGTTTGTGATTACTGTTTCGATCTCCTTACTGGTGATTGGTCTATTCAAATTCTCTACTTCTTCTTGATCCAGTTTTGGAAGGTTGTATGATTCTAAGAATTTATCCATTTCTTCCAGATTGTCGAATTGGTTGGCATATAGCTTTTCATAGTATTCTCTTATAATCTTTTGTATTTCTGAGGTGTCTGTTGTAACCTCTCCTCTTTCATTTCTGATTTTACTTATTTGTGCCTTCTCTCTTTTTTTCTTGGTGAGTCTAGCTAAAGGTTTGTCAATTTTGTTGATCTTTTCAAAGAACCAGCTCTTGGTTTTATTAATTTTTTCTACTTTTTTTTGGTCTCTATTTCATTTATTTCTGCTCTGATTTTTATTATTTCCCTTCTTCTGCTGATTTTGGGCTTTGTTTGTTCTTCTTTTTCCAGTTCCTTCAGGTGCATTGTTAGATTGTTTATTTGAGATTTTTCTTGTTTGTTGAGATAGGCCTGTATCACTATAAACTTCCCTCTTAGTATTGCTTTTGCTGTATCCCATAAATTCTGGCATGTCGTATTTTCATTTTCATTTGTCTCCAGGTATTTTTTGATTTCTTCTTTGATTTCTTCGTTAACCCAGTCGTTTTTCAGTAGCATTTTGTTTAATCTCCATGTATTTGTGGCTTTTCTGATTTTCTTCCTATAGTTGATTTCTAGTTTCATACCGTTGTGGTCAGAAAAGACGCTTGGTATTATTTCAATCTTCTTAAATTTATGGAGACTTGTTTTGTGGCCTAATATGTGATCAATCCTGGAGAATGTTCCATGTGCCTTTGAAAAGAACGTGTATTCTTCGGTTTTTGGATGGAAAGCTCTGTATATATCTACTAGGTCCATCTGTTGTAGTGTGTCGTTTAAGGCCAATGTTTCCTTATTGATCTTCTGTTTGGATGATCTATCCGTTGGTGTAAGTGGAGTGTTAAAGTCCCTTACTATTATTGTGTTACTGTCTATTTCTGTTTTTATGTCTGTTAATAATTGCTTTATATATTTAGGTGCACCTACATTGGGTGTGTAGATATTTACAAGTGTTATATCCTCTTGTTGGATTGTTCCCTTGATCATTATGTAATGCCCTTCTTTGTCTCTTTTTACAGTTTTTGGTTTAAAGTCTATTTTGTCTGATATGAGTACTGCTACCCCAGCTTTCTTTTCATTGCCATTTGCGTGGAGTATCTTTTTCCATCCCTTCACTTTCAGTTTGTGAGTGACTTTAGGTCTGAAGTGTGTCTCTTTTATGCAGCATATATATGGGCCTTGTCGTTTTATCCAGTCAGCCACCCTATGCCTTTTAATTGGAGCATTTAGTCCATTGACGTTTAAAGTAGCTATTGATAAGTATGTACTTACTGCCATTTTTTAACTTTTTTTTTTTTCTCAGTGTTTTAGTAGTCCTTCTCTGTTCCTTTCTTCTTCTATACAGAATTGATGGTCACTTTAGTTTGACCTCTGTCTGAAAGCTGTACTCTTTAACTCCCCTCCTCCCTCATGTTTTTGATATAATATCTAACCTCTTTGTTGTGCATTTGTATCCATTACGTTCTAATCATGGAAATAGATAATTTTTCCTATTTGTGGTCCTTTCTTTTCCCCTTAAATCAGTCCCTTTAACATTTCTTGTAGCACTGGTTTCTTGGTGACAAACTCCTTTTATTTTTGCTTTTCTGGGAAATTTTTGATCTCTCCTTCCATTTTGAATGATAACCTTGCTGGGTAGAGTATTCTTGGCTGTGAGTTTTTTCCTTTTAGCACTTTAAATATATCATGCCATTCTCTTCTAGCCTGTAAGGTTTCTGCAGAGAAGTCAGCTGATAGCCTTATGGGGTTTCCTTTGTACGTAACTTGACATTGTCTTGCGGCTTTTAGGATTCTCTCTTTATCTTTAATTCTGGACATTTTGATTATGATGTGTCTTGGTGTGGGCCTCTTTGGGTTTATCTTGTTTGGGGCTCTCTGTGCTTCCTGTACCTGGATGTCTGTTTCCTTCCTTAGGTTAGGGAAGTTTTCATCTATTATTTCTTGAAATAGATTCTCTGACCCCTTGTCTCACTCTTCTCCTTCCGGGACACCTATAACACGGATGTTAGTGCGCTTGATGTTGTCCCAGAGGTCCCTTAGACTGTCCTCACTCTTTTTAATTCTTTTCTCTTTTACCTGTTCACCTCGGGTAATTTCTTCTAGTCTTTCGTCCAGCTCACAGATCCGTTCTTCTGTATCCTCTACTCTGCTTTTGAGTCCCTCTAATGAATTTTTCATTTCCAGTATTGTATTTTTCATTTATGATTGGTTCTTTTTTATATCTTCCATTTCTTTGTTGACATTCTCACTGAGTTCATCTATTCTTCTCCCCACATCAGTGAGCATCCTTAACACTCTTAGTTTGAACTCTCTGTTGGGTAGGTTGCTCATTTCTGTTTCACTTAGTTCCTTTTCTGGGGTTTTGTCCTGTTCCCTTACTTGGAACGTATTCTTTTGCCTCCTCATTTTGCCTCTTTCCCTGTGCTTGTGTCTACGTATTAGGTAGGTCAGCTACGTCTCCTGCTCTTGGATAGGTGACCTTATGTAAGTGATGCCTTAGGAGGCTTCCAGTGTGCTTCCCTCAGTTCTCAATGTTTCAGGGGTGACCCCTATGTGGGCTACGTGTGTCCTTCTGTTGTGGCCTGTTTGCTCTCCCTGTAGGCGCCCAGGGAGGCTGAGTTATGCTCCTGGCCAGCTGTTGTAATGCTCAGCTGCTTGTAGTTGTTGTGGGCCCTTCAGTCTCTTTATCAGGTGTGGGGATCCCCAGCACAGTTGGCTGCAAGTTCTAATACCACATTTGTGTTGCAGTATTTCTTTTAAGTGAGTAGGCCCCCAGCGTGGCAGGTTGTTAGGCTCAGGGCCTTACAATTGCTGTAAGCCTCTAGCCTATTAGGTCTCTTGTCAGCTCTCTGAGGATTGCAGCTGGGTGGGGCTGGCCTCAGGCACAGGAGCACCCAATTGTTTCAGGTTTTGGAAGGTGAAGCAAACCTCCTATGTGGGTCTTTGAGAAGTACAAGTCTTCTGCGGCTGAGAAGCCCTGCCGCCCACAGGTCCACACACACAGTCAACACAGTCCTGCCCCATGTGCGCACACGGACCTCCCCAAGCGGACCCATTCTCTCCAGGGCGGGAGCCCCACACAGTCTGCCACCGCCCCACACTCTCCACCCACTCATTGTGCACACCCTGCCCTGCTCAAGTCGGCTCAGTTGCCAGGCTGCAGAGAATCCAGTCACCAATCTATGCAGGCCCACAAGTTGCCTGAGGGCTTGTTGTTGGGTGGGGCCAGTCTCTAGGGTGGGCTGCCTGCCCTGGCTGAGCTGGATTAAATGGGTGCTCTAGCGGGTGGGGCAGACCCTGGGCTAGCAGGCCTCAGGGAGAACTCCAATGGTGTCTGTGTCAGCACGCCCACACCAGGCCACAACAATGGCTGCCGCCAATGTCCCAGTCCCTGGAGAGGTCTCACCCCTCACCGAGATGCACTCAGGGCCTATTAGGTGAGTCTCTTGTCACCAAAGCACTGTACACCTTTCTTTCTGGTGATTTTAGGGTGCTTCCTGAAATGGGTGAGTTTGTGCGCGGGCCCTTTAAGAGCCAGTTTTAGTTTCTTTGTGAACCGGGTTTTCTGGGGGTGCTCCCCAGTGTTTTAGTAGCAGGCACAGTCAGATATTATGCCGCTGGTCTGGATTGTGCTGGGTCCACAATATGCCCACAGCGGGGGCGCTCCCCGGCTCAGGGCCCCGCGCCTCCAGGGAGGCTGCGGACCTGTGAGCTGCTCCCGGGGCGGCTGTGAAGCTGGCGGCTTGTGAAGGCGGCGTTTTTCCTCTCCAGAAGGGAGTCTCTGCCTCTTGAACCTCAGTTAGAATTGTCCGTTGTTGCAGGAGTTCCTCTCATCCAGTTTTCAGTTCTGTCTCAGGGGTAATTTTTCCACGAGTAGTTGTAAATTGGCTGTGTCCACGGGAGGAGGTGAGTTCAGAGTCTGCTTACGCCGCCATCTTGACTCTTCTCTCCCTGATCCATTCCTAAGTGCAATCCCATTGCTTGCAATGTAAATTTGTACCTTCATGTCTGAGAAAACATTATCTGAAATATAACCAGAGTTTTATGCAAAAGGGTCTCTATTTTTAAACAGATGCTCAAGTTCAAGAATCTCCAAAATATGCAAGTTACAGATAACTTTAAATTTTAAAACAACTTGGATTCATTTGAAATTCAACTATAGTTAAGATAATGAGACTTTTGGATTATGAACACTGATCGTTTTAAATGACCTCTACATGGACCCAAATGATCATATTATTTACAAGACTTGAGTCCTTCTGAGATACATAATCTTTTGAGGCAATACTGCTACTGTAAAGAAAGATATTCTGTGTAAAGTAATACTAGAAATACCATCTAGTTCTCACATATTAAAATATGCTTTGGTAGCCCAAGTAATATTTGCAGAGTGACCTTGAGAAGACAAAGTCTTTGTGTCTCAGATTTGTATCCTACGAAATAAAGATCAAGTACAACCTTAGGGTATTTCTAAAAAGCACATCATGTTACACGCATAGGTCCATGTCTGACACATAGTACACTTTCAATTAATGAAAGTTTATTATTATTATTTTTATAAGGTGTTCTGCTTTTATATTCAGGATGTCAAAATTCCAAATAACATTAAACTTCTGGAAATCTGTACTGGTCCACTATATCAGTAAATTTCCTAACTACTTTTCTTTTCCTCTATCTCTCCAGTATTCAAGAAGAATTTCATTAACCATTAGTCAAGGTTATTATATTTTTTCCAGCCGGCATATGCCAATGATTTTACCTCCAGAGGAAAAGGAAAGAAATTGAAGATGGTGAGAAGAGTCACCAGGTGCTACTGGAAAAAATGTTAAGAAGTAACACAATTTTGCAGGCTGAGAGAAGTTTTTAGGCCCATTAGGTTTGAGAATTAATTGCAAAAAATAATCTTGTTCATTTCCAACTCTTTAAAAAATATGTAAATGTTAAGTCCTTCTGTGCCTTCATTACCACAATGTTATCCCGTTGCCTTCAGACAGTGATCCCATATTATTTAGTATAGAGGACAGCACACTGTGGAAATAATTCATGGGATGACAGCTTTTCGGCAAATGTTCCTTCTCTTGACCTTGAGCAAATTGTTTCACCCAGTATAAACCTAAGACAACCATATCTTCCAGCCAGCCCTTGGGATGTTGGAAGGGTCAAGGAGAAAATGTCTTGTAAATTCCTTGAGTGACCTAAAGAACAATGCTACATAAAGAGTAAACCATTATTGAATATTCTTCAGCATTTAAATTTTCTGCTCCCCTCCTAATCTGAATGTGTGGAGAGAAGGTAAAAAATGAGTGGAGATATTGGGGAAAGAGAAGCTATAACAGCAATGAGGAATTCAGTGTTTTCCTCTTTAGCCTGGACAGCTGTATTCTGTTGCAAGCACAGAAAGCAGTAGCAGTTATCAAAGGAAATAAGGGAGGCTGCTTGCTTTGAAAAAAAATTGTGAAATTTATTTTGAGAAATAAAAAATGGTAGTGTAGCATACAAAATCTTAACTTACTTATTGATAGGATGATTAGAGGAAATACTACCCATTAACATTTTTACAGTATATAAAACCACTAAATCTTTTAAAAAGTCATTCCACGAAGTATGTCACAGCAGAAAACATGAGCATGAAATTGATTCATCTGCTATTAAAATAAGCTCATATCAATCAAGATAGTCCAAGAGGAAAATTGTAACTAACAAACCTTACTAGAAAAACAAACTATATACGAAATATAGAAATTTCTAAATTAACTTCAAATTGCTAGTCTTAACTCACAACATTCATACTCTATGTTAATATTTTCTTTTCTCCTATTTTTCTTAAAACCAATGTGCCATTTCAAGCTACAATGGCTTCCGTTTGATCCACAGTAAATACTGCGGTGCATGTATGGATATCTTCGTGATACATATATGTGTTGTCTGCTATATTGTATTTTAATTACACAATTTAGTAATTCTTTGGTTCTTTGTTTCCTTAATTGCATTATATGTATTATTTTACATGTATATAATGTGTTGAAATGAACTGATATAGATTGACAGAGAGATAAAATAGATATTAGTCTTTAATTTACCAACAACTTTTTCTCATGTGAAACATGATATTTACTTTATTTTAGAATTTAGTAAACACTTTTCAGAAAAGGATATCCTTAGTAACTATACTATAAGTGGAGTGGACATAGTGACTTAGAATTCGAGGTTATTGTTTCTAGACAAACAACTTTAGAGGGAATGAGTTAACTGCAA
Organism: Diceros bicornis minor; assembly: GCF_020826845.1. Lineage (NCBI taxonomy): Eukaryota > Metazoa > Chordata > Mammalia > Perissodactyla > Rhinocerotidae > Diceros > Diceros bicornis. Next base: position 30,161,123 of record NC_080746.1, on the reverse strand, counting down.
TTAATGACAAAGGAAAACCTGAGATTCATAGAAATACACCATAATCCAATCCTCAACACCTTTACCCAGGCAAAATGTTGAGTTACTTTCCTACTTCCAGAGAAACCCCTTTACATATTAACATGTAATTTTATAATTACATGTCTCTTTCAGGGCTTCAGTAATGCTTATTTAACATAATTTCACCTGAAAATAAATGTTATGTGTATATAGAGTTGGAAGTGGAAGGAGTTATATTCAAGAGTGATTTGCCTTAGGTCTTGCTAGGGACTGAATATGTATATCCCTCAAAATTCATATGTTGAGACCTAATCCCCAATGTGATGGTATTTGGAGGTGGGGCTTTTGGGAGGGGATTAGATTGTGAAAGTGGAGCCTCACAAATGAGATTAGTGCCCTTATAAAAGAGCCCCAGAGAGATCCCTCACCCCTTTTCTACCGTGTGAGGACAGAGTGAAAAGACAGCCATCTATGAGCCAGGAAGTGGCCCTCCCCAGACGTGGAATCTTCCAGCGCCATAAATTCCCTGTCTCCAGAACTGTGAAAAATAAATATTTGTTGTTTATACATTACCCAGTTTATGGTATTTTTGTTATAGCAGCCACAATGGACAAAGACAGGTCCTCAATGATGACTGGGTAATCCTAAGTAGACATCTTTCAGGAGTGCCTATTGAGAACACAGCTTGGGGTAAGTGCTGTCAAGTATGGTTAACATCTGAATACTCTGGAAACTGAAGCACTCTATCAAAGTTCTTTTATTTTTTTATTTTGGTAAATTCTTCATGTTTCTCATTTTCTCATCTTTTTAGCAAGTGTTTATGATATGTATGGGTATGTGTGTGTAGGGGGTCTCCATATCTGGAGATATAGTAGAGATATCCTATCCATTATATATATATATATATAAAATATACACACACATATATGTATACACATACCTATATAAATACATACATTAATGGGATAAATATCAAATTAATTTTAGATAAAAATTTTAAAATACCTCTCTAAGGTAGTACCAAATCAGGATTAGAATTACTTTTATGAAAACATAAATGTAAGGCAAATATACCAATAAAAATTTGCATGCTTAATATTCAGCACATGGATTTATTATGCCAATAGTTTTGCAATGACTACAGACTACATTTTAAAGTCTTTATATTGTACCCTTTACAATGTAGCATTATTAATGTTATAAGACATCCATTTTCAAATATGTCATATGCCTCTGATCCATCAAAACTTCATATGAAGAAGATAGTCCAAGGAGCAGCCTCTAAATTTGATCTGTTGATATCAGAATCTCTCTTTTGCTTTCTTTATATTTTCAATTACAGACTTTGTTAAAACTCTTTTCACTTTGAAAATTCTTCATATTTAAAATTTTATTCATGAAAATTAATGATGTAATTCTAAACACTACTAACATCATTTTTAAAAGTCATTATTTTAAAATATAAGTGCTATTAACGGTAGTGTGTAGACATGGAAATATCTGTCAGACTGGAAAGCACACAGAGGAAAACTGCCAAGGAATCTCATGAAGTTTTGAAAAAGTAGGAACCCTATGTAATTCAGGAAAAGAATATTATAACAGAGAGATATCTGATGAACCATATCAACAATACTTGTAGGATGGGCCATAATTTCTGAAATCTCTTGTTTTCCTCTCAGAACAGGTATAGTTTTGTTGAGGTACTGACATAATTAATTAATTTATTAGATGATAGCAAATACCGAATGGGCTGAAGATATTTGGAATTCAAGTAGTATGTTATTCTGAATGTAATTCAGTGGTTGGTTTAATTTGGAATATTTCAGTTTTTGCTGTTGCCTCTAGCATTTGTGGGCAAGATTTTGTGTACTTTTTCTGTTCTCTTCTTTGATTCCTTTGTTCCTTTGCAGATATGGGCTGATTAACTTTCTCCTTATTCTTGAGATTTGTCTACATCTGTTATGTTACCCAAAATCATGTCAGAGACGTTGGAAAATAAACATATTGAAAATATGAAAAAACAGAAAATACTGAGACTGATTTTGTGAATTTTGAGAGGGAAAAGCCGAGATTTAGACCCTGCTCTATAGAGCAGCTTTTCAAACAGAAGCATATTAAGTTGTTTCTAAATGTATTCACACTCTAACTTTCTGGGGTCTCTTCCATTTGGCCAATAATATCTATCCAAAGGTTAACAAATACATAAAACTTGTAATATTTCCAGAAGCTACAGTAATTTGCAGTGGACTATTTTATAAACATATGCTTGATATTTCCAAGACATTACTATATTTTTAAACAACCAAAAAGGATTATTTATGACCACTTGATAATTATTCTATGTTACCATCTTTGAGGTCTATTTTAAACAAGCTAACTTAGTATGATACACAAGAAATTTATTTTCTGTATAACACCATGGAGATTCTGAAGGGGTTCAGGCTGGGTTCTGGCAGAATGAGTAAACTGGGTCAAATACTATCCCTATTTGGACACACAATCCAAACACAATCATCTGACTTGATGAAAAACGATTGCAGCTGCTGTCTCTAAACATGTGACATATGTTCCATGGGCCTTAGAGGGATTTTGAGTTGAAAGAGTTCTCCTGGGTGAAATATCTACATTCTTATTAAAAAAAAAATATAAGCTATATTTTTTGTTCTTTTCTTTCTCTTCATTATCATATCTCCTTTCTCTTTCCTTTTCCTTAAAGTTGGCAGGGTGATCAGATCCCTCAAGTAATAGCAAGTGACTTTCTCTGATTCCCGTAACTGTGTGGGTCATAAGACAGTAGGGCTTTACATCATCCTCATGTTTCCAGACCTCTGTGGTCTTTCTCTCCAGTTGTTTACAATTTTTTCAAGTTATATAAGCAAAGCAAAAATAAATTGAAGTGAAATTTAAAAAGGCTAAGGTGCCAGTACTAAGCACTGTTTAATTTATTTTGAATATTTTCTTTTTACACTTTAGAGATGTTATTCTGAGTCTAGGTTAAGAAAAAACTGCCAACTGACTGAACCCTGTCAAATTATGAAACATTGTTCATAAAATCTCTTCATTCTCCAGATAGTCTAATTCCTTTTTTTTTTTTTCTTTTTTACTTCACACTTTGAGGTAAGACTTTCATTAAAGTGCTTCAAAAATTGAGATAAACTATTGACTATTTCTTTCAATAATCTGATGAAAATGACTTAATTAGTCATTGTTATATTGGGTATTGAGAAGAGAGTAAGAAAGAAACTCATAATTACTTAACAAATGTGTGCAATTTATTAAATACTTCATTTTAACAAATATTAAAATCTACTTTTAAAAAAATCTCAGCAAATCAGTCCTTAGAAAAGGAAGCTTCCCTTTTTACCTTAAATGTAATTATAATCAGCAGTCATATTTCCATGTGTGCATATTTGAGTGAAATTCTTTTCAGTTTTTCTCAAATTTTGACACAATTACTTTCAAATACAAGATTTATATCATTGTATTAAATGAATACGGAAATTATGGCTTCTGCTCTAGCCAAGATGGAGTAATAGGGACTAGATTTACTCCTTCCTGACGCTACCAAAAAACCGGAAAATATGTGAAACAATGATATTCAAGACACTGAAAAACAGCAATGGTAGACAGTCATCTTGAGAGATAAGAAACAAATGAAGTAAGCCTTACTGTTGCCTCAGCTCACTGCCTTGAGAGAGTTTCCAGGCCACAGTGCCGGGGGGGAGGTACACATGCAGAGCCCAGGGAAGCTCTCTGAGTTGAACGTAGGAGCTGGCTCACAAGGACAGAACACTGGAGAGAAGAGATATGCACAGAACAACAACTACGAAGACCTGCAGAAGCGCTCCCTTGAGAACTCAGCTGAGTTAATCAACGTTTGCATGTAAGCAAACTACAAGAAGCCAAAGAACAAACCACTGGAAAGGATTACAAGGAACAGTTCTTGTTTCTCACAGAGGGGTGTAAGATCTGTTTCCATCAACCAGACTGGACAAAATTATTATTCGTGGGACATTGGCCAGAGGGTCTGGCCTCAGCAATGTGGAATAATTAGCCCTAGATGAAATATGGATCTGGTCCTATATAACAAATCATAAAAGTAACACCTGAAAAACCGAACTATTTTTAAGTAACCCAACTTGGTCCCAGAGAAAAACTCAAGAATATTCATAGGAAAATAAAAATATTCAGCACCCAACAAGCTAAAATTCACAATATCTGGCATCCAACGAAATATTTCTGGTAATATAAAAAAAGCTGAAAATTATGGCCCACAATGAGTACAAATTTGCTTGATCCAAATTACCCTACAGATATTAGAATTAGCAAAGACATTAAAATAGATATTATAACTGTATTCCACACAAAGATCAATGGAACTATATATAGAGTCCATAAATAGACTTACACAATATGCCAATCAATTTTTGTCAAGATGCAAAAGCAATTCACTGAAAAATGATCATCTTGTAAACAAATGGTGATGAAGCAATTGCATATCCATAGGCAAATAAATGAACCTTGACTTAAGCCTCATACTTGGTACAAAAATTATCTTAATATGGATCATAAATCTAAATGTGAAATGTAAGGCTATGAAACCTAGAGTAAAAAATAGGAGAAAATATTTATGATCTGGGGTTATCTAAGTAGTTCATAGATAGGACACCAAATATATGATTCACAAAAGAAAAAAATGATAATTTAGATTCAATGAAAATTAAATTGTTTTCCTCTGTGAAAGTCCCTGCTAGAGAACTAGAAAACAAACAATAAATCTCCCCAAAAAACAGCAGCACACTGGGCAAAGGGGGGATATATTTACAAAACACATATTCATGATAGGACTTGCATTCTAAAACTCCAAAGAATTATCAAAACTCAACAAGAAGAAAAAAAATAACCCACCTAAAAATGGACAAAGACACTTTACAAGAGAGAACATAAAAATGGCACATAAATACACAAAAATATGTTCAGCCTCAGTAGCCAAAAAAGAAATCCAAATTGAAATTCTCGTTGGATACCACTATGCACCTATGGATTATTTTAGCAAACTGAATTCAACAATGTATTAAAAAGATAATACATCATGACCTAGTTTGATACATCAGTTCAAGATTGCTGAAACATTCGAAAGTCAATCAGTATAATTAATCATGTTAACAAATAAAATAGAAAACATATGATTATCTCAACAGACCCAGAAAAAAATCAACAAAATCCAGTATCCATTCCTGATAAAAATTCTCACAAACTAGGAATGGAAGTGAACTTCCTTTACCTGGTAACAGGAAGCATAACTAATGGTAATAGACTGAATATTTTCTCTCTAATATTGGGAAAAAGACAAGGACATCATTTCTCCTCACTCTTCTTCACTCTGTGCAAGATGTTCTAGCCAGGGAAATATAGTAAGGGATGGGGGGAACACTCAGATTGGAAAGGAAGAAGTGAAATCATATTAATTTGCCTGTGGCATAATTGTCTATGTGGAAAATCCAATGGAATCTTCAATAAAACTACTAAAACTAATAAGTAAATTTACACAGGTTGCAGGCTATAAGATAAACAAAAACAAAATCCAGCATAATTTCTAGCAATGAACAATCAGAAAGTAAAATTACAAAAATAATGTCATTTTCAATAGTTTGAAATGTACAAAATATTTAGGGATAAATCTGAAAAATCTGTGAAGGGCCTATACGCTGAAATCTGTAAACTTACTGAGGAAAAAATTAAAAATCCCAAATTAATGGAGATGTATACCATGGTGATAGGTTAGAAGGCTTAAATATTAAGATGCCAGTTCTCCCCAAATTTATCTATAGAATCAAAATAATCCCATGTAAAATCACAGAAGGATTTTTTTGGGTAGAAATTGGCATTCTATTTTAAAATTTGTGGAGAAATACATGGGAACTACAATAACCAAAACTCATTTGAAAAAGGAGAACAGTGTTGGAAGATTAACACTACATTATATCAAGATTGAATAGAAGGTACAGACTTCAAGACAGCATGTCATTGTCATCAGGATAGATGGATATACCAATGGAACAGAATAAAGAGCTAAGAAATAGAGCATATGCAAAGAATAGTCTTTTAAGCAAATAGTGCTTGAACCATTGTATATTTTCACCTATATCTCTATCTATCTATCTATCTATCTATCTATCTATCTATCTATGGAGCTTTAATCCATATCTTACATCTCTTAATTACTCAAAATTTATCATATACCTAAATTATAAAACCTAAACTATAAAATTATGGAAGACAATAGGAGAATATCTTTGTGACCTTGGTTAGGCAAAGATTTCTTAAATACAACACCAAAAGCATGATCCATAAAAGAAAAATAATGATAAATTACACTTATCAAAATTTAAAACTTCTGGTCTTTGGAAGGCACTGGTAAGAGAACAAAAAGGCAAGCCATAGACTAGGAGAAAATATTTTGCAAATAATATATCTGATAAAGGATAAATCATTGACAAAAATGCAGAGAAACTGGAACTTATACGTTGTTGGTGGAAATGTAAAATAGTATCATCAGTTTGGAAAACAAATTCTTTTGGAAAGGCAATTTCTTTCTTTTTATTGAAGTATAGTTAATATACAATATTATATTAGTTTCAAGTGTACAACATAGTGATTTGACATTTATATACATTACAAAATGATCCCCACCACAAGTCTAGAAATCACCTGTCACCATACCAAGTTGTTATAATATTACTGACTATATTCCCTATGCTATATGTTACATCTCCATGACTTATTTATTTTATAACTGGAAGTTTGTACCTCTTTATCCCCCTCACTTATTTTCCCCATCCCCCCACCTCCTCCCCTCTGACGACCACCAGTTTGTTCTTTGTATCTGTGAGTCTGTTTCTGTTTTGTTTTGTTTTATTTTTTAGATTCCACATATAAGTGAAATCATATGGTATTTGTCTTTCTCTGTCTGACTTATTTCACTTGGCATAATACCCTCTAGGTCCATCCATGTTGTCACAAATGGCAAGATTTCATTATTTTTCATGGCTAATATTCCATTGTATACATATACCACCTCTTCTTTATCCATTCATGTATCGATGGAAACTTAGGTTGTTTACATATCTTGGCTATTGTAAATAATCTGCAATGAACATAGGAGTGCATATATCTTTTCCAATTAGTATTTTCATTTTCTTTGGATAAATACCCAGAAGTGGAATTGCTAGATCATATGGTATTTCTATTTTTAATTTTTTGAGCAACCTCCATACTGTTTTCCATAGGGACTGCACCAATGTACATAGCCACCAACACTGTATGAGGCTTCCCTTTTCACTACATCCTCACCAACCTTGTTATTTGTTGTCTTTTTGACAGTAGCTATTCTGACAGGTATGAGGTGATATTTCATTGCTGTTTTGATTTGCATTTCCCTAATGATTAGTGATGTTGAGCATGTTTTCATGGGCCTGTTGGCCATCTGTATGTCTTCTTTGGAAAAAATGTCTTTTCAGGTCCTCTGCTTATTTTTTAATTGGATTGTTTTTTTTTCATATTGAGTTGGATGAGTTCTTTATATATTTTGTATATAAATCACTTATCAGATATATCATTTGCAAATATCTTTTTCTATTCAGTAGGTTGTCTTTTCATTTTGTTGATGGTTTCCTTAGCGGGGCAAAACCTTTTTAGTTTGATAAAGTCCCCTTTGTTTATTTTTGCCTTTGTTGCCTTTGCCTGAGGACACAGATCCACAAAAAAATTATGAAGACCGATATCAAAGCGCTGATTGCCTATGTTTTCTTCTACAAGTTTTATGGTTTCAGGTCTTACATTTAAGTCTTTGATGCACTTTGGCTTTATTTTTGCATATGGTGTAAGAAAGTAGTCTAGTTTCATTCTTCTGCATGTGATTGCCACAGGAGCGCTGGTGCGCGGGGCTGGCCCCTTGGGGTGGGAGCCACTTTGGAGGGGCCTCAGCTGGGATGGGTCCCCAGGGGAACACTGAAGTGGGGCGAGCGATGCTAGCCAGGTAGATGAAGAGTGTTAGAAGTGGCACCTGCCAAGGGCAGGACAGTTAGGTAGAAGGAAAGTAAAAAAAATCTGGCCCACCAGTGCTTCCGTCCCTGCAGAAAGTTCTAACAGATCTCTGCCCCTCTGGCACACACCCTAAAATTAGTCAATAAGTCTCCTTCATGTATAACCCAGGCACTTTTCAAACTGCTGCTTCTGCACTGGGACTAAGAGCGCGTGAGTTTGCGTGCGCGCCCTTTAATAGCAGAGTTTTGGTTTCCTATGTTCCCTGAATTTCCCAGATGTAAACCCCACTGGTTTTCAAAGCCAGACGTCATGAGGGTTTGTCTTCTCGGTGCAGGTGCCCCAGGCAGGGGATCCCGATGCGGGGCTCGGCCCCTCGCTCATCTGAGAGGACCTCCGCGCTTGTGATAACCCTCCCCCTTGTAGGTCCCGCTTCCGGGGTGTGCGTCCTGACTAGACTGCGTCTCCAGCCCTTCTTCCCAGCTGGATGTGTCTTTTTCTTTACATCCTTAGTTGTGGAGAATCTGTTTTGCTAGTCTTCAGATCGTTCTCAGTGATAGTTGTTCTATACGTAGTTGTAGTTTTGGAGTGTCCGTGGGAGGAGGCGTGCTAGGGATCTTCTTTCTCTGCCTTCCTAATCCAATCCCTTATCTCCAAAGGTAGACAGGCGATTTCTTAAAAAGCGTATCATACACCTACCCTATGATTCAGCTATTCCACTCCTTGGATTAACCAAAGAGAAGCAAAAGCACATGTACATACAATGACTTGCATACAAATGTTCTCAGCGGCTTTATTTGCATCACCCACAAAGTGAAAACAGCTCAGTTGTCTATCAACCTGTGAATGGATAAACACGCCCTGGTGTATCCTTACAATAGAATACTACACAACAATAAAAAAGAGTGGACTGTTGACATACGCAACAACGTGGATGAATCTTGCAATAAATATGCTAAGTAGGAGAAGCTGGGAAAAAAAGAGTCCATGCTATATGATCCCTAATAGATAAAAGTCTAGAAAATGCAACCTAATCTATAGTGACACAAAGTAAATTAGCATTTGCCTCTGGATAGAGGGAGGGGATTGGATAGGCAGGGACTAGAGGAAAGGTTGCAAAGTGCCATGAGAAAACTTTGGGGATGATAAATATGGAAATGTTGATTGTAGGGATGATTTCATGGGAGAATTCATATATCGAAATTATCAAATTGTACAATTTAAATATGTGTGGTTAATATACATCAATTATATATCAATGAAGATGTTAAAATTGAAAAAATAAAAGTATAAAAAAGTAATAAAAGTATATGGAAATTCAAAGCTGAATGATAAACATTCTGTGGAGAATAATGTACTCATCCTTTTACTGTTTTGTTCTAATTCTTTCTACTATTGTTATTTTTTAATTTAATTTAATATGGTTCTATCCTGTTTTTTAAATTTGAAGGAGAAATACGCTGTTGTAAGTGAAAAGTTTGAAAACACCACACTCCTTAAAATGTCCTGTCCCATACTTTTAGGTGTTCAAAAACAATTTATTGTATGACTAAATAAGATGACTATTGTATGACTAAATAAGGCTGAAAATCAAAAGATCCAGTTTCAAATACTAGTCCTAACACTAGCTAGTTATGCCAATTCAGAGAATATACATAAATCTTTAATAAATGTCTATGGTTTTTGAAAAGTAAGACAATCATACTAGAACAGTATTACTCAGGTTATAGCTTCCAATTTATTAATAGGTTGTGAAATCAACCTATGTGGCCGCAGACGGTGTAAACAATATAACAGAATAGAATAAATAGCAGTGCATTGCTTATGAAAAAGTTACCTGGTGTTTCACGAAGCTCTAATTTCAGTTTTGAATATAAATGCATCTACATACTGGGATGCAATATAAAATATATTTCTTAATGTTAATCATACATAAAAAGGTTGAAAGATAGAAACTTAACTTCTGGGTCTCCACTTAGCCCTCTAATATTGTGGTATGTAAAAGTTATTTAAACAACACACGGGATTCAATAAGATGATTCATGTGAACTTTTCTACCGCATTACTACTCATGCTAGAAAATTAGTCAAAACCATGTTTTTAAAAATATATAATGTTTGAAAAATTACTCTCTACCCAGATAATATTATTTTGTGGTAGTTTTCTGAGCAATGACTCAGAAGCCAACTGAAAAATTCTGAAAAGGATACAAGAGGATGATAAAGAGATCTTAAAAGTGGCTTTACTTATAACTAAAAAATGTGGCATCCACCTTGGAAAGATTTAAGTTTAACCCTCTAAAGAGACTCTTTAATCTGAAAAAGAAAAATTGAGATCAATGAATAGAAATGACTGCTTTTGTATATAATTTCTTCTGAAAAAGTAATAAATATTCACTATAATTTTTTTAAATTTAAAACTAATGAGAATAAACTAAGACCAGTGTGTTAATATTTTACAAATAACTTTTGCTTTAAAAACTGTAAAAGTAATATTTTTTAAAATTAAATGCAAAAAGTATAGAAAAACATAAAGAAGAAAAAAAATTAAATAACACTATTATACAATTAGTCAGAATATTTCACTTTAATGAATCTGTTAGGCTGAGGGTAGGGAATTCCTACTTCTCCTTAGGTAAATATTCAAATATTCAAATACTTTCACTTTTGCCATGATAAAGTAGCTCATGGGCCAAGATCATGGAGCTATGTTTGTTAGATTATATTGAAACAGCATAAATAAAAACAGAGTGTGTTGGTGGCAATTCAACATTTAAGGCTGCTTAGTCAAATATGTGAACAGAAAGTAGTGGCCTTAGTGTGAGGTAGCAAAAGAACAAAACAAAATAGGTAAGCCTAGCTATGATGTGGAGACAGTGCTGAGAGGACTGACTCATGGATGAGGGTCAGGCCTGAGCATACCTCTCTGAGGAGAACCACAGGCACGAACAGAAAAGTTGAAGCCTTTCTCACCTCCCATGAGGGTTAGAGAGAAGCTGAAAGGAGAAAGTTGAGTGGAATTGTCAGGCTTCCCCAGGCGGCGTGCTGTCACTGAGGGAAGACAAGAAAAAGGCAATCAGGCCAATGGCAGCTGGATTAGCAGCCGTTAGGTTCATTGAGCTTCCACATTTCAGGCCACAGGATTTCTCCCCGGGGTGAGTGCAAAGCCAGACTACAAGTGTTATCCGTAAGGCTCACAGGATCGCAGATCATCCCAAGCCTGCCAACTGCCCAGCGGGAGTGTCCACAGGCCTCCTGGGGTTTGTTAGAGAGGGCTGGTGGGCCTGTGAGGCATCATTTCACTCTGAAGTATTTTTCCCACTGCTGTCTCCTTCGTAGAGGAGGCCAGGCCTTAGGGATATGCTATAATTCATCCTTTGGGATCTTAAACTCTACCTACATGCAAGCACTGTGTAGAGAAAAAGCAAAAGTGTCAGCTCTCACAAGCTGAACAGGAGCAGAGCTTTATCTTTCCTCTGGGATGGGGCAAGGCCAAAGATAAACAACATTAGAAATAAGGGACTCAGCGAGCAGCCAGAGAAATACCCAGTCAGTGGTGAAACTGCAGTCTCTGATATTACTGATTAGTTTTATAATCACATATTTGTAACTGGATTTATATGGAATATACTTATATGAAATATGGAATATAATTATATGGAATAGTGGTTAAGAAAACGGGCTTTGGAGTCAGACAAGCGTAGATTTCAGTACTATTTTTTTACTTATTAACTTTGTAACTTTTATGACACTGTTTAATTATCTATAAAAATGGCAAAATACCTACCTCATAGCTTTACTTCAAGGATTTAGTAGAATAATGTATGTAACAAGAGTTTGCACAAAGTATGCTGATGCTGGCTGGATTGAAACCTTGACTGCTTTATGAGTGTCAGAATCTATGATTACTAAGACATTACATAATTAATTTGATTTAATCACATTTAAAACCAAAGTATATATATTGGTACCAGTTACCACCTACCAATGGTGCCACAGATGTTGCCATTCAGACACAGCCTAAAAATTAATTTGTATTAGCCTCCAAGAATTTACTGAATGCAACCTCCAAAGTGTCTAATTCATTACCAGAGTGTGGAGTGCCTCATTTACCCAGAGATGTGTGATTCTTTTTTATTTTTCTTTAGGGGCCTGTGATTCTTGAATGTAGCAGAAAGAAGACATTTGCCACCTCAGCACAGGCAATCACAGTCAGCAAGTACCTTGAGTTACCATATTTTCCTTGTTCAATTCATATTAGAATGTGATAAGTTCATTTAAAAAGTAATAAATCCAAAGTGGGTGATATTTTATGGTGGTATGGTAACTACAGTTTTGGCAGTTAAAAATACATTACAATCCACAAGATCATCCCTGTAGTGTTGTGTGTTCTGACGCCACAAAGACAATGCACCATATCCAGGATCAGAAGTATTTCTTAAAACCCAATAAGGTCATAAGATGTGTTCCAAAATTTCCTTCACTCTGAATACCTAATATGTTCCCAAAGCTTGAGACCACCCAGTAGAAAGAACTAAGGGTGAGGCTTCTGAGTAGGGTAGAAAAGCAAGGCCAGGGAAGTGTGCAAGCTCCACTGCTTGTGGCTTGGGTTCGGATCCCAGGCATGCACAGATGCACGGCTTGTCAGGTTATGCTGTGGCAGTGTCCCATATAAAATGGAGGAATAAGGGCACAAACGCTAGCCCAGGGCCAGTCTTCCTCAGCAAAAAGAAGAGGATTGGCGTGGATGTTAGTTCAGGGCTGATCTTCCTCACAAAAAAAAAAAAAAAGAAAGAAAAGGAAAGGTTGCCAAATTTCTGGTTAGAGTCTTCGCAACAAAGGTAAGAGATGTATGACAAAGGGAAGAGAGAGGCAGAACATCACTGTGCAGGATCAGGCCTAAAACTGACTGATGGATCTCAGCCTACTGGGATGAAGCATCCATGAATTGGCCTCAGTGCTGGGTCGGGGCTGAGTGCCTGCCATTGCCATCTTCATTGTGAAGACCCTGGTCTGAGTGCAGGCTCTGCCCTCTACTCTTTATGCCATGTCACTTAATTACCCTGAGCTTCGATTTTTTCATTGGGAAATCTAAGGAGAATATGTGTTTGGTCAACTCACTGGATTGATGTGGTATATACAGGTCACATGAGGCTAGCATGATCCAACCAGCACTTAGAAATTCTTCTGGAATTGAGATAGAATACAGACAACAGGAGAGAAAACACTATCCAAATTATTGTCTTGGAAGAAAAAACAAACCATGATGCAACCTAATGCTTAATAACGTGAGAAAGAAAGGAAATGTACTTGAACTGAAAAATGAAGAATGGCCTCTTAAGAGAATGAGGAAGGACCACTTAAGGAAATAGGTCTCTCAGGGGTTTAGATTTATAATATATTGATTTAAAGACAAAATAAACACTAACCCCCTGTTCTGGCATTAACATGCAGTCGGCTTCTGGAATGCCTAGTGTATATAACAGGCCCAGGCCCCACACTCAAAGGGGTACCTGAGTGGCTGTGCTAGCAAAGGATAGTGAGTACAAAGGGGACGCAAAGTAACCTCCTTGTCCTGGCAGAAGGCCTGTTAGGAGCGTGTGGCTGCTCTGCTTTGAACAGCAGGCATTTTCCCCTGAATCTTGCACGTGTAACCAGACAATGCGTGTAACAAAACGACTGTTCATGGCATCGCTATTCCTGCCATCCCCCTTAGTTTTAAGCTAAGATTTTTCTTTATTTATTTTTATTGTGGTAAAATACACACACCATAAAGTTTACCATTTTAACCATTTGAAAAGGTATACTTCAGTAACATTTAGTACATTCATAATTTTGTGCAATCATCGGTACCTAGTTCCACAGCATTATCATCACCCCAAAAGTAAATCCCTTACCCATTAGGTGGTCAATCCCTGCTCCTTTCTCCCCTCAGCCCCTAGTAACCACAAATCTGTTCTCTGTCCCTATGGTTTTGTATATTCTGGATATTTCATGTAAATGAAATGAGGTAATCTGTGGCCATTTGTGTCCGGTTTCTTTCACTTAGCCTAATGTTTTCATTCTTTATCCATGTTTTTGCGGCTGATGACATTCCATTATGAATAGGTGACATTTTGTTTATCCATTAGTCAATTGAGGGACATTTGGGTGTTTCTACTGTTTGGCTACTGTAAATAATGCTGCTATGAACAAGTTTTTATTTGTGTACAAGTTTTTATTTGAATAAGCTGTTCTAATTTTAATGCCTCCTTTCACCTTCTATACTAAGACTAAGCTCTTCTCTCAGTGTGGTGTTTGGTCTTGTTCAGTCTCTGCTTGCCTTTCCAGGCCTTTCCCTCACCCTTTTGTGAAAATCTCCTCTCCCAACTCATACATACCTCAAGACCCGTGACCAAGACTGCCACACAGCTCTGTTCCTTTTTTCATGATTTGCCATGGCCCCAAATGCCATCATCAGCCTGTTGAACAACTACTCACTTTTTGGATTTTTTTTTTTTTTTGTGAGGAAGATCAGCCCTGAGCTAACATCCATGTCAATCCTCCTCTTTTTGCTGAGATAGACTGGCCCTGAGCTAACATCTATTGCCAATATTCCTCCTTTTTTTCCCTTTTTCTCCCCAAAGCCCCAGTAGATAGTTGTATGTCATAGTTGCACATCCTTCTAGTTGCTCTATGTGGGACGCCGCCTCAGCATGGCCCGACAAGTGGTGTCATTCAACGCCCGGGATCCGAACCCGCGCCGACAGTAGCAGAGCACGCGCACTCAACCACTAAGCCACAAGGCCAGCCCCTCAGTTTTTGGCTTTCAAGAAGCAGTTCAAGCATCACCTCCTGCCAGAAGTCTTTCCAGGTCTCCTTTTCTTGCTCCTGCTCATCTAACCCATGCGTACATCAACCAATAGGCCAATTACTTCCTATCACACCCGTTGACGTGAATATAGTTCTCTCTGCTAAACCATGAGCCCAGGGAGGCTCAGAGCATGTCTGATTCATCTGTGAATCCCAGCAGAGAGTTTGCCCACATAGTATATGGTCCATAAAGTAAATATATTAAATGTATAAATGAATGGTGTCTGCATTCTATACAACAAGAGGAGAGGTGAGTTCTTTATGGTTGTTTAATCCTGTCTTTAAGCAACATTTGCCTTTCATCTCTCCTATGTCTGTCTTTCTCAGACAGTGAATTAATCTTTCAAGCTCACCTCCTCAAAAACGCTATAGAAAAAGACTAAGACCTAACGAAGAACAATGGATACGGTGGGGAAAGATAAGGACAATTTATGACACTTCCATCCTTATCTCCCTAGGTCTATCAATTCACTTGCTGGTTCCCTAATAGAAGCTAAAATAGACTCAGATACAGTATCAAAAGGCTCAGCTTTAGTACCACTCCAACTCCCAGACACTGGCCATGTGATCTCCAACTACATATTTATTTTGACTTAATAACTTAAAGTATGCAGCAGAGTAGGTTATAAAGAGATCATTTTACCACATAGATTAAAATATATTCAAAATGCATTCAATCCATCATCAGCTCTTAATTGGTTATGCTAATTAGGGACAAAACTGTATATTTTATTTCAAGTGGAGAACCCTTACCATGCCCTCATCCAACCAAATTATGTATTTTAGACAGGATAATGCTCAAGCATTACTTCTTCAGAGAAGTGTTCCCAGTTATTGTGGTCTAATTTACATGCCGTTTTCTCTGTCCTCATCGCTCCTTTCATCTTTCTTTCCCATAGCACCTGCCACTGTCCTGTAAGCATAGATATGCTTGTCTCTATCTCCCAATGAGTCATAAGTTTTATGATAGCAGAAGTAATGTTTTATCTACAGTGATTAGAACACCACCCTATACATAAGAAGGCACCCAATAAATATTTGTTGAATGGATGTTATCTATATTTAATCAAATTTGATAGAGATCTGATATTATTAGATAACAGTGAACCCAGTCAATGAGCACTGAATTGAATCCACCTTGCAGAATGATAACTCTGAAGGCCAGAAAGATGTTTTACCATTAAAGTATGGCATGAAATGAGGTTTTAGTCACCATTAGCACAGCTGAAGCTGGGCCTTGAGGAAGGCTGGTTTGTGGAGAGGTGATTATGGAACCCCGTGGAGAGGAATCTTGACCACATTCCAGCTCTTTTGAAATGATGCTTGTTGTAAAATCACTTCTCATAGTTAAATAATTAATTTAACCCTTAAATAACATGCGGTGCCTTTCTCTCTCTCTCTCTCTTTTTTTTTTTTTTGCAGTAGTTTGGAATTAAAACATTTACTGTAATCCAAAACTGACAGGATCATGAACAAACGTTTTTCAAAACATGTCTTTCAACTCAGAAGACCCTCTAGAACAAGTGGAGAAAATAAGGCTAACTGTTGCATAATTTAAATAACGTATATCATGTAGCTTACATATTACATAAACCAGAAAGGATATACAAGATATATGATGATTTAATAGTATGTTGGATTTCTATAGGACTTTTCATGTTCACAGAGTTCAGGGTAATTTTGTATGCTGCCATCTATGTCAAAAGTGTCTCTGGGTAATTGCAACAGAAAAACAGTATTCCCTTCCCCATCCTAAATTCTCACTGCATCCTGTACCTATCTCAGTCACTGCATTGTCCACCTTATGATGAATGTATCTATTTATATATCAGTTCCCTTCACTAGACTGGAAAGGCCTCCAATCTAGTGAATATTGAATGGTGAATATTCATCTCTTTCTATCACAGTACCTTGGACATAAACTGGCACATATTTTGACAAAGGATCTGACCAAAGCGTCGATAGCTGAGTCAATATAAGAATACACTGATTCAAGTGATCTTCACAGATATTCAAAATAGCTGTATAATCTAGAAGGCAACCTTTAGGGACCATTTCTGCCGTACTAAAGAGTAGCTTCTGTTGGGCTTTAGATTTGTCTATTTTACAAGTGACAGTGATGTCCTCTCAATGAGTATTGCTGAAATTATGACGTAGGAAGATTGTCAAATTGTTCCAAAGATGCTCAACTATTAATCTTTCAGTGGAACCAATAGTATGTCTGAATAAAAAGAGTGACCTACATAGTAGGATTTCAGTTGCACACCTTCAAAAGGCATATTTTTCCAAATATCTTCCCATTGGACCTATCACATTCTTGGATCTATCACCCTGTGTCATAGTTGTTTATCAGTCATTTATCAGGTTATTTTCTACTGAGGAAATGAGACACATGCTAGGTATGTTTTGATAGGAGGTAAGGAGGGAACTTAGGAGAGAAAGCAGAAAGAGAGTGACTACAGATTAATCATTAGTGTGGGGAACATGAGGAGAAGGGGAAGCACTGAATCATTAGCACACTGAAAATGAGAAGCATTCATCAGGTTTTACCATAGAGATTTAATAGGTCAGAAGCGACTAGGAAGATGGATTTCAATGGGATAAGAGTGGCGTTACTATTGGTTGAAATCCGGTAGTTTCTCTATTCTTAGTGGCTCACTGTCAAATCATACAGCAGTATTATTTTGGGAGGGGAAGAGAAGTGTATCAATTCGTTACATGTAATTTGATAGAATCATCTGGTTGGTCATAAATTTTAACTTTGCACCATAATAATCTTTTATAATACATTTATAAATTTATAAAATAAACCAAAAAAATATTATAAATTCAGAATTACAGAGACTGCATGAATTGTCAGTAAATGCAATTTTAAAACTGTTCAATAGAAGCTTTTATAAACGTGCTGTAGTTATAAGATGCCTGCTTATTTAGAAAAGAGTTAAAGGAGAGTTCTTGTTTAAGGCTTCCCAGATATAGGAGAAAAAGGTGAGAAGCTATTTCCAAATTGTCTCCAGTGAGTTGGTTGTCAGTGGAACTAAGAAATATGAAATAGCTAGAATAATTTGTAGGAAAAAAAGCACTACTGAACGCTCCATTGATATTTTCATTATAATCTCAAATATGGGAGGCTTTTTCTTGGTCATCTTACCTATTATCAAACAAAAACTTTGGCATAGAAACAAAAGGTCCCAAGAAGTTTCTTTTCTATTGTTTCCCCATCCATGAAAAGCTTCTATGATCACAATCTGCTGTCAGTATTAGAACTCGGTTTTTGAAGACAAACTTTCTAAGTTTGGCACAAGTTACTTATTTGTGTCTTTGCTCTTTTGAATTATTCCCATATAAGGGATGATCTAAAATTCCATGTATTTTTTTCAGTCTTTGCAGCATGAATTCGATTTTATTAAAGCATATCGTATTTACACATTAACTTCAAAAGAATATGATGCTAAGGTGTTT
This sequence comes from Diceros bicornis minor, assembly GCF_020826845.1. Taxonomy (NCBI): domain Eukaryota; kingdom Metazoa; phylum Chordata; class Mammalia; order Perissodactyla; family Rhinocerotidae; genus Diceros; species Diceros bicornis. The sequence continues at coordinate 30,142,767 of NC_080746.1, read as the reverse complement.
GCTAATTCTCAATACTCCATACAATATATCTTTAGCTTTGTTCTTAATGTAGTATTTCACATTTACATAGCATTTCAATGTTATTTATTCCACCTAGTTTCACCTCAGGCATTCAGATATAGATTTGCTAATGAAGCCAAGCCACTGATCTCATATAAATCATCTTTGGTTTCTAGTAAAAGGTATGGCTATTAATTGTATCTAAATCCCCCAGCATGAGAGGGCCTATCACAAAATTCAAGTTCATATTTAAATTTAGAAGGTATTTACTCATCTGCTCTATGTGATGAGGACTATACGACCTTGCTTCTGCTCTTAAGGAGCTATAGTTTCACACGTGAACATTTTTGCTAGCAATGCATGATGATATATGCACAAGTAATCAGAGAAAGGAGAGATCAACATAGGTGTGAGAGGGCATAACTGTTTCATGCAGTAAGATAGACGTCATCAGGGCCTGGAAGGACAGGTAGAATTTCCGAGAGCAAAATGAAGAGAAATATAAGTCACAGTTGGTAAAGCCCGTAAGTTTCTACATTGCACAGCTCCTTCTTTAGTCCTGCTTACCCAGGTCCAGTCACTGTCTCAGAACAGAGCTTGCTAACATGCTACTTCTCATGCCCAGGATGCCGTTCCCATCCTTTCATCTGGTGAACCCGTAGGAGGAGACCTATCTTTAATGTTAGTTCCTCATTACAGACTTCCCTTGAGAGTACTGGTTCCAAAATTTAAACAAGATCCCTTTGTTACATTCTCATCACATGCTTTATTTTTTTTGTAATACCACGTAATACACGTTATAATTATATATTTATCCATGTGATAATTTGTGTACCACATATTCTCACTCAACTAAACCCTCCATGAGATCGTGGATAATATAATATAATATAATATAGTATAATATAATATAATATAATATAAAAAAGTGCTGTATTCATCTGTGTTCTTTATTCTGAGCATCCAGAACAGTGCTTGGGACATTGGAGGCATTCAATATTTTCTGAGTGAATAAACGGGACAGAACAGAGCTCTAAGGAGTGCAGCAATAGGCTATGTCAATCTTACCAAATGCATTCAGTATAGAAGATACACAGACCATGGAGTTTGGGTTCAGGCTGAACTTTGATGTAGATCCTTGCTCTGTGAGATGCTAACTGTGTGACAGCATTGACTCTCTCTGAGCTTCAACTTCCCCACAGGTGAAATGGGCATTGTAATCCTCTCTTGTGGGTTTGTTATAAGTATTGAATGAAACAATGGATGAAAAATGCCTAGTACATTGCCTAGCATACAATAAGGTTTCTAATATTTACACATTGGTATTAATTATATACTGGTGTGTTTGTGATACTTGTTAATAATAGTACTTTGAAATAGTTAAATTTAAAATCCAATCCAGCCCACTCAAGTGATTTATTAGGCATTTATTGTTCATATGAACTTAAGTTTCTCCAAATCCTTTTCAACAGCCTGCAAAATATCTGGATAAGCATGAACTTTTACCAGATTATTTCTTCTTTTTGCCTAACTATGAAACTTGGTTTCTTGTTATAATTTCCACCTGTAAAGCTTAGAAAAAAATGAAGATGACAGTTTAATCCAGGTCTCAGAAAGCCTCGATTGCCTGCTTGCCTAGTGTGTGATAAAAGGACTGTCAGGAAACAGTAAGAACAGTGTTTCTGTGTGTGTGTGCATGTGTGCGTGTGTGTGTGTGAAAGAAAGAGAGAGACAGAGAGAGAGAGAGACGAGGATTCTAAAGAAACTGAATGATAAGCATCATTGAGAAAGTATAAAACTGAAGGATTGGATGGAGTCAACCACTCACGAGATCTTTGGCTCCTGATTCTCAGATAAGAGATGCTCTGACAATATTGCCTATGACAATTCCTGTCCCTTTATATATTAAGGAGATATCCAAAACCCTTAGCTTGGGTCCACTTTCTAATGAAAGAAATTACTTTCAGATACAGCAATAATTACTATCACGTACTTTTCATGAAATTTAATGAGAGAACAATATTCAGAAATCAACTAATTTTCTTAGTTGCTTTGTCAGTGAAATTGCATCATACATATTTTGTTCAGAATAAATGTACAATAAAATCTTTCCTATTTCAGCAATTTTTCAGTAAACAAAATAAATATAAAACCGGTGAGGAGATAGATACATCCATGCCCATCTTCCTCCACCTTATATAGGACGCCGCCACAGCATGGCTTGCCAAGCGGTGCGTCTGTGCGCGCCCAGGATCCGAACTGGCGAACCCTGGGCTGCAGTGGCGGAGCGCGTGCACTTAACTGCTTGCACCACCGGGCTGGCCCCAAATATTAACAAGCTCTATGAATTAAGCATAGATTATAAAATCCATCCTATTGCTCCCTGAGCAGTATATTTTCGATTATTTTATTATCTATATGGAGAAGCATTTTTTTTTCATGCTGGGTTTGAAATTCCAGGGAGTGCACTCTCAGCGAGAATTCAGTACCTACTCATGTTACAAAGTTTTAATTTTTAGATATTAAACTAGTAAAGCTCTCCAGTCAAATTTACTTTGATGGATCATCTTGGCATCCACTCTTGAAACAAGAGCACAGTTGACTACCAGATACATTCCAAAGTTACAAAGAAGTATAAATTGATCGTGTTAGGTAAAAATTTCTCTTGCTCATCATAACTAAAGTAAGACTGAGGAGGGTCAAAGGATGATAAGAAAAGAGAAGATATTTTTCAGTTCTTAAAAAAGACTGACAGAATTTATTGGGAATCCAATGGCATAAATTTGTTTATGAAGTGTCCTCATTCATAAACAGCCACCATTTCCAAACCTGACTGAAATTGTGCAAGCTGTTAATGGCTGGCCTTCTTCCTAAGATTGGCTAATGAAGAATTTGTTTTTTCTTATTATTTGGGCCTTCCATCCAGGAACGGCATGAACCTGTAGGCCCTGCTCTGCTGTTGGGACCCTGCCATACCTGTGCATTGTTTGCGTCTAGACAAGGAAGAAACTCTCCAGTCCAAATGTGTCCCTGGGAGTCAAGTAAAAGGTAATATTTTTCCCATTTGGCACTATTTTATTGCACCAATCCTAAAAAATGGTTGTCTGATTTAACGGAGAAGGGAAAAGATTGATTTCCAAAATCTAAAAAGGACAATCTGACAGACAACTAAATTCTACTATTTTCAGAAAATATATTTCACCACATGCAATTCAATTGGTCAAGAAAATTCTCTGTTTAAAAATAGAGACATCAGAGAGAAAATATTACAACAATAATACTAGACCACACAAAATATACAGAAATTACAGCCAAAAACTAAGGATCCCTATGAAAAATTAATCCTTTTAATCCATTACTGAGGAAAATAAAAGAAGACCTGAATAACGTCTGGGATCAGAAGACTAAATATTTTTAAAATCACAGTTCTGCCAAAATTAATTTATAGGTTAAACAGAAGTTTGTTAATTATCCCTGAGTTTCTTTCTGTTTTTTCTTTTTTTAGTTGAAAAATGTTAGAATGGCCAGAAATATTGTTCCTCAAATGATCAGTAGGAATTGCTTGCCCTTTCAGCTACTAAACCATATTGTAACCTTATAAAAATAAATAGAGGCATATGAAATAGTGAAAATTTCCAAAATAAAATGGTTATAAAATAACTTTGAAAATATGAATGAATTTCTGATCTCTGGGTGTGGAAGAACTATTTTAAGTATATAACAATGGAAGATAAAATAGTCATAAATGGAAGAAAAAAACAATGTGAAATACTGACCAGCTTGGTAACATATACGTTTTTTAACATATTTTAACATCTTTAAAAAATAACCATAAATAAAATTAAAAGGCAAGTTAACTCTGGTAATGTATGTGTAAGTTAGTATGTGTATTAGTTAATGTGCAAAATATATTGCTAACAACACCAAAGATTCCTTTCAAATCATATAGGATTTATGAATAATCAAAAGTAGAATTGTCAGTGTGCATCAATAGTCAAGCCATGGAAAAATGCAAATGGCCAATTAAGTTGTAAAACATTCAGTCTCACTAGTAGTCAAAGAGAGTTCATCAAAGTCACAAAGAGGGTTCATTTTTGTCCATCAAGTTGGCAAAGATAAAAAATTTACCATCCAGTTTTTGCAAGAATCAGGGAAAATGAGCACTCTATGCATGACTGACAAAAATGTAAATTTACTGGACAATGTGGAATAATGTATCTCTATTTCTATCCCTATTTCTATCCATGGATAAATATTTAGGGGTCTTAAAAGTGTTCATACTCTTTAACTCAATATTTCAACTTTTTGGAATTAAGTTGTAGGAAATAACCAGAGATGTAAACAAAGAGCTCATCACAATATTATTAAATTACCAAAAATTGAAATCAACATAAATTTCCAATACTGGCATCATAACATGATGTTTCTCTACAATGAAATATCCATTGAAATAATAATTTCAAATAAAGATAATAATCCTAAACATGATAAGTTGTTCATGCCATATAACAAAATTAAGATATTGTGTTATACATATGTATATAAAGATAATAAACAATGTAAACATCATGAAATAAAAATACCAAGAAACCATACCCACTTGTTAATAATCATTGTTATGAGGCTTATATGTGATTTTACTTTCTTTATACTGTTACGCAAGTAAAAGCAGAGATTTTCATATTTGATAAAAGATTTTCTGTAAGAAACTCAAACATCATATTAGCTGGTTTCAATACTTATTTAAAGGTACAGTAACCAAGATAGTATAGTATTAGCATAAGGATAGACATGTAGATAATGGAAAAGAAGAGAGAAACCAGAAAAAGACCTACACATACATGGTTAACTGATTTTCAATAATGATTGTAGGGTAATTCAATGAGAAAAGGATTGTATTTTTCAACAAACAGTTCCAGAACAATTTGATATCCATGTGCCGAAAAGGAATAATAATAATCTTACCCATACCGCACACCAAATACAAAATTGCATTTGAAACAGATTATATCCCTAAATGTAAGGTAAAACTATAAAATTACTACAGAAAAGAGGAGAAAATCTTTGTGAATTAGTTTAAGCAGAGATTATTTTTTAGGACAAAAATGTATGATCCATAAAATTAAAAAATCGATAAATTGGACTTCAAAAAAATTAAAAACTCAAGTTCTTAGAAGGATACCCTTAAGAAAATGAAAACACAAGCTGGGGGCTCGGTGAAATTATTTCCAAAGCACCTGTCTCATAAAGGTCTGTATCCAGAAATGTGTTGTATGAAGAACTCTCCAAACTTAGTAATGGGGAGATAAACAATCCACAGAAATGGGGAACAACTTTTTAACAGATCCTTCACACACAAACCCACTCAAAAGATGGAAAATTAGCACATGAAAGATGTTTAACATCCTAAGTCATTAGGGAAATGCATAAAGCCACAATGAAATACCTCTACACACCCAGTCATTGGGTAATTAAAAGGACTGACAATATCAAATGCTAATGAAGAGGTGCAGCAACTAGAATTCTCAGACATTGCTGACGGGAATGCACTTTGGAAGAGTTTGCCAGTTTCTTATGAAGTTAAACATACGCTTATCATGTGACTTCAAAATCCCACTTCTAGGTATTAGAAAAAATGACAACATATATATAGACGTATATACACACATGCCAGCCCTGGGGTCTAGTGTTTAAGATTTGGTGCTCTCGCCACAGTGGGCCTGGCTCATTTTCCGGTCAGGGAACCATACCACCCCTGTGTCAGTTGTCATACTGTGGTGGCCGCGTGTTGCTGTGATGCTGAAAGCTATCCCACTGTTATTTCAAACACCAGTAGGGTCACCCATGGTGGACAGGTTTCAGTGGATCTTCCAGACTAAGATGGACTAGGAAGAAGGACCTGGCCACCCACGCCCACACAAAATGGCCACGAAAACGCTATGAATAGCAGCAGAGCATTGTCTGATATAGTGCCAGAAGGTGAGAGGATGGCACAGAAAGACAGTGCAGGGTTCCTCTCTGCTGTACACAGGGTCACTAGGAGTCAGAATGGACTCGACGGCACTACCAAAAAATATATATTATGTATGTACATATATATCACAATACCTATGCTTAAATATTCATAGGAGCTTTATTCATAATAGCCACAATGTGGAAACAATCCAAATTTCCATCAGCTGGTGAATGCATAAACAAATTGTGGTGTATCCATACAATGGAATACTATTCAGCATTAAAAAGAAGGAACTACCTGTATATGCAACAACATTGATAATTCTCATAAACACTATGCTAAATGAAAGATACCAGAAACAAAAAGTCACATACTGATGAATCTATTTATATGACATTCTGGAAAAAGCAAAACTATAGAAACAGAACTCAGTGAGTGGTTACCAGAAAGAGAGATGTGGTCAGGAGATTGACTAAAAGATGGCATAGGAGACTTTATTGGTGATGGAAATATTTTAAATCTAAATTGTGGTAGTGGGTATGTGACTGTATATATTTGTCAATTTCATCAAAATATACATAGAAAAATGTTGACTTTTACTGTATTGCATATTAATCTCAATAATCTGACTTAGAGAAATTTAGTTTTTCATAATAACCTTTCATAGTAATGAATATTTATCACACCACAATTTACAAATATACTTTCACATGATCATCTAGTTGGATACTTATCACTGTGAGGGAGATAGTCTTATTAACATCATTTTTACAAGTATGGATATTAAATGTTAGAACTTTTAAGTGATTTTTTTCCCCAAAGCTCAGATGCGGCCCTACTGAGATTCACTCAGAAGAATAAAGTGGAAGGAACTTGAATTTTGAATCATAAGTATATGATTTCAAAACCTCTAATTGCTTCTAAAATATCTGGAAATTGGGCAGAAATATATATATATCTGAACTTTATTTGCTCAAAAGTTAATCATTAGTATTAAAAAGATAATCTTTACAAAATGTCTAGTGCAATACCTAACACATATTAGGTATTCTTTTATTGTTAATTCCTTCCCTTCACCTTTCCACTAAATCACTATTCTACTAACTACCATTGACAAGACACTCTCTCCTAATAGCGCTACCACCTCCCACATCATCCAAGTCAGGAGTCTTGGAGACATGTACCTCTACCTCCCCCACTCCACTAACCTTCATTGGATAGCAAGCCTTGCAGCTTTCTTCCTAAATATGTCTTGAGTTCCCCCTATCCTACACTTAGTCTTCACAACTGTCTAGTTAAAGCTCTCTTTCGTTTTTCTTTTAGAGCTCTGAAACTGCTTCCCACCTAGTCTCCCAGACTCCAAACAGTTCTCTACATTACCACCAGAGTGAATGTCCTCAAACACAGATCTGATCGTCACTCTCTTGCTTAGCATCCTTTATTAGCTCCTTGTCTACTGGCAGTTGAATTGTGGTCTCAATAGTATTGCATATGTGGCTCTTTATGATCTGATCTTGGTCTTTTCTCCAGTCTCCACTCCCAGCCTCACCCTTCCAATATCCAGTTCTAAAGAACTTGTAATTTACTGCAGTGATACATGCTCATCCCAATGCTGTCTTTATCCCGAGAAACTCCTTTCTCCCCTCTCCCCTGGACTAAATCATTCCTGCTCTTCATTTTCAAAGATTTTCTCCTCCAGAAAGTCTCCTTTGACTAAACAAAACTATGTTAGCTTGCCTTTTCTCTGGGTTCATATAGCTTCTTGTGCACAATGTTATCATGGAATTTATGACCCTGTATTAACATTATTTGTTTTCACACTTGTCTGCACCATCAGTCAGTGAATGCCTTCAGGTCAGGAACCAAATCTTTCTCATGGTTATTCCCATCTCCTAGTGCAATACACGAGGCAAGCATATATTGAATGAATGAATTAATAATACATGGAATTCTTTCTGCCATCTCCAAGTTTGGCAAAAGTGAAGCTTGTACACCCAATTGTTTTCACATTACCTATGTTTTCAACAATTTAGGAAACATTATAATGATATTTTCTTTCCCTTTATATATCCAAATGCTTTAGTAATATTCAATTTCCAAGACAGGAGGTCATGACATAGTAAAAATAAAATTCAACTTGATGTCAGAATAGTTATTACTACTTCTAGCTCTGTGAATAACTAGATAAATAACTGAGGACTTTTACTAGCTTCTCTGTTTCAGTTTTCTCATAAATTAAGGGATAGTCTCTGATGTTTATTCTAATTCCAAGTGTGATCATTCTCTCTATTCTTTACTTTTGTAAAATCTAATAACTTTATTCTCTATGACATAGTTTTAATTTCCCTGTTCTTTTCTTTCTAGCCCACAAAATCTTTTTTGTAGGATGCTGAGTTATCTAAGATATAAAACACAATAATTTTCTCCTTGTTGGCTTTCTAGATTGTTTCCTTCTCTCTCCAGGTTTGTAACACACTATTGCTAAATCATTTTCTATACCAATCTCTTAAAGCTATCATCTCTCTAATTCAACGAGTCTCCTTTGTGCTCAGATCAAATACCAACTTCTGAAAGTTACCTTCAAAGTGCTGAAGCTAGACCAATCTCCCTCCCTTCTTTTGTCTCTTCTTAACCTTGTTCCTCACCCTGCTTCTCTCACAAACTCCAACTGCTGTCGAGTAGCGTTTTGCTCATGTTGCCCAGTTACCCCTGTTCCATCTTTCTATTCCTTTAAGTATGAGTTCAATACCTACCTTCTTCAAACACTTGTCTTCAATTAACCCTGTTCCTCCTCTGACCTTCTCACGGAGCTTTTAGGAAACTTTCCACTCAATGTACCAAGTCTTGAACAATCTGGCTAAATACTCATATTCTCAAGTTCATAGCACAAAATACAGTCATTCAAAGAAGAAAATTGGTTAAACTAAAATATGAAATAAATCTGGAAACACCCATGTGTTGGTCTCAATTTTACCCCAGATTTGTTGGTACCCTTCCTTTAATCCTCCCTGGGGAGAGCTGATAACTTATCTTAAGTAATGCAGCACCAGGCCCAGCAAGCTTTTTAGCTCTCTTGAGATTCTAGTAGGTGGAATCTTTCCGGTTTATTAGCTGTCTAATAAATGCACTGATCTGATTTGGATGATCTTTATTTTATAATCAAAATATGTATAAATTCCACCTCTCTATTACTTTTAGAACCTAAAAAAAAATCAATGAATATAAACTCTTCAGTAATTCGGTCACAATTTATTCATAACATGTTAACAGCTGAAATTGACTTTATACATGTAATGTCTAATTTAAACTCGTTATTTTACAGATGAGGAAATTCAGACCTACCAAAAGGAAGACATCTATTGAAGGTCCCACTGCTTTTAGGTAGTAAGCCAATATTAGGGCAGCGTTTTCCCAATTCCCAGTTCCACCATGCTTCTTCGCTTTTCGTCTTTTAGTATACTGTCAGGATATAGGCAGAATAATCACATTATCATAAGTCTTTGGAAGCTGATGTCTGAATATATTGCTTCACCATTAGATGTTGACTTGCACTTGTCATTGGAAAAATGACATACTTTTTGCTATAACTAGCAACCCAAAAGTACAAAGAACACCTCGACATATTCATGTTAGTGCAACAGGATAGGATTTGTATTAAACTATTCTCAATGTTCATCAGTCTTGCCTGTTACAGTTTACCTATGAAATAAACTGGCAAAATTTAAGCTTTAACTTTTTATATCAGTAGTAAACAGCTAGACTGTTAGGGAAATTATTTGGAGGTAGTTAGAGTACTTTTGGAAAACACATAAGTTTTGAATTATAATTGTTTTTCATAGCTATTTCTGTAGAGAAGTAGCCTTGCAGAGTGTCAAATAAATAATCCAGTGCAGTAGTTTGAAGACATATTCCTAATACAGTTTATAATTATGTAAGCATAATAGAAACCATAAAAAATTGCTTTTATATTTTACACCTGCATATACTAGTGGTGAAAATTTACCATATCTTTCTCTAATATATCATCTTTAGGAAAATATCTAGGAGTCTGTTCTTGGTGATTTTAATCCCTGGTTTACATAAAGTGAAGAGAGCAGCAACTTGAAAATTTATTACATTTTTAACTGAATTTGCACACTTTAGTTATAATTATAGCTACTGTTTATTGATTGGTCACTGTCAGGCCCTCGTTTACCGGTTTATGTATGAGCTTCTTAATCATTGAAACAACCTAAATTTTCGTTTTATAGATTAAGAAATCACTCTAGATAAAACAGCTAGTATTTTTATTTGATGACCCAGGTATTACTCACTCCCAAAACCCATGATCTTGAAAAATAAAAAGTCACATTAATTGATAACCATTTATGTGTCTGGTGCCAGTGCCAGATGGAAGGAATGAAGTGAACTCAATAGTCTTGGTCTTTACCATGTTCCAAGTTACTTGAGATATGAGCATTTGTCTAAAGACTCTATTAAATTTTAAAAGTATGAAAAAAGTCATAATAGAGAATGTTTTTAGTCCTGAAGAAATAATTAGACTTAAGCAATAACATTTATGTACAAGAACCTTTATTTTAGAATTATTCAAAATGGGAGGATATTTAAACAAAAATAGGACAAATAAGCTATAGTATATCCGTAAACATGAAACAACATTCTACCATTAAAGAATATTATAAAAGGATATTTTACAATAAGGGCATAGTTTATTAACTAATTCATTAAAATATTTGTGATCACATGTATTGTGCTTGATACAATTCAAGGTACTGAATTGCAAACTATAAACGAAACAAACAAGCTCAGGCCCTTGTGAAGTTTACATTTTAATGGTGAAAACATATGGAAATGAGCAAATATAAGTAATACAGTGTCAGGTAGTGGCAAACAGAGTAAAGGGACAGAGAATGACAGAGATGCTGCTATTTAAGGATATTCAAGGAAGATAACAGAGTCAGACATGTAAATATCAGAACATTTCAGACACGGGAAATATTGCAGCCCAGGCATCAGAATGGGCTTGACGTTGAATGTAGTTGACATTCCAAATGAATGAATGAATAAATTAATGACACAATTCACTCATGCTGTGATGTTCAGAGTTGTTAAATTTTATCAATCGTCTCTATAGAGACATGCACGGTGCATGATAGCTAGCCTTAGGCTTATATTAATTAGCTAAGTGCCTATCACATACCAGATACTTTACTAATTCTTTGAAGTCCTTGTTACAAATATACAAATTAGATATTACTTCATCCCCTTTTATTCACGAAGGAACTGAGGAGAAGAAAGACGTAAATTCAACCAGAAGGTGTATAAACCCCAGATTGAACTAGGATATATGTTTTTCTGGTTTAAAATTCTTTCTAAAACATCTCATTATCTTTCATGATGAATGAAGGTGTGGATACTTGCATGTTTTAATAAAATAAAAAGTAAGATTTATCCCAGGTAGGGATTCATAAGAGAAATAAAATAGAAATAAAATAATTTATTAAAATTTTGATATATGTAATTTGTCACTGATAAGATTACCCAAGATGTATGCTTTCAAATGTGCCATTTCTAATGTAGATATCTAAAAATATGTTTTGTTTCCTAAGGAATTTCAACAGTTACAGTTACTATTTACTTTTGTATTTTTATATAGCAGATAGCTTTATAAAACAGTTTAAAGGAGTATTTAAATTTGAGACTAATAAAGACATGAAACAGCTTTTTTAAAAATAGTCTAAATTCAGAGGCCGGCCTGGTGGCATAGTGGTTAACTTCACAGACTCCACTTCGGCGGCCTGGGGTTTGCAGGTTCAAATCCCGGGCGAGGACTGACACACCGCTCATCAAGCCATGCTGTGGTGGCGTCCCACATATAAAATACAGGAAGATTGGCACAGATGTTAGCTCAGAGCCAATCTTTCTCAGCAAAAAGAGGAAGATTGGCACAGATGTTATCTCAGGGACAATCTTCCTCACCAAAAATAAATAAATAAATAAAATAAAATATGTTAATATATTTATGTGCAAAGAACTATGAAGAAGAATAGTCAATATTGGACTTCTATTTTCAGTATATTATATTTTATATAATCCAAATATCTTATTACAAACAAGCTAGAAAAACTGAATAAAATATTAAACCTGTGTAAAAGTATTTTTGGTAATAATAAGGCAGTAGGACGTGGAGGGATAAAATCTTGAGGAGAGGGGGACTGGAGAGAGATGAGATTAAGATTCAGCTCCACGTTTTCCAGCAAGGTGGTTGAGAGATTACATAGCCAAGCAGACCTTTGGCAATTTCAAGTTGCATAGGGAAAAGACGGAATTTGGGACTATTTCTAGCATTTTTTATTCCTGTAAGTAAACCCATATTTTCATCCTGTATAATTTCTGTTCTGTCTGATGATATTTTTTGAACATTTACAGTACTCAAAGTTCCTTCTTTTCAGACACCTGAGAATTTCGCTGAGTGAACCTAAGTGTTCACTCTGACCCCCTCTTTTAATTTTGCCTAACATTTCTAGGTTTTTGTAGTGGGAAGGTGTTTGCAATTAACTTAATTGGCCATGTTCTAAAAATAAGAAATCCTTCTTTATATCTACATGTGTAGATACTTTGTTTAATTTTTTACTGAATGTGAAGTCTCAATACACATCAGTCATGAATGATAACAACCATCCCCACAGCAACAAAATTTTAAAACATTCCAAAATAATAGTAATCCAAAGTCTACTGACTAAGCAGTTTATAAGCATGGAAGTGTGTCTGTTGGTTTATGTGTATGTGTGTGTGTAAGTGCGTGATCTATGAAATGATGCTTTCTTTTGAAATTTCAATTAAGAAGAATAGGGAAAAAAATAAAATTCAATGAGAAGTCATAGTGTAAGTTAAAAAAGAAAAGGAATGAACTAATTTTAATGATCTGGTTTAATTTTTTAATTAATTTTTAACCTCAGCTTATCAAAAGCCTAAAGAACACAATTAACTGTTGAAAATAAATTAAATGATGCTCAGTATGTTAATAAAGTGATGCACATCATTACTAAATAGAAGCTGGAGAGAGATGAACTGAAGACAAGAAGAAAAATAGATTCATACTTTAGAGAAATACAATCTAATGAGTATTAGAAGAAATATAGACTAGATATGAAACAGAATAGGACTAAAGAAAAAGCATCCCTACAGGTAACAGACAAAAAAAATTGGATAAAAGTTGCTTGATAAATTTTGTCTAGTGATTAAAAAAGGCATAAGACATTTTGTACAAGTGAGTAATAAACCATTCAATTATCTTACCTTTGAACAATTCAGTTTTGATAAATAAAAGAATCATGAATCAATTAAATTTTTAAAAGGTGTAGATTTTGTTATAGCATCCGTAACTAGAAAGATAAAACTTGAATTTCAGGTTTAAAAATATGTTTCAAATTAATATACTCATTTCTCCTGCATGTAATATGTACACACAGATATATTTTGTCCTTAAAATTACAAGTAACAGTGATCTATGCAAGATTCTAAGCTATTTTGTTTTCTCCAAATAACTTTGATTGAAAAAATTTTACCACATAATTTTGATATTATTGTAAATGATTACCGGTGAGTTTCTGGCTCTTTTATGGCTAACCTAGAACTAGATGCAAAATCATTTTGACACAAGACTTAATAGTTCAGATGCCATTTGCTTTACTATTTCTGATGGAATTTGATATCACACAAGTATTGTTAATATTTATGAAAAATTATCAAGCAGAAATATGAATTCGTTAAAAATTAATAAGCCAAATAAAAGCAATCATGTAAAAAAAGAAAGAAAAATATTATTTTCTCGAATAAAAAATAGTGGAAATAAAATAAAAATGTATATATTGAATGTAAAAATGTTCTTCAAATTCTTTTTTGAGTTAAACCTTATAGCCATCATGCAAGCCCCTTTTAATATCTATCTGAGTCTTTAGAGTTCCTGCTTTGACCTAGCAAATTCACTTCCAAGAATGTGCCTTAAGAAAATAATCATTGATGATTGCAAGATCTGTGTAAGATGGTATTCTGTTTCATATACCAGTGTTTATAAAAGCAATTTTGAAAATAATCTAAATATTAGAAATTTCAAATGATTAAAAGTTATACAGGCAGAAAGACAGCTCAGGGACAATTGGAAACACACAGGGAAGGCGTCATAGCAGGAAAGGCGGCCTATCAGAGGCCAAGCCTGGGCCAGGAGGGCATCCAGACGGGCAGTTACCTGGAGTGGTCAGGAGTTAGGCTACACAGAATGTCCTAGACTTAGGCATGTCCCTGTCTGGGGCATGCATCTCAGGAGCCTGGCTCTTTGGAATGCCTTTCTTTGCAGTGCCATCCAGGAAGGATGCTCCAAGCCTAGACCAGGAATCACGCAGGCTCTCCCTGTTTCTCCCTTTGCGAACATTCTCTAATCTTCTATTTCTCTCCAATTTCCCACGGGATAAGCCAGATGCCTGAAGGACCACAAGGACTCGTGCCTATGGGGTTGTCACTGGGCCCCGTAGCTTCTCCATAGTTTCAGAAGAGTAGTTGGTGAGATGATCGCTCCCACAGGGGCCATATTTCTTTGACTGGATTGGGGGAGATTCAGGCACGAGAAGATGCTGACATGCTGAGTTTTATCCTTTGAACTGAGGAGAGTTCAGGGCTCTGGGTGACTGACAGTTCACTGGCTTGAGCCAAATGTGTGTCCAGTACACTGGCTCTTGCCCTTCTGCCTTCTGATCACTGTACCACCTCTGACCTAGCACCTGAGGACTGTGGGGAGTCCACCGCCACTGGGGTCTCTTCATAGGTTCCCCAGCATGTGTCAGACATTCCTCCAGAAAAGTGTCAGCCTATCTCCTCCAAAGGCATTCATGACCATCAACAGTCTTTCCAATCCATGTGTTCTTTTATTCCTAAATGATGTGCTGTCATGCTTCTCTCTGTTGATCTTAAGACATATCAAGTGAGAGATAGACATTCTTTGTCCAAATGGCACCATTTTTTTTGATCTGTCCAGGACCCCTTACCTACCCTCTCCACTGGTTGCATTGTGTGGAAGGCAGGAAGGTAAGGGATGTGATTCAACATTGAAAGAGATTTTATTCTAGGATTGCAGTGATTACAACCTACAAAGTTCAAAAGAAGACAGGATTAGAGGATAAATTGTTCTATATTTTTACTAGAAAATACTGCATGGTAAATTTCACATGACCAGAAAATGAATACGTTGTTCACCCCCCCCCCCCGCACCCCCCCGCCCCCGCACACTCTGGATAAGACTTGCATGAGTGGTTACTATCAATAAAACATAGTAACAAACTTTGAGAGAGTCATTGGAAACCAATACTCATGAGCTGCAGGCTGGGTGATGAAATGTCGTGAGAAATTATGGAATCAGCAATAAATAAGTGTTACTAGGACACTGCAGAAATAAGATCATCTATATTGTTTCAATACAAACAGTTTCAGAAGTCCCAAGACATTGTAAATATTAACAATATTGCTCCTTTTTCTTGGGAGATAGGATATTAACCAGGAATGGTGCATTTGAAATAAAGAACAGGAAAAGCTGGTTCCTGGATCTGAACAGGAAGAGATAGTGTCTAGACAATGTTAAGAATATCCACATGCACTGATTTGAGAACAAACAAATACATATGTGTCTCCACCCATTTTTCTAAATCTTCATTGATATGTTTCTATACCTTACATGAGCCCATGAATTTTCTGTAATATTTAAATATCATTTAAATCATATTATTTGTATAGACAGAAGGCTGGTTCACAAAAATATTTTTCTGGGGCCCCACGAAACCTATTGGTGGCCTTGTGGCTACACACAAGCAGGTTAAACAAATAAGAAACTATATTGAGTACAATGGAATGCAGGCTTCTTACTCTTGGAAAACGGTGTTACAAATATGGAAAGAGACAAACCTAGAATGAATCTCAGAGTGTTGCTTTAAAATTTGTGTTACTAGTACAATCTCATGGGTTTCAATATATAGAGATAGAAATATGAATTGGATAGAGAGATGGATGTTTATAGACATAAATGTGTGTGTATGTGTGTGTATTCTAGTTCTGTACATTGTGTAGTCCTCTGAAAAGCAGCACACCAGTAGCAAAGAACACACCTAGAGTGTATATCTTGGACGCTAATTATATTCTGTGGTAAAACAACCCAGAGCTTCTTGAAAAATGGCTGATCCGGGTCTGGGCCAGGGAAAATAAAAGATGAACCTAGAACATTTTGTTGTGCTGAAAGTAAGAAAGCACTCAAAAATTATGGAGACATAATAAAAAGACATGAGAAGTAGATTAATGGAGCTCCTAACAGCCAAATGTGAAATAATTTGAGCAGAAAATATGTAATTGCAATAATAGATTATAACAAATTGAATAAATTAGTAATCCATAAAAAGGAAATATATAAGTAAATAAATAATTAGAAGACATAGCTACTTCTTACAGTAAAATAGCAACTAATAAATGTAGAAAGAATGGTGGAATGAGATAATCACTGACAATCATCATAGTAAAAATTTAGGCAAGATAAAACCATCGATGGATGCTGAAATATTGGGAGAAAGTGGGATGAAGAACAGGATTTTATGTAACCTCAAAGTATTCCCTCATAAAATATTTATTATTTAAATGGGAAAACATAACTTGACAGTGAAGAAATCTAGAGATTCCAACTTCACTGAGTGATTAAAGTGAGGCTATAATAAGACAAATCAACATTGTGTCCCACAATGGAAGGATGCAATGAAAGAAGCAGCATCGATTCTGTGATATTCCGGACAAAAGTGCATGATGTGGGTCCAATCATAAGCAAACGCTGAACAAAGACACTCGGTTGACAGGAAACTAATGGAAAATTGTTTTTGAAGCGAGATTGAGAGTTATATGAAGTAACGCTCTCCATGAAGAAACACAGAAATAATAGATGATAGTCCCTGTTCTGCCTTTTGCTATCAGCTCCCCTGCTTTTTCTTTTACTCTTTGACATAAAAGCTTTGACATAAATGCTTTGGATTTGGACAGTTTCTCTCTTTCTTTCTCTTAGATCTAAGCCCTTTTGTTAGTATATTCATCTTTGTCTTCCTTAAATCTATTCTTATTGTGTTGTAGTATCCTGCTACAAATTAATAAATGTTCTGTCCAACTGAGCAAAGTGTGCAATGGTCATCCCACAGGAGATCAAAGCAATTTTGATCAAACTGAATGACCTCTGATAGAAACATTTAACAGGTCTAAGTCAGGTCCTACTGAGTCATAATAGGAGTTCAGGAATCTATCTCCTCCTGGAGAGGAAGCAGCACAATCAGCTGAGTTGACATCACGTCAAGAATCACATACCTTTCCCAAGAAGTGACAAAGACTAAGAAAGTTATCCACCTTAGCAGGAACAGAACAGGATTGACAACATAACTCTAAGGCATTGTTTCTCTAATTTAATATGGCAAAGAATCATCACCAAAGAGCTTGAAAACAATACAGATTCACTGGGCCCCAACTCCAGGTGTGGGACTCAGGGAAGTTTCACTATTACCAAGTTGTTGGGTGATTTTTTCCCACGTTAAATAAGAGAACCAATGCTGTGTCAATATCTTGCAAAACTCATCTGACTGTTGTTAATATTGACAACTTTCCTGGTCTTTGTAATTTCTGGGAAGAACCTCTGAACCTCTGGAGTTTTCACTTAACTAATTACTCTGCTTTCTTACCAGTACAAGAGCAAGGGCTGGGTGTGCAGATAATGGACCACACTTTGAAAAGCACTTCCCTATGGGATTAAAGAGTGCATATATATTCAGTGCATTCCAGATCTTAACACAGTGGAAAAAGCTATTAGTTGTGCACAGTTCAAGACTTGTTTCTGAGCAATGAATACATGAGATCAAGAGCAAACTCCTCTATGTGGCCTCCTATTGGTGTGATCTCAGCCCCTCGCCTTCCTCTGGCATCTAATCCCAGGAAAATAGTCTCTGAGAATGTCCCTGCTTCTCAAGTCTCCCTTACCCTCCTGCTTGAATGTCTCATAACCCTTTTCACCTATTTTCTACCACATCATTAGCATCCTAAATTTATTTACCTGTTTCATAAAATTGGAAGTCTTCTTCACCTTTGTGACAGCAGAATCTATAACAGTGCCTGATGCATACCAGAATTACACCTATGCCCTTGTATTTGTTTTATATTGTTGTGTAACAAATTACACAAAGTTAGCCTAAAACAAAACACACTTTCCCTGGGAATCCTGCATAATTTAGCTGGGTCTTCTGCTCAGGGTCTCATAAGGCTGAAATCATGATGTTGGCTGAGTGTGTCTTTATCTGGAAACTCAGCTATGGAAAGGTCCACTTCCAAGCTCTCTTAAGTTGTTGGAAAATTTATTTTCTTGCAGATGTAGGACTGAGGTATCCTCTATTCTTGTCATCTGTTGGTCGGGATCTGCTCAGGTCCTTGCCACACAGCCCCCTCCATCATCTTTTCTCCTCTGCTTTGAATCTCCCTGATTTCTTCTTTCTCTCATCTCTAGATCCTCTTAAAAAGGGATCATCTGATTAGGTCAGGTCTGCCTACACTTAAGGAAAGGGATTATAAAGGGCGCTCACCCTAGGGTCAGTAATCTTAGGCCCTATTTTAGAATTCTGTCTGCAACAGCCCTTAATGGATGAAGCTTTCAGAGTATTCCTTCCAGTTTGTAGGTTGTTCAATTTTACATGGCAGCTCAACAGTTACACACTTTATTATCTACCATGTGTAGTCAGAAAAACAATCAACCATGGCAATATGATGAGTGCATTGTTTCCTAAATGAAATTTTTTACCAGGGCTAGAAAACTTCAGTCTTGTGCCATAGCAATATCTACTCACACAAAGAGAAGATAAGAAAGTGACTGCTGAAGAGTCCTTTTACCTTAGGCGAGATAATGGGAGGAAACTCATGCCTGACATTTGCCCTTCCCTTTACTTGTGTAGATAATGATAAACTAGCTAACTTAGAAGGAGTGCTTGCTTTGACCAGGCCCTGTGCTAATACAGACATCATGTGATTCCACTCAATGAATCAAATGAAGTTTACTGTTATCATCCCCATTTTACAAATGATGAAACCTAAGCTAAGAAAGGTATTAGATATTCATTTTGATTATTTTCCAATAAATATCTATCCGCTCAAAAAAATAAATCTAACTTGTTTTGAATTAATTTTCTATCCATACATCTGTTCTTTATTACCTTTCTTGATCTTTCCAGAACTCACATTTGAAGTTGTGTTAGAGAGATTAAAATAAAGATTATTTTCTTACTGTGTTTGCCCATAAATCCGTATTTTAAAATAGACTATTTTATCAGCCTTAGCAGTGTACAATTGAAGGTGAACTTTGTAAGAGAATAAAGACATCATTTTTTTTCTAAAACATAATAATGTGTTTAGTATAACACAAAAGAATTCACAGCATTTGACCACTTTAAATTCTCAGACAAATGTTTAAAACTGAGATCAATTAGACGAGTTAATAATGTTCATTAAATTGAAACATTAAATTTTGAGTGTATATAATTATCTATGCATAACTAATTATCAAAATTAAACAGATGATTTCTTCTTTCGTAGGTGTGCTTGTTAATATAAATGTAGAAAAAGTATTGCTAATAAGTATATATATGCCTGCAAAAATAATAATTCTTAAGCTATATATTAGAATAAATAGGCATTTAATTGAATGATATTTTATTCTACATGTAAGAAGTTTAAAGTATTTTACCTCACTGGACAAAAATATATTTATGTGAAATTTAGTGAGAAATACTTTGCACTGAAGAGTATGTAAAAAAACTTTCCATGAGCTAACTCCCACAACAAAATAAAAATAGACCAATATATGAATTGGGATCCCATTACCCTCTTCCTGTTACAAAGAATCATTTATAAACTTAAGTAAGATTTCCAATTCAATATTGCCGTTATCAGTAGAGGAGAGTATATAAAATATTTTGTCTAAACTTTTATTTCTTTAATGAATACAACATAAATGGAAGTAGAATTTCAATTTTAGGTATTTCAGTAAAAGTTTACTAAAACAAACTTCCAGATTGAAATAACAAATGATTAATTAAGGGTATACGAGGCATAAACTATACAGTCTTTTAATTTAAAACTGATCAGCTGTGGATACCCAGATCATGACATTTTCTCCCTCTTGAAACTTTAATCAACACATTTTGATTTGTTTTGTTTACCACGACGTGTATTATTTTTGTGAAGCACAGTAAGAGGCAAGCCAATGTTTGCTGATGTCTGCTCTTTTGTCAACTCTTTGTGATTTCTTATATTTCAAAAAGTATTTCTCTGATTATATGAACAAGTTTCAATTATCCTGAGATATATTTTTGGAGCCTATGGATGTGAGAAAATTGTGTCATAGAGCTTAATCCTCTGTGTAATGCTTGTCTACATTTTTTATGTGTTCATTCATTCAAAAAACATGGACAATTATGCTGTGTTATGGAAAATGCTGGAAACATAATAAAAATCATAGCCCTTGTCCTCAAGGGATACGATATATGCATGGGGAGATAGACAATAATTAATGTAGTCCAAGCCACAATAATTGCTTCATAATAATAGAAGTGGAAATAAGTTGTTCTAGAAGCAATAAAATATCTACCTAAGCCAGACCAGGGGTACAGGCATGGTTTATTGGTACAGGTGTTATCTGAGCTGACTTTTGGAAGGTAAATTTTGAAAAATTTTGACATGGCTTTAAACCTTACTGAAAAAATTGAAGTCAACAAAGTGAAACTTCCTTATTTTTCCACAGTCAAAACTCCACCATATGAACCTACACAATATTCTCTCTGATTACCAAGGAAAAATGTACCTTTGCCTTGATCTAGGGCCAGACCTTTCACTTAAGCTCTGGATCTCATGCTTTCTTTCTTCTACAAGGACTTTGCTCCTTTGACTATTTTCCTTTCTCAGTTATCAAACAACCTGAACTGTTCATCATGAACTGACTGTTGTCTGGCTCACCTAGCCATAAAGTGGGAAATGGACAGCAGTTTTCATAATCAGATAGAAATGGTATATATGAGGGGCCAGCCCCGTCATCTGGTGATTAAGTTTGGCACACTCTCCTTCGGCGGCCCGCGTACGGTTCCTGGGCATGGACCTGTACCACTTGCCAGTGGCCACGCTGTGGCCATGCATTGGCACAGAAGTTAGCTCAGGGTGAATCTTCCTCAAGCAAAAAGAGGAAATTGGCAACAGATGTTAGCTCAGGGCGAATCTTCCTCAGCAAAAAAAAAAAAAAAGAAGAAGAAGAAGAAAGAATAAAGAAACGATATATATGAGATCAGGCTCAAGCAGGGCCTGAAGGTACAAGTTGCACAAAGAAGTGGCCTAGAAGCCCATGGCCACTACTCCTGATATTTCGTTTTCTCTCTCCCTACGTGCACCTACGGGCTCATGGGGAGTTCCCTACAACCAGTTTAATGAAGATGAATAAACATAGGCTTGGCTTACAGATGATTCTGCACGATATACACATACCATTCAAAAGTGGACAGCTGTAGCAGCACAGCCCCATTGTGGGATAACACTGAAGGACGATGAGAAAGGGAAATCTTGTCAGTGGGCCAAACTTCGAGCAGTGCACTTAGCTGATCATTTTGCCTAGAAGAATGGATGACCAGAGGTATGGGTCTGCATCAGTTCATGAAATGTGATTAATAGTTTGACTGGATGATCAAGGACTTGGAAGAAATATGATTAGAAAATTGGTGACAAGGAGTTATGGAAAAGAAATCTGTGGACAGGTCTCTCTGAAAGGGCACAGAATGTGAAGATATTTGTGTCCTATGTGAATGCTTACCAAAGGGTGATCTCAGCAGAGAAGGATTTTAAGATCGGCACTGAGCTCTCCAAATGGCACCATTCCCTAGGAATATCAGCCCGTTACCTGGGGGAAAGTTGATTACATTGAACTGCTTCCATCATGGAAAGAGAGTGCTTTATTCTTACAGGAAAAGATCTTTACTCCGGATATAGATGTGCTTCCCTGGATTGCAATATTTCTGCTAAAATTACCATCTTGGATTATAGAATGCCTTATCCACTGGCATGGAATTACACACAGCATTGCTGCAGACCAAGCAATTCATTTCACAGCAAATTAAGTGCAGCAATAGGCCCACGCTCAGAGAATTCACTGAGAATTCTCTGAGGATTGTAATGGTTATGATTATTTCTTCTTTATTTTGATATGATTATGTTTGTATATATCAATTATTTTTGTTTACTCTCCTTCTTTCTTCTCCTTAACATTGGATGAAAGATGAATTCATAGTAGTTAAATATATATGTATTTAAATATATAGTAATTAAATATATATAAATATATGTAATATATATATTTATTAAGAATATGACATATATATTTATTATGTGTCATGACTTAAGTTACAGAGTATCAAAGGGGGAATATGAACCAATTGGAAGAAGAATTAACATTATCCTAAGACCAAAGAGGATTTTTATACTCTTCTGGGGAATTAGTATGTTTTCCCCTTTCATATTGGAATTCATTAATTACTTTCTATCTTCTGTCTTATCAATAACACCATTTTTCTTTAGCACTATTATAGCACTCTTCACAACCTGCCTTAAAATTTCTCATGCACATATCTGTGTCCTCAACACTTTTCATGCCTTTGAATTACAGGACCTATGTCTTGTTTATCTTTGTTTTCCTCACAGTGCCTGGCATAATTTCATCTAGAGTAGGTGCTCAATTAACATTTGTTGCATTGAAATATTTAATATTTAAAATGTCAGCATCTATATACATCATTGACTCAAATTAATTTAATCAGAAGCTTTGTATTCCAGGAAAAATTTGTTTTGACTGCTTTGTCCCAGTACATCATCATCTGTTATTAACTGGTAATCAGATTATAGAATGTGAACTTTAGGATAAATATAATGCTTCTATATCATCATAAGAATTGACTTATGACTAAATGTTTAATTGTTTCTATATTTTAAATTGATTTTTCTGCTTACATGACAGGAATGGGGTTGTAGATATTAAACTCAAATAATTATTTTCATTGACTAATAGCACTAGATATGGATTTAGAATAAATTCTCAAAACATAGAGTTACTCACTGTTGAGAAATATTTCTGAAATATGTTTAGTAAACCAAAGATGCACTACAAAGGTGATAGTTTTGAGCAAGAAGAGCAGGAACAGGGCTCTTGGCAGTCATTGTGACCCAGTGGTCAGCACTAAACAATGATTTGGGTTTATCCCTGCTTGGGGATATCTGTTATCTTGGAAAGTTTCATAACCAGGACTCGTAAAGCCAAATAAAATAAATTATCATCAATGGATAAATTTATTAAGTGACTTGGATTAATAAATTTAGCAGACCCATCATTCTTAATTTCTTCTTTGTAAGTTTGAAAAGCTCCTTACCCAATTGAGAGAGACACCAGTGTTTGGGAAGGGCACACTGGACTTTCTGCAAGACTGCCACCAAGAAGTACACCAGAAACCAAATGAGTGCCCCCATGTCTATCAGTATCTTAGCACTTATGTTTTAAAACTCTCTGTTTATTTTTTCTCCTATAGTGGGCTCTATCATTGAGAGCAGAGATCACGTTATCTTACCCACTCAAACACGACTGGGGCTTGCTTTAGATAAGATTCCCTAGATGTGGAGTCTGAGCCAGGGTTTCAGGTACATGTGATTTACTGATGGAGTGAACTCAAAAGAAAGAGAATGAAAGAAGTATGACAGAGCAGAGGAAGGAAGGAAGCAAGGATGTGGCCTTAGCTGGAATTTGGAGCATTAACTGACTCGTTTTAAGATCAGGGGGCCCGCCACCAGTTAGTCGTTGGCTGTAGACTGTCTGGGGATGATGGGGAGAGTTTGGCAAATGGGGTGAAAAACTGGGTTAGTTCATGTCCTTTAAGAATCAGACACCAAGATGGGCTCAACCACGCAAAATAAGTATTGGAAAGAAGGACCGTGAGGGAAAATGGGAAAGGAGTCCTGACCTTCATGA
Source organism: Diceros bicornis minor (assembly GCF_020826845.1). Taxonomy (NCBI): domain Eukaryota; kingdom Metazoa; phylum Chordata; class Mammalia; order Perissodactyla; family Rhinocerotidae; genus Diceros; species Diceros bicornis. Next base: position 30,118,711 of record NC_080746.1, on the reverse strand, counting down.
AAGAAGAAGAAAAGAAAGAAGATAGGGAGACGTGACAACTAAATCTAACGTATCCTGAAACAGAAAAAGTCCATTAGGTTAAAAACTAAGTATATTTAGGTTTCTATGGCTGCTGTTAACAAATTACCATAAACTTAGTAGTTTAAAACAACACAAATTTAAATTCTTACAGTTCTATAGTTCAGAAGTCCAAAATTAGTCTCAGTGACCTAAAATTAAGATGTTGGCAAGGCTGCATTCTTTCCTGGAGGCTAAGGAAGAATCCATTTCCTCGCCCTTTCTAGGCTTTAGAGATTGCAAACTTCCCATGGCTCGTGGTCATCTTCCTATTCTCAAAGCCAGAAACAGTGGGTTGAGTTCTCATACTGCCTCACTCTAACGTCGTCTTCTGCTTCCCTCTTCCACATTTAAGGGACATTGTAATTACGTTGAGCTCACCAGGTGAATCCAGAAGAATCTCTCTATTTTAAGGTCAACTGATTAGCCATCTTAATTCCTTCTGCAATCTGAATTCCCTTTGCCATAAAACCTAATATATACACAGGTTCAATGAATTAGAATGTATACATCTTTGCAGGCTTTTACTCTGCCTACCACACTAAGGAGATTTGAATAAAGTATGGACTTTAGTTAATAATAATGTACCAATATTGGTTCACTAATTATAACAAATGTACCATACAAATGCAAGATGTTATTAATAGAGAAGCTAGGTGTGGGATATTAGGAAGTCTCTGTACTTTTCACAGTTTTTCTGTAAATCTAAAATAAATGTTTATTTTTTCAAAAGGAGAACATTAAAAAGAGTAAATTTCTTTAATTTTTAGTTTTTATTTTACCAAGTTAGGTGACATTTATTTGTTTGTTTCACTTGTATTGTCAAAGCATAATAAAGTTTAAGAAGGGTGTTTACGAACCAAGATTATTAAAAGAACTACCAACGTGGTGAAGATGTAGAAATGGCGCCACGCCATATAAGGACTAACTGAAGTAATTAATGTAATTGGCATTTTTTAGCCTGGAAGAAAATAAAAACAAAACAAAACATCCTAACCATTAGAGCCAACCTATAATTGGAATGGACCACTTTTTACTACACTGAATTCCATTTGTAAGCATATTCAGACAGGAGATTCTTGCATTAAATGGACAGTTGAATATATTGCCTTCTATTATCATACTTAATTTTAATTTTATTTTTAAATATGATAGAAAAAGAGGAATTATAATATGTCACCAGATTTCAGAAAAAAATAATTTCTTTAGAAATATATTTGTAAGCTTATATTACACTCCATTATGAATGACAGAGGAATGAATTTCAGACTTCACCACAATGTGCCACTCTAGGTTACGCCTAGGTAAACACAAACATCTGCCTGTAATGTAAGCAAAGTCTGTTAAGAAAGGACTCATCTTGCACCATCAGAGCATAATATTTAGTATTCATTAGGGACATGAAAATTTTAAGATTTTCTTTTCTCTCTATTCTCAGAGGTACTAATTATATAGTAAAAGTTGAATAATTCTAGTTTCCAATTACACAAATTAGAAGCTGCCACATGTATTGTTATTAAGGATTTGTTTGAAATCTAGTACAACAATGATGCCATCTCACATTTTTCTTGAATAATAACTGGGATTGCCACACAGACACACACATACACAAAATAAATAAAGAGATTACAAATTCCAGAGCATGGGTCTTTTCTTTATGGAAACAAGCAGAAGGGTTCCAATGCCAAAATCTGAGTCAGACGCTGGGATAAGGAAACCCCATCAAGAAAAGTTGGAAGGACTTTAGAGAACTTGAAGTTAAGTCATTGGAAGAAATGCAGTATATTCTGTTCAACAGAATTCAAAATGCCCATCAGAAAGTCCCTGATTGTTGTGAATGTCTAGGCTGGAGTTAAATTAGGTTAGACAACCATGCTGCTCAGAACCATTGACCGCACCTTTCAGAGCATTCTTGCACACAGCAGCATAACCGGCAGGGATCCAGCATGAACAGGTCACCAAGGAAACAGATTTTGTGTATCAGTAAAACAAAATATTATAATCGGGACCAATATCACAATCATCTACCTTCAGCAACATAATCATCAGGTACTTTAATTTGAGAAAGGAGGCATTAAATAGGCAACTGAAAATGCAAGACTGTGAATAAATACTTTCTAGTTATAGACTTTTATGCCTAGAAAATATGAAATGTCAAAGACACTGGCAGAGAAACGGTGGGACCAAACTAGGCTGGTACTACTCTAAACCAGGTACAAGACTATTCCTGATATCTATTCTATCAGTAGTAAAAATATTCTTTCTTCAAAAGTACTCCTGACCTGGGCCGGCCCCGTGGCTTAGCGGTTAAGCACGCGCTCTCCACTGCTGGCGGCCCGGGCCCAGATGCCGGGCGTGCACCGACGCACCACTTCTCCGGCCATGCTGAGGCCGCGTCCCACATACAGCAACTAGAAGGATGTGCAGCTATGACATACAACTGTCTACTGGGGCTTTGGGGGGAAAAAATAAATAAATAAAATCTTTAAAAAAAAAAAAAAAAAGCACTCCTGACCCCATGAAGATTTTCTTTTCCTCCTCCACAAAAAAAATCAGATACATTTATTTTCACTGTTTCAAATGACTAAAAAGTATGATTAAAATGTTTACCATGAATTTGCATTTTATTAGGTCAAATCAAAGAGATTAACAAATTTTTCTAAAAAGCAAGTTTGCAGAAAAGCATTTGATGAGCAGTAAGTTTTCTTTTCATCACTAAACTGATTTACCCTTTTTGATCAACTAAATGAGGTCTGTGAAGTCATACTCTGTATTATTTACACTTAAACACATGTAAATGTTCAATAAATTCTTGAATTAGAGAATGACTTAAAAATTGTTTTTGTATAAACCTGAATTGATTAATGCTATGTGATTTTTGACCTTCACTTTCTGTAACTCCTCTATTTGATAATTTCACAGCAGAATATGCACCCCTCCCAATCTGCTTACTACCAAGCCCAAGCCATAGTCTAGGTACACTTAATAAAGAGTTATGTAAGCTTTCCACATTGATGGAGCTATTAGGAACCAAATATTGAAGACTGTGCTCCCCTGATGCTACCTTTCTCACTAGTGGACCCAATGAGCTAATGTTCAAGATCCGAGATATCTGAGATTATGATATAGCTGATATCCTGTAATAGGCTTTTCCCTCAAGTGGTTTGAATCCACAGTCCCAAGTGCTCCTCAGCCACATTTGATATCTTCTCCCGATGCCCACCAACATCTCACACTCTATATGGCTCAAACTTTTCGTCATTCTGGGTTTCCTGCCTTAGCTATTGAATAACATCTTTATAAAAATTGCCTAAGTAAGAAACCTCAGTCATATGGCATTCTTCTCTCTCCCAAAATTCCTACATTTGGTATAGATTTAAGAGGAAAAATCAATGACATTTGGTGATACAGTGTGAGGAACCTAGAAAGTACTCAATAAATGTTGAGTCTCATCAATCATTAACAATGCTTGCAAAATATGTAAAGATAGTTATAATCAGGAAAGCAGCCTAAGATGTGGAGGAAAACAAAGAGATAGAACAAAAATCAAGTTGATTTCTCTAAGTAACTACTTTTAATGGTATTATTACAATTTATCTGCCGTCTAGTCTAGTTTTCCACTTTAGGAAGAAATACATTGACAGCATCTCTAATAAGTAATCACTACTGCTTAAGGTCTTCCAATATGAAGGAAGCTGTTGTTTAATGAGCCAGCTTATTTTATTTTATATTATCCACTCCCTCTTAATTCGTTTTAGGCTTCACATTTTATTTTGGAATTAATAGCAGAGTATGGGCTTTGAACTTTCCTGAAGTAATGTTGATGAGAATGGAGATTAAATTTGCATAGGAGGAGTAAGAGCTCTGAATGTGGTTGAGAATACCACTCTGCAAGCTTTTTTAATGTTAGTGATTGACTCACAGGAAAAAAAAAAAAAGACATGCCTCTGTTTCAAACTTCACAGTAGACAGGGAACAGGTAATCAATTGCTATAGACCGTGAATAGCATTTGCTGCTTTCCATATAGTGTTTTATTATAATATCCAATCATCATGCTGATGGCAGTTTACTCAAGGCACAAATATCTGTCTCATTTTCTTTTTAGCATCACATTCATTTTGGATGGAAACTGTCATGGTGGTTCATAGACCTTCATATCTGTCATGCCGTAAACAGACACAGTGTTTGCATTATTCTATGAAGAGTTTCCTGACAGAAAACATTCAGCATGCATTCTCATGCATCTAGTCGGAGACTTTTTTGTTGGTGGGAAATCAGAGAGAGTGATCATGCTTGGACTTGTTGTGTTGACACATATCATCAAATGATTGAATAGAAACTATTAGACAGCTGTTGGATGGCTTGTGGGGAATCGATTGAAACATTTATTTCACTTGACATAATTCCTTGTATCTTCTCTTGAAAACAATAGTAGTGCCTTTGATTATTCTTCTTTGTATTCACAGTACCATGTTTATGTTTTTTTTTTATTGGAAAAAGCATTTTTTTCTTTTTATAATGAGAAAGGAAATCAAATTTGCCTTCAGTTTTTTTCTAAAACATTACAAACAGGAAAACACGTCCATTTCTTTCTTTTCTCTCTCAATGTTCTCCTGTCTTCCTCTACAGATTTTTGCATGAAAGCCTAGAAAAATACATGTTTTTGATGTACAAAGATATTGATGATACCATCTTACTTTATTTGTTAAGAAGTATAGAGATTACAGAGGGTGACAAAAATTTATTCACATAATAAATATGTCTGGAGTGCTTATAATGCCTGTTTCTGCTTCACTTTACTCAGGACTCAGGCCAAAAAAAGAGTGGCATTGTTTGAAACCAATGAAAGACAAATTAACAATCCACAGATGCCTGGGGCAAAAGATTATGGTTGAAATATACAATAGAACCCTTGAGACCTGGAAGCAAATGCTGAGGAGAGTTTCTTTGGGAAATCAGGACATTCAAAAGCACTCACGTATATTGGAGAATTTAGAAGGACATATGTATGGCCAAGGTAAGATGTACACTAAGAAACAACCTTAGAAGACCCTCATCTTTCACCTCAGGCTGATCCCTAGACTCAGTGCAAGCCTGGCTAAGCACTGAATGAATGTCCTGACCCAGAGCCAATCTGCATAGACTGTCAGAGGTATTTGTTTATTTGTTTGTATCTCATTTTATTGTCTTTGGAGTTCAAGGAAATCTCTGTGAAAATATTAGCTGAACACAAGCTAAGGAACAGAGACTTCAGGAACCATACACAAGAAAGAATATTGTCTTTGCAAAAAAATAGTTTTTGAACATCACAAAACAAATGGATAACTATAAAACATCAATAATTAGAAAAAAAACAAAAACCGGAAATCCTAGGGAAGAGGAAGAATCTGGCTGATGGAGTTCATTACCACACTATACCATACTATAGTTACCACACTATTATATTCTAATCTCCAGCGTTCAACAAAAAATCCATGGTTTATGAAGAAACAGGAAAGTTTGACCCATTCAAAGGAACAGGAAAGTTTGACCCATTCAAAGAAACAAAACAAATTGACAGAAACTATCCCCAATGAAGTCAGATTACTAGACAAAGACTTTTAAACAACAGTCTCAAATATAGTCCAAGAGCTAAATAAAAACATGAAAAAAGAACTAAAGGAAAGCAGGAAAATAATGTATAAAAAATGAGATTATCAATAAAGAGACAGAAATTATCGAAAAGGGTCAAATGAAAATCCTGTAGCTGAAACAAGTGTTATGAAGAAACCCAGTAGAGGGGCTCAACAGCAGATTTGAACAGGCAGAAGAATCAGCAAACTTGAAGATAGGGCAATCGAAATTAACGAAACTGAAGAGCAAGAAAAAAATATTGAAAAAAATGAACAGAGCCTAATGAACCTGTACATATCAAGAGATTCTTAGAAGAAGAGAAAAAAAAGAGAAGAAAGAATATTTGAAGAAATAATAGCTGAAAATACCTCAAATTTGATTGAGGACAGAATCTACACATCCAAGAAACTCGACAAACTCCAAGTAACATAAACTCAAATAGACCCCAACCAAGACAGATTATAATCAAACAGTTGAAAGACAAAGACAAAGATAGAATCTTGAAAGCAGCAAAAGAGACACAACTTGGAGGCTGGCCTGGTGGCACAGTGGTTAAGTGCGCGTGCTCTGCTTCGGCGGCCTAGGGGTTCGCAGCTTCAGATCCTGGGCGTGCACCGACGCACCGTTTGTCAAGCCATGCTGTGGCGCCATCTCATATAAAATAGAGGAAGATGAGCATGGATGTTAGCCCAGGGCCAGTCTTCCTCAGCAAAAAGAGGAGGACTGGCATGGATGTTAGCTCAGGGCTAATCTTCCTCACCAAAAAAAAAAAAGAGAGAGAGAGAGACACAACTTATCAGCTACAAGGGATCCACAGTATGATTAACAGCCAATTTCTCCTCAGAAAGTGTGAATGTCAAGAGGTAGTGGGATGACATATTTAAAGTGCTGAAGGAAATAGACCTGTTAAGAATTCTGTGTCTAGCAAACATATCCTTCAAAAATGAGGAGAGAATTGGGGGCCGGCCTGGTGGCGCAGGTGGTTAGGTGCGCGTGTTCTGCTGCAGTTGCCTGGGGTTTGCTGGTTCGGATCCTGGGGGCCAGGCCCACCAATGCACCGCTTGTCAAGCCATGCTGTGGCAGCGTCCCATATAAAGTGGAGGAAGATGGGCACGGATGTTAGCCCAGGGTCAGTCTTCCTCAACAAAAGGAGGAGGATTGGCTGATGTTAGCTCAGGGCCGACCTTCCTCACAAAAAAAAAAAAAAAATGAGGGCAAAAGTAAGATATTCCCAGATAAACAAAGGCTGACGGAGTTCATTACCACCAAACCTGCCCTAGAAGAGATGTAAAAGAAGTCCTTTAGGGTAAAAATAAAAGGACAATTGTAATTCAAAGCTGTATTAATAAGTAAAGATATCTGGTAATGGTAAATACCTAGCTAAATAGAAAATACAGTATAATTACATTTTTGGTTTATAATTTAACTTTTTATTTCCTACAGGATTTCAAAGGTAAATTCATAAAAATATTATAAACCTATGTTATTGGGCACACAATATATAAAGATGTAAGTTATGAAAACAACAACATAAGGCAGGGGGAGATAGAAATGTAAAGGAGCAGAGTTTTTGTGGGTTATTGAAGTTAGGTTGATACCAATTTAAACCATATTGTTATAAGTTTGGGATGTTTGATGTTATCCCAATGGTAACCACATAAAAAAGTCACAAAAATTATACAAAAGGAAATGAAAAGGGAGTAAAATCCTGTCACTGTGGAAAATCAACTAAACCCAAAGGAACACAGTAATGGATGACATGAGGGACAAAACGTTATTAGACATATAAAAAATAAATAGGAAAATGACAGAGGTAAGTCATTCCTTTTCTGTAACTACTTTAAATGTAAGTGGATTAAACTTTCCAGTCGAAAGCCAGAGATTGGCAGAATGGATAAAGCAGCAACACCACCACAATCCAATTATACAGTGTCTATAAGATGCTCACTTTAGATTCAGAGATACAAATAAATTGAAAGTGAAAGGACTGAAAAAGATTCCATGCATATAGTCAGCAAAAGAGCTGAGGTGGCTAAACTAATATCAGATAAAATGGACTTTCAGTCAACAACTGTTACAAAAGGTAAAGAAGGGCATTATAGATTGATAAAAGAGTCAAATCATCACAAAATTCAATGATTATAACCACATGTACCTCAAAGAGCACTGCCCCAAAATATATGAAGCAATCATTGATAGATTTGGAGAAATAGCTCTACAATAACAGTTGAGACTTCAATGTACCATTGTCCATAATGGACAGAGCATCTAGAGAGAAGATCAACAAAGAAACAGAGGACTTGAGCAACAGTATATGCCAACTAGATATATGTAGACATATGTAGAACTACTAAACACAAGTAGAACACTTCACCCACAACAGCATAGTATGCATTCTTTTCAAAGGCACATGGAACATTCTCCAGTAGAGACCATATGTTAGCCCGCAAGACAAGTCTCAATACATTTAAAAAGATTGAAATCATACAAAATATCACCTCTTATAACAATGGAATGTAGCTAAAAGTCAATAACAGAAGGAAAACTGGAAAATTCATAACTATGTGAAAATTAAAAGACATTCTTAAACATTTCATGAGTCAAATATATCACAAGGGAAATTAGAAAATACTTAGACATGAAATAAAACAAAAACATAACACACCAAAAAGTGGTGGGATTTAGCAAAGGCAGTGCTCAGAAGGAAATTTATAGCTGTCAAAAAGAAAAAAGATCTCAAATCAATAATCTGACTTTATACTTTGAGGAACTAGATAAGATGAACAAACTAAACCCAAAGCTAGCAGAAGGGAGGAAATAATAACGATCAGAGCAGAGGAAAATAAAATATAGAAAGCAATAGAGAGCATCAACTAAACCAAAAGTTGGTTCTTTCCAACAAGAACCACAATTGACAAAACTTTAGCTAGGCTGACCAAAAAAAGGACAGAAAACACAAATAACTAAAACAGAAATGAAAGTGAGAGCATTACTACTATTCTTATAAATAATAAAAGGATTATAAGATACCAGTATGAATAAATACATGACAGCAAGTTAGTTAATCTAGGCAAAACGTACAAATTCCTAGAAAGAGACAAATTATCTAAACTAACAGTGATGGTTAGTTTTATGTGTCAACTCTGCCACACTACACTGACCAGTTATTTTGTCAAACACTAGTCTAGATGTTGGTGTAAAAATATTTTTTAGATGTGATTAACATTTTAAATTAGTTGACTTTAGGTTAAGCAGATTAAACTCCATACTGTGTAGTGGCCTTATCCAATCAGTTGAAGGACATAAGAGCAAAGAATGAGGTCTCCCAATGAAGGAATTTTGTCTCCAGACCACAAAACACAGAAATTCTACCTGAGTTTCCAGCCTTCAGACTCAAGTCTACAACATCCCCTCTTACCTGAATCTCCAGATCTTCAGTCTACCAGTTTGCCCTGCAGATTTCAAATTTGCCCGTCTCCACAATCCTCAAATTGCATGAGTCAACTCCTCAAAGTAAATCTCTCTAGAGATAGATAGATAGATAGATAGATAGATAGATAGATAGATAGATAGATAGATAGATAGATGATAGACAGATAGATATATTAATAGATAGATCTATACACACACCCACAGATTCTCTCTTAGTCTATATATGTTTGTATACGTATACACAGACACACACACACGCACACTATTGGTTCTGCTTCTCTGGAGAACGGTGACTAATACAGATATTGGCACTGAGAGTGGTTCCACAGCAACAGAATCTTAAGAATGAGTTTTATGAATTTGTTCTGAGGTTTCTGCATTTGATTCTATATTATGATTAGATTTAAAGGTACTAATGACTCTATTTCCAATAGCAGAGAGAGCTTTAATAGTCCACGATATGATGTGGCAATAGAGATACACAAAAAAACCACCATTGGATAATTCTGGTCGAATACTGATGAGTACAGTGAGATTGGTCGATTGCTCCTAATTGCATTGGACAAAATGGAGAAAGAAAAGGATTAGCTCAGGGATGCTCCAGCACCACATAAATGACCTGAAAATTTCCAGGTCTTTCTTGAAAGAACCCTTTACCACCTGTAGCTGCAGAGCTGAGATTTCTGAAAACCAAACCCAGAGTTTCATCCTGCAAATGGCTGAATTGCAACACAAATTGAATTCCCAACCCTGAAGTTTGTTTACTGTTAAAGTGAGAGCATTGACTGGGAAGGAATGAGATCCTGAAAACTGTAATATGGACACATGTGAAGAACCTGATGAAGCTGGGGTCATTGAAGCCCTAAATTTGTCTAAGTATTCTCGCCTACAAAGTGAGGTGTTCTCACTTGCTTTGCCTGAGGAAACTGTAATGGGCTTCCCTGAGGTAATTGCCTTGTAAGAGACTCTTGATTCTTTTCAGGACTCATCTCCATCTTTTTGCTTCTAGAAATACATTTGCGAGGGGAGCTCCAGCATCTTTGAAGAGCTCTGTGGGCACTCTTCTCAGTAGGCCAGAAATTACAGTGGGAACTGCTGCCACTGACCTGGGAAACATAAATGCAATGGTGATTAATGGATTCTAGGATGGCAGGCATCAAGAGGCAGCACTTAACTGCCAAAAGCAAGGTGGGCATGACTACCCTAATGGACAGCAGAGTCAAAGCAGTAAGCAGAATAGTCTGACTTGCAGAAACCTATGGCATTGGCTAGTTGATCATGGGATCCCTAAAAGTGAAATAGATGGAAAGTATACTAAATTCTTACTTTATCTGTATAAGCAGAGGCGTTCTAAGTCAAGTGAATAGAAGCCTAACTTGAATCATAATAACAGAGACATGACTCCTAAATCAATTTTCAGACTTGAGCCAGTTTACAGACCCAGAACACTTGAATGAGACTTGAATTGTGGAAAACGATATACTCAGATTTTTTAGGGATAATTGGACACTGACTCAGAACTGACACTAATTCCAGGAAACCCAAAGTATCACTGTGGTCCACTGGTAGGAGTAGGAGCTTATGGAGGTCAGGTGATCAATGGAATTTTAGCTCAGGTTTGTCTCACAGTGGGTCCAGTGGGGCCCTGAACCCATCTGTGGTTATTTCCACAGTTCTAAAATGCATAATTGGAATAGACATACTCAGCAACTGACAGAATCCCCACATTTATTCCCTGATTTGTGGAATGAGGTTTTTATGGTAAGAAAGGCCAAATGGAAGCCCCTACAACTGCCTCTACCCAGGAAAATGGTAAACTGAAAGCAATCAGCATTCCTGGAGGAATTGCTGAGATTAGGGCCACCATTGAGGACTTCAAAGATGCAGGGGTGGTGATTTCCACCACATCCCCATTCAATTCTGTGCGATCTCTCTTATAAGACATTAATCCCATTTATAAAGGCTGCACCATCATGACCTAATCATCTCCCAAAGACCCTACTGGCTAAACACCATCATCTTTGGGGGTTAGGACTTCAACATATAAACTTGGTAGGGACACTAATATTCAGACTATTGCATCTTCTGATCAAGGAACTCATTTCACAGCAAATTAAGTGTGGCAATGGATGCATGCTCGTGAAATTCACTTATCTTACCATGCTCCCTAGTGTCCTGGGGCAGCTGGCTTGACAGAATGGTGGAATGGCTGTTTCAAGTTACTGTGCCAGCTAGATGGCATTATCCTCATGGGCTTGGGAAAGGTTCTCCAGGAAGTCATATATGCTCTAAATCAGTGTCTAATATATGATACTATTTCAAAATTCACAGTCCAAGATTCAAGGGGTAGAAATGGGAGTAGTACAACTTACTAATACCCTAGTAATCCACTAGTAAAATTTTGCCTTATGCACCTGCAACATTATGCTCTGCTGGTGTAGAGGTCTTAATTCCAAAGGGAGGAATTCTTTCACCAGGAGCCACAACAATTTATACCTATATCTATATTCTATCAGTTCTGTTATTCTGGAGAACCATGGCTAAAACATTGTCTCAAGAAGAATCAGAAAATATCAACAGATCTAAAATAAGTAAAGAGATGGAAAAAACCTACCAAAAAGGAAAATTTCCAGGACCAGGTGGATTCACTGGTGGACTCAACCAAACATTTAAGGAAGAATTGACACCAATCTCACTCAAACTCTTCCAAAAAATAGAAGAGGAGAGAACACTTCCTAACACATTAGACAGGCCAGCATTATCCTAATATCAAAGCCAGACGAAGGCATCATAAGAAAAGAAAAGCAAAGACTAATGTCTCTAGTGAATATAGATGCAAAAATCCACAACAAAATACTAGAAAAGTGAATCTGACAGCATATTAAAATATTATACACTATGACGAAATGAGATTTATTCTGGCAATGCTTGCATAAGAGGCAGTTCAACCTAAGAAAATCAATGTAATATACCTCATTAATAGGACAAATTAAAAATTAATCATCTCAATTGATGCAGAAAAGGCATTTGACAAAATCCAACACCCTTTCATGATAAAACATTTAGAAAACTAGGAATAGATGGAAAATTCCTCACCATGTTAAAGAGCATTTATGAATAACTCACAGTTAATATCATATTCAAGGGTGACCCACTTTCATTACTGCTATTCAACATTGCACTGATGTTATGGCCAAAGCAATTAGACAAGAAAAGGAAATAAAAGACATCTAAACTAGAAAGAAAGAAGGAAAATTATCTCTATTTTTAGATGATATGATTCTATATAGAAAATTCTAAGTAATCCATGAGAAAGCTACTGGAGCTATAAAAAAATTTCAGCAAATTTCTGGCATACAAGTTCAACACACAAAATTCAGTTTTATACACTCATGGAAAAATATCTGAAAAGAAAATTTGGAAAGCAATTTGACTTAACAATAGCATTTAAAAGAATAAAATACCAGGAATAAACTTAACCAAGAAGGTAAAATATTTTACATTGAAAACTACAAGTCATTTCTGAAAGAAATTAAAGAATACCTAAGTAAATGGAAAGACATCCCTTGTTGATGGGTAGAAAGACTTAATATTGTTAAGACAGCAATAATACCTGAAGCAATCTACAGAATCAATGAAATTCCTATCAAAATTTTAATAGCATATTTTGCAGAAATGGAAAAGCTGATCTTCTTGTTCATATGGAATTGCAAAGGTCCCATATAGCCAAAATAATATTGAAAAGAGAATATCAAACCAGAGAATTCACACTTCCTGATTTCAAAACTCACAACAAAGCTACAGTGATCAAGACACATAGATCCAGTGTGGTTCTAGAATAATAATAGACTGATAGACCAAAGGAATACAATAGAGAAACCAGGAATAAACTCTCACATTTATGGACAATTTATTTGCAACAAGGGTGCCAAGTCTATTCAATAGGGAAAGAACAGTCTCTTCAATAAATAGTGTCATTACAACGGCATTTCCACATGAAGAAGAAAGAAGTTGGATCTTTACCTCACACCACATACAAAAATTGACCTAAAATATATCAAGGACCTAAATATAAAATCTGAAACCATAAAAGTCTTCAAAGAAAATATAGGGGCGAATCATCATGATCTTAGGTATAGCAATGGATTCTTAGATATGACACCAAAGAATGAACAAAGGATAAGGTACATTGAACTTTATTCAAGTTAAAAACTTTTGTGCATTAAATGATATTATCAACAAAGTGAAAAGACGACCCAGAGAATGAGAGAAATATTTGAAAATAATTTATCTGATAAAAGTTTAATATCTATAATATATAAAGAACTCCTAAATTTCAGCAATAAAAAGACAGGGGGCAACTCAATTGAAAAATGAGCAAAGGAATTTCTCCAAAAAAGATACACACATGACCAAGAAGCCCATGAAAAGATGCTCAATATCATTAGCCATTATAGAAATGCAAATTAAAACCACAATGACATACTACTTTATACCCACTAGGATGGGAAATTAAAAAGAAAAAAAAAGAGGAAAACAACAGTGTTGACAAAGAGATGGAGAAATTGAAGCCCTCATACATTGCTGGTGGGAATGCAAAATGGTACATTCACTCTGGAGAACAGTTTGGCAGTTCTTCAAATAGCTAAACATAGAATTACCATATGACTCAACAATGCCACTCCTAGGTATATATCCAAAAGAATTGAAAACAGGGACTCAAATACCTGTGTGCCAGTGATCATTGCATTATTGTTTATAACTAATTTATGAAAAAAATCCAAGATTCCATTAATAGATTAATGGATTAACAAAAAAAGTGGTATATACATACAGTGGATCATTATTCAGCTATGAAAAAGAATGAAGTACTGATATGTGCCACAACATAGATAAACTTTGAAAACATTTTGCTTAATGAAGAGAGCCAGATACAAAAGGCCACATATTTTATGCTCTATTTATATGAAATATCCAGAATAGCCAAATCCATGGAGACAGAAAGTAGATTAGTAGTTGCCAGAGGCTAGGGCAGAAAGGAATGAGAAGTGATTGGTAATGGGTACTGGGTTTTTTCTGAGTTGATGAAAATATTCTGGAATTCATAGTTATGGCTGCACAATTTTATGACTGTACTAAACCTCACTGAATTGTACAATTTTTTTTGTTAGCACGTTTTTTTTGAGGAAGATTGGCCCTGTGCTAACATCTGTTGCCAATCTTCCTCTTTTTCCCTTTTTCTCCTCAAAGCCCCAGTACATAGTTGTGTATCATAGTTGTAGAGTTGTAGCTCTTCTATATGGGATGCCACTTCAGCATGGCTTCATGAGCGGCAAGTCAGTCTGCACCCAGAATCCGAACCAGCGAACCCTGGGCCACAGAAGCGGAGCGTGTGAACTCACCTACTATGCCACTGGGCCAGCCCCAGACTGTACTTTTTATTTTATTTTATTTTATTTATTTTTATTTCTTTTTTTTTTATTTTTTTTGATTGCAGTACTTTTTAAAGGGTGAGTTTTATAGTATGTGAATTATATTTCTAAAAAAATTGAGGGTTGAATTCTTTCAGAAGATTTTTCTGCATGTATTGAGATCACCATTAGGTGTTACACATTTAATCAATTAAAATAATATATCAATTGGTTTATTATGTGAAGCTATGTTTGCTTCTTAGAATCAATCAATGTTAACTATAACATAATAGTTATTTTTATATTGATTGATTTGACTTACTAATATGTGTTTTGGAATTTTTATTTTACCTTATTGTGGTGTACGGTTTGTATGTTTTTTTATTTTAATCCTTGAACATCTTTTTCTGAAAGTTATATTAACCTCTCTAAAATAAATTGGGAAAAAGAAGATTTGTTCACTGGATTTTTGTTAAAAACACCTATGCAATCATTTAAATACGAATTTTTGTTTAGTGGTTTAATTTTTTTAATGAATGTCATTCTTCCTAGATTTTCTACTTGTGTTTGAGCTGATTTGATAATTCATTATTTTCTAGAAAATTATCCACTTTGTTTTCCGTTTATTAATATACATATGTTTATATTAGTTTGATTATTCAAATTTTTAATGTTTTACTATATTCCATTTTGGAGTACTCCAAACATGATTCAATTTTCTTTATAGTTATTGTCAATTTTCATACCTTTCTTTTCAGAGTACTAGCTTTTAGCTTAGATGGTCATTTCTATTCAGATTTATCTCTAGTATGTTCCATTAATTGCATCTATAACTTTTTTCTTTCCTCCTATTTTTATTGTGTTTTATCTTTATTTGATCATTTGATATATTAATTTTCAAAATTTTTCATTTTGTTTTGTTTTATTTTCCTTCAAGAGTAAATGAATTTGTTAACATATTTCCCATTAATGAGTCCTTAGATTTTTATTATACTGTTAAATTCTTTATAGTCTTAGTATATTTTTGCCTTCTTAATATATCAGTTTTTCAGAAGTGTACGTTAAAATTTGTCATTATAATTATGTATTTTCTAACTTCTTATAATAATTCTGTCAGTTTTTGCTTTATATATTGCTTGATCCGTACAAGTTTGTGATTTTTATATCTTTATAATTGACTAGTTTTTTATCCTTACGTAATTACTCTCTTTATGTTAATAATATATTTATTTTTATAAAATTAAATTTACGACATCAGTTTCATTTTTGTGTTTATTTTTTCTCTCACTTTATTTTAACTGAGCAAATCTAAAATTCCATAGTATTTATATCATCCAACAAAGTAGGACCAGAACTTTAACTACATTTCTTTGTCTCTCTTTCCACTTTAACATGACACAGTTAGCTAACATTTTATGTTATTTATGTCTTCTCCAAAAACAAAATTTAGATGTAATTATTTATTTTTAAAACCAAAAGCTGATTAATTTTATAAAGATATTTTATCACTCTCTGGGCTCATTATTGTTTCTCACATCACCCTCTTCCCTCTGTGTTCACATTTTTATTTGCTGAGATATATCTTTTAGTGTTTATTTCAAGGAGGACATGTGGGTAGTAAACTTCGTGAAGATTTTTAAAGATATTTTTTGTTCACAGTTTTAGAATGATTGTCAGTTATTTTTCTTTTGCACTTTTAAAATATGTATAACTCTTAGTCAATTGCTATTGCTAATAAGATAATAAGATAATTGGCATTCCATTGTAGATAATCTGCCATTCCTGTTAGTTGTTTCAATTTTTTTCTCTCTGTATTTGAAATCCCATTGTTTTGCTATTCTTATGAACTTTTATGTGCACATAGTTTAATTTTTTTCTCTTTGGTACTTTAAATATACTCCTCATATGAAGATTCTTTTTGTCCTTTAATTCAGGAAAATTCTCAGTTGTGTTTTTAAAGATTTTGTCTCCATTATGCTTGCTAATTTTTGTATTTTTTTTGTTTTTGTAAAATCATATGCTGACATTTTTTCTTAAATTCAATTGAGTCTCTTCAGCATCTTTTTCAACATGTCAACCTCCATATTTATAAGTGCAGCATTATGGATAAATTTTAAGACTATCTTGAAAAAATTATTTTTTTGTGTGAAAAGTCTAAAATTTATTTCATCGTTATTTTCTTTTAATGACTTTTTTATTTCTATTATTTATAATTGGTTATTTTGATTTCTAGCTGCTCTTTATCATTGTGTTCCTCTCTCCCTTTGTAATATTTTATTCATTTTTTGGATATCATTCTTCCCTTTATCTCTATAACATTGTTATATGTGCTTTCCAAAGTTGTTATTCCTCTACAGTAGATTTCTTGATTACTTGAAGATCTCAAGTGGCAAATTCCTCTGTTGAGTGAATTGGCTTTCTTAAATTGCTAACTTTCTTTTCATGCTTTGACTTCTTTCTTTTAAGTTTAAGAAGGAATTTGTGTGATAATTTTTGATTCCTTTTTTAATCTCTCTTTCCTCATTTGTCCCCAAATGATAGCTTTTGATTGCTTCCACCAGATTCATGTGACTGCCCAGCTCAGACCAGGTGACATATACATTGGCAGTTCAAGTGTATTGATGTCAGTCCAGATCCAGGTTGCTTGGTTGTCTGTCATTGACCTTGTCCTCCTGAGCAATAACTCAATACAAACCACAGCCTTATCAGTTTTCATTATGTTCTGGTCGCTCCATATTTTATAAAGTGAGTAGATTCCTTTTTCCTTTAAAGTTTGAATTCCTGGCTGCCTCTTCCACTTCCTTCCCTAGAGACCGACCTCTCATTGACTTCAACCCCTTCTTAATCTGAGTTTTCTTTTCTATTTATGGTCAGCAAAGATGTTCAACTTGTTTTTGAGTGGTTCAAAAATTTTCAAAACATTTTTAATAATTTCTTACTTTTGGAGACGAGTAAAAGTGACCAAATATGTGAACTCTTGTTTTCATTATAGATCAGATGTCTAGCGCTATTTTTTAAACCAGGCAATAACAGTATTTCCAGTGGTTAAAATAATTCTTCTTCAGAAAATCCACTGTCAATTAAATTGTGAGATCTAATTCAATAATATTGGAAATTCAGTGTCTATTTTTATATGTTCTGCTTAAAGTAACGGAAAATTCAGAATGTAGGTTATGTTTCAGTTCCATCTTGAGATGGTCTTTAACTTGGGGCCATTGGTGCAATCCCTTTGAATTTGTGTCTGAGAATAGATCTGTGAATATCTACTTTAATTGTACAGTGAGCACAAACACAAATGATTTCTAAAATTTTGAGCCGAAAAAAAAATTGTCTTGACTTACTCTCCCACAGGCTAGATTCAACACTATTAACTTTAGCAGAAATAAATAAACAATCACAGACTTTTGTTCAATAAATAAAGTTATACATATAAAGCAAGGGTAGGTCTGCTTTAATAAAAACACAATTTTAAAGACAGAATGTCTTCTAGAATTCCATTTAGGCACTATAGATGATAAAAGTCTATAGAACTTCACTTTGTTTTGAATACTGAAAATTCTGGATAAAATGTATACTTTCAAATGCAGAGGCAAACTACCCACATGGTAAAGAAAAACATCAAAGGAAAGAAACAGCAAGAGAGCACAAATCCAGAGAGAGAAGTATTAAAGCTACTATTTACCCTTGGGACATCACTCTATTCATTATGGCTTAAAGAATGAGTTTTATGGAATCTGTCAAATGATTGTAGATAAATGGAAGATTTCCATGTAAAATTGGAACCTCTGAAATGCGACATCTTTAGAGGGGAAAAAAACTTAACCAGAAAAGAGAAACAGGGCTTTACTTATCTTATTCATCTTTTACCTGAGGGTGAATGAGAGGAAAAAAATATTAGCCTCCCTTAATAATGGCTAACTAAAAGTTTTCTCACATGTAGAGTGAATTCAGTACAGACTTCCTACTACTTATGTTATCCAGAGAAATTCAAGACAAATACTTTGTTTCAAATTGTCATGTCTTGCCGTTGCTCCCAGTTCCCGGCAGGGGCAAACACAAATCCTCTTGGAGAAAGAGAAAGAATTCAAAGGTTATCCATTATGAAACTTCAAAGAATATTAGCTCACACACATGAAAAACAAAAAATTATTTGAGGAAACAAGCCACTACTAGTGAAGGCCCTCAGAATCATACCCACAAATTTTATACCTTCTGGAATTATTACATATAATATATAATCATACTTAATAGGTTTAAATTAATATATGATGCTATCCATATTATGACAAGGAAATGAGTGATTCTGGTCAGGAATATTTCAAAAAGAAACAAAAAAAATTCTAGAAATAAAAAAAGAAATGTGAAATTAAAAATACATAGATGATATAAATAGCAGGTCATCCTGAAAAGATATTAGTTACGTGGATGTTTTATCTGAAAGATTCACTTGGAAGATAACATATAATAACAAAGATACATCTGCACTTTGTTTTGAGCACCATATTTTTGAGATCCTGCAACAAATGAGTGGATATTTTGAAACTCATGTCACTTAAGCAACTATTAAACAAATCATAGTCAGTCACTTAAAAAAAAAATCAACATTGTATTAGTCAGCTTGGGCTGCCATGACAGAATACCACAGACTGAGGGGTTTAAACAACAGAAATATATTTTCTCACAGTTCTTGAGACTGGAAGCCCAAGATCAAGTTGCCAGCAGGGTTGGTTTCTGGTGAGCTCTCTCTCCTTAGTTTGTAGACCCCTGCTTTCTCTCCATGTCCTCACATGCTCTTCTCTCTGTTCCTGTGCTCTCCGCGTATCTCTTCCTCTTCTGATGAGGACATCAGTCCTATTGGATTAGGGCCCCATCCTTATGACCTCATTTAGCATTCATTGCCTCCTTAAAGGCCCTATCTTCAGATACAATCACATTGGGTGTTGGGCTTCAACCTATGAATTTTGGTGGACACAATTTAGTCCATAACAAACATAAAAATGCCATTCATGAAAAGAATTAAAGAGAATTGTCTTTTCCATGTAGTTCTAAAAAGCAATATTAAGACCAATGTTTCAAAGCTATAGGAAAGAAAATTTTGGTTTTATGTAAAGAACTTTCTAGCGATATCCAACAATGATTTTTTTTTTTTGGTGAGAAAGATCTGCCCTGAGCTAACATCTGCCAATCCTCCTCTTTTTGCTGAGGAAGACTGGCCCTGGGCTAACATCTATGCCCATCTTCCTCCACTTTATATGGGATGCTGCCACAGCATGGCTTGACAAATGGTGCCTAAGTGCGCACCCGGGATCCGAACCGGTGAACCCCAGGCTGCTTCAGCGGAGCATGCGCACGTAACCACTTGCGCCACCAGGCCGGCCCCCAACAATGATATTTTTTGATATTCCATGTTACCGTCCATAGAAAACTTTATTCCTTATCACTGGACTCCTTTAAGTAGAGGCTGCTGATCAACAATCAATGCTCCTGCAGTGGAAATACTTACACACAGTATGGGTATATGAATTAGATCAACTCTTTCTTCCCACATCACATATTTTAATTATACCCTGAAACTCCTTGTAGGAACAATATTACTAGAGTTGTTAGGCTCTGCCTGTTTTATACAAGGTAAAAAAAAAAAAAAATGGAGGGCCGGCCCTGTGGCTTAGCGGTTAAGTGCGCATGCTCTTCTACTGGTGGCCCGGTTCGGATCCTGGGAGTGCACCGACGCACCGCTTCTCTGGCCATGCTGAGGCTGCGTCCCACATACAGCAGCTAGAAGGATGTGCAACTATGACATACAACAATCTACTGGGGCTTTGGGGTAAAAAAAAAAAAAAAGGCAGGAGGATCAGCAATAGATGTTAGCTCAGAGCCAGTCTTCCTCAGCAAAAAGAGGAGGATTAGCACGAATGTTAGCTCAGGGCTGATCTTCCTCACAAAAAAAAAAAAAAGGAAAAGACAGCATGAGATTCTGAGTCAGAAGAGTTTTTATTCTGCTCCTGTCACTTAGTAGGTGAATGAGTTCCAGCAACTCATTTCAAAAGTAAAATAATTATGATATGCACGTCAAATAAATCCAAAACTTGTGTGCATTAAAAAGATGGTTCAACTATCTTACAAGGATTATACACAGAAGAGTGTGGAGGAGACTTTTGTAGGGTGTGTTAGGTAGAGAAGTGATGCAGGGTATAAGTTTACAAAACTACTGAAAGTCAACTTCCTGTAATGATAGAGGAATGAAGTGGTTCTGAGAACCTCTGCAGATAACAACTACAAAACACTGGATAAAAAAATAAAAAGGTCAAGAAAATGAAAAGATTCCAAAAGTAGAGAGTAGCTGGAAATACTAATTTTGAAAAACTAAATCTGGAACAGGTAAGAATTGAGAGTTTGTGGTTTATTGGCCCAAGGGCACTGTTCAATACCTATGGCTAAATCTGTGAGAAAGTACACCCTTATGGTTAAACATGATAGAGATCAGATTTCAAGGGAAATCCTGGCAGCATGAAAACTTTAGAAAGAGTAAGACTCAAATTCAGAACATAAACTGCTCAAATCTTGGGCTAACTGCTAACATACACATGCATAATGGAGACACCAGGTGTCCAGTTCAAAAAGGTAAAGATCAGAGAGAAACCTCCTCCTGAAAGATAGAAATAATCAGAACTATATATGTGACTTGTTGAAACTTTCATGTGCAGTTCAGATGGTAGAAATCTGAAACTGGACAGGCTTGACGTGTTCTACAGTAGAGAGGCTGACAGTGGAGGAGGAGCAGAAATGTGAGGAGTTAAATATCTCTGTTTGGTGGCTCAGCGGTGAGACACTTCTGATCTGGGTTCTAAATTGCCTCTCAGAGGATCCCCAGTGAGCCCCTGCTGCTCTTACTAGTAACCTGCTAATCAGCCCACCTTCTGTTTGTTTTCCTTTCTTCTCTTTCCTCCCCACTTTGTCACAAGGCTTCCAGGGATCAACTTCCAAAGAAAATATTTGCACTCTAATGCTGTCTTTAGGCTTTGATTTTGGGGAACCTAAAATAAGATAAAAATTACACAAATGTTAGCTAGTAACGGAAGGTTAAGTATAAATAAATCATACATGTTTTTCTGACCCTTATTTAAGCAAAATTATGAATTGTGTTGTTATAATCCAAATATTCACATAATTGATTTTCTATTGATAGTAATACAAAATTAGATGATATTTCTTGAATCATTGTAGTTCTTAGATACTTTTCAATTAATTTCATTTAAGAAACTAAGCTGGATGGTAGCAACTTGAATTTTCATTTTTAAATAAATATCTAGGTTGAGAAATTTATAATGAATTTTAAGTAGTAATTCAAATAATATGTCAACTACTGTATTCAAATAACATAAAAATCTCAAATATTGTTATGAGATTGGAGTGATGAATTAGCATTAAAACAATTGCTTTACAAGCACGTAACATGCATTCCCATATTCTGTCTGAGAGTTGTTGTAAAATATTCTGGGAGATTCAGAAAATATCGTGTATAGCCTTTGAGTTGGTCCAAGGAATATCATTGCTTCAACACTGCTGAGGATATTTTCTAGACACACATTCAAACTACATACCGTATATGACAAAAGGAATGCTTCTGGATATTTGGCCCAAATTCTGGCTTGCATATCTTTCTTTTTTTTTGGTCAGGAAGACTGGCCCTGAGCTAATACTTGTTGCCAATCTTCCTCTTTTTGCTTCAGGAAGAGTGGACCTGAGCTAACGTGTGTGCCCATCTTCCTCTATTTTGTATGTGGGTTGCCACCACAGCATGGCTTGATGAGTGGTGAAGGTCCACACCTGGGATCCGAACCCATGAACCCAGGCCACCAAAGCAGATCGTGCTGAACTTAACCACTATGCCACCGGGCCAGGCCGCAAGTATATCTTTTTCCTTATCAGTCATGTGTGCATGAATATTTCAACTTGACCTTGACAACCTTTTAAATCATTGTCTAAAAACAATTTTTTTCAAGGGGCTGGCCCAGGGGCACAAGCAGTTAAGTGTGCACACTCCGCTGTGGCAGCCCGGGGTTTGCTGGTTTGGATCCCGGGTGCGCACCAACACACCACTTGTCAAGCCATGCTGTGGCGGCGTCCCATATAAAGTGGAGGAAGATAGGCATAGATGTTAGCCCAGGGCCAGTCTTCCTCAGCAAAAAATGAGGAGGATTGGCAGATGTTAGCTCAGGGCTGATCTTCCTCACAAAAAAAAAAAAAAACTTTTTTTCAGTTCTTCACTTAAGTCAAAATCTCTCCTTCTTACAACAAACCATTGAGATATTCATGAATTTCAACATTGTTTTTCCCTTATTTAGTGACTTGGTTGGTTTATTTTAGTAAAGTCTGTTTCCTCCTCAATTTGAAGCCATTACTGTTGTTCCTCAGAGGGTGCAGCCTTAGGCAGTAGACAGTCAGCCTGGAATGACTGGTTTTAGCAGGATTCAATTTGACTGTCTCATTCCTTCAACTGTCTGTTGAGTTGTCTTCCTCTGCTGATGTCACATCCAGTCCTTTGGTTCCCTTTAATTGCAGGCTGATCACTGTTGTTTTCAATGATGCCCTGAGGTATGAATTGCTTCCACAGTCTGATCCAACTCAGCCCCATATCAGAGCTGCTTTTGAGACAAGTCTTTGAGGTTTATTCTGACCACAGGACAGCTCTTTTTGGCTATCTCTTGACCTGGTTCTCTCTGAGAACTTTGCTGGCCTAAATTTTAGCTTTATTGCTCTTCATTGCTTACCGCCAAAAGTGACTTGGTTTTTGAACAACTTTCAGCTTTAACTTCACCACACTCGACTTCAAATTAAGTCTGTTCCTTTAGCGAGAACCTTGGACTTTTCTGTTTTTATGGTTTGCCTATCTACCAGGGGAAACCATCTGAGCCTTTGCTCTGGAGTTGGAGACAAGGATAGTGGCCTGATCCTGTCAGAGTGAGCCCCTTGCTTTATGGATAGGGATGGTAATCTTGTCTTCTGGGCTTGCCTTCCCAGCATTGATCTTACACCCTATGAGGAAGCTAGAGAAAGAGTGATCATTCCCTGCATGTCTGGGGTTGAGCCTCCAGTGTTATAGCGGGGGCTGAGGGGAGGAAGGGGGACTTTAATTTCCCAGCTTCAGATGGTAAGCATTTTGAGCGGATAGAGATGAGAAACACTGGCAACCTGTCCCTCCTAGTGAGATAACATATCCTTTGACTAGGAGATGAGGGGAGAGGGAGCCCCATTTTCTTGGCACCACAAACCCAGATTAGAGATTCTGTAAAAATGTTGAGAGGTGGAGAGGGGAAGGAAAAAGCTCTTCATACTCGAGTGCCACAGACTTTGTTCACTTCACAATTTAGAAGATTTTCTTGCATAAGTGTTTCTTCATTTGTTTTATGCCCCAGGAAAATTTCCAGAGACTTTAAATAACTTGTTAAAAAGAATTCACCACTTCCAATTGTTTCCTAGGGAGTGGATTTACAGCTACCATTCCAGAAGTCACGTCTTCCTTAATTACTTATTTTGTTTTAAATGTTATTTATTCTCTAAATTTATTATGCACTCCATCAATACTATCAGGTTATATTCTTTATCCCACATAGGAATCATTTCTGTCACTAAATTGTTTTTATCCTTCATACATACTTGTCCATTCTAGCATCAAATTTTAAAATTATGTCTAATAAACCCAGAAGTTTTTCATTTTTTTAATATACACTGTGTTAGAGACCCCAAAATGTACACCATTATATGTGGCTACATGTGGGATACAAGATATTCTTCTTTTAAAAATATCATGTTAACGTTCTGTTTTCTAATGCATTTGTCTTTGTTGAATACAGTTGATTGCTTTTTGTTTAATTATCTTTGTTCTTCATTTCTATAATTAGATATGTACTGTTTTGTGTACAAGTGCATTTTGCGATCTTTTAATTGAGAACCTCAGTGTTTTCAATGATAGATAACTTAATTGGCAAAGCTGATCACGAAGCCAACTTATCCCACAATATGTAAGAGTAGAAGCAAAATATGTTGTATTTTAGGTTAGTATTTAAAAGCTAGTTACTACATTTCCTTTCTCCACTTAAAAAATGGTGTAAAATAAAATACTAAAGTTTCTGCCATGTTACTCCAATGTAATTTCAGATAATTAATTTGAATCAAAATATGTTTTCATAGAAATAGTTGCATAATGTCAGAAAGATGTGGTGGATATCATCCAGGATTATCATGTAATTTGCTAGTTTTCTGAATATAAATATCTTTATTCTTCTAATGGACAGCTCAGAGTTGCATCTGTTGCTTCTGAGATATGAATTTGAGGGAAATAATTGTCTTTTTTGCCTGAATATATTGATCATAATTAAATGTTTGTTTAGTAAAGACTGTGAAAGTCCAGGAATTTCATCTGACCTGTTCAAGTTCTGGATTTGGTGAGAATAATTTTATTGCTGCCTACATGTTCTTTCATAGATTTTTAGTGTGTCTGTGGCAGGTGGCCACTCTGATGAGTGGAGTTTAAGGCAGTGTCCCTCCTACCCAGTTCTAAGGACAATGCTGCTAATAGAAAAATGTGATGTGTTACATTTAATTTCTGAAGGTACTCTTTAATCCAGTCACTCTGCAGATAGGAGACTGCCAAGAAAGAAGACTGCAAGTCATATTCTTTCCTGAAGTATTTAAAGTCACTTTGTGACTATATCTTTTAACTTTCTCCTCAAAGTAAGGTTAAAAGGTTTTACCTTTTTTTTTAAGGTTTTAAAAGGTTCAAAGATTTTACGTTATTCATGAACACCCCCAAAATAATTAAGACAACAACAAGCCGAGGAGTTTGATTCACAGATGGCAAAGACAAACTTCTAAAAGTTTGTTTCTGGAGCTTCTGTTAAGAGTCAGGATCAACTGAGTTGATGAGTGACAACATGAGAAAATCTTTTGTTATTCTTAATTTAAATAACCAGAATGCATTTTTGGAAATAAGTACTGTGTTCATTTAGGAGTTAGGAGTAAGCATGTTCTATTTCCCCAAGCAGAGGTTTCCATTTTACTAAATTTCAGTACAAGGAGCTGGTATTCAGTATTCAAAGTGAGTTAAGCACCTCATCTAGAAGAGGAAGATCAGTGGAAGGATTCAAAGCTATTCTCGATATTTGTAAGTAAGAAGTCTCTTAGCACGAATCCCTGGAGGCCCAAAGGTTTCTGCTAAGATTACCAAAGGAGTTCTGCTCTCCTTTGCTAGAATGATTCCTCTATGCATATCCTGTGTCGTATTCTCCCCTTGGTCCTTGAGAACATACACAGATATACCCAACAAAGCAGAGACCAGATGTTCAGTTCAATAGACAAAGGCTCAGATTGAAAACAAAATAATGGTGGAATAATTGAGAGTCCACTCAGCTCTGAAATGAAGTCTGAAAAATGCATGTGTTAAGAGCTGGGCAAGGGCAGCAAAAGTAGGTAGGGGCAAGGGATACCAGGAAACACAAAGAGGATACCTAAAGAATTTGGAGAACACCTCCGTGCAGTATCTTAGACTAGGACCTAAAGAATATATGAAGACTATTGCCTGCTCTCTTGGAAGTTGTATCCTAGCAGGCATGGCAAATTTGTATTTATATAAATGAAGCAATAAAGCACTAAATCATGTGGCATCAATTGTGAGTGAATATGGTTGGTTTAGTAGAAAGAATATTAGTTGGATAATCAGATTACCTCATGGTGCTTTCACAGTTTAGGTGGATGTGAGTTTGTGAGAATATCATTAAATGATCTCTTTATTCAAAAAACGTTCTTGCAAGTTTCCAATAAATTTCCCAATGATCACTATTGAATTTGATTCTTCCTTGAAATAGTTTCTAATCTTATCCCCATTTACAAAGCATTCACTGGTTTTTCTCCCATATTCAGACTGTTTCTGCTCAGATTCTTCTTTCTTCTTCCAAGTAACTCATGAAATATTCCCACTCAATCTTTTTTTTGTCTTCCTTAGTTCTCTACTCTTTAATTTGTATTCTTCATCCTTTGATTTCAATTGTTATGCCTATCTGTATATGATGTCTATATCTCTCTTTGGTTCCTATCAGTTAATACTTTTTTTTTTTTTTTTTTTTTTTTGCAAACAAGAGTAACTAACTCTGCCTGAATTAAGCGGGAAAAACATTTATTAAAGAATATTTGGTTAAACACAGAATTTTGGGGAGGGCTACAGAGCTTGGTCTGGAAGGTAAACGGCCAGGAGTAAATCCACTAATGTTCCACAGAAATGGTCTCCTGAGAGCACCATTAGGCACGGATACTGAAGCTCTAACATCATTAATTGCATCCATTCCTCCCTCTGATGCAAGTGCTGCTCTGCTGCCCCCTCAAAAAACTGGAGTCTGTATCGTCCTTGTTTCTTCACTTACCAGCTTTCTTTTTTTTTTTTTTAATTTTTTGTTTATTACAGTAACATTGGTTTATAACATTGTATAAATTTCAGGTGTACATCATTATACTTCTATTTCTGCATAGATTACATCATGTTCACCACCCAAATACTAATTACAACCCATACTTACTGGCTTTCTATTTTAGAATTGAGATAGATAAATCTCATTAGTGGAGCCTTGATCATGCATGTGGACTCTGGCTGCAAGAAAGGCTGGGAAAGTATTTACCTGGCATCTTTTTTGTTTCTGGAGTAAGAAACTCCCCCATAAGGTGAAGAAATGCCCCAAACACAGAAAGGGTTGTCAGATGCAGAAAAGAAAGTCTGTTTCATTCCTAAATTTGCTAAAAAGAGCTGTACTTGAATTCCAAACTGTTGACTGAATCCTTTAAGGTTTATCTCACTAAGAACTTCAAATACAAAATGTCTCTGAATAATGCATTATCTCTAGGCCGTTAAACTGAGCAGTCATGATTTTCCCCTTATTCGGTCACTTCTGCCTTCAAATTATCTTATATATATTGAAACTGATTGGTCATTTATCTGTGAGGCTAACTCTTTACCTTCTTTATCTCCTTACTCATATCTTACCTCCTTAATAATCCCTGATATAATAACCTATTTAAAATCGTTGCTAATACTTCCTTTCCGTACTCCAGATCTCCCATAGGCTGCTCTCCTTTTTCTTTCCTATTAGCTCTTATCAGCTTCTACTAAACCACATCATCAGCTTATTTAGGATGTCTAGTGTTTGTTACATGTTACTCCTTGCAATAACATAAATTCCATGAGAACAAAGATATTTATCTCTTTCATTAAAGTGATATACTTGAAAAATCTAGGGAAGGTATTCTATACATGTTTGTTGAGTAAATGTATCATTGAATCATCTCAGAAAAGCAGATGATAAAATTAAAGTGGCATATGGGAATACTAGTTTGGATCTAGCAAATAAAATTTTATGCAGGGCAACACAAGATTCAGTGGGAATAAAGGATGAGTATGCAGAGACAGTTTCGGAGAAATATATGACATAAATATAAATATATATGCATATATATATGTGTATATCCATATGTGTATATAACAGTAGCTTCAGATTGAAACCTAAAAGGTAAAGTCTAAAAGAAAAATCAGATTGGAGACTTTGAGTTCACTAGAAGAAGACCAGTGGCACTTGAGATTAAGTTCAGGAATCGGTAACTAGGGACAACAACCAGGAAAACTGATAGAAACTTCCAGTATTACCTGAGTATATCCTATTATAGGGGAAGAAGAAATGTTCCTCTACCCTTCTAGGTTCTTCTAGATTGACATGAGATGGAATAACAGGACAGAATCAGACAAGTTTAATAACATGTATACATGGGAAAAACCCAGGAAAACTGAGTGACTTGCCAAAATAGCCAAAGCCACCAGCTTAAATACCATCTGCAGCTAAAGACAAAAGAGGATGTTGGGGTAATGGTTTGGAACTTAAAGGGGAGGAAGGCAATTCACATGGAGATGGAAAAGCAAATGTTTGGTAAACAAATGTTTGCCATGCCTTGCAAAGACAATGGAATGGGGAGAGGACTTTAATCAAATTGGCCTGGCTAGGCTCCTACCTGTCTACCACACTTACTTCATATTATATTATAGTTGTATATGGTATTAGCTCCTGCCTGAAACAGGCCTTCTATCTTAAATTCTTGTAGGCAATTAAGGGGAAAGCTCAAAGTTCCTTCCTGAGTTTTTTGTTCTTGAAAATAATCAAGCCAGGGCCGGCCTAGTGGCATAGTGGTTGAGTTCACATGCTCCACTTCAGCGGCCTGGGATTCATGGGTTCGGGTCCCAGGTGCAGACATGTGCACCACTTGTCAATCCATGCTGTGGCGGCATCCCAAATATAAAGTGGAGGAAGATGGGCACAGATGTTAGCCCAGGGCCAATCTTCCTCAGCAAAAAGAGGAGGATTTGCAACAAATGTTGGCTTGGGGCTAATCTTCCTCATCAAAAAAAAAAAAATCAGGCCAAAGATACACATTCTGGGGTGACGAATTCTGCTCCCCTACACTATTAAATATATCTGTATTAAACCTCCCAAAATTTAACTCTTGGATTTGTTCAGTGAATATAAGCACTCAAATAATTTCTAACAGTTCTACATAAATAATAGCCATTTTTTCTTTCTCTTTGACATCTTACTTTTCATTAAAACTATGTTTCCAAATTCTTAAAGATGTTTACCTTTAGATTTCTTGCTGCTGTTTCATATTCACTGCTAAGAAGTCAATGCCAACAAACCAATTGCCATTTAAAAAATTCCCAGTTCAATCATTGATACAAAAATATCAGAAAATCTGGAGCCAATAGACCCAATGTTTTTTTTAATGACTATTTCAGTTTTTAAGTAAGCCCTGTTATTTCTTCCTATGTTTGTTAAATGAAGATAAGTCCTAATATCACAATTAGTAATTCAATTATTTATACATTCCATCACTTATTCATTTAATAATTAAATAACTATTCATATAGTATGAATCATTAATTATCCTATTTAACAAAAAATAACAGAGTACCTACTTTGAGCCAGGCACCCTACTGGACACTGTAGTTTTAGCAATTGAACAAACAAAACCTTTTCTTTGTATTCTACTTGGAGAGACAGAAATAAGTAAACCTAAAAATGATAATATAATTTTAGTTCAAGATATTAAGAAATATAATGTGGTGTGTGTATGCATGTTTGTGTGAATCTGTGTGTGATGGTGGGTGATACTATTGAAGATTATTTCAATTTTCTGAAAGTACTAAGTGTTCCATTGTACAATTAATTTCTTATCACTATGGAATCCCTTTACAATGCAAAACATTTTATCAAGAGAGAAGTCCTTATCTGTAGACCCAAAGAATTGAGACATAAATAAGCTTGCTTTTAGCCAAAGTTCCATCATTGCCTAAAAGGGGACTGTATTCTTATGGAATCATAAAAATTTGAGCAATGAAGTAGAATGCTGGGCAAAATGCCATACGGAATATGAAAATATTTTTTTAGTTAACCACCTCTGAGAAACAGGTATTATTTCAGAGTGTGCTAACGTAATCTATTGTATAGTACTGAGAGAGGACAGACTAGTTCTTGATCTGTGCCTATGAAATATATCCGCCTACTGCATAGTGCTTCAAGTGATGACTAATATATTTTTCTCACTCCAGTATAATATACCTTCTCTCTAGAATGGCTTTTTAATCCCACTTATTTTCTTTTGTACCCTGTGTTTAAAGCTGTAGATTGAGAATTCAAGCATTGTTGGTTGTCCAATTTTAGTTCACAGTTTAAAGCTGTGACTCTGGCCAGTCATCACTATTCTACAGCATCACTGTCCATCAATAAACTGTGAGAAGATACAAGGTCCTTCAACAAATGGTCTTTTTGCATAAGAGCTGAATAACTCAGCTGAGAGTATGGTGTATAAGAGTTCCAGGAAAGTATATAGCATCCTTGTCAGGATTTTTAAAATGTAGACAAGCTATTCTACAGACAAAGACAAAATGACCAACCTAAGATTACAAGGATGACGATCTGGCTCTAAAATAAAAGTGACAATTAAAAAACATTTTTGGAAAACTGGACTTTAGTAAGCATAGTACACTAGCAATTTACTGATGTGCATTGAGCACAGTTATATGCTGCATGCTGTATATCCATCCTAAAGATTCCATCCAAGAAAAAGTCATCAATGAGAACTTAAAGAGAATTGAAAAGAGCCAGTTCTTGAAGTACTCACTTACATCAATTTATGTCAACTATGATTCAAGGGAGGATCTTAAGTAAGAAAAGGACAGGTTGAACAAACCTCATATGCCTCAATCAATGAATAATATATCTTTTGGTCAAGAAATAAAAAATGTGTTATAAATATCTTCATATTTTTAGCCATAAGAACTATATGAAAACATAGCAAAGAAAAGCCTTGGATATAGTTCCCTTTCCATCAAGACATATTTAAAAATGTAGTCCACAGTATGATTAAGCAGTTAAATTTAACAGAGTGTAAGTTTCTGTTCCCATAAAATAATTTTTCTTTTCTTGTATTGATTCACTAACACCTTATTGAGTTGGAATGCATGTTTTGTGGGATGTTTTTGGTAGTTGTATTGATTCCCTGAAAGTTGAGAGGATGAGAAGCATAGACATGGTTTTGATTTTACTTTTTCGTGAAAAAGTCCGTTGTGATCAAGGTTAAAACTCAAAGGCAAACTCTGTTTATAAACTATGCCGTTTTAAAAATGTTTTACCTATGAAGCCAAAAGGAGCTAAGTGGATTTTAAGCTTCAGTAATAGAAAGACAGATGATGGTCTCTTTCCGTTCTGAGCTGGTGAGACCAAAGCTACAGAAACGTATTCAACTCTGAGTGAATAACTTTAAGAAAGATTAGAGATAAATTGCAAATGCTTTCAGAATAGTGTGACCAAAATACCGAGGAGACTCAATGCAGGTAAATGAGAATCTGTGTGTTGTTTTGTTTTTGTATGATTAGTGTCTTTATGCATTTGGAAGACTGCCATGTGGAAGAGGGCTCATATCTCTAAAAGTATGAGTATAGACTATAGGAGGACTGATTTTGAATCAACAAAAGAAAGAATGTTCTCAGCTCTTTGAAAGATGGACTGAAAAAACAGAGACAATAACCATTCTCATAATAAGATGTGCTGAAGCTGGAAGTTCAGCTACAAAAGACTATATTATATAGAAGATTCTAGGAGAAATAAGTATTAGATTGGAATCTAAATTGTATGAACTTTAACTTGCACCTAAACCAGAGAATCTATGTCATTACAGCTTATGTATGTTTATGCTAAACAAGAATTCCTGAAGAGGCACAACCAATTCTTATTTTCAAATTAAATAGTTTATGTTTTCATTAGAGAAAATATTTGTTTCATAAGAGAGAATTACTCCATTATTGAAAAATTTTAGACAAAATGATAAAAATAAAGAAGAAATTATTCCAATTTCTCTACTCACACAATGCCAGTATGCTAACACATTAGTGCGTTTCTCCATTTTACGACTCTCTATTTCTTTTAAGTTATTATAACAATTCTTTAAACATAAAACTTTGAATTTAATATACAAAATAGTTTTATTTTTATATTACTACATAGTTTAATGATATAAATGGTTTTATAAATAATATTTAACAATTTATCAATAATTTCCTTATTGCTGTATATTTCGTGTAAGTTGGAGGCTTAATATTATGAATAATACTGAGACAAAAATATTAATGCATGCAGATTCCCCTATATATTGGATTATTTTTGTTGAATGATTTTCCGGAAATAGTCTTACTAAGTCACGTGGCATGGGGAGTTTATGGCTCACTGTGTTACAGTGCCAAATTGCTTTCCAAAAGTTCCACGTCACACTTCAATTTGATTTTAATTACAGAAATACATTGATTACCTTTCCGATAGGTTTTTTGCAAATGCTCTTAACACTTGAAATATAAGATAATCTTTTTCCATTGTTTTTTCAAACATGACACATTCTGTATTCTTTCCACCCAAATAGTCACAACAAGGCAAAGTAGGGGATAATTATTTTTTAATTTACTTATCTGAAAACTAAGTAAACTACAACTGGCTTTTGTAAAGACGAGTACAGCGATGATAATCTACTACAGCTATGACACTATATAATGCTCTAGGTTTCGTATTTACTGTCAGCACAACGCGTTTCTCACATCCTCAGTCTACTTCTCATTTTTCCTACTTCTAAGGGCTTAAGTTCTTTCCTGTGTCTCCCATCTAAGAACTATCTTACCCCTTTATCACTGTGTCCCCTTTTCTTATCAAATGATCACAGATGCAACCAACTCTCAGGATAGATTTCTTGACTGACAGAGATGATAATGATAGCAATATTAATAATAAAAAAATAACACATTATTTCTAATTTATGCTCTTTGTATAGCAGATCGTATGCTAACAATATATAAATTAACTCATTTAATTCTTAATTCCTACCACAAACTTTCATGCTACCACACTCATTTTACAGAGGAAACTGAATCTCAAAGGTAATTTTCCTAACATAACATTTCTTTTAAGTACTAGACCAAGGATTTGAATCCACACGTTTCTTACCTCAAAGCTATGTTTTTAACAAAATGCCTTCCGTTTTAGACAAATAATATATGTAATTCAAATTAGAAACAGAGAAGCCTTAACATTATTTTGATAAGCCACTTATGGTCTACCTTTATTGCATTTAGGAGTCAAGTTTAGTAAAACTTCTTACCAGAGTTCTTCGTCCTTGGTCTAAAATAGTATTGATCCTAAGGAAATATTAATTATGTTTTCATTAGTAATCTCTTACACACTACCACAATCTTCTTTCTCAGTTGCTTAAACTATGCTTTTTTGTTTTGTTTTGTTTTCACTTTGTAGCTTACACTCCCCATTCAGTAACCCTGGCTACTCCAAAGTAGATGATTCTTAACCCCCATTTGAATACCACTGTCTTTTTCTTCCAACTATAAATACCATTTCCACCTTATCCGTTCTTTCATGGAATCTAGAATGTCATGTCATCATAATAGAACTAGAGAGTGCAGTTTCTTTTTTGCTCAGTAATCATCTTCTACAATTTGCATTTGTTTAACACATGAAAACAATTGCTGGGATTTAACATTCAAAAATCTCAAGAGATAGAGTGCAAGAAAGAGTGATTGAAAGAATTTCTCTGCACCCTATTCACCTGGAACTACATAACTGCAGTTCAAACTTGTGTCACTAAAGATATATTGCACTTTCCAAAGGGTTTAAATTATAATGTGTGGGAAGTTAAGCACAAGGAAAAGTTAAGCATAAAATGATAAAATAAAAATTAATAATAAAGACATTTACCTGATGAAATAGCAAAATTACTCCAACATTCAAATATAGCAGAATTTCTTTGGTACAGAATCAGAAAGTTTAGGCATTCTAAGATGGTGGTCTCACCTGGGTAATTAGATAGTCTTGAATAGTGACCCTTCAAATAAATATATCAGTTTTCATTCTCTCTACTTCAACATAAAAGTAAATAAATATAAAATGTAACTGTTTTTCAGCATTTGAAAATGAGCAGTGCAAGACAGTGATACCTGAAAGAAGGAAAACTCAAGAGGTGAGCCCTGTGGCCATCTTGGTACTTCGGGAACAATTTCTAGAATGAAGCACAATAAAATGGAAACCAAGAAGTCAAGTTGACCTGAGTAGGCAAAGATCAGAGTTCAGGGCAGTTGAAGCAGCTATAATTTGTGGGGATGGTTATCAGAGAAGAAGGAGATGTATGGGTAGGGAAGCGGGGCAGAAGTCTAAAGGCTAAGGATGAGACTGTTCAAGGCTTATTAGAGATCAGCTGCTCTGAGATTGAAAGCACAAAAAAGATACAAAAGGTCAAGTTGTACCAGGAACTTTGGAGTTCTGGTCCAGTGAAGGCAGAAAGATATCTATATAATATGTCATTAAAATACCAGGCATTCAGTGCTACAGCAGTACTTACAGTACTTCTAAAAACCTATATAAGAAGACAGTCCCCAAATTAACGATCTCAGCTTCCACTCTTAACTACTAAAAATAGAAAAGCAAATGAAACCCAAACTAAGTAAATGAAAAGAAATGATAAAAATAAGAATGGAAAGTAATAAATTATAAAACAGAAAAATAAAGAAAATAAATGAACCCAAAAGCTGATTCTTTGATAAAATCATTAAAATTGATAGACCTTTTGCCAAATAATATGGAAAAAAGATAAAAGGCAAAAATTACCAATATTAGGAATGAAAACAATAGCATCACTGCAGATTCCACAAATATTAAAAGGATAACAAGGAAATATTTTTAAAAAGTTTATACCAATGAATTTTACAACTTAGATGAGATGTAAAAATGACTTGAAAGACAAAAATTACCAAAGCTCCCTCAAGAAGAAATAGGTAACCTAAATCCCACTATCTATCAAAGAAATTTAATTTATAGTTAAAAACCTTCCCACAAAACACCCAAATATGCCTCATAAATATTGATATAAAATTTCTAAACAAAATTTTAGTAAACTAAATCCAATAATATAGAAAAAGAATAACGCATCATGATAAACTGGGGTTTGTTTCAGGAATGCAAGACTGGTTTAACATCTGAAGGTTAATTAATGTAAAACACCATATTAAAAAAACTAAAAAAGAAAAATTATGTGATGTCTCAATAATGCATAGAAAACACTTGACAATATCCAATATCCATTCATGATGAAAAGTCCCAGAAAACTAGAAGTAGAAGAAAACTCTCTAAACCAGACAAAAGGTATCTTAAAAACACTGATAGTTACCACTATACTTAATGCTAAAAGATTGAATTCTTTACCCTTAAAATCAGGAACAGGGTAAATGTATTCTCTCTCACAACTTTTGTTCAACATTGTCCTAAAAGTTCTAGTCACGGCAATAGGAGAAGGAAGGAAGGGAGGGAGGGAAGGAAGGAAGGAAAGAAGGAAGGAAGGAAGAAAGAAAGAAAGAGGACAGAGAGGCAGAGAGAGAGGGAGGTAAGGAGGGAGGGAGGGAGGGAGAGAGGAAGGAAATGAAAGACATCTGATGGAATCTCTTTTGAAAAAGGCAAAGACAAAAAACTAGAATAGTGAGTTAGTGAATTTAGCAAGCTTAAGGTATACAAAATAAATACACAAAAATCAAATATCAAAAATATGAATTACTTGTGAATAAATTTAACAAAAGATGTGAATGGCCTATACGCTTAAAAGTACAAAAAAATTGCTAGGATATATCAAAGAAGACCTACATACCATGTTCATGATCAGAAGACTCAATATTATTAAGATGTCATTTCACCTTTAAATTGATATAAACATTTGGGGCAATCTCAAAATCCCATTTAAATTGACTGTAAAATTCATATGGAAATGCAAAAGGCCTAGAATAGCCAAAACAACTTTGAGAAAGGATACAATTGTATAACTAACACTACCTGTTTTCAAGACTTATTAAAACACTACAGTCATCGAGGCAGCATGGTATTGACATAGTGATCAACAAATAAAACAACAGAATGGCAAAGAGTCCAGAAATAGATCCATAACTTATGAACAACTGATTTTCAACAATTCAGTGGAAAAAGGGTAGTCTTTTCAACAAATTGTGCTACATCAATTGGATATCCATAGACAAAACAAAATGAAACAATTTCTATCCATACTTTTCACCACATATATGAAACAACTCAAAATGGATCACAGGTCAAAATTCAAAACCTAAAACTCTGAAACCTTTACAGGAAAATAGGAAAAACATTTGTGATCTTGGGATAGAAAACATTTCTTAGATATGGCAATGAAAGCATGATAGACAAAAGAACAAATGGATAAGTTGGATTTCATCAAATTAAAAAGCTCTTCTCTTTGAAAGACAATTTTAAGATAATCAAAAGATAAGCCACAGACTGGAAGAAAATGATTGTAAATAATATATCTGATAGGGGACTTTTATCTAGAACATATAAAGAGATTTCAAAACTCCATAGAAAACAAACAACTCAATCGTAAAAATTGGAAAAGATTTGAACAGATACTTCAACAAAGAAGATATGTGGATAGTAATTAAGTACATGAAAAAGTGTTCAACATCATTTTTCTTTAGGGAAACATAAATTAAAACCACCATGAGACACAACTATTAGAAAAGCTAAAATTAAAAATAAAAAACACAAAGAGTATTAAAAAGGATGTGGAGGAAGTGGAACTTTTATATGCTAATGATGAAAATGTAAAATGGTACAACTTTGGAACAGAGGTTGGCACTATCTTAAATAGTTAAAGTTGCACCTACCACATCAGCAAACCAAATCACTCAATAGAAATTCACCTCAAGATCACATAGATGTTGCATTTACAAAGCCTTTAATGCAAATCGTTCAAAGAACCAAAGAAAACATAGTCAAAATATTAAAGTAAAATATTATCATAATCAATAAACAGATAGGAAATATCAGTTTTAAAAACTGTAAAGAGTGTCAAAATTAGTAGGAAAATTTTCCTAAATTAACTCAATAGTAGTTTGAATTTGTCAGAAAATAAGTGTCAGTGAAATAGAAGGCAGTAAATTGAAATTATCCAATTTGAGGAACAGACAAAGTAGGATTAAAAAATAACAGACTCTCAGGAACTATTAAATGGATTAACATAAGAGTAATTAGATACCCAGAAGGAGAAAAGAATGAGGATGAGCCAAAATAGATATATATATATATTTGAAGAAATAAAGCATGATAGTCCCAAATTTGATTTTAAAAAATCAACTTACTGATTCAAGAAACTCTTGGAGCTCAACTGGGATAAATATAAACAAATGAAATCCCTCATGTAGACACATAATTGTGATACTTCGGAAAAATTTAGAGAAAATAATGAAAATGCCAATGTATTATTTCTAATGATAACCTTCCTCAAAAAAAGATGTTGAAATAAAGACATTTTCAGATGAATGAAAGCTGAAGGAATCTATCACCAGGAAACCTGCATTACAAGAAGTACTAAAAGATATTCTTCATGCTGAAGGAAAATGAAACCAAATAAAACCTTGGATCTGCAAGAAGGAATAAAGAGCTTCAGAAATAATTAAAAATCATGGTTTCTTCTTGTAATTTCTTTATAAGTAATAACAGTTTAAGAAAAATAATAACAGTGCTAGGTGGTGATTATGACATATGTAGATGGAAAATACATGAAAACATAAAGGATGAGGTTGGGTAAATGGAATTAAGCCGTTATAAGGTTATATGTCTGAAAAAGGAAGTGAGAAATGTAAAAGGTAAAATGTAACTTGAGCAAATTTAAAAATCTACTATTCAAAAAATAACATTAAAGAACATGGAAAGGCATGCCATAGACTTGTACAAAACACTCCAATACACATCTCTGGCAGACACTTGAAACTAGAATATAAAAGAAACTTGTGGGAGATCAAAATTTGGCCACCCTGAAATATGTCTCTTTACCTTGATTATTTTCTCTGATGGATATTTGACCTCCCCCACTAACTGCCTAAAGGAATTTAACTCTGGGTATGGACAGCCTCACAGGGTCCTCACTAAGCCCATTCTTAACAAAGTTCTGTTTACCAAATATTCACATTTGTAAAAGTATCACCGTCAGTGTAGTGGGAAGAGGGGGGTGAACTTATCTGTGAAAACTCTTATCAGGACGGAAGAAGAAGACCTAAATGTACATACTCTTTTTTTTTTTTTATAATTTTATTTATTTATTTTTTTCCCCCAAAGCCCCAGTAGATAGTTGTATGTCATAGCTGCACATCCTTCTAGTTGCTGTATGTGGGACGTGGCCTCAGCATGGCCGGAGAAGCAGTGCGTCGGTGCGTGCTCGGGATCCGAACCCGGGCCGCCAGCAGCGGAGCACACACACTTAACCGCTAAGCCATGGGGCTGGCCCAAAATGTACATACTCTTGATTACTATAATTCCTGTCTCTCTGACCACATTCTCTATAGGTTGCCCTGCAAAGCATTGCCTGACAAACATTTACATTTGTCTCTTCATGTAAATTGTCTTCTTCCCCTCTGAAATCCCAAAACACCACCCACCCCCAACATCCTCCTTTGTCTTTAGCTGAAGGTAGTATTTAAGATGAGAATCTCTGCCATTGTGTTGAGAAACTCAGTGTCCCTGGTTTCTCCCATGTGTACATGTTATTAAACTTGGTATTATTTTCTCCTGCTAACCTGTCTTGTTAATTGTTTGGCCAGCCATAAGAACCTTAAGGGAAAGGGCAGAGGGCGATTCTCCCTTTTCCCCCACAAACTCAATACTAAAAAACAACTCAATGTAAAAAACTAAAAGAAACTTTACAAAAGAAGATTAATAAATGCCCAATAAACACAGGAAAACATACTCAATATCATTAGTTATCAGGGAAATCCAAATAAAACCCAGATTAGATCCACTGCACCTCTAATAGAATTTCAAAAATTATAAAGAATGAGAGTTCCAAGTTGGTGAGGATGCAGAGTAACTGGAACCTTAATACATCACTAGCAGGAATGCAAAAGTCTAGAGCCACTTCAGAGTTAAATATCCACTTCCCATATGATCCCTCAATGTCAATCCTGGGCATTCACTCAAGAGAAATGAAAATATGTAACCACAAAAAGACTTACACAAGAATGCTTACATCAGTTATATTCCTAAACATCAAGAATTGGAAACAACCAAACTGATCAGTAACAGGTGACTGGATAAACAAGTTGTGGTAAATTTATACAAAGGAATAATTAATATTAATTAATATTAATATTAATAAGCGATAAATATGAAGTAACTACAGAAACAGGCAAAAACATGATTGAATCTCAAAAGCACTATGTCATGCAAAAGAAACCAGACACAAATGATTATCTACTGTATAATCAACATATAGAAAATCTCAGAATTGACACACGTATAATAAAATTTACCAGGATCAGACACAATTCTTAAGGCCATATTTCAAATGTAGTCACAGCTCCCATGTATTTTTGTATGCAATTGCAGCATTCTACGCTCAGGGGAATTTTCAAATAAGGCGTGTGAATATATGAGAGCAGAGAAGAAGAGATTTAAATATAACCTTGATATGCCAAGAAGGAATATGACATGACAGTGCTAATACAGTGTGAGATCTCAGACAGTATTCTGAGTGACAGTCCTTTCTTTAAGAGTATTTGTCAACAGGCGTTCAGAACACTGATCATGCACTTCATGCAGATTTAAGGCTCAACAAAACAGAAGAGTAAATCAGGAGTGTGCATTGTAGATGCTTGCTGAAAACAAAACTACCTACAAGAAAGTAGTTTAGAGTTATTTACAAAGGTTTGGCTCCACTTTTCCTTGAGTAACCTCACTCAGAAGATAACTTTCACTCAAACTTAATCACAAACCTTTTAAAAAAAGAATGCTTATTCAGTAAGCCTAGGACTTTAAAATTTTTTTATAAAACTCCCTCTAAATAGTAACCATAAATTCTATTTTTTTTTCTTATTTAGTTGCTCCTGCATTGAATTGTGTAACTCTTTCATCCTTTCCTAAAAATAGTGGTTGGTAGATAGTAATACAAACAATCTACATTTACAAAACTCATTTTGTTTTCTGCAAGTTAATACCTACTAATAAGAAATTAGGTTTACTGTCATTGATATTGTGGGAGATCAAGATTTGACCATCCTAAAATATATCTCTTTACCTTGATTGTTTTCTCTGAGGGACATCTGACCTCCCCCACTAACTGCCTAAAGAATTTGACATGGTGGCTCCTTCCTGGAACAGATCTATCATGATGGCTGTAAAGATAATGTAGGATAAATGTTACAATAGGAAAGGCACCAACAAGCCCATCTTATCAGAAATTCTGTCTCTCTGGCCACATTCTCTGGATGGCCCTGCGAGGAGTTGACAGACAATCATTTACATTTATAAGGGAAATCTCCATTTGTAAAGGTATCTCCCTCTCTGTTTTGAGAAGAGCTGGGGATGGCCTCATTTCTAGAGGCTTATCAATGTGGAAGGTGAGGCCTTAAATCTGCATAATAACCTTACTCTTGTTTACTGTGCTTTAGTGGTAATCTCCTGTAAGTGACTCCCCCCACCCCCAACATCCTCCTTTGTGTTGGCTGAACACGGTATTTAAGACGAGAATTTCTGCTATTGTGTGGAGAAACGCAGTGTCCCTGCTTTCTCCCATGTATACATGTTATTAAACTTGGTATTATTTTCTCCTGCTAACCTGTCTTGTTAATTATTCCCCCAACAATATCATCCAGATGATCTTTTTTGTTGACT
Organism: Diceros bicornis minor; assembly: GCF_020826845.1. Classification (NCBI taxonomy): domain Eukaryota; kingdom Metazoa; phylum Chordata; class Mammalia; order Perissodactyla; family Rhinocerotidae; genus Diceros; species Diceros bicornis. The sequence continues at coordinate 30,077,885 of NC_080746.1, read as the reverse complement.
TTCCGACAGATGGAGTTTCATCAAATGTGGGGGAAAAACTACTTTCATTTTACATCAGAACTAACAACTGAACATAACAACTGTATTTCATATTAGCCTTATTTTTTTCAACCATTGTCTTCTAGACTAGGAGTATTTAAAAATTATTTTATATTAATTCATAAAATATAATATTTTCCCTCTAGAGGTTGCTAAATCTAAGAAAACTAAAAACGTATGAATCACACCATTATGTTAGTTATGTGGAATACAGAGGCGAGATGAGGTCTAGAAAGGCAGATTGTGTTGAAGTGAGCCTTCAGGAGTTTCACATGAGGGCAGGTGTTACACCCTCTGTCACAGAAGGCTGGAAAGATTATCTGATGTTTAAATCTGTCAGGCAAGGAAGAAGATAATTTGATCTTCAAACTCATGAGGCAAAAATCAAGTCACTGTCCGCTAAATACCAAGCATAAAATAATTTCAAAGTCAAACCTATCATACAACCAGGATAAAGTCAATTTCATGGTTACATACACAGAAATATATTATATGCTAAAAGTTAAACTTCTAATCTATCAATATCTTTTTCCTCCTTTTTCCTAATCTGAATATACCATTATTACCATTACGATAGACTTTGGAGTGCTCATAGTAGCATTAATTAAGCTATAAGTATTTTCATGTGAAGAAACAGAGAAGTAAATGAAATTAAATGTTAGTGCTTTAATGTCATCTATTTTCAGTTCCCCATTCTATATTCTAGTTTTGAAGAAACAAAAGCCCAAGATTGCCTTAATTTTCAGGCTAGATCTCCTCCAAATATGCCAATAGACAAGGAGGCAATGAGGTCCTAGAAAAGGTGCATACAATGAGACCTTGACTAAGCTTCAGCTGTTTTCCTTAGCTTCAGGCAATTTGTATAAGAGACATTGAGAATTTAAGAAATCACTCATTTTAATGTACTGTGAAATCAATCGTTAATTAAAGCATGCCCACATTTAAACCATCTCAGAAAGATTCTGATTACCATGAATTTAGCCTGTTGGACATTTACTTTAACACTCCAATAAAAGTGAACTTCAAGCTGACAGACTAAGTCAGCTATCCAGATTTTTTGCAAAATTAAATTACTGTTGATCTTTGTCTTTTTTTGTTCTTATATGACTGTTTGAATCATAGCTGTAAAATAGAGGCCATGTAGCCAACCACACTTTCTTCATGGAGATGGTATAGGCCTGAGCACCAAAGACACTATGTGCTGAGGTCACACTTGTCAACACATGGTGCCTAAAGACAGCAATGGATAATTACAATGAAAGTAAAATAGATTGGCTAATGAATAATAATAAATAAAACCTTTAAAATATTTTAGAAAACATTGTTTAATATGTTTGAATTCCACCTCAGAAAAAAATTCTAATTAAATTCTGTGTAGAGGATTGAATAGGTACTGTGTACAATGTTATATAGTTATCTTCCTACATCTTTTTAACTGAAGTGCATTTTTGTTTTACTTGTCCCTTGGAGAGTTCTTCAGTGCTATGCAAATTGCTTTCACATTAACCCTGTGAATTCACCTCCAAATCCCAGTGCTTTCTAGGAAAGAACTCATAAATGAAAATCAGTTCTGTTCCAGTTTACAAAGTGGTGTTCTTTTGTTATTCACGGTTCTCATTAAACGCAATATCCACAGGCTGCATGGCAAGGAAAATTATCCTTTTGCTTCTTGTGTACAGTGGAAACAATCTTAGATTGACTAGATTAAACACTTTGCTTTCCATTTTTAGGTCAAAGGTCTTCATCTCTGATCTATACATACGCATCAAATTTTGAGGATTTCCTTTTCGTTAAAATCTTAGTTATTGATATTATTTCCTTCAGTAATGGACATAAACCTTCAGAACTCTTTAAACTCAAATTTACATTACAGTCAACTAAATATTTCCCCAGTTTCTTTTAGAAATAGGCATTTTAAGTATCAAATGAAAATATGGGCTACCATTCTAAAATAGATGTTTTAGAAAATCTAGACAACTATCAGAAATTCTCCCACAGAGGTGGAAATGAGACAAATTAAACCTGCATTGAGATGAAACCATGGAGACTTAGCCTGTCTACAGAAACCAAAAAGAAGCTTAGGAGATTTATGAGGAAATCTGTTTTATTAATACTAGTGAAATGCATTGGGGACTCCCTTCATGAACTGGTTTTTAATCACTCTAAATCCACGCTTGGATTTTTTTCTACTAATGTAACAAAAGTGTGTCCCTATCTGATCATAATTCAGGAAAAAGTCAGTCTTGATATTCTTGTTTTTCAATCTTCAGAGTGTTGAGAGGAATTAAAATAGTAACCACTTGCGAGGGTTTAAAGATAAGTTACACCCACACTCTCTGGATGCATCCTTCTTCTTATCATAGGAAGAAAAAAGTCACTATAGTTATGCCGTATGCTGTGAACCTTTCTCTACTGTACTGTCTAAGCTGTTTACTATCTTTGGTAGTGTTATCCTGTTGTCCTTGAGTTCATTGCTATAGCCCTGGGTAACAATTGATTTGGAGCTTAAGGGAACACTCATAATATGAATCCAACTTCAAGACTACCTTAAGAAAACAGGAGACGCAAGAAAATACCTCTAAGCTCATATTCAAGGAAGCCTAAGAAGTTAGTTTTTCGAGAAGTAAGAGTTAGATTGAAATGCCATTAAAGTGTTATATGATAATGGGATTTTGTACAGAGAACCGAGAATATTTAAATTCTGCCCTGACGCAACCAGCTCTCCTACCTGCCAGGTTTCCTGAAGAAATATATATATATATATATGTAGGAAATAATGGAAAACAGAGTAAAGTCAACCTTTAAATTACCCAGTGATTTGGACACAAAGCCCAATAGAGATTTCCTGTACATTGTATTTCTTTTTCTTTACACATCCTCAAACCAAAGTCAGCAAAAAGACCCGCTTCATGTTTCCTTAATTTCCAGAAAAAAATCTCACATCCTGCCATTCCAATGAGTGAAAGAGTCAGTGCAAGGCACAGCAGTCCATGTACGTACAAGGACACGTGTGCAAGCATGCCTGCAGCACACGCAGACCCATACACATGCACGCTCAAGAAAAATGACATAAAATATCTTTTCATAATGTCTGTTGTAGATCTGTCCAAGCCACGAACTCTCAGCTTTCTCAGGCTGGAACAATAAGCCTGAGCTTAGACATTATAAAAGAAGCAGAAGGAAATCCAAAGGAGAGAGACAGATGACTGGCTCCTTAATCTTTTGGCACATTATTACCTTTTCTTAGCCACAATTGTTGCAGCAAGAGATAGAGATTTTCATTGAATAGAGCTCTGAAGTTCTTCCTCTGTACTATCCCATTTGTCTCCCATTTAATAAGTCACTTCCTACTTCAGCCCCAATGGGTTTGGCCCCGTAAAAACCAATACCACCACAGATAAATGTGGGATTTGCTTTAAGGTGTTATCTGGGTGAGCAGAGTCTACAGAATGTCAAGTGTTCTCTCAGGGACACTGGGAGAGATCTATTCGTAAGGCAGAGGTCAGTGAACTGGCCTCCCCAGGCCAACCGAAGGTCTAAATGAGGGTAATTGTAAAGAGGTACAGGGTGAGAATACCAGAACAGAGGGGCAGTTTCACAAAGAAGAGGAAAGATTGCAGACCTGCTGCTAGTTATTTTCTTCCCAATCAATAATGTCAAGAAGTTATGATGACCATGATTGTGAAATCATGTGAAACTAATGTGAAAACATTTGTGAATGAATAACGCTACAGTCACAAGTGATCTTACTCAATTCTTATAGCTTCCCCAGGCGAAGAATAGGTGGGCTTATTCTTTCATGTTTGTCCATTCCTTTACTAAATATTTATTGAGTGACCACTTAGGGTCTGACACATTTAATGATGCCTTAATCTCTAGTGTAACTGAAATAATCAATGCAATGGAAATTACAAGATTCCAAGAGTCAGCGATGGGTCAATTACAATGCTAGTGCAGGAAATTCCTTTGCTGCATTTTCCAAATGTTAATTCATTTAATCTCCACACACACACATACCCATGAGATTGGTTCTATTATTTACTCCATTTCATAGAGCAAGAAATGGAGGTCCGTAAATAACTTGCCCAATGTCACACAGCTAGTAAATTGTGAAGCTGTAATTTGAGCAGTCTGCCTCCAGTGTCCATGCACTTAATCATCATGCTGCACTTGATTGATATTCATGCATTAGTATAAAAGATACTTAAAAATTTTTGCTTAAATGGAAGAAATCAATAACATAATCTTTAATATAAAAAAAATATACAAGCAACCGAGGGCGAGTGCAGGTGGAGAGAGAGAAAGAGACAGAGGGAGAAATCCAAATGCTTGAATTCCCTTTTGATGGTAATTTCTGCTGTATCTGGCCCACCTGGGTAACTAGTATACATGGTTTTACACATGCAGAACCAAAAACCCAGACAGATTTAGATTTGGAAGTTTAGTCAGGACTTCACATCTTTTCATACCCAGCATTTCAATATTAAATTTCTTTAAAATGAAAACGGTGTAGATATTAGGTCCACAGAAGATAAGAACAATCTTGCAGAGAGAATTTAAATGAAAAAAAAATCTTAGGAGATAGGTATTTCTTGACTGTGAAACCATCACCTCTCAGTCAGTCTAACCAGATAGTATCTTTCAGTGATGACGCAATAACAATTTATCTTTGCTCTGAAATCTGCTGGAATCATGTGCTGGACTTTTTTTTTTTGTTTACCTCAGGGACCCTGTTTCAGGAATGCTCATTTCCTCTTGTAAAAAAAAAATGGAACAGAATTTTGTTTCTGTTCTCAACTCACATCAAAATCTACCTTTTTGGCTCAATCTATCCTAAAAAGTAGCCTAAAGCAATTTCCCAAGCCTTTTCCTTGTATTAACATTGTGAATTTTATGTCTTTGTGTGTATGTGTGAGAGGAATGTTAGCCCTGAGCTAACATCCAATGCCAATCCTCCTCTTTTTGCTGAGGAAGATTGGCTGTGGGCTAACATCTGTGCCCATCTTCCTCTACTTTATATGTGGGACGCCTACCACAGCATGACTTGATAAGCGATGCTTATGCCCACACTCGGGATCCAAACCCATGAACCCTGGGTCGCCGAAGCGGAGCACGTGAACTTAACCACTACACACCAGGCTGGCCCCTATTTATGTCTTATTTTTATAATTTTCAAGTCTCCAAATTAAATCTCTTTAGATTTAAAGTTATGAGAGTCATTTTAAATAAAAATCAACTTACCGGAGATTTTTCAATTGTAATTTTTAAATGATCCATTAGAACTCAGAAGAGAGTAGAATTTGTTGTGATTAGAGATGTATTTGGTGATTCTCAAAAGATTTCTGCATTCTGGAATACCAGGTATTGAAAATCATTCAATTAAAATGGGAACTGGGGGAGTGAAACTCTTGGATTATCTATGACACCTAGAAATCTGCACAAATGGTGGATTTCTTCAAAAAAGAAAACAGTTTTATGCAATGTTTTTTATTATGTATTAGTTAGTTGGTACATGCGCTGCTGAATTTGAGTTGGTACATATTGTAGCAATATTTCAGAGAACAATAAATTAAGTATTAGGGTAAGGTACACATTTTTAATTTTTGTTTACCTCAGACTAATTTATCATATTTCATATCTTATTTATTATATTTATTTTATAATATTTCATATTATCATATTTGACTACTCCCTCTTTTCTAACACATCATAAAGCTTTGTATTTCTACAAACACAAAACTCTGCTCCCGTTGTTCCTTAACTAGGATTACTGCAGTATACATTTTTGGTATTCCACCCAGATTCCTTTTATCAACTGGTGTAGTCATCTCCAGCTGCTGCTAGGCCTAGTGGCTTACACTTGGAGCCTTCTCCAGAGCCTCGCCTTGGCTATCAAGAGATGCCTGGAGATTTGACACTCCAAAGCTCCCCATGGATGAGTCAAGTCTAGACTTGACTTAAGACTATATCCCTGATGAGCTACTTTCTCTTTCCTATTCTGCTCTCCTCATTCCCTTACAGGTTTTTCCTGAGGGGTGCTCCTTTAATAAATCACACGTGCCTCAATATTGGCCTTAGGGTTGGCTTCTAGAGAATTTGACTTAAGAAATTACTGTTCCCACTTTTTCCCACCATATAAATTACTATTATTCTGCAGGGTCCAGCTGAAATGCATTTCCTCCAAAATCTTTCAGTGTATCTATTCCCTCTACCCCATATCCCTGGCAAAATTAATGTTTTTTCTGTGTACTTTAATGGAACATATGACATTTATTTTAAGTTAATTCATTATACATGTATTCATCCAAAAACTATTTGTGGAATATCTCTACATGCCCAGCACTATTTCAAGCGCTGACAATACAAAAAAGAGTAACACACTGAAGGCCCTATTCCCATGGAGCTTATATTCTAGTGAAGGGAGGTACAATAAATACAAGGAGTCAAATTTGTGTAAAGAGACAAGTTTAGACAGGAATAAATGCAATAATGAAAATCAAACAGTAGTGCCCTAAGTGTAAAGTTCTTTAGATTGAGTGTTTAGGAAACGCTCTCTGAAGAGCTAAGCCATGATTTTATTCTTATGGAAAGCTAGGAGCTTATCAAGAGCATGGAGTATGCATGTTTTGCACAATGAAATGCATAGCACCTAAAAAAAATGACTGACTTGAATTAGAACATTCTATTATTAATTAAATGAAATGCTGGAAATAGTGTTCTGACTCATTTTCCTCGAAATTTTATTCTTTAATTCAATAATACTCTAACAATGGTGATTTGAGAGGTCGTGTTTAAAGGATATCTAACAAAGAGGCCCTAAATTATCCTTACTCACTTTTCATGGAAATATCCATGAAGACTGAGAAAAAGAAAAAAAAATATATCATAATTTGGATAGCCAAGTTTTCCAGGCAAATAATTAGCAAACTCTGATAAATCTTATAAAAATAGTCTATAGAACTACATAAAGAAATATTTTAACTCACAAAGTAGTACAGTCCTATCTAATCAATGGGGAGACTTCTGGTTAGTGCTACTGCTTGCCCCTGGCTCAGAGCTCTAAGATTTGCACCAACCAGAAATGGGAGTTGCCATCTCACCCCATAGGCAGGTTTGTTTCATGATGAGAGTCATTTCCCCTGCTTTCATCAACTGACACTGGACTTACACAATTCTCAGACTCACGTCCTTGAGAAAAGTGGCCACGTGAAAAATAAATATTAAAAATATAGTCTTCTTAAAGCCAAAGATAACCAGTTAAAAGATAATTTAGAGAATAATTGCATTCACAGCAGTAGCATAAAGATAAAAAGAGATAAGAATCAACTTGACAAGAAAAATTAGGAGTACATATTTTTAAAAGTCTACAAAAACATATTGTTAGAATAAATACATATACTGAGGTTCTAGGTCTGAAAACAGAGTACTTTAAATGTCTCTTTTCCTAAATTTATTTTGAGGTTAATGTAAGGTAATTGTCTTTTGAAAAGGAAGCAAAATAAAGACATTTTCTGAAAAAACAAAAGTTGAAAGAATTGATTATCAAAAAACTTGCCCTAAAAGAAGTATTAAAGAAAGTTCTTCAGGCAGAAGAAAAATGATGCTAGAATAAAATTTGGCTTTGCACAAAGATATAAGAATGCTGGAAATGGTAAATATAAGGGCAAATATTTAAAAAAATTATTATTATTTAAAATCTCTTTAAAAGTAATTGAGTATTTAATGAAAATATAAAAGCAATATATTTTGGAGTTTATAACATAAGCAGAAGCAAAATGTATGACCACAATAGCATAAAGAATGGTGAGGGAAATTGAAATACAGTGTGGTAAGGTATTTGTATTATATATGAAATCTTACAATATTATTTGAAAGTAGATTGTGGTAAGTTAAAGATGCATATTGTAAAAACCTGAAAAAACAGCAAACTAATAAAAAAACAGGTATAGTTCTTAAGGCAATGGAGAAGATGCAATGGGTTCATGAAAAATACACAATCTATAAGAATGTAAAAAAGATAAAAAGAAACAAATGTTGACAAATAGAAACAAATTTAAAGAAGGTAGGTTTAAAATCCACCCTATCAATAATTATGTTAAGTATAAACTGTCTAAACATTCCAATTAAAAGGCACAGATTGCCAGATTGGTAAAAAAGCAAGACCTTACTGTATGCTGCCTACAAGAAATCCACTTTAACTATAAAGACAGAGAAATTAAAAGTAAAAGGATTTAAAAGAGTATACTATGAAAACAAAAATCAAAAGAAAACCCGAGTTACTATATTAATAGTAGAAAAAGTAGATCACATAACAGAGATATTACCAGTGTCAAAGAGGGAAATTTCATAAAGCTAAAGGGATCAATTTACCAAGAGCATGTAATCCCAAATGTATATGGACCCAAAAATGGAGCTTCAAAATATATAAAGCAAAATTTCATGAGAAGTAGACAAATCTATTATTATCGATATAGATTTCAATACCTTGCTCTCAATAATTGTTAAACAGATAGCCAGAAATCATAAAAGATAGGGAAGACTTTGAACAATATTATCAACCAACTTGCACATCTTTATATTCATAGAACATTCCACCTAAAAACCACATTAAACATATGTTTTTTTAAGTAATGTGGAACATTCACAAAGATAGACCACATTCTGAACCACAAGGCAAATCTCAATAAGTTTAAATGTATAGAACTTTTCAAAATATGTTCTTTGACCAAGTGAAATTATTCTGGAAATAAAAAGGATGAAATCTGGAAAATCTTCAAATATTTGGAAATCAATCAACACAACATGGGTTATAAATAATTGATGAATTACAAAAAAATTATAAGTAAAACTAAAATATATTCTAAGTCAAATGAAAATTAAAACACAACATATTAATATTTGTGGGATGCAGCTAAGACACGCTTAAAGGGAAAATTATCATTTTAAATACTTATATTGAAAAAGAAGAAAGGTCTCATATCAATGATCTTATCTCCTACCTTAAGAAGCTAGGGAGTAAAAAGTAAATCAAACACAAAGTAAGTAAGCAGAAAGAAAGAAATTATAACTAAAAAAATCCAAAAGAATGAAATAAAAGAAGAAACAATAGAGGAAAACCAATAAAACCACAAACTGGTTCTTTGTAAAGATCATTAAAATTTATAAAGTCTAGTCCTACTGACAAGGACAGAGAAGAGACACAAATTACAGATGCTACAAACATCACTACAGATCCTACAAGCATCAAAAGATTAATATAGAATATTAAACAATTGTATGCCAATAAATCAACAGTGAAGGTGAAATGTACAAATCGCTTGCAAGATACGAACTGCCAAAGCTCACATAAAAAGAAAAATACAACTTGAATAACTTTTATCTATTAGATAAATTGAATCTGTGTTTAAAATTGTGTCCCCAGTGAAAATTCTGGGCTGAGATGAGGTCACCATGGATTCCGCCAAACACTTACAGAAGAAATCATATCAATTGCACAGAAATTCTTCAGAAAATAGTCTTCCCATCTTATTTTATGAGGTCAGAAATATCCTGATACAAAATCCAGGGGAAGGCATTACAAGGAAAAAAAACTACACACCAAAATTCCTCATTAACTTAGATGTAAACATCCTTAACAAAATTTTAGAAAATTGAATCCAGCAATATAAACAAAGAATAAGGATCATTACCAAGTGTGATTTACCCCAGGATACGTGGGTGGCTTCATATTTGAAAAGCGAACAATATAATTCACCATATTAACACACTGAAAAGGAAAAAAAAATATTCATCTCGATAAATGTAAAACACAATTTGGCAAATTCATACCCATTCATGATTAAAAGGAAAGAAACTTTCAGCAAACTAGAAATAGAAGAAAACTCCCTCAACTTACTCAAAGGCATGTATGAAAATCCTACAGCTAACCTTATAATTAATGGCTAAAAGCTGAAAGTTATCCTTCTAAGACTGAAAACATTTCAAGATGTCTGCTCATGACACCTTTTGTTTGCTTTGAAATAGAGGGTCCAGTCAATGCAATAAGGCAAGTAAAGGAAATGAAAGGCATACAGATTGGAGAGGAGGAAGTCAACTGTCTTTAATCACAGATGAAATGATTATTTTTGAAGGGGATCCAACATATATATAAGAAAACAACTAGAACTAATGAATGAATTTAATGGCACAGCATATGAGGTCAATATACAAAATTCAACCCTGTTTCTATATCTGAACAATGAAGAAATGAAAATTGGAATTGAAAAAAACCATTTACAATTGCAAATGAAAATATGAAACCCTTAGGAATGAATTTAACAACGTGTTAAGATCTTTATTTTATTAAAGATCTTAATTCTTTAATAATTTAACTTCCTGCGTACAATGAAAACCACAAAACATTGCAAATAAATAAAGACAAAATAGAGATTGTATCATGTTCATTAATCTGAAGACTCAGTATTCTTAAAGTGGGAACTCCCCAAATTGAACTATACATTCAGTGTAATCCCTATAAAAATCCTGACAGGCTTATTTTTGTAGAAATTGAATAACTAGCTCTTGTTTAAATTTATATGCAAATGAAAGGAAGTAGAATAGCCAAAATAATTTTGTAAAAGAACAAAGTTGAAGCACTTACATGCCTCATTTCAAGAAATACTATATATTGACTATAACCACGAGAGTGTGGTGCTGATATAATGATAGACATACAGATCAACAGAAAGGAATATAGAGTTCAGAATAGAAAGAAACATATTTGATCAATTGATTTTCAATAAAGGAGTCAAATTAATTCAATGAGGAAAAGATGTTTTTTCAACAAATAGTTCCAGTACAATTGGATATCTGTGTGCAAATGAAAACAAACCTTGACCCATATGTCAGACCATATATAAAAATTAATTCGTAAGAGACAGTAGACTGAAGTATATTAAACAAAAGTACACAATTTCTTGGAGAAAAAAAAAAGAAAATACTTGTGACCTTGAGTATAGCAAAGGTTTTCTTATATAGGACATGAAAATCACAAACCATAAAGAAGAGAATGGAAAATTGTATTTCATCAAAATTCAAAATGTTTCCTCTTCAAAAGACACCATTAAGAAAATGAAAAAGCATGTCATACACTTGGAGAAAATATTTGTGCAATAGGTATCTGTTAAAGGACATATATCCAGAACATAAAAAGAACTCTTACAACTTAATAATAATAAAACAAACTGCCCCATTTTTTAAAAAAAGCAACAAAAGATTTGAACAGGAACTTGAGGAGTGAGGTACTTATCCATGCTAAAACATGACTGGACCTCAAAAACACGCTAAATGGAAGAAGCTAGTCAGAAAAGACCACATATTTCCATTTATATGAAATGTCTAGAATAGGTAAATGTGTAGCGACAGAAAGTGGGTTAGTAGCTGCCTAACCTTCTTGGAATGATAAAAATATTCTAAAATTAGATTATGGTAATGGTTGCACAATTCTGTAAATATACTGAAACCTGTTGATTGAACTGTATACTTTCAATGGGTGGCTTTTATGGTACACAAATTATATCTTAATAGTCTGTTAATAAAAAAAGTCTGCAAAATGTTAAGTAAGCATACAAAATGATACTTGGCATAATTAATAATTAGGAAAAAAGCTACAGTGAGAAATCTACACATCTAAAAACAATAAAATTAAAATTTGGATAATATCAAATGTTAGAGAAACTCTCTCTCATGTATTACTAGTTGGAATACAAGATGGCACATGCTTTTTGGAAAACCATTTGGCAGATGTGTATAAATTAAATATATACTTTTTGGGTGACCAGCAAATCTCACTCCTAGACATTTGTCCAATAGAAATAAAAATCTATGTCCACACAAAAAACTTATACTCAAAAGTTCAAAGCGGCTTTGTTCATAATAGTCAAATACTGGACACAACCCAAATGTCCATCAAATTGTGAATGGATAATCAATTGAGGTACGCTTTCATGATGGAATACTGCTCAGTAATAAAAGGGAAACAAAATCCTGACACGTATAGCAACATAGATAAATATTCAAAGAATTATGCTAAGTGAAAGAAGCCAGATACAAAGAATTACATACTGTATATTCCATTTATAAGAAACTCTAGAAAAGGAAAAACCATAGAGACATAGCTTATCAGTGGTTGCCACAGGAAAGGAGTTAGGAGAGATGATTAAGTACAAAGGGGCATGAGTTAACTTTTTGAGGTAGTAGAAATATTCTATAGATGATATATGGCTATACATATTTTTCAAAACTCATTGAATTGCACATTTAAAATTAGTAAATACAATCATATATAAATTCTGCTTCAATAAAGTTTATTTTTTTAATTATTTAAACAATTGCCATGACTTTTGCTCATAAGATTACCTATTACTAGTCTCATATCAGAACCAAATGACATTTTATTGCTATTAAATAATATTTTTATTTTTGTCCTTATAGTCCTCTGATTAAAATAGCTATTTTGCCTACTTTAGCATCCTTGAATCAGAGGAAGGATGAATGTCTTTCTCCACAGCAGTGATGATAGCTTTTCATATTCCATCATCTTCAAGGAGTCATGTTTGTGATTAAATCTGTTTACACGTATGAATTATTAGGCGGTCTTTGTATAGTGCTTTTGTGCTTCAGTTCCAAATCAGAATGTATTTGTTTAAATAGTCCATTTACTGTCTGCCTGGTCTGGGCAAGATTCTGAGTCTCTTCCTTTGTCCAATGAAGAAAATAACACTATTTATTTCATTATCATGGAGATGAAATGAGTGAGAACAATGCCTGGCATATGACAAGTACTTGATAAATGTTAGCTTATTTTACTATTAACAGCACCACTATGAACTAAATGTAGCTTCTCTTCTCTGAGAGTGCATGTGCTTTGCACACACTTGCACTCTGCTCTAGAGACACTTGACACACAGGTATCTCAGGCAAAAGCAGTTATATTTCTCGCAGCAATGAATTAGACTGTCTCATTTTAAGTGGCAAAAGACACGTGTTCTTTGAACATGTTGAGCTAAACAAATAACTGTAAAACCCAGACTGTGGTGAAGTATCTCTATTCCAAAGGCTAGAGAAATTCTTGACTTCACAAGGTAGATATGCCCTAATTTCTGACATTTACTGATCTCTCTCTAAGTAATGAAATAAGGGAAGTTCTAAGATTATGTCTTTGCTGCCTTAACAAGCTTCCAAGAGAGCCTTTAATTTTAATAGGAAAAGCTTACCACTTGCCTTTAAATAGGAAAAGCATATTCATTTACATGGCTTCTAATTGCTTATTACAAATAATTAAACATGTGATGTACTATACTAATACTGTCTCACTCTTCTCATCCTCATAAGTTAATGAAAAATACACAAATGGAAGCACCTTTATTAGCATAATAGATTAAAAGGGTATAACAGCCATCAAAACTAATAAAAACAAGAATACATTTACAAAGTTTTAGAAGTAATTTCCAGTAATATCAAGATAGATTGAGAAATTAAATCCTCAAGTAAACCCTACTTTCAGTGGTATGAAAGAATACCACTAACAAAGAAGAATGCGGGGGATGGGGGGTATTAGCCCCTCTCCTACTCTATATCCTTTGACTGAAGAATTGAAGTCTTCATGAATCAGAAAACCCAGTAGAACATCAAACACTGCCACCAAACATTCCTCCTCCTCAACCTACCATCCTCAGTGCCTTTTTTTCTAAATACATTGACAAGTTACAATTTTAATGAAAAGGCATGACAGGAAATAGAACGTTTACTTCCACACATTGTATGCAGGACTTGTGGTTTTCATGCATGGCACATGATTCATTTAATGGAGGAACACCACAGACGGTTTTGTAGTGCTCTACTGTTCATAGTCAGAAAACTTGTGAGGAGTAACAGAAAATGAAGCATTCAGCTCTGGGAGAAGAAATTAGATAAATGTCAATTAGGAATTTGAGGCAGGACTAGGAATTGGGCACATTATTCTGCTATGCAATTTTAGAAAAGAAAGGGGATTCTAACAGCACCTAAATGGTCAATAGAGTAGCTGAAAATCAACTCAGACATGCTCTTTATTGTTAGAAATGGCAGTGATGAAGAAATTCAATACCTCAAAAGAAAGAAAACATTGCCTAAAGACTAAGAAAAAGATGTTTGGAAATGAAGAAAAAGAGAAAATATTACAAAATTTCTACTTATCCTCAAAGATGTAAGAAAGTATCAGTTCTATGGAGGATTATGCTAAGTTTTTGGATTACTCCAGAAATAATTCATGTTATGGCCTCAAATAACTGGAATTTCTGTATAAAGAAACAGAAGGAAATGATCCAGATATACCAACGTTATCTTTTAAAATTATTCAGTGTCTAGTACATACCTAAGCAATATATCCAAGCCAAAAAGGAAAACTTGAGCATGTAGTTGGAGTATGTTTATCAGATCAAGCAATATAAATGAAAATAAATATCTACCTAAGCACATTGAGTCATTTGATACATTATAGAAACAAACTAAAGAAGCACATCAGTACAGAGAAGCACAAAGAAATTATGCTGTCTTCAGCATGTATTTTTATTCATGTCAGACTTGAGAAATCATACTATTGGCAAACTATTAATAAAAAATAATTTAGGGACACCTTTAAATCAAAATTTAAAATATATCATAGGGGTTGTAATGATATAAAGTTTCAGATATGAAGAGCATTGAAACAGTCCTAAAACAGAGCTAAGTTAAAATAATTGCTATAAACTTTTTCTAAATTCAAATGTCAATGACAATATTGCTGAAAGAATATAAAGTAAAAAAAATTATAAAATTTTATATAAAAACAGAGTCCATTTATCTAAATAGATGTATAGGGAGATAGCTAGATAGAGAGATGATATAGCTAGATGATAGGTAGATAGATAAATAGGTAGATAGAATTTAGGTGATTTTATTTCATTTTTCTCAATTTTCTAAATTTTCTTTAGTGTGATTTTTTCCCAACAAAGTGCTTTGGACTTAAATCTTTATAGATGATCTTTTCAAACTTATACATTTCTATCTTGCCTGACATAAAAAAGAAAAAAAAAAAATGCTTCCAAGGTAAAGGCATAGACAGAAAGCTAAATAATTCATGTTCTGAATATGGTATAATCTTGATGTCAAAATCTAAAAAGATAGCTATAAAATAAATATTTTCACTTATGAACATAGATGAAATGTTTATAAATAAAAGAATTATAGTGATCAAAATAATAGAATAATTTACAATTATTAAATGAGGTTTATCTGAGAAATGAATAAGCATTTTAATATTATGAAATATATTAATGTGGAATATCACATCACTGGAGTCATTAAGTTAAACTGATGTTAGAAAAGCATCAATCACTCATTTTTTCTTTCAGGAATTTTTCTTTCAGTTTTATTGAGATATAATTGATATAATGCACTGTATAAGTTTGAGGTATACAGCATAACGACTTCACTATGTATAATCTGAAATGATTATCACAAGTTTAGTTAACATCCGTCACCTCAAATAATTCTAAAAAAATTTTTTTTCTTATGATGAGAACTTTTAGGATCTACTATCTTAGCATCTTTCAAATATACCATAGAGCAGTGTTAACTATAGTCATAGAAGAAAACATAGGTAAAAAGCTACTAGACATGGGTCTGGGCAATCATTTGTTGCATATGATACTTAAAGCACAAACAAAAAAATAAATAAGTGGGACTACATCAAACTAAAAAGCTTCTGCACAGTAAAAGAAACAATTAACAAAATGAAAAGGCAGCCTATGGAACGGGAGAAAATATTTGCAAATCATATATCTGATAAAGGGCTAATATCCAAAATACATAAAGAACTCATACAATTCGAGAGCAAAAATACAAATAATGCCATTAAAAAACGGACAAAGGGCCTGAAGAGACATTTTTCCAAAGAAGATGTTTAAATCGTCAACAGGCACGTGAAGAGGTGTTCAACATCACTAATCATTAGGGAAATGCATCTCAAAACTACCATGAGTTATCACCTCACTCCTGTTAGAAGGACTATTATCAAAAGACAAGAGATGAAGACTGGCCAGGATGTGGAGAAAAGGGGACCCTTGTACACTGTTGGTGAGAATGTAAACTGCCAGAGCCACCAAGAAAAACAATATGGAGTTGCCTCAAAAAATTAAAAATAGAACTATCATATGGTTCTATCATAATAGAACTATCAAGTGGATCCAGCAGTTCCACTTCTGGATATATCTGAAGGAAACAATATCACTATGTTGAAGAGATGGCTGCACCCCCATGTTCATTGCAGCATTGTTTAAAATAGCCAATACATCGAAACAACCTAAGTATCTACCAACAGATGAATGGATAAAGGAAATGTGATATATATATATCATTTCCTTTATCCATATATATATACACACACACACCTATATATACACATATATATAGAAATATATACACACACATCAGTACTAGTCAGCTGTAAAAAAGGAAATCTTGCCATTTGCACCAACATAGATGGACCTTGAGGGCTTTTTCAGAAAAGCAAATCTCAGAAGGATCAAAGAACAAAACACAATTTAAGAAATTATTTCAAAAGTAAAATAAATTATATATTTAGTATTTGACTTTTGGATATTGAAAGGATTTGATAGCCTCAGAGCAATGGAAGAGACAACAACTGAAGGGTTGGTAGAGTTGATTTTCTCAATTTTATAGAATCTGAAAACCACAAACAATATAACCTTAAATATATTTCAAAGAAATTTGACAAAGGATTAGTATTTTTTTTAATTGAGGTAACATTGGTTTATAACATCATACAAATTTCAGGTGTACATCATTATATTTTGATTTCCGTGTAGACTACATCATGTTCACCACCCAAAGACTAATTACCATCCATTACTATTTTTATCTATAATGAAATCATACAATAAGAAATTAGGCTCCAGGGCCTGCCCCGTGGCGTAGCGGTTAAGTGCGCGGGCTCTGCTGCTGGCGGCCAGGGTTCGGATCCCGGGCGTGCACTGCTTGTCAGGTCGTGCTGTGGCGGCGTCCCATACAAAGTGGAGGAAGATAGGCACAGATGTTAGTCCAGGGCCAGTCTTCCTTACCAAAAAGAGGAGGATCGGCATGGATGTTAGCTCAGGGTTGATCTTCCTCACAAAAAAAAAAAGAAATTAGACTCCAGTGCATAGAGATAAACTTCAATACAATTATATTAAACAGAAGATCTAAAAGAGACAATGTGTATAGTTAATTAGAAAAGTCATCTTTCAAATCAATGAAATTCATAGCCTTTAAAAATGAGGTATGTTTTTTCTCATTCCAATCATGAAAATTCATAATGAAAGTAAAAATATCAACAAAAGTAACATTGAAACAGGCACTCTCATACTCAGAATTATATATTTTCACAATCTATATAGAAAGCTATTTTGTGATGTTTATCAGAAGCTTTCAAACTGTTTATGCCTTTCATATGGTAATACGACTGATAGCAGTCTATTCTAAGAAACTAATCTGACAAGCCATCGGGGTACTATTTACAACAAAGAAATTTAGAAACATCAAAATGTGTAACAGTAAGGAATTAGGTAAAACATGATGTGTCCACATGATAGAGTATTATATAACTAGAAAATATCGCTGTCTGTGACTTGAGGAAGTGCATAGGACTTAATATTAAGTAGTTAAATTATTTAACATATGCACAGTAAAATCTATCTATAAAAAGCAATAGGAAAGAAAAGAAAGAAATAATGTTTACCTTGCTTATTTCACAGTCATGACATAAGGGACTGTTTTCATTCTCCTCTATAATTTTTATAGTTTCAGCTTCTTAAAGCTAGGCAATCAAATGTCAATAAGATTTATTTTTGAATAATTTTAACGATGGTTCACTATAGAACTCAAATTCTTCTACTCTTAAAGACTTCCTCTAGCAGATGAATGATCTTTTTGGTCAGGGGCATTTCTCAGTCCTCTGAACCCTAATAATATTTTGCTTATAAATTTTGTGGTCCACTCACTGCATTTTCCTTGTATAGTATTGTGTGTGTGAGTATCTGCTCTCTGTATTAAATTATAAACAACTCGAAGCCACATCAATTATGGCTATCGTTATCAGTCCATTTCCACACTAAGTTGGTAATTGAATATGTACACATAGATCTTGAGATACGACATATAAATCATATCTGAGGAAAACACATATAATGGGTGACCCCAAGTGGCTGGTACATATGTGACTAAACCATGGGGTAAACTGTGCATTTTACATTTTACTTGAAGGGAGGAGGAAGAAAAGACATTTTGTTTCTGTTCTCATGGTTCCCAAATTATAACATAAGCCCTGACTTTTCCTTTGTGCTGTAACTCCACATTTCCAGTATGGTCTTGGGGATCTGTCAGTAGCCCTCCTACACTTTAAATGCAACACTTAAAACTAAAGTTATTTTCTCAATCTCATCACCTCCATTTATTCACAAGTAATATACCAGCCCATCTCCCTTTCACTCAAACTCCAAATTTTGGAGTTATATACTAATGCACTAATTTCATCCACTCTTTATCATCAGCCTTGATTAATTTACTTGTGGCAAAGCTTCTGTTTAATCTTTTTGCCTTTACTCATGATCAGGCCCTCATTACTTCAATTTTGTGAGTTCCCATTATCTTCCTGACTCCAAAGTTCCCTATGCTAAATTTATTCTTTGTGTTGACCCCAGACCAGTTTTCTGAAAGTATACTTCTGATTATGACTGCCTACTCTCCAACAGCATTTAATTGTTAAAAGAATTAGCCACATCTAAACTTAAATAGCGGGCCGGCCCCGTGGCTTAGTGGTTAACTGCGCGCGCTCAGCTGCTGGTGGCCTGGGTTCGGATCCCAGGCGCGCACGGACGCACTGCTTCTCCAGCCATGCTGAGGCCGCGTCCCACATACATCAACTAGAAGGATGTGCAGCTATGACATACAACTATCTACTGGGTCTTTGGGGGGAAAAGAATAAATAAATAAAATCTTTAAAAAAAATAAAATAAAATAAAATAAAATAAACTTAAATAGCTTTCTAAGCCCTACACAATTTAACATCAATTATCATCTTGTCATTCTCTGTGGCAAAAATGTACAGATTACTTTCTTACAGGTTATCTGTCCTTTTAACTATACACTGAATTTATTCTTCTAGGGAACCAGGAGATATCATATTTCATTGAATTTAAAACATACATTGTTTCACATTTTCACTTCCTTGAAATCATGATCCATCTTACAATTAATTGCATCTAAATTTTTCCCTTTTAAATCATATGTAAAATAACGTCGCATCTTAAAAATGATGGCATCTTAAATTTGTTGAAATAAGATATATCTTTTGGTCCTCACCATACATAATCATGATTTTCAAATCAAATGTTCAAATATTAGTTTAATACACAAATATATGTCAAGGACATGTCTCATGTGTTGATACTCAAGGAATTAGCCCAGTATATTTGTTAGTTATGCTGCACCCATTCTAACAATAACTTAAAATATAACAGATGCAAAAATCACACTGAGATAGGAAATAAAAACAAATATCCATATTTAATAAGTTGATCAAGAATGCTAGTGTAGACAGACAGGAGAAAATTTCACAGAGCACAATTAATACCAAATCAAAATGATAACTTAGTGATCAACTATTCTTCCCATGTTGGATATTTTATAAAGATCTCATCGTTTTTCTAAACTGACATTTTCTCTGACATTTATCTTACCCAAGTCTTCACATTAATTTCAAAGCGTTCCATTTTTACACAGAAAAAAATGTATTTATTTAATTACCACTGTGACCGAAACAACAAGAACTATTGTCTTTCATAACATGAACTGTGCTGCCAAAACCCACATGTATGAGCAATTGGGTAAAAAGAAGTTAATTCCCTGTAAGACATTTGCATGCTCCCTTTAAAATTTGAACAAGTTAAGGGACTGCAGTAATTTACTCCACGAGCAAACTGAGAGAATATCTCTTGTTCCGGAATTTAAGCAACAATCACATTCGAGTTCACTATGCTGAGTATTTACATTACATTTAAACATTTACATTACATTCAACGAAGCATGTGAAACCTTTTAACAATTTATCAATTTTGCAAATATTCTTGCTTCAAAATATCTAAAATCAAAGACAGGGCACTCATACATAGTTAAGAGGTATATTTTAAATAGCATAACCATCTTTTTGATTTGTCTAAGAGGATGTCTAAGGATACTCTTAAGAGTGTCAAGTTTTGTATAAGAAATGCTCATCCTAAATTAAAATTTCCCAAGAAGACTCCCAATTCTATAAAATCACTGACCATTGCTAATATTCATTCTATCATTTAATCATAGATCTAACCTTATATTCCCATTCAAATGCAAACCTTCTTGGGAGGGACCGCCATTTGTTCCTCAACACCCTGGTGTGATGTTGGTGTGATGAGGCCTGCAGAGGTGTTCAAAGCACCATGGGAGCACTATACTTGTGGCACTGCTGAAAGGCAGCAAATGGTAGAGATCAGACCATTGGGATAATTGATGCAAATCAGACAGACTCCACAATGTGGCACTTGGTTGCCCCATCTAGGCCTACAAAAGCCAGTGAAGCCATGCTGTGTAGTATGGGCTTTCAAATCAGTTAAAGCAGGTTTGTAATTCTGGCTTTGTCTTCTAGAAGACAAAGCTTCATGACACTGGGCAAGTAAATAACTTCTCTCAGTTCAGCTTCCTCATCTATAAAAAGTTGACACACATTTTGACCTCATACATCTGTACGTGAGGATATATGTATGTTTATTTAGTCTAGTGAATTATGTTTATATAGCAGCTATTTTTACTTTTCCTATGAGTATTTGGTGTTGAAGAAACTGCGATTTTTTTTTTAAATGACACTACTACTTTTCTTATAGGCAAAGCAGATGAATTAATGAGACTATAGTTTCTGTAATGTCATTACACACTCAAAATACACTATTTTACCTTCATCTCTCTTTTCTTTTCTCTTTCATCTTCACCTCTTTCTTTGCTCTTCTTTAATGCTGAGGTTCCATCCAACCACTTTATAAGCTAAATTTAAGTTAATTGATATAAATGAATGCTCAGATCAAAAAGAAGATAGAAATTTAATTGGAAATTAATTACAATTTAGAGTAAAATTTAGACTTTTAAATATTCATATTTTTAAAAATTTGTGTTAGATCATTTGACCCATTAATTGTTTAATAATATCATGGTGTAAGAAATAATGCAAGATCCTATTTTCATAGGATCTTAGTGTCTGGTAGAAAGAGGTAAAATACGCATGTGATAAAAGTTGCCACAGGTAGAAAATGTGTTTAAGAATTTCACTTACATTATTTTGGCAATTCGGAGGAGAAAGATATCACAACATGCATGGGGGGCGGGGCATAGAGAGTGGCAGAGGGGGTGCTAGGGTTGTAGGATGTGAATGTGAAATAAAAGGAGAAGGGCATTGCTGGAAAGAGGGTGTGGAGAGGAACCACATGAGCAAAAGCTCAGTGACGTGAAAAATCTGGAGGCAGTGGTGGGTGGATTGCTTTGGCTAGAATGGAGAGTCCCTGAAGGAGTAGAGGGACATAACACTGATGCTGCAACGGGTATGGAAAGCTGAGCTTGTGGTCCATCTACTTATAGCTATGTGGACTCAGGTACAATATCAACTCCATTGGTAAAATGGAGTAGCAGGTGTATGAGGATTAAATGTTATCTAAAGACCCTAGGATGTCTTTGGCTCACAGGACATAGCATTTCTTCTTTTTTCAGTCGGCAATGTGGGGCCACTGAGGTGACTGAGTAGAAGAGTGAGCTGGCCAGAGCCAGGCCTCCTGATAAAATAATTGAGCAGTCCTATTCTATACAACAGTGTGAAACAGAGACAGAAAAAGAAAAACGGTGTATTTTAAAAAAAAATATAGTATGATTTTCTCCAGCCTTTGGAGCTGCCTTAAACTATACTAAACCAGGATTTTATTCAATTTATTTCTCTGAAAAAATTCTCAGAATGTTACATAAGACTAACAAGTACAAGGTTCCCAAGAAGAATCTTTAAAAAGAACGTGTGACTTTGTGTAGACTGGGGCACTTACTTAGTATTTTAACACATAGTGGAAAAATTTAGGGACAGCAGTGCAAGGAGTGCAGCTAAAACTGAAAACATACTGTTAGACAGACTGAAAGCACCTCTTAGCAGAGTGTCTTAGCCGTGCGAGGAAACAATGGTGGCAGACAGGCCAGCGTTGCTCCTGGCAGGCAGTGACGGGCTTGCTCTTTTGGACCAGGGACAGTGATGGTACCAGGCAGGTCCAGATTGCTGAGAGAAATCTGAGAATAGTATCTTTTGCACCAATCTGATGCCATAGTATGTCTGTGTAGGTAGGGAAGACTTTTGTCTGCAACCCTCCAGGAAAAAGAGGACGAAAGTCTGCACATGGAGCATCATTCTATTAATTATCAGGTAGCAAATTATACAGACCTAGTTTCACCTGTGTGAGAGAGTCTTATGACTCCTTTCTCTGGACGTAGTTTGACATTTCCTTTCCTTCCCCATCTCTTTTTCAATTTCTGGGCAAACTCCCTACCCAACGAGCCCAGCCAACTTTCCTAGAAAACATTTTGCAGGTTTTGTCAGGAAAGAGAGCACTTGCCATTAGCTGAGTGTTCATCTCTGCTTTTCTGCTGCCGTTCGTTGAGCATAATTTTATGTTTAGTCCTACCCTGTAAAAAGGATTCTATGATCTAGGAAAACTACATGCACCAGACTTGGATCATAACTTTGATGTTTTTAAAAGATATGCTTGTAAGTACATAGTAATTTGTTTCAACATAGGAAAAAAGCTTAGTTATACATTGGAAGACTCTTCTTATCTAATGGAGATAGGTCAATAGATTCATTGATCAATTGATAGACATAGATATAGACATGGATACAGAGATGGATACAGATAGAGATATATTATACATATAGATAAATATAGATATAGATAAAGATATAGATCTTACCGGTCTTAAATCTCTTTCAAGTTGTTGAAATATTTGCCCATAAATTTTCCAAAATGTTGAAATATATGATAGATTTTTTTTTGACTTTTCCAACAGAGTTTCAGAGTTTAAAGTTAACATACACAGATGAGGCAAAATGGCAGCCAAATTTTATGTGCTAAAAATTGGAAACGTTTGCTCTACTTTTCATTTCCCCTCCTAAATCGCCTTCAGATATACTTAGTAGAATGAAGAGTCTAAGAGTGGAAAAGAGCCTGTCTGAATGCTGACACCCTGTGTTCAAGTAGTTGTCAAAGCTGCATGACTTGGAGCACGTTATTTATCTCTCTAAATATCAATTCTTTCATCAATAAAATAAAGATGGTATTATTTACCTTAGATGGCTTTCTGAAGATTAAGTGAGATAATGCAGGACATAATAAGTAACCTCCAATTGTATTTGCCTTCTTTCCTTGTTAATGAATAATTAAACTTTGAGATGAGTTATTAGACATTGTATAAGCTCCAGAAATAAAACAAATTGCTCCTTTTTTCAGGTTATTACAAATCTGCTCAGAAAAGCAATCCTAGCCTCGCTTCTGGAACAGAGATATAACAGGGCAAAACCTAAAGCATCATTTTTCTTCTCAAGTAAGCTAAAGAAGCTTTGGAAGACAATCTCTCCACAGAGGGAGGGACCATGAAGTGAAATATCAGAAATGATAATACAAGATGTTATTGGTCAATTCACAGGCCAGTCCTTCTCTGTCTTACTTATTATGTCAACACACAAGCAAAATTATTACTCTTCCTGAAAATCTCCCTCATTGCTCTCTCTTTCATCTGAGTTGCCACTGTTAATACTATTCAGGGTCAATAATTCCAAATGTGCCACAAATAAGCTTTTAGTATTGGCACAGATTGTTATTTAAATCCTGTATTATTGTTTACTCAACTATGTTTGTATGTATACCACCTCCCTGCCAGACAGGTTTTAGTTTCTTTGAGGATGAACACTCATATTTATTAGCTAGTGAGTCAATAAATAAACAGAGAAGGGTAGGCTAGTGTTCAAGACACAAATTAGGTTCACATTCCAGCTCTGCCACTTATTAGCCATATGCTCTGATAAAGTTTCCAAACCTCTCCACAATTTAATTTCTTTATTTGGAAAAGCGAGAATAATAATAATAGCTACTTTATAGGATTGTCCAATGCTAAGTTCCTAGGACAATTTAATCCCTTAATAAATTGTTTCCATTATAATGGTAACTATTTGTATGCCTACTCTGAGTAAGACACAGACTGGACATTAAATATACGTTATCTCCAATTCTATAAGTTCTGTTATCATCATCAACTTACAGATAGGAACATTGAAGCACAGCGGGTGAGGCTTATGCCAGTTGACCCAGCTTGCAATGGCTCCATAGAGATTTGAAACTAAGTATTTCTTGTATACAATACACTCCAAGTTTGTCTACTAGATCATATATCTCGTTTTTTTTTTGCTAATATTTATTGATCCCTTACTA
Source organism: Diceros bicornis minor (assembly GCF_020826845.1). NCBI lineage: Eukaryota > Metazoa > Chordata > Mammalia > Perissodactyla > Rhinocerotidae > Diceros > Diceros bicornis. Next base: position 30,053,253 of record NC_080746.1, on the reverse strand, counting down.
TGTGTCAGACGTCACTTTAAGTGCTATATCTACGTTTTCTCTTTTAAAATCCTCACACAAACCATATGAAATAGGTCTAATTAGTTTCAGATTAAAGAAACCTAAGGCACAGAGGTCGCTAACTTGCCTAAGGTCACAAAGGTGAGTGGCAGAGCCAGAACCTTGTAGTTCTCTTTGTATCCATTACACATCATTGAGTGACACATATAACTGAGCACATACTATATGCAAGACTGATCTGGGTACAAGTGATACAGCTACGAACAAAACAGATAAAATCCTGTCTGTCACAGAGCTTGTATTCGAGTGGGAAGAGACAATAAACAAGTGCATATGTAATATGTCATATGGTGTTAAACACTTTGGAGAAAAGTTAAATAAGATAAAAGTGACTGGAAAAGTTGAGGAGCAGTTGGGTGAGTTAGAGTGGAAATTTATGTATAGTAATCAGGGATGGCCCCAGGAATTCAGAGATATTTCAGGAAAACACCTGAAAGCAGTAAGAAACTTAACCCTCATGGTATCAGGGGAAAAGCATACCAGAAATAGGGAACAGCAATGCAAAGTCCCTGAGGAAGGACTGTGCTTGGTATGTTTAAAGAACCACAAAGAGGCACACGTGTCTGAAGTAGAGTGAGGAGGGAAGAGAGTGGGAGGAAGTAAAGTCAGAGGAGTAGATGATAAGGGTTCTCTAGGCAATGGTAAAAATATCTTTTTTTTATGTGAATGAAATGGAAAACCAGTGGAGACTTTTGAGCAAAGGAAGGATGTGATCACCCAGGTTACAGTATGAATAATATAATATAAAGACCACAGTAGAGACAGAGAGACTGATTGGGTGGTTATTGCAGTTTGTTCAAATGAGACATGATGGCTAATTGTATTAGAGGGGAAATGGTTAAAAGCAGTTATATATTTGTAGGTATAGCTACAGTATATTTTGAAGTTCACAGGACCTGCCAAAGGATTGCTTTGGAACTGTGAGATAAGAAAGAAGTCAAGGTCGGATCAACAGAAAGAATGGAATTGCCGTTTAGTGAGATAAAGCAACTGCAGGAGGAAAATATTTGGAGAAATGATGAGTGTATTTGGGACATGTGAAATAATCAACATGCAGGAGTTCAGTAAAGAGTAAGTATATGAGATCTGGGGAAAAAGAGGGGTTTGTGTCAATCAAAATACTTCATTATGCAGCATTAACAAGTGACTCCCAAATCTCGCTGGCCTACAGTAAACACGTTTTTTTTTCCTCACTGTTCTCCACGGCCACCTTGGGCTGTTGAGGCTCTGCTCCAAGTTGCCTTGATTCCGAGACCCAAGCTGACACAGTGGACGCATTAACACTTTGCCAGTCTCACAGCAGAAGGAAAAGACAGCATGATGAATCACACACTGATTCATAAAGCTTCTCCTGGAGTTAACCAACGTAATTTCCATTCTCATTTGACTGGCCGAAGCAAGTCACATGGTCAAGTCTGACATGTTTAGAGTGGAGATATATAATTCTCATCTAGAGAAGAGGGGAATAATAATTTGACTTACTACGGGGATGAAGGATATAAATTTCGGCATCCTCAGTATAAAGACACTGGTTAAAGCCATACGTCTGGATGAAATCACCAAAAAGGTGATCATAGAAAAGTGTAAAAGTCTGATGCCTGGGGCACTCCAGATTTTAGAGATCTGGATACATCAGGAAAAGAGTCTGCAATGAAATTGTCAATAAGTAGGTGGAGAACAGAGATTGGTGTCCTGGATACCAAGTGAAATAAATGCTTCCAGAATGAAAGATTGAACCAACAGTGTGGTGATCAAATACACTGAGGACTGGGAATTGACTATTGTATTTAGCAATGTACAGCTTATTTCTTACCTTGACAATAGCAATTTCTGTGGAAGGATGGAGATGAAAGCCTGATTTAAGTGGGTTCAAGAGTGAATGGGAGGGAAAAAATGGAATATAGGCAACTCTCTCAAGGAGTTTTGCTATATGTAACCCAGCACATGTCATCAGTAAAAAGCTTCCCCGCTCCTTGGAGGAAAAAGGGATGCAATCAAATCAGCAACCCAGACTGATGGAAGCTTCTGATTCTTGAGAAAAGGACAGATGTCATAGAAACAGCAGCAGCAATTCATTTTGTGAATTCTTGGAAGACAGAAGAAGTAAACAGAATAACACTTGGGAAATAACATTTTTCTTTAAAAATAGTGTTAACTGTTAATTTCAATTCATTTGTATTGACACCAGATGGTCTTATAATAAATCGTTCTTCTTCTTCTCTGAAAAACTATCTGTTCTCTCCTCTGGTCCTTCTATGAGACTTTATTTTTCCTTCTAAAATAGTATGTACGTCATTGTTGCTTTGCCTGTTGGATTATAGAGAGATTGAGGCATTGAGCATCTTCCTCGTTGTGGTATATCTACTATCATATGTCCAACATGCAATATTCACCTAAAATGCTAAGTAAGCACATTAAATCAATTCATCCTCCAAATACTTTTTACATTTCTTGTCTACATTTTTCCCATTTTAGATTCTGTGACCATGTTCTGGACTTTAGTTGTCACAAGTATGAGGACTTTCTCCACAACTGGACAACTCACACCCCGTAGTAGGGGGCCAAGCTTTATAATATCAACACCTACACATTATTGTGCAATTACTAAATATTGAAGTACTTAAGAGACAATTGGTTTGCCATTATTTAGTTATCAGGAAACCCCCCTCATTTTTGTTCCCATGTTTCCTTTACTTCTCTAAATAGGTGAGGAGAGCCAGTCCTAAGTGATAATAATAATAATATAGCAATGTAAAAAAATATTCCCTGTATAATTTGAAAAAATAAATTTTTTTCTGTGCATATTGAATAAGCACTGTTATCAAGGCAATTGACTTTTGACTCTCTGACAAACAGAAATAATCATAAAATCTGTGCACTGGCATTCAAATTCAAAGGTAATCTATTATTGTTATTCTTAACTATGCAAAGTCAAGGCAGCTATATGTATTTAGTATTCAGAAATGATCCTGCAGATCATAGTATTTAAGTGATCCAAATAATATGGTATATTACAGTATACTTGATGGTATAGCAACAATTAATTTGATAACTATAATCACATTTGCATTAATGATGTAGTGATTCAATTAGTTTTCAGCAAGCAGAAATTTTGAAGATGGAAAGAATGAATTAATTAGATTTTGATCAGTTCATTCATGCTATAAACCATCATCAGGATTTCCAAACACAAATTTTTGTTACTGTTGTCAATATATGGTTGAGTGATGCAACGTCTAAAAAATTCAAAATCTGTAAGACCATGTGTTATAGGATTTGTCAACTTTTCTTTCTAGATAAAGAATGTAAGTTTTGAGTTTACTGAACACAGCGCCTAACTCTTCACAAGTCAACATTTTATGTCTCTTAAGACTTAAGAGTTTTTGCCCAATAACTATGGAATGTTGCATCCTTGAAGTACCATAAAATACACACTTGAGACTGAATGGCTTTTCTCTTTCACATTCTCCTATGAGTCATAAGCGTGGGAATGAATCAGTGTTGAGCCAGTCTTGCTTTCATCTTGAGCACTTAGGCTGAATTCTCTGAAAATTTGTATGCCTTTAAAGGGAGGTTAGACTCAATCCCCTATAAAACCAAAGTGGGTTTAAAGGAGCTACTGTCAGTATTTAAATGTTTCCTTTCAGGAATAGAAAGCAAGAGCCCAACTCTACGCCCTTCAGAGAAACTGATTTACCACAATAAATCCTTGGCTTTGCCAATGTTGGATTTCAATTTATTAAATAAACATCAGTTAGATGCTTCTCACAGAAAATATATAGGGAAATAGGAAAAAATAAGTCATTTTGTATGACCCATGCAAGTTTATGAAATGTGTGATCTATGTGAAATAAACAGCAATGAAAAAGCAAAACGTAGTATGCATATAGGGTTAAAGTTTGCACGTGTGTGGGGAAGGATAATGACATCAACTATGAAACACCTTTTACCAAACATTTATTTTTCTGAAGTTACACATATTATACACTTACTTTCTCTCAATTTTTATAGAACAAAATTGATATTTTATAGTTTTAATTTTTCAAAGAACTGAAAATCCAACTGAAAGAAAATGTTCTCTTCTTGCAATGATTCTGCTTTACACTGAAATAGACAAATGCTTGACTTGCAGATAGTTTATGCTTGACCAAGTCCTGTAAGTAAAAAGGAAAGGCTCAAATAACAGGAATATTAGAAATCAAACTTTTATTGAATTCAAACCCATGGTCAAACATGTGTTCAATAAACTCAAAATATATCTACAGCCCGGAAATGTAGGTTAAGAGCAAATTTCAATCCATGAAACACTTGTTTCTTTATATATACTCAAATTTATATATATCAAAATTATATATATCAAAATTAGGGAGCTAGGGAATAATTGTGTACCCATTTCAAAATTGGGCCTATATTGGGAGATCAGTAAGGCAGACTAGAAGGTTAGTCCAGCAGATGTTATTTTAATGATGATGAGTCTAATCTCTTCAAAAAGAATCTGACTGCTACCTCCAAGGGGAACAATGTCTTCTCATTCATTGAGACACGTTCTAGAGGGGACTGGCGAGACAAAGTTAAGGAGAATTTTTAAGATCAAGAGACAATGTATTGGGGTGATTCATAACGGAAAATTTAACCAAATTTCCAGCTTAGTATGTCAGAAATTAGATTATGCTTCTTATAGGAACTCTGAGCGAGCAAATGAATGCAAAAATAACCTGATGTCAGTTTATAGGCTTCAACTATGGCTACCAGCAACATCTCTGCAAGAAAAATTTGCAATAGAGCATAAGGTAACAGTTTAGATCATAGACTGTAGAATAAATTTTTTCCAAAATCCTTGTGTTTTTTTTTTTTTTCATTTATTAGCTTGGTTTGAGCAAGTGTTTTAACCTCTCTGAGCCTCACTTTCCTAATAGTAAAACCTACCTCATAATGTGGGGATTACTTGAGAAAAACTCATGGAAATCTTTTCACACAGTCCTTAGCATAATTTAAATTCATGATCCAAATGCATGTTATTCTTATTACAGAGAGAGAAGGGATGAGTACTAAAAACAATTTCAGAGTAAAAAACTGGAAGTGAATTACTGACAAATTGGTGAGGAATACTGAAGAACTCCTTCAGCAGCCAGCTTGGAGCCACACAGAGTGGTGGCCTTGAGCTGTGCATTAACCCCCTTGGTCTTGCACGGCATCAAACCTGCAGGCTTCAGTGTACTACAGAGTTGATAGGATCTCCAGTAGAAAGCATAACTATAAGAGAAAGAGAAAATGGAATCAATTCCACTCGACAATGGAAGGAAAGAGGATCCTATTCAATGGTAAGCCTCACTTGTTCATATAGTTAAGATGCAGACATGGATATTAATCATTCTATGTCCATAACTTTACCATACATGACCAAAAATAAATGGTACCTGCATTCTAAATATTCTGGAGTATAAAAAAATATATAAAAGAATCAAACATTTTTAGGGCCAGCCCCGTGGCTTAGTGGTTAAGTGCGCCCGCTCTGCTACTGGAGGCCCAGGTTCAGATCCCGGGCGTGCACCGACGCACCGCTTCTCTGGCCATTCTGAGGCCGCGTCCCACGTACAGCAACTAGAAGGATGTGTAACTATGACACACAACTATCTACTGGGGCTTTGGGGGAAAAAAGAAAAGGAGGAGGACTGGCAATAGATGTTAGCTCAGAGCTGGTCTTCCTCAGCAAAAAAGAGGAGGATTGGCATGGATGTTAGCTCAGGGCTGATCTTCCTCACAAAAAAAAAAAAAAAAAGAATCAAACATTTTTAAAAGCATATTGAAAATACACTTTAAGAAATCTGGAATATTTGAAATATTTCCACCTTATAACTATACCATATCAGATTTTTAAAAAGAGCAAGTGTGAGAGAAATTCAAAATGTAAATTGTTTTTAAATTACTTATAAGAAGATAGGGGTACATAAAGAAATTATTCTAAGCCTGGAAATTTCGAATATTTATTTGAAAACCTATATTTATATATTACTAAATTTGAGGTAATGGATACGTACACTGCTAGTGTTACTGTAATTATAATGTTCTTCAGGGAAGCATTAAAACTCAGCCTAACACTTTATAGTGCCTAGCATTTTCTAAGAGTTCAAAAATGCACTCATTAATGCAAATTCAGACATTCTGGTTGGTATCGGTTTGTACTAGTTTTTTATTTTATGACTTCCTTACAAAAGTAAGGAAGAACAGCAAGCAAATGCAGTTTTCCTATGGAAATGCCTTGGCTGTTACATGGCCCTTTCTACTAAAAGCTTCGGAAAGGTAGTATTTTAGCTTTTAATGCTTCTAACATTAATTGCTACTTCTATGCACTGTGACACTCTTAACTAGGTTTTGTGATTTATTTTTAAAGACGAATTTATTTTGAGGAGAGATTTGAAAGTTACATATTATGAAGACTGACATTATCTTCTGCCAACAAAAGACTGAATCCTGGACAATCTCATTTTTTTATGGTAAATTATAGTACAGCAGAGGGAAATAAAAGCTGATTTTTCCCCAAAACTTCATGTTTTCTATTGTCTATGTTTTTTTTTTGACCAGAGAAAAATAGAATGAATACCACACCCACTGATGATCTGGACAGTCGTTTATTTAAGGAGTTTTATATGTTGAGTTAAACAGTAATGACAGATTTGGACCATATATAAAACACAGCTCAAGGCTAAAATCGTGGGGATGCTAGAAGTGAAGGATGCCAGAAATAATAAGATAATCTATAAGGTCAATTGTACCATCTAATCAAAGTTTGCATTACAATAAAATAGTTTTGCTCTTGTTTTTAAATCAAATATAAGGAGCAACAGTGGGGCCTATTTTTACTAATTAAGAAATTGCATTTTATTTGCAAATCTAAAATCATCAACATAAAATCTGTTTATCTCACTTAGTAAAATGTAAGTTTCTAAACTCATTATCTTTGTGTAAGATTCAGAATAAAATTGAGGATTGACTTGCCTCAAATCCTTTGTTGAGAAAGCAGGTGTGGATGTGTTATGTATGTGGAAAAATAAACACAAATTATCCAGAGGCATGTGCCAAACCACAAACTCTGGCAAAAGAAATGATAGAGCTTTACTTTAAAAAAAGGATTAACTAAAAGTTGTTTGTAAGTCATTTTATTTTGCAAGTCAATTTCAATATACTTCAGAGTCTACCATTTTATTTCATTTATTTTAATTTATTTATTGAGGTAACATTGGTTTATAACATTATATAAATTTCAGGTGTGCATCATTATAATTCTATTTCTGATAGATTACATCATGTTCACCACCTAAAGACTAATTACAATCCATGACCACACACGTGTGCCTCATCATCCCTTTCGCCCTTCTCCTTCCCCCCCTTCCCTTCTGGTAACTGCTAATCCAATCTCCGTCTATGGGAGTGTTTGTTTGTGGTTGTTTTTATCTTCTACTTATGAGTGAAATCATATGGTATTTGACCTTCTCCCTCTGGCTTATTTCACTTCTCATAATACCCTGAAGGTCCATCCATGTTGTCACAAATGGCTGGATTTCATCGTCTCTTGTGGCTGAGTAGTATTCCATTGTGTATATACACCACATCTTCTTTATCCATTCATCCCTTCATGGGCACTTAGGTTGCTTCCAAGTCTTGGTTATTGTGAAAAATGCTGCAATGAACATAGGGGGTGTATGTATCTTTACACATTGGTGTTTTATGTTCTTTGGACAAATACCCAGCAGTGGAACAGCTGGATCATACAGTAGTTCTATTCTTAATTTTTTGAGGACTCTCCACAATGTTTTCCATAGTGGTTATACCACATTGCACTCCCACCAGCAGTGTATGAGAGTTCCCTTCTCTCCACATCCTCTCCAACACTTGTTGCTTCCTGTCTTGTTAATTATAGCCATTCTGACGGGCGTGAAGTGGTATCTCCTTGTAGTTTTGATTTGCATTTCCCTGATAGTTAATGATGTTGAACATCTTTTTATGTGCCTGTTGGCCATCTGTATATCTTCTTTGGAGAAATGTCTGTTCAGGTCTTTTGCCTGTTTTTTTTTTTTTTTTTTTTGAGGAAGATCAGCCCTGAGCTAACATTCATGCCAACCCTCCTCTTTTTTTGCTGAGGAAGACCGGCCCCGAAATAACATCTATTGCCAATCTTCTTGCTTTTTTTTTTTTTTCCGTTTTTTCTCCCCAAAGCCCCAGTAGACAGTTGTATGTCATAGTTGTTGCACATCCTTCTAGTTGCTGTATGTGGGATGTCGCCTCAGCATGCCTGGACAAGCGGTGCATCAGTGCGCGCCCGGGATCCGAACCTGGGCTGCCAGTGGCAGAGCACACGCACTTAACCGCTGTGCCATGGGGCTGACCCCTTTTGCCCATTTTTTAATTGGGTTGTTAGTTTTTTTGTTGTTAAGATGTATGAGTTCTTTATATATTTTAGATCTTAACCCCTTATCTGAAATATGATTTGCAAATATCTTCTTCCAATTGTTAGGTTGTCTTTTCGTTTTATTGATGGTTTCCTCTGCTTTGCAGAAGATTTTTAGCTTGTTGTGGTCCCGTTTATTTTTTCTAGTCTACCACTTTAAATGCACTTCCTTTCTACTCCTGGAAATACTTCTTATAACTCGTCAAACTAATGCATAATACTGCTTGTATTTCATGAGATTGTTGTGGTAGTGATTATTTGGGTCATGACTGTCTCTTAATTCATCTCACCTCATAGCTCCAAGTACCACTTCTAAGCTGAAGGCTAGCTATGTTAGAACTCTGATCTTGTCTTCTATGCTTAACTCCAGAACCACATAACCCAATAATTTTGAAGACCTTCACCTGAAATTGTCATAATGAGTTAAAATGCACAGAATTGAATTTACCACTTATAAAAGTTAGATGATTAAAAGTCACCAATACCCATTAGATCACATGAGGTGGAAAATAGAGATCTTTCCTTTTCTTTTTTGGGAAAGGAAATCTACTCCAACCGATGCATCTTCCCCAAATCTATAAGTAGCTCTTATTCCTCTCTTCAATCACAACACTCCCAGCCAATTCAGGGAGGGGAACGTTACCCAGGCCTGATCAAACCACTGCATCCCCCTGACTACAAGAGTGTATATGTATGGAGGTGGGAGCTGGAGATCAGAAATATTCTTGGGATTTTCTGGAAGGTTTTGGAAACAGAAATCTTCTCTTCTGAAAATGGCCATGGAAGCCTGGAGTGGCTGACCACTGACTGGAGTGGCTGACCACTGAAGGAAGTGGAGCCATGAGAAAGGTAAAGAGGGTACAGCATCTTAAGGGCACATTTCAGACCACTGGATTTCGATGTGCATGGAGCTAGATGCCTCCCTGGAATTCGCAGTTAATTACACGGGTCCTTTTATAACTTAAACTATTCTAAGTTGTTTTGCCACTTGCAATTAAGAAAGCCTAACTCATGCATACAGCATGTTATGATTATTTCTTTGCCTTCTCTCTTTCACTCTCTCCAGATTATGGACTTCAAGTGACCAATGGCTGGATCTTATTCATCTCTATATTTACGGTGCTTAGTCAACTCTTTGTCCCATTGAAAGTGCTCAAAGTTTTGCTCAACAAATTTTTTTGAGGAACAAATTTTTTAAAAGAATTAAGCTCAGATAGATAGAAATAAAATGAAATATGACCATTTCCTCACAGTTAGTTAATGCTAGAGAGTAATTTTTTTCTGAGTCTCGTACTGTATTTTACTGATGTATAAAAATGAACATTTCACCTCTGAATAATAGAGGTATGAGTTTGACCTGAGAAATACTAATGCATGCCAACATGACATTACATCCCATACAATAGGATCCTGATCAAATATCTCACTTAAAATCTAACGCAGTAAACATCATATAAAAAACTGGCATGAAGCTCTTGCGGTCCTATCAGAACCACAAATAAATTGTCAAAGACATGGCTGGTTGGTATTTCTGGGTTGTTACTGTAGATTCAAGAACTGTAAGTAAAAAATGAATTTTGGGGGACTTTGGAGATTGGGGATAAAAACCCTCTTCATGAAGTCCCCATGTCTCAGTGCTCTATATCCTTTAGTCACCTCATCCATGCTTAATAATTCAGAAGGATAGGACTGTTCCATGGTCTTGAATTAGACTCTCACAGTCTGCATGTTCTGTTTTTCTATTTATCCTCTTCTGAAACCATCCTATTCTTATTAAAACTCATCTGAGTATTATCTTTATTCTTAAATCCTAAACTACTCTCATTAAATGGACAAATTCTCAGCCTGTGTTTGTCTAGAAATCTCAAATTGCAATGTGCTAATCATTTTGTGGAGTAGATGATATGGACTTTATGGTTCTTATTTAAGAAATCCTTTGTCAGTCCTAGTAATATAAATATTTATTTAGATTTTGTTTTAAAGCTTTAAATGTATACTTTGACATATTTTGGCTTTATCATATAATTTATCATCCAAACCTGGACAACTTTGATGGTGAAAGGAGGTGTTATAATAATTACCTGAAGGTAGCAGGTGTAAGCTGAGACTGACCTGAGCAAAGTGAAATATATGGTCATCCTTTCTTAACTCACCTGGGCTTGATATGTGAGCATGGTACAAGAAAGAGACCAAAATAAGATTTTCCACATGGATAGACTATTCTCACAATATGATTTTTTGAATATTCTCTCTTTTTCCAGTGATCTTAATCTTACCATCATCATATATCAAGTTTCATGTATGTATGGACTTTTTCTTTTGCTTCATACCTATTTGTCTATTCATATTCTTAATCACTGTAACTTTATGAGGAGCCTATATCTGGTATGAGAATCTCTTGACTTTATTATTTTTTTTCAAACTTTTCTTGGCTAATCTTAAGTCTTTTCCCTTCCACATAAAGTTAAGATCCAGTTGGTCAAACTCCACATACAAACCCAAAATTTCTATTTTGTGGAATTCTACTTTGGAATTTGTTTGTAATTGCATGAATGTGTAAAAGATACGAGAAGAATTAAAATCTTAAATATATAAACTCTTTGTATCTATGAAAACGATATATCTCCCCATCTATTTAGGTTTTATTGGGTGATTTTCAATAATTTTTTATACACTTCTCCATAATGATCACGCACATCTTTTGCTACATTTAGAAATAGGTACCGAAGTAATTTTATTGATTTTTGGTCATTTATATTACTAAGCTGTACGTCATGTAAATTAATTTTCTAAATGTTTGTTTCTAATATTTAGGGATAAAGTTGAATTTGGCAAATTAGTTACATAGACAGAACATTTGCTGAATTCTTATAAACACTGTATCTTTATGTGAGTTGTGAGTGGTCTTTATATATCCTGTGCACAAGATCTTTATCAGCCCAGTCTGTGGCTTGTCTTTTTATTTTCTTAACAGTATTTTTCAAAGAGTAGGAGTTTTCATTTTTAATAAAATGAAAACTTTTTTTCTTTTATGGGTCATGGTTTTTGTGTTTAAGAACTATGCCTAACCTAAGGTTAGAAACTCTTCTTTCTTACGTTTCTTTCAAGGAGCATCATAGTTTTAGGTCTTATGTTTAAGTCTGTGATCCACTGTGAGTTAATTTTTTACTAAAGCCATATTATCAAACACATATCATTATTCAAATACCAGCCCCTCCATTTATTAACTGTACGGCTTGAACGGTTTCACAAAACATTCTTAGCACAAGTTTCCTCATTTTTAAAATGAGAATAACAGCCCAACCTCAAGGGGTTGTTAGAATGATAAAATGAGATAATGCTCTGAAACTCTTAGTTCATCCTTAGACACTCAGTAAGTGCTCGTTAACAGGTTGCTACATGGTTACTTATGCATGAGTTTGCAGAACACAACACATATTCAAAACATACGGAACATACTAAAGCTAAATGTACGTTAATGTGTCTTACATGAACCTTAACTCATATAGTTAATCACTTCCATGATTTGTGCATTCTGTAACTTAACACTAATTTCTATAAAACATTTTTAAGAGAAGCATCTCTGCAGCAACACATATTTTTAAATGAAATATTGAATTAAAAAATCCATTTTCTAAGTCAATATTTTTATTAGCACATTATTTTGCTAGAGCCAGTGATAAAGTATCAAGTTAATGTGAAAAATGATAAATTTTATGGGAAAGCAAATCTAAAAAGAAATGCAGTTTAGAAGCTCTGAACTGCATTATGCTTGTGTCATAAAAGCTGTGAAAAAGACAATGCACATATCCGAGGTAATAGGAGACTTCTGAGACTTGGGTCTTAGGAACCACTAAACAGTTAAAAATAAATCATAATCGTGTTGTACCTATATTCCCCTTTTTATGCTCATATGATAGACTCTTGAGCTATTCAGAATCCATGAGGCAAAATAACACAGGAATTGAGAAATCTGAACCAAACAATATTTAAATGAACATTTTACTCTACTTGTTAAATATTTGTTATAAAAAGTGAAAACCCCAAAGCAAACTAAAGAGAATATTATTTATCACAAATTCTACTATTAGCCTAGAAATTATGAGCACGTCTAAGTGTTGGTTCCATTGGTAAGAATTAGGCCTTCTCCAAGCAGAAAGCTCTTATTTATGGCTTGCCTAATAAGCTCTGAATACTACTTATTATATTACCATCGGTTGAGGTAAATTTTGAGCATTGAGCTTTGACAAAGAGTCATCCTCCTCAACTTCTGAGATTGTCTCTATGGACAAGGGTGCCCTTTGTCAAGGAGGTGCAGTCTAAAGTCACTGACAACATAATTGCCAAATAATCCCGATTACTCCGTTAAGGCCCTTTCCAGAACCCACACGAATTCCCTTGTGTGGTAAAAATGCTAGTCTAGCCATTTCCTACAATTTACTTCACTCTGAAAATGCATAATTCTGATTATGGCCAAGATTCAGGAGCAGCTGTGAGTGAAAGACAGTATATAATGTCAGGCATATGATGCATATAATGCTTGTTTCAAATCTGGGCTCTGACACATAAATTTAGGCAAGTTGTTTAAATTCTAAGTCTCAATATTCTTATGTGCAGGACCAGATTATTTCTTACTTCATCAAATTATTCCAAAGATGAAATGAGATCAAGTATATAAGGTGGCCTGCACACCATTGGTGCTCAATAAAATGATTTGCCCAACACACTTGGGAAACTGATTGTGCATCTTCTATAATCTGCTAGTAATCTGTGACCTTCTTGTACTTATCTTCTGCTACTTCAGACTTCTGACTAAGGAAACATCCTTGTGCATCTCTAAGTTGATATTCACGGTTCTGCGTTTACAGAGATTGTAGTTGTACAAGTCTCCATTCTTTTTTTAATATGAAAGCATGAAGAAATTTCTCTAAATATAATAACCTTATTAATTAAAAAGAATTCTGGAACTTATCTCGGTATATCAGGAGGTACTTGGATGTATTCATTTTAAAATTGAACTGGGACAAACTGTTCATCATTTTGTAGAAACAAATGGATAAAGGGGAATATTGAGCTTTTGTTGCCAAATCTTTCTTTTGAAATGTTGACATAATTACTTATAAACACCTCCTACATCTCCCTGACAAAAATGTGCATACTTCTGTACTTCTACACGTTAACGGTCGGCTATGGGCAATTTAAAGAAGCTTTCATAGGAATTAAGAGTGAACTACATAGCTTGAAATGAGAGAAAGCCTCTTGTTCTTCCAACTCTCTAAATTTGTAAAGAAAAGCACTCCAAACTAGCAACATGGATACAAATTAAGATAAGTTTCTGCTGCTAGAACAAAGAGTGATATTCATTTTCTCTTTGGATTTTGCTTATAGTATTTGTAAGCAATACGTTTTGCCTTTCTGCCTCCATACCATTGTTCAAGAGAAAGTTTTCTTCTACAAAACTGCTTTTACTAAAAATGTCATATATGTGCCTATAGCAAATTATCATGAATTTCCTAGAGTGTGATGAGATACACTTATTAGGAGTAATGTATTCAAATATGATTTGAAGTGATTTTGAAGACTACAAGGCAAATGGAAAGCTTTGAGTGAGGTTAATATTTCCCATTTTCCCTGATTCCCTGTTAAATCTTACATTTTGGCAGCAGACTATTTAAAAGAATAGAAGGATGTCAAGTCCCCACCCATATTAAAAATGGGATTTATGTATGAAGTATACTCAACTTTTAGCTGTCTGCAGAGAAAATTATTTATACAGTCATGTGTCGCTTTATGATGGGGATACATTCTAAGAAATGTGTCTTTTGGACCATTTCGTCATTGTGTGAACATCATAGAGTGTACTTACACAAACCTAGATGGTATAGCCTACTACACAAATAGGCTATGTCATACTAATCTTATGGGACCACTTTCGTACATGCGGTCTGTCGTTGACCGAAACGTCGTTATTCGGTGCATGGCATATCCACAATCACTAGCTGTTTATAACCACAGAGGTTGAAATGATCTATCCTATTTGAGGTCAGCCCCTTCACCTACACCTTTGATGTCATCTATCCTCCTGTAGGATCTTTTTCCAGTAAAAATCATCTCCCCTCTTTCATTGTTAGCATTTTTTCTGTATTGACTCCTTTCTCCAAGACTGTATATATGGCCAGTTCCGTCTAATTCTTAAAAAGAATTCTTGTTAATTAAAGTTCAGTTGTCTCCTTTCTCTTCTTCCTACCTAACAAAACTTCTCTAAAGAAAGAACTATAATCATCTTCTCAACTCAGTGCAATCATCAACTCAATGCAAAGTAGTCAGGTTCTGAACCCCACCATCCTTACTCAACTTGTTTCCAAGGAAGTCATCTGTGGTCTCAGTATAGGCAAACCCAGTGTATGGGAAATAGGGAGACTTCGTGTCACTGCTCTGTCTGCTGCATCCAATATGGTTGTCATTCCGCACATCTCTTGATCTTAATCACATGCTATGTGCTGATGACTTACAAATCTATATATCTACCCTGACATTTGAGCTCTCAAGACATTTAATAATGTGGATACATTCACAATCATCTCAAAATTAACATTTTCAAATCTGAACCCATCATCTTTCCTCTACTCTCAAATCTGTCCTGCCTCTTGTATGCCACAGCTCAATAAAGAAATCACCACCATCCCATCTCGCAAACAGGAAGTCAGAATCCTAAGAGAAATCCTGAGCTTTTGTTTTTTTTTTATGATAATGTTCATTTAATTGAGTACCAAATCCTGCTCATTTGATTCTTTAAAATTTTCTGAATTCCTCTCCCTCATTTCTTTGCCTTTTTACCTCTATCCAGGTCCTCATCATACTTTTAATTCTAATTGTGTTCCCCCAAAACAAGCTTAGCTATATTTTCACTCTGTTGCTAGACTGACCTACATAAACTGTTATATGCAAAATCCTTCAGTGGGTCTGGATGAGGTTGATATTTCTTGGAAATATAACAAAGGATTTCCAAGGTACATAGTATGTACATTATAGCTCACTTACAGATGTTATATAATTTCCAGTATAAATTTTTCTTCAAACTCAAGAGTTGTTTAAAAGTATGTTTTGTAATTTCTAGACATTTAGTATTTTTTTAGTTATATGTGTGAATTTTAACTTAATTATATTTTAGTCAGAAAATGTGGTTTGCGTGATTTCAATTCTTTGAAATTTCTGAGGCTAATGTAAAGGCCAGAATACAATTTTTTATCTAGGTTAGTCTAAAATTAATATGTATTTTTATGTACAGGTTCAATTTCACTTTTTTATTTTGTAGAATCCTACTTATTTCTGGTATTGCGTTTTGCTTTATTGTCCACTTTGTCTGATATTAATGCATTCATACCATCTTCCTGTAAGTTGATTTGTCCTAGTAGATCTTTTTCAACCCTTTGACTTTCAATCTTTCTCTTTCCTTATATCTTCATTACATAGCAGTAAACACCATATAGCTGCATTTTCTAAATATACACAGGATGACAGTCTGTCTTTTGTGTTTTGAGACTTTAGTCTATCCACATTAATTGTGATTACTGATATATTTAGGTTTATTCTCATCTTCTTATTAGGTACTTCTTATTTGTCCCTCTTTTTCAGTTTTCTTTTCTTTCTTTCTTGCCTTCTTTTGCAAGTACTCAGTTTATAGGTTTTTTTGTTTTTATTTTTTGTGAGGAAGATCAGCCCTGAGCTAACATCTGTTGCCGATTCTCCTCTTCTTGTGGAGGAAGATTGGCCCTGGGCTAACGTCCGTGCCCATCAAGCATGGCTTGATGAGCGGTGCGTTGATGGGCAGCCGGGATCCGAACCTGCAAATCCCGGACCACCAAAGCGGAGCGCGCACACTTAACCGGTGTGCCACCGGGCTGGTCCCTCAGTATATAGTTTTATTTCCTCATTCCATTTTTCCCTTTACTTCTTGAGAAATTATGCAGCCTATGTCTGTTTTTATTGATGTGTAATTTACATACATTGAATAGCTCAGGTCTTCTGTGTACAATTTGATCACTTTGAAAATGCGTCTGTATAATCTACGTTCTATCAACATATAGAACATTTATATAACCCCAAAAGAGCCCTTGTGCCCCTTTCTCAGTCAATCCCAACCCCCACTCCATGAAACAACTACGCATCTGATTTCTATCATAGATAGCATAGATTTCATTTTATCTCTTATAGAACGTCATGTAAATTGAATCATATGGTATATTCTCATTTGTATTGGACTCTTTTTACCCAGCATAATGTTTTTGAAATTCATCTATCTTGTGTATATCAGTTGTTTGTTGCTTTATTTTTTATTTTTTTTGTGAGAAAGATCAGCCCTGAGCTAACATCCATGCCTATCCTCCTCTTTTTTTGCTGAGGAAGACTGGCCCTGTGCTAACATCCATGCCCGTCTTCCTCCACTTTATATGGGACGCCGCCCCAGTATGGCCTGACAAGCGGTGCGTGGGTGCACACCCGGGATCCGCCCTGGCTGCCAGCAGCGCAGCGCGCACACTTAACCACTACTCCACGGGCCGGCCCCTGTTTGTTGCTTTAAAATCACGAGTAGTATTCCATTATGTACTGGTATGAATGTACTATAATTTTGTATTTTTGATTTTGTTTTATTAAAATACATTCTCCTCTTGATCACCATTTGGGCTATTTCCGGTTTTTGGCTATTGTGAATAAAACTGCTATGAGTATTCTCGTTCAAGGCTATTTTGTGGGGCCAGGGGTTTCCATTTCCTTTGGATAAATAACTAGTAGTGGAATTACTGAGTCATAGTAGTGGAATTAACCGAGTAATTAACTTTTTAAGAACCTAACAACAGTTTTCCAAAGTTTTCAGCTATGCTCATGTGTCTCCCTACTTATATGCTTTGTGGTTTAGTATTTAACTTGTATTCTTTTTCTCCTTACAAATATAGGCATTATTATTGTGTCACACACAGTTTGTTTAAACTTACCCACACATTTGCCAATATCTATGTTCAGTATTCACTCTGGCATCAACCACAGATCTTCCTTGTGGGATGATTTCATTTCTTCCTCAATTCCTGTACCATATTTTGTTATCCTGTGAGTGTCTGCTGGTGGTAAGATCTCTCAAGTTTTGTCTTTATAGTATCAGTATTTCAACCTCATTCTTGAAAGATAGCTTCTTTTGAGACAGAATTCTTGATTATTTGCTATTTTCTCTGAGAATTTGAAAGATATTCCACTGTTTTCTAGCTTCCATTGATGCTGTCAAGAAGGAGGCACCAAACTAATTACGGTGCCTTTGGAAATGATTTCTGTTTTCTCTCTGGCTACTTATAAAATATCCTCTTTTTTCTCCATGCTGTAAAGTTACAATATTACAGGTCTAGGTTGGATTTCTCTTCATTAATCTATTGAGATTTAGGGAGCTTCTTCAATTGAGGATTGTTGTTTCACTTTTTCAAGTATTGCTTCTCCTCGTGCTCATTCTTATCTCGTTCTGGAATTCTGAAAAGAAATATGCTGCAACTTCTCATTCTATCTTCCCTGACTTTTAAACACTCTTTTCTACCTTCATCTCTTCGGGGTAATATTTTAAAATCTGTTCTCCTGTCTTCAAGTTGTCTATTAAATACAGCTATTTAATCCATCCATTGAGTTTTAAAATTCAGTTAGCTGTATAATATATTGTACACACAAATATAATTATATATGTATTATATATATTATATATGTACAATATTTCTACAAGTCTTATTTTGTTATATTTAACTGTACTTTATCATTTTTTGTAGTTTTTTGTTCCTTGCTTTTATTTTTATTATGCCTTTCATTTCCTTAGATGCATTCAACGTAATTATATTCTTTGCCTGATAATTCCAATATCTGAAATGTATGTGTATCTCCTTACATTTTCTTGTATTTCTTCTGGGTCTCATTCCAGGGGCACTGTTTCAATATGCACTATGTGATACATCATTGTGAACTGCATATTCTCATTGGAATTGTGTGTGTGGGAAATATTTAGGCTTTGGTTGATGTGGTCAGTGGATTCAAGTGCCTATCATCTAGGGAGCATTTTAAATTAAATTATCTGGTTGATATTTTTCAAACCAAACAAGTACTATGAATTCAGACATAAACCAGGAGTTGACTGGTTTATAAAACATTCTCAGGAGAGGTGATTTCCTCTCACCCACCCATTATCAATCTCAGGTCAAGTTTGTTTACTATTCCCTCTGAGCAGGGAATTGATTTAGTATTCACTTATACCCTGAGACTGGCCCCTGAGGTCCCAACTTTCTATAAGGGTATTTTCTAAGATTCTCCATGTTTAGCAGACAGTAAGCTTTACTTACTATTCCCTGAAGCTCCAAGTCTCCACAGTGTGGCAGAAACCCCTGGTTGGAAAAGACGGTGTTGATACGTACTACTAACAGTATTTTTGTTTTCACTTTATGAGCTCCACAGGATTCTTCCTGCCAGTGTCAGATCAGAAATTATTTAAAAAGAATATCTCATCAAACATTTTAGTTGTTTCATTTGGATGGGCAGTAGCTAGTCTGCCACGTTGCTAGAAATGAAAGACCTTAGTTTTCTTTACAAACTAACTCTCATATTTCAAGACTCAGTTCAGGCGTCATGCCTCCTCCAGGAAATCTTTCATCTCAGTCCAGATTAAGAACAGCTCCTGTGTTCCTAAAGTACCTTAAAGATTGCCATTTTATATTTAAATTATCTCTCTATGTGACCTCTGCCACCATTGGACTGCTGACCCTCTTGGGAAGGAAACATGACATACATCTGTTTCTTCAAAAACATCACAGATTATGGTAGGGGCTTATTAATGTTGTTAAATTAACTACTTGACCAACCCCCTCACTCAGAGATCTACAAAGTTCTGACTTTTTTCTGGCTCCCTGGTTTCCCTTTGAGGCAACCACCTCTTGCACAGTTATATCTATTTCAGTTACCTGTGCCTTTAGCTTTTTTTCCCCCCAGCTTTTCATGTTATGTAGTTACCATTTATGTGTGTGTGTGTGCAGTGAGAACACTTAAGATCTACTCTCATAGCAAATTTCAAGTATATAATATAGTATTATTAGTTATGATCACTGTATTGTACATTAGATTCCAGAATTTATTCATCTTATGACTGAAAGTTTATACCCTATATCATCTCCCTGTTTCTCCTCCCACCCTACCCTGCCCCAGCACCTGGAAACCACCATTCTACTAGTTTGACTTTTTAAGATTCTACATATAATTGAGATCATAACGTATTTATCTTTCTCTGTCTGGCTTATTTCACTTAGCATAATGTCCTTCAGGTTCATCCATGTTGTCACAGTTGGCAGAAATTCCTTTTAATGGCTGAATAATATTCCACACCATATTTTTTTTATGCATTCATTTGTCAACAGAGACTTAGGCTGTTTCCATATCTTGGCTATTTTGATTAATGCTACAATGAGTATAGAAGTACAGATATCTCTTTGAGATACTGATTTCATTTCCTTCAGATAAATACTCAGAAGTGGGATTGCATAAGGTAGGTCTATTTTTAATTTTTTGAGGAACCTCCATAATGTTTTCCATAGTGGCTGTACAAATTTACATTCCCACCAACACAAAATGGGAGAAAATATTTGCAAACCAAATACTAACAAGTGGTTAATATGAAAACTATACAAGGAACTCATACAACTTAATACAAAACAAAAAACCCCCAAATAACCCCATTTAAAAAACAGGTAAAGACTCTGAAGAGATATTTTTCCAAAGACGACATACAAATGGCCAATAGGTATATGAAACTGTGCTCAATAGCACTAATCATTAGGGAAATGCAAATCAAAACCACAATGAGATATCACCTTACATCTGTTAGGATGGCTCTTATCCAAAAGACCAGAGATAATAAATGTTGATGAGGGTGTGGAAAAAAGGGAACTCTTGTACACTGCTGGTGGGAATGTAAAGAAATGCCTTTAGCCTTTAATCTGAAATATTTGTATGTGGTTCTCTTGACTTGAAATTATAAGAGTCTATTTTGGAAACATAAAAGTCAATCAATCGATTTCTTACATCTGGACAAGACTATAATACTTATCTAGGCTTAACCCATGGTCTTAATTCCAATCTTGTTTTTAGTCAAGGTCTTTATTACCATTCATTCCTTCCTATTACTGTTATTCTCTTGAAGTCCCAAACTTAATTTAGTAGCAGCACTGATACCGTCACTTGTGGCACTGAGCCATTAGTGTCTAGGAACTCATGCTTCCTGGAAATATTTGCCAGTTTTTATCATAGGGTTGGGGGGAGGATTGGAATGGATAAAATAAGAAAAGCACGTATTAGAATCTCTGGCATATAATGAATGTTCAACACAAAATAAAGCTATTGTTATTATTAGGGATATATTAAGCAAATAAATGATCATTAGTACAACTATTACTATATTATTAGGGAAACTTCAGGACTGGGGCTATAGTGGAGAGCTTTTATCCCCATATGAAACTTCCTATTTGTTATTATCTTGTTGGAATGAATTAATCTGTAAAACTTACAGTCAGGAATAAGGTTGCACAAAAATGTAATAGGGGAGAAAATTTTCTTTCATACCCCTGACTCCTTTCTTCTCTCTCACCAAACATTTAATCACATTGTCCCTTCAGAAATGTCCTGTACTTTCACACTGTATTGGGCCCATGCCTTCTCAATTGAAAATAAATGAGCCATTCACTTAAACTAAGAGTTATGGAAGTTTAATACTACCCCATGCCTTAGCGTATTTTCATAACAAAAGAACCAAAGGTAAGGACAATCCTTAATTCAGTTGAATAAATTCATCTTGTCATATGATGAACAGGGTCTTTGGCACTAGGGCGTATCTAATTAGAGCCACAACTCTTCTAATTACTGAGAGTGACTCTTTGAGCTCCGAAGTGTTTATCTGTGAATTGGGAAAATAATGCCTAAATTGGTGAGAGGATTTAAATGGATAAAATAAGCAGAGCACATATTAGAATCCCTGGCATACAACAAATGTTCAACATAAAATAGAGGCTACTGTTATTGCATTATTATTACTATTGATATATTAAATATATGATCATTGTTAGAAATGTTATTGTATTTTAGAGAAATCTCAGGACTGGGGCTCCATGGGAGCTACAGGTTTATACCACCTCTGCATTATACTAGTCTGGTCCTCTGCTGCCTGGGATTATCACAGATTAAGTTCACATCAGAATGGTTGAGAGTCATACCAGGCATCCTCTGACAGCTGTAACTCCACTAACAAGGATTTACTAGACAATAAACTTAACAAAAACACCTACAAAGTGATAGAGCTACAGGAAAATGGATTTAATTAACAGCTAATTTATATTTGAATGACTCTTCCAGCCAAAAACTACAGTGTGTGTGTAGCAGTGGAAGAATGTAGAAGAAATTAAAATAATTATTAAGGCAGAGATTTCTCAGGTAGTCAATGGCAGCTCAGAGAACAAGAGACAGAGCAAATTCTATAGTGTAG
Source organism: Diceros bicornis minor (assembly GCF_020826845.1). Lineage (NCBI taxonomy): Eukaryota > Metazoa > Chordata > Mammalia > Perissodactyla > Rhinocerotidae > Diceros > Diceros bicornis. The sequence continues at coordinate 30,031,201 of NC_080746.1, read as the reverse complement.
TCACATTGGTGCTGCACACCTGCCATTATGGCTTTTATTTTATCTGCCTCTTCTTCGCTCAGTTAGCAGGGTTAAAGCACGAGCTGGTTACCACTCTGTCAGCACCTTCCTCAGGTTTCCTTTGAATCTTTAGAATTGGTTTCCAGACACTTCTCTTTTTTCACCAACCTTCATTTAATTCAATATTTTTCTCCTCCTGGCCACTCATCTTATGCCTGACTCATATTTAAATGGCTGCCTCTTGAAAGGCCATTACGGCCTCTATCAATGTCATTGCTTTGCTTTCAGTTATAGGATAGAAGCTCTGCTGACCTTCAACTTAATTGTTTCCCCTTCCTTTGTTTCTTTTATAGACATTTCCCCAATCTCCATGTTAAAACTAACTTCTTTTATTTTGCGCTACCTCTTCGAGAAATTCTATTTGTAATCAAAGTCTTACCCATAACCTCCATGCACATAATGACCAAATCATCTTCTCCACACTCACTCTTTGGCACCGACTTTAGCTATTCAGCTCCAGTCATACATAGGTTTCATGTCAAAACCAATATTACCTTTCAAACCCGATGTTATAGTATTTAACTCTAGGTCCGTTTCTCTCCAAAACACTATTTCATGATGCAGTGTGAGAGTTATTATGACACATACTGGAAAAAAGGTGCTGACATTTATCAACCTTGTCACCAAATAAGGTCTGATTTACTGTAATTAAGGTTGGACTGCACTGAAATTGCATTTTTTAAATATAGGGGATATACTTAACTTCACTATTAATCCCAAACATCCAGAGCACTGCCACACAGTCATTGATGTGAATTTAGGTGTTTTAAGCTACTGTGAATATAAAACTGGAAAAGATTTATGGGCAATAAAAGGAAATGTGCTCGTAATTCACTACGGCCTGTGAGACCCTGGCTTTGCTTTGGAGCCACCCAGACAGCTGATTAGTTTCACTAGACAGCCCTGGAATTGAAACAGAATGGTCAGGCATCACTAATGTGATTAAGGCTCTTGATTTCACGGTTTGAAAAAAAAATAGATTAGTTGACCCAAATATGATTTCAGAGCTTTCCTTGTGTATGCATCAGGGGTCAATAACTAGTTGTTGACAAGAGATAGGATAACTTTGAAATATTAGCAACTAACTAAGGTTAGAACTCCAAGGAAGGTTTTGTGTGCTTATTTTTCTTCCCCATTGGAAGTAAAAACCCCACTGGCACATTCAAAACTCTTGTCTGAAATGATGAAATAACTCTATTTGGGAAAGGCAACCCACATTCATTTTCACACAGTGATCACCATCTACTCTCACTCTTTTGAGTGTTTGATGAGGCAACCAAATTCAATTTAATTAACTTACCTAAATTAAACTTTCTACCACACATTTTGCAACACTAAGACATGTTTAACACATGGAAAACAATTTGAATTTCAATGAATATCTTTGTTTTCTTTTTTAATAATAACTTCACAATACTCTATTTCTATTAATTCTTGCTAATCTATTTCCATTAATTTTCAATCATCATAACTACAAGCATCATGATTATGACATATATGTCCTCGGTCATATAATTGGTCACATTTTAGGACACAGGTAAGACTAGATTTCCATAAGTTACCAGAGAATTTAACCAATAGTGATCTGGTGATAATCTGTATTTTCCCCCTTCTCCAAAAAATTTGTCCTAGAGATGAGATGTGAAAAACTTTGGCCTCTTAGAATTTGAATAGGAATGTGTAAACCACTCCTACTTGTAGGCCGTGCAACATGTTATAATAAATTCTCACAGAGATGATTTCTTCTACAATCCCAAGGGAAGACTACAAATTATTTTAATTTGTTAATAGGTACATTTTCTATAACGTAAATTTAAATGACAGAATCATTCAGTTCACTTTAATTTCCAGGAAAAAAAAATATACAGGGGAGTATAGAGTCGTCTGGGGGACAAACCAGAGTGAGTGAAGAACACAGGATCACACAGCAATCAGTGACAGAGGCGGAACTAGAACCCAGGACTCCATAACCTAGTCTGGTTGATTTTAACTACTACTCATAGCTCCTTTTTCATTTCATATTCGCGTTTTCAGTAGACCTTTAGCATTCACACATTTAATATTAGCTCCTTTGATTCTTTGAAAGCAACCATGATATGCAGTAGTTTGTAGTTTTGTTTTAGTTTTTGTTTTGAGGCAGGATTTGAGTTGTCTATGTGGTGAGGTTGTTGTGCATGAGGGAGCCACTATCTAGTGAAGGGGACACTTGATAGCACATGGGCCTGGGCAACTCCAGTAGCTGCCTTTCTATATAGTTTTTGGTCTTTCCTGCTAATCATTTCTCATTCAGCTACTTTCAGAAGAAACCTTGTTTCTATTTTTTATAAATAGATTCTAAAAGAAACACAACATGGTAGTATTAATGAAGGTAGTTGGAACAGTGCAAAGGAAGGGATATTTTCTAAAACATAAATATAAATTTGGGATGGATTAAAAAAATCATGTGGATCAATCAGACATTGTTGATGAGAATCAACAATGACACAGCCACTTGGGAAATCTCTTAGCTCTTGTAAAACTAAACGGGCAACTGCCATACAATCTAACAATTGCACTCTTGGGTGTCTATCCCAGAGAAATGAAACCTTATGTTCACACAAAAATCTGTACATAAATGTTCATAACAGTTTTATTTGCAATAGTCAAAAAGTGGAAAGAGCCAGATGTCCTTCAACAGATGAATAGTTAAACAAAGTGTGGTATACAAACTACAGAATACTACTCAGCTATAAAAAGGAATGAATTACTGATATACGCAACAATTTGGATGACTCTCCAGAGAATTGTGCTAAGTAAAAATACTCAATCTCAAAAGGTTACATATTGGAAGACTCCATTTATATTACATTTTTGAAATGATAGAATTTTAGAAGTGGAGAATATAGTGGTTGCCAGGTGTTAGGGATGAGAGTGAGAAGGTAAGACAGAGGGAGGTGGGTGTGGTTATAAAAGGGCAAAGCACGGGGTCCTTTTGGTGAGGGAACTGTCACTATCTTGACTGTGCAATAGATACATGAAGCTATACATGTGATAAAAATTATATGAAACAAAGTATGTGTGCACACATATACACACACAAATTAATACAAGTAAAACTGGGGAAATCTGAATAACATTAGTGAATTATATCAATGTCAAAATACAGGTCATGAAATTATACTATAGTTTTGCAAAATGGTATCATTGGGGAAAATTGGATAGAGTGTATATGGGATGTCTTTGTATTATTTCTTACAATTGCATGAGAATCTACAATTATCTCAACAAAAATTTTACTTAAAATAGTTTGTATTTGAAATGTTGCTTTTGTTGAAATTGTTGATGGTTCATGTTTCTTATATATATATATATACACACACATTATGTGTATAATGTATACAAAATTACTGTATAAGTAAATAGCAAAAGCCATTTTTTAAGTTGTTTTAGTGAAAGTTCTGTCTAGGACAAAACAAATAATACTGAATTTGAGAGTGAGAATCAGTGACGGTTTCAGGAAGCATGTCTCACAAAATACTTAACAACAACTACATGACAGTTCCTGATAGTACAAAATGGTGGTGATAACGAACTAGGAAAACCACATCTATATTAGAGCCCTAGGGAATACTGGTTGAATATTGATCCAAATTCATGTTTCTAAGTCCATAGATTGGAAACAATCAACACAATGACTAATGAGATTCCACAATCAGGTAAGGTTTAAATGAGATCACCAAGCTTGCACAGAGACACGATATAGATAGATGTGACAGAGGAACCTCCAATCTTCAGGCATCAAGCCTTGACTTTTATTTCTCTAAGAGAAGAACATTTGAAACTATTTGACATGCTTTGCAAAATTGTTTCATCTCTTCGAAAGGCAAATTACCCCTACGTGTTGGGAAACTGCTACTCAATAATTTGTTCCAAAGAAACAAAAAAGAACTGTTCATGATGTGGAAATACTATCACCTTTGAGAGACAGTGATTCAGCTTAAGCTATGGGGTTTCCCAGAACTCATGCAAACTAAAATAAAGAATACTCGTGGCGGGGGGCGGGGGGGGGGGGCCTTCTTCCCTTTAGATCAATCCTTGGCAAAAATTCCTAGACTGGAAAAAAGCAATTGTCCTGGCTTATGTCTTCCAAGTCTAACTTATTAGAACACAGGGTAGGCAAGGAAGGACACACTCTTTTAGCATAATAAAGTCCAAAATTCATGCTCGAATGGGTCACAAATCTTGATACAAACTCAGAAATAGAACTACTGACAAGGAATAAACTCTCAGCAGGAGCTATCTGATTTATTAAAATACCTTGGTTCTAAAACTGTTTCCATAATATGTAGCATTTGAAATTGTTTACAATTAACAAAATGAAAATATAGGCAGTAGACTTAAAAATACATATTCAACAAAATGTATGTGCAACCATATGTTCATATATATATGGCTATCAATAGTTTATATACAGCAAATGTGTGCAAATGATTAGAAAGACATCCCCAAATAGACAATAGACAACTTTGGAGGATAAAGCAGGTTCATGCTCACTACTATTCAATGATCAACATATAAACAGCAGCAAAATAAGACACGACCGTGACCTCTGTGAATTCACGGTGATGAGAATCTTCCTACAAGGCTGGTTCAAATTGGTTCAGTTTTGGGGGAAAGCAATTTGGCAACATCTCCAAATTGTTATGCATGTCTCCCTCAGCCCCGAAGTTTGTCTATTCGCACCTCAACTCAAAGGAATAAAATCGAGTACCTTAACTGGTAACATTTGATTAGAGTCTGTAATTAGTAATAGTATTGTATAAATATTTATTTCCTGATTTTGATAACAGTACTGTGATTATATAAGATATCAACAATTAGGGGAAGCTGGGAGAAGGAGGCATAGGAATTCTCTGCAATATTTTTGCAACATTTCTGTAAGTCTAATAATTCCAAAATAAAAAGCTAAAAAATAAAAAGAACACCTGGGAACAAGACAGTAAAAACAAAAGAAAAAAAGGCCTGTGGCAAACCAACATAGAAGATGAAGATTTTGTTCTTTAAATACTAAACTTTATTGTTAATACAGTAAAATATATGGACAGAGACAAAAACATCCTTATTTGCAGACATATTTCTCCATATAAAGCCAAAGATAACCAACTGAAGCATTATTATAATTGAAATGAGAGTTCACAAGAATGTCTAGATGCAAAACGAATAACCCAAAATCAAGAGATTTCCTCTATACCAATAACAAATTGGAGAATTATGGAGAAAGACCTGATTCATAATAGAAACCAAAAACGTAAAATGCCTAGGAATAACATTAACAAGAAAGTTAATCTGTATATATGGGAAAATATAAAAATAATATACAAGGGCCAGCCCAGTGGCATAGTGGTTAAGTTCACGCACTCCAATTCGGAAGTGACCCGGGTTTCACAGATTTGGATCCCTGGCAGGCACCTTCTCACAGTTTGTCAAGCCATGCTGTGGCAACGTCCCATGTAAAGTAGAAGAAGATGGGCACAGTTGTTAGCCCAGGGCCAATCTACCTCAGCAAAATAGAGTATTGGCGACAGATGTTAGCTCAGGGCTAATCTTCCTCAAAAAAAATAAATAAATAGTATACAAGACAAACAAGAAAAGAAGTAAAGTAATTCATCAAATATTGTTTAAATATCTATGATGGAAAAATCTAAGACAGATGAACAAGATATTGCTGGATATGAAAACAAATAAAAAGCTCAATAGAAACTTGAATAACTATTAATTTGTTAAATAGTATTTAATGAGCACATATTGTGCTAAAAGCTGTGGGAGAGTAGGGAACAAAACAAGCATGAGCCTGCCCTCATTGAGCTTACACTTGTCTAGTACAAGAGACAAATATCTCACATCTTAATTTTATCAAATCAAAATGTAAAATGTTTTGGGAACAATCAATGGAGAGACCTTATTTATCTGTGTTCTTTAAGTTGAACGTGACACAAATCTATTCCAAAATGGGTTATGGCAAGAGGGAATTGATAAGCTCATGTTGAAAAAATTTATATAAAGCTTACTGACATTCAAACAATGTCATTGAGACTGAGTCTCTACCTTTAGACTTTGCTTCCCTTTTTGTGGGCTTTGGTCTCATGTTGAGTGTCCCTGGTGGTAGGATGAAGACCTCTAGAATATCTACTTTACATCCTACTGTCTTCAAATCTATCAGCAAGAGTGCTTTGCATTCTCAATGTTTCAAAATAAAGGTATGGAATTGTGTCTTTGGGACAATTGACATGACTTCAGCCACATGTCCATCCATTTGTGCCATTGATGTCAATGGATGCAGTTCTCTGATTGACCAGGCCTATAACATGAATACCTTGTAGCAAGCAGTGGAATCAGTTCTACCAGAATCACATGGATTGAAATTGAGTAAATACTAGAAAAGTGAGGAGTTGTTACTAGAAGAGATAGAAATTGATCCCGCACAGGTAGAAATAGATAAAAAATAACTACCACAAAAATCTAACCTATTTTGTGGTCTTAGGAAAGACTTTTTTGTCAACACATTATTTCTTCAGCTAACCTAACAGATGAGTAAATGTTAACTAGGCTAAGGGAAAGTTAAAATGAATAGATATAGGAGAATATTCCAGTAAAAGGAAAGTGTGTGAAGAGATAGGAATCCAGGAAGATCCAGAGGTATGCGCCGGTACGGCTGGCACTCAGGTAGGATTGTTTTCTTATGGGGGAAGCTTTCCAACTATGAATTCAATTTCTTGCATGTTTATAAGATTATTTTGATTATCTACTTTATCTTGATTGATTTGGGGTGTTTGTGGTTTTTGAGGAATTTATTATAAGTTGTTGAATTTATGAGTGTAAATTTCATAGTTATTTTCTTATTAGCCTGTTTAATGGTAGCACGATTTGTAGTGATAACTCTGTGTCAAGCTAGGGGTTAATGATTTATGTTATTTCTTTTAACTTTTGTGGTCTTGCCAGAGGTTTATCAATTTTCTTGATTTTGTATCAAAGAACCAGCTTTTTGTTTAACTGATTTTATCTGTGGTTTTCCTGTTTTCAATTTCATTGACTGCTGCTTTTATCTTTATTTCCACCCCCTTTCTGCTTGCTCTGGATTTGCTTTGCTCTTCTGTAATGTTTACTTGAGTAAGCAACATAGATTATTGTTTTGAGATCTTTCCTTTGTTCTCACATAAGCTTTTAGTGCTATGCATTTTCCTTTCAGCACTGCTTTAGCCGGAACCCACATATTTCTATGTATTGTTTTTCTATTTCCTACAGTTATATGTATTGTTTATTTCCTTGAGTCTTTCTGTTTGATGCATGAATTATTTAGAAATGTAGTGTTTAATTTCACATGTATAGCGATTTTCCTTCTGTCCTTATGTTATTAAAGTCTAGTTTGATCCCATTATTGTCAGGGAATGTGCTCTGAGTTATATTAATTCTTTTAAATGTTTCAAAGTTTCTTTTATAGCTAAGGATATGGTCTATCTTGGTGAATCTTTCATGGACATTTGAAAAAACTGTTGGTTTTGTTGATATTGTACAGAGTCTTCATTTATGTTAGTTAGATCCTACTGGTTGACTGTGTTGTTCGGATCATCTATATTCTTACTGATTTCCCATATATTAGCTCTATCAGTTCTGAGAGTGAAATGTGAAGTTTCCAACTATAATTGCAGATTTGTACATTTCTCTTCTTAGGTCTATCAGTTTTTGCTTTATGTAGTTTGAGGCTCTCTTGTTTGGTTTATACATATTTAGGATTGTTATATTTTCCACCTTGATTAATCATTTTATCATTATGTAATTTTCCTTTGTCTCTTGTAATTATGCTTGCTCTGAAGCCTATTTTATCAGATATTAAGATAACCACTCCTTATTTTTTTTAAATTAACATTCGCATGGTATATTTTTCCATCTCTCAACCTATCTATATCATTGAATTTGAGTTGTTTCTTGTAAGAAGAATATAGTTGTCATATTTGTATCTTCTTTTCCTATCTATCCTATACTTCTTGCCTTTTGTGTGGTATATTTAGACCATTTGCAATCAAAGAAATTATTAATAAATGTAGTCTATTTCCTCCCCATTCCATTCACTCCTTATGGAGGTAATGATGAGCAGTTCTTTTTCAACACTTTGAAAATATTGGACCCCTTCCTTCTGTCTTTCATGGCTTTAGATAAAAAACCTGCTGTCATTTGAATTGTTGGTCCCCTAGAGATATGTGTCATTTCTCTCTGGCTACTTTCAAGGCTTTTTTTTGTTGGATTTAGGTTTCAGAAGCTTAATTATGACGTGGCTCAGGATGGATTTTTTGGGAGACTACTATATTTGGATTTTCTCAGCTTCTTAAATCTGTAGGTTTATGTCTTTTGCCAAATGTGGGGAATTTTCAGTGATTATTTTTTCAAATACTCTTTCTGTCCCACTCTTTTATCCTTTCCTCCTAGGATCCAGTGATATGAATTTTGGATCTTTTGTTATTATCTCACAGGTCCCTAAGGATCTGTTCATTTATTTTTTGGTTTAAATTGGGTAAATTCATTTGACCTGTCCTCCAGTTCACTTATTCTCTCCTCTGTCACTCAACTATTGAGCCCATATAGCAAGCTTTTATTCATTTATGTTATTCTATTTTTCACATTTATAATTTCCATTTAGTTCATTATACCGTTTATATATTTGCTGAGATATTTCTTTTTTTTTCATTGGCTTAGTAAAAATTTTTAGCTACTTGGATTATTTTTATAAGTTTCTTTAAAATCCTTTTCACACAATTTTAACATCCCAGTGTTTGTATCAATTAATTGCCTTTTCTCATTTAAGATGTGACTTTACTGGTTCTTAGTATGATGGCATTTTTTTCTTTTAATCCTGGACATTTTGGCTATTATGTTAGGAAACTCTGAGTCCTATTTAATTTTTTGTTGTTATTTTAGCAGGCAGTCACCTTGTTTCCCTGTAACACAGGTATTGGCTTACTCTTGTAGCCTGTGTTTCCTATGATAATCTAATTCTCAGGACTTTTGTGCAACTGTGTTGGTCTCCTTGGTTTATCTCATGCCACTGGGCCTCCTGTTGGTCCCTCCTGGTGCTGCTCGAGGGGTAAAAAGAGTTTCCCCAGTCTGGGCGAGTTGTTGCCTCTGAGTAAGGAAATGCAGACTCTAGCCAATGAACATAAAGTGCTTCCCAGGCAAGTACTGGTGTTGCTGGCTGCCGGTGTCTGGGTGGAAGAGGGTAGCATCAGGCCCACAGGGACAAAGGGACTTTCCAGGCTGAGTGCTTTTTGTGTCAGAATCCTCCCTCTTGCTTCTCCCCCTTGGCTGCCTGCTGATTCAGGTGGAAAAAAGGAATCCCAGGCCCAGCAGAAAAGGATAGCACTTCCATGCTGGGATGTCTTATTGTAGCAAGATCCTCATTGCCAGTCCCCACAGCCACATGAGTCAGGGAGGCAGATTGTCTACAATTTTGCAATAAGAACTAGTAATGGTCTGTTTCTTACCTTAAAATGCATTTATAATTTTCATATAAAAGACAGTTTTAATAAAATCTCCAAGGAGTTAACTAAACTTTTAAATTTTGGTATCTATAACAGAAATCCACAGTGTTTCTCTTATGTCCGTTGCTGTTGGGGTGCCCAAGGTAGTATTAATTTTATAATTAAATCTGTTCCACATATTTTCCATTTTTAGCTAGCACACTGAAGTTCACAGAATTCCTTATCAGGCATCTAAAACATACATTCACGTTCTTACTGGAATTGTTTAGGGAAAGCTAAAATTCATAGTATGCTTTAAAAATAGCTATTGCAGCTGGTGCTCGGTGTATGTTAGATAATTTATGTGTGACAAGCTTTTGTGCCTCCTGAAAGTTAAAGTAGACAGGGTTTTTCTGTCACTTTTACAGTATATCTATTCCAGAAAGAGCTGATCACATGGAACTGATATTCCAGACAGCTCAGTAGCAAAAGGATGTACCAACAACAACAAAAAACACAGCCTGCTTCTTGTAGGTGCTGCTGTAGTTTGAGATCTAGCCCAATGATTTAAACCTGCCAGCACTCATAAAACCTCACAGCTGAATTATAGTTTGTTGGTTTTTCAGTATCCCAACTATAACATAGGGGATACTTCACACTTTAAAACAAAAGTGGGAACTATTTTTCTGATATAGGCTCTTTCCTGGTAACTTGGAGGAGGAGTTGTCTTTTGCTGTTGGGTTATTATACTTTGCTACAAAATATAGGATAAAGGTAGAGTTTCTAAAAGTAGGAACAAGATAGCTGTTATTCTCAAGATACAAATGTTATTCTCAAAATATGAATTCTCAATATATAGTTCTGCTCAGATGAAAAGAAAAATGCAATATATATGCACACTGGCAGCCCACATGTCAAAGCAAAAAAGAAATAAATTTAGAATTTAGTAAATATAGAACAATAGTAAGAGAGGAAATTTTAATTTCTTGATAATTTTGTTCATATGACAGTCACAAAAATAGTGATATCTTCAAGTTGGTAAAACAGAGCATAGCATAATTGATTTCAAAAATCAAATGCCATTTTTAGACATTGCTAAAATTTTCATGAGTGAGCAGTGGAAGCATCCATTTTGAGAGATGCTGATTGCTTGCTGATGAATATAGAAATGTTTTGAGGCTGTATTTCTAAATATCATAATTTCCATTTCTATAAAAAATGCATCAATTACCTAATGTGACCCACATTGAACATATTTTCCTATTGTTATTTTTCATGGGGGTACTTGAATTGGTGTAGGATCTGAGTAAGATAAAGGTGGTCTATAAAGTTTAATGGTAAGGGATTTGACAGTAGAGAAAACAAATTAACACTTGCAAAGTGTTCCTTCCCCCTAAAGGCATGAGTAAAACCCTAAACAAAATATTGTGTTATGTTCATTCATTCATTAAACAGTTATTGTGTATACTGTTTGTACTGGACACTCTTCTATGTAAATAAAACAGATAAAGTTCCCTTCTCTCATAAAGTTTACACAGTTGCTAAATTGGAATGCACATGTTAAACAAGCAAAAGGAGAGTAGGTGATGATAAAAATTAAAAAATAAAATAAATTGGAGCAATACCATAAGATAGACTCAGGAGAGGGAAGTCTTTAGGGTGATGAGGAAAGGGCAAAATCTTTTGGAGAAGTGGTATTTTGCTGAGATCTAAAGGTAAAAGCTTTGGGTAATTTATTGAACTCCTCTTAGTCCTATATGGAGGATAAAAATAATAGTACCTACCTTGCTTAATTATTGAAAAGATCAAACACAACCCAGATAAAGATACTGTATGCTCACTGGATAGGAAGGACTATTACCATTATTGTTAAAATTGTTTCTTTCACTTTTGATCTCAGCTCTTTATCTCCAAAGTAAAGTCCAGTTGGGATGGTGATTAATTGTGAATTTCGCTTTAGGGCAAACAATCTTGGACTCTGTGTACTATATTTAAAGCATGAGGACACAAGATTGTTTGTCTCTACTCTCATGGATTAATGAGTAAGAAAAAAAACTACTCAAATGATATATTTATACTGTTAATTTACATCCATTCAGTTGCAAGAATTTATTCAATGCCAACTTTCTCCAAAGCTCTTTATTAGGCATGATTTATTCATTCATGAATTTCTTTGGTTAATAAAATTCTCGCTTTTAAGAACATTCTTAGTCAACAGAGGTAAAAAAAGATACGTTGACCAAGCTTTGCTGGTAATTCACACAACTTTTCAAGCTTCCACCTCTATAAGATGGTTATGCCTAAATATCTAAGGCTTATGAAGACTGACAAACAGTGAAGGGTAAAGTGTCTTATAAACAGGAAAGCATCTACAAATGCAGCGTGTGCCTTAATGGAAGTAAAATGAAGGATCTTGCTTTTGTCCCTTTTCTACAAGAGTGAGCTCAAAACAGTAGTAATTTTAACGTCTTGACACCTTAGCTGCACACGATCCATTATTCTCACAATAAATTTATTTTTAAAATTAATGATAATTATAGAAATACACAAATGCATTTATCTTTTCAAATTTAAAATACAAATGAATCTAAATCTCCCTTGAATCCTGCTTTTCCAATTCAGTTCCCCTTTCTTTCCCCAACTTCCTAGGTGTAACTTCTATTATTAGTAACTTCTAATATACATGTTATTTACGTACACTTCTAGATTTTTTTTCTCTTTATAAACATAAATATTTCTCCAAAGAAAATGATTAGTATTGTTTTGTTAATTTTTGTAAACATTTTCTACACGTGCTTTTTTGATCAATAATATATAGTAACTGGGAATTAAAGAAACTTTAAATAGTGACTCTAAAAGGAAATCAGTCTCATTAAGTTATAGTTGTATGTCATATATGACAATATATAACAAATAATGATGACATTTATTCATAAAAATTCACTCAGAGGAAAAATACAGCATGATGGCTATCAGAAGCTTTATTGTCTCCTTGTTCAGTTTGACGTTGAGTCTGAGTCTGGTTATGATAATGACTGATGTTAAAATAATATCATTTAACTGATTACAAATAATGAAATTGAATCAGTAATTTAAAAACTCCCCAAAAGCAAAAGTCGAAGACAGACGACTTCATAGGTGAATTCTACAAAATATTTTAAGGAGAGTTAATACCTATCTTTCTCAATTTTGTCTAAAAAATTTAAGAAGATGGAATGCTTCCAAACTTATTTTATGAGTCCAGAATTACCCTGATATCAAAACTGGACAAAGATACCACAAAAAAAGAAAATTACAGGCCAATATTCCTGATGAACATAGATGCAAAAATCCTCAACAAAGTGTTAGCAAACCCAATTCAAGAATACTTTAAAAGGATCATACACCACAATCAAGTGGGATTTATTCCAAGGATGCAATGATGGTTCAACATCTGCAAGTCAATCAATGTGATACACCACATTAACAAAATGAAGGATAAAAGTCATATGATCATGTTAATAGATGCAGAAAAAGTATTTGATTAAATTCAACATCCATTTTTGATAAAAATTCTCAACAAAGTATATCAAACATATCTCAACATAATAAAGGCCATATATATGACAAACCCACAGCTAATGTCATAATGGTGAAAAGTTGAAAGCTTTTCCTCTAGGATCAGGAATAAGAGAGGGATGCCCACTCTTGCTGCTTTTATTCTACATAGTATTGGAAGCCCTAGCTACAGCAATTAAGCAAGAAAAGGAAATAAAAAGTATCCCAATTGGAAAGGAAGAAATAAAATTGTCACTATTTGCAGGTGGCATGATACTGTACATCAAAAACCCTAAAGACTCCACCAAAATCTATTAAAAATAATAAATGAATTTAGTAAAGTTTCAAGATGCAAAATTAATATACAGAAATTGGTTACGTTTCTATACACAAATATTGAGCTGTCAGAAAAAGAAATTAAAAAAAAAATCCCATTTACAATTGCATCAAAAAGAATAGAATACCTAGGAACAAGTTTGACCAAGAAGGTAAAAGACTTGTACTCTGAAAGTTGTACTTGTACAACTTGTACTCTAAGGCACTGATGAAAGAAATTGAAGACAACAAAAATGAATGTAAAGATATACTGTGCTCATGGATTGGAAGAATTAATATTGTTGAAATGTCCATACTACCCAAAACAATGTACAGATTCAATGTAATCGTCATTAAAATACGAATGGCATTTTTCACAGAACTAGAGCAAATAATCCTAAAATTTGTATAGAAACACCAAAGATCCCAAATAGCCCAAGCAATCTTGAAAAAGAAGGACAAAGCTGGAGGTATCATGCTCTCTGATTTCAAACTGTATTACAAAGCTATAGTAATCAACACAGTATGGTATTGGTTACAGACACATATATCAATGGAATAAAATAGAGAGCCCAGAAATAAACCTACACATATATGGTCAGTTAATTTATGACAAAGGAGGGAAAAATATAGAATGAAGAAAAAACAGTCTCTTCAATAAAGGATGTTGGGAAATCTGGACAGCTACATGCAAAAGAATGAAACTGGATTGCTATTTTACATCATATACAAAAATAAATTCAAAATGGATTAAAGACTTGAATGTAAGACCTGACACCATAAAATTTCTAGTAGAAAACATAGGCAGTCAGCTCTGATATTGGTCTTAGCAGTATTTTTTTGAACCAGTCTCCTCAGGCAAGGGCAACAAAAGCAAAAATAAACAAATGAGATTACATCAAATTAAAAAGCTTTTACATGGTGAAAAAAAACATCAATAAAATGAAGAGGCAACCTACTGAATAGGAGAAGATATTTTCAAATCATACGTCCAATAAGGGCTTAATATCCAAAATGTATAAAGAGCTTACACAACTTAATATCAAAAAAAAAAAAAAACAAGCAACCTGACTGAAAAATGTACAGAGGACTTGAAAAGACATTTTTCCAAAAAAGCCATTCAGATATCCAACATACTTATGAAAAGATGTTCACCATCACTAATCACTAGAGAAATGCAAATCAAAACCATAATAAGACACCACGTCACACCTGTGAGAACAGCTATTATCAAAAAGACAAAAAATAAGTGCTGGTGAGGGTGTGGAGAAAAGGGAACCCTCGTACATTGTTAGTGGGAGTGTAGATTGGTGCAGCAACTATGGAAAATAGTACAGAGGTTTCTCAAAAAGTTAAAAATAGAACTACCATATGATCCAGCAATTCCACTTCTGGACATTTATCCGAAGAAAATGAAAACACTAATTCGAAGAGATATATGTTTCCCTATGTTCATTGCAACATATTTACAATAGCTAAGTTATGGAAGCAAACTAAGTTTCCATCAATAGACGAATGAATAAAGAAGATGTGGTGTGTGTGTATACACACACACACACACACACACACACACTATGGAATATTACTCAGCCATAGAAAAGAATGAAATCTTGCCATTTTTGACAATGTGGATGGACCTATAGGGTATGATGCTAAGTGAAATGTCAGACAAAGACCAATATTATATAATTTCACTTATATGTGGAATCTAAAAAACAAAACAAACAAAACAAAACTGAAACGGACTCATAGATACAGGAAACAAACTGGTGTTTATCAAAGGGAAGAAGGGTTGGGAGGTGGGTGAAATAGGTAAAGAGGATTAAGAGGTACAACTTTCCAGTTATAAAATAAATAAGTCATGAGGATGTAATGTACAGCATAGTAAATATAGTCAATAATATTGTAACAACTTTGTATGGTGACAGATAGTAACTAGATTTATCATGGTGATCGTTTCATAATGTTTATAAATATCGAATCACTATGACGTACACCTAAAACAAATAGGATATTGTATGTCAATTATGCTTCAATCAAAAATAATTTAATAGGGCCAGCCCCGTGGCTTAGAGGTTGGGTACGCGGGCTCCGCTACTGGCAGCCGGGGTTCGGACCCTGGGTGCGCACCGACGCACTGCTTCTCCGGCCATGCTGAGGCCGCGTCCCGCATACAGCAACTAGAAGGATGTGCAACTGTGACGTACAACTACCTACTGGGGCTTTGGGGAAAAAAAAGAGGAGGATTGGCAATAGATGTTAGCTCAGAGTCGGTCTTCCTCAGCAAAAAGAGGAGGATTGGCACGGATGTTAGCTCAGGGCTGATCTTCCTCACAAAAAAAAAAAAAAAGATTAAAAAAGTAATAATTTAATAAAGAATGCAATTGTGTAGTTTCATTACATTTGAGAAATAAAATTAATTGGCCATTTGAAAATAAATTTTTCACTTGATAATAATGTAAATATCATGTTTTGCTTAATTGCTGAATAATGAGGCACCTTTACAAAGTACGTTGACTATTGCTTGTAAGCAGGAGATTTTGTCATTAGAGGCTTTTCCCATTCATTTGAAAATACTCCCTTACCCTTACTTTGTCAGTCAATGTTAATAAACAATAACACATATACCATACTTTGGCAATATTTTAAAGCTCTCAGAAGAGATTTGTGTCTTCATAAGTCTTATTTCAAGCCAAATGTTATTGATAAATCATAATGGCAGACATTGAAAAGCCAAGTTTTCTCTTGATGCATTTTATGCATGACATATTTAAAGCAAGCTGTTAACAAAAATCACATTAAAAGCCCTATGTTTCTTTAAAATATCATAAATTTAATAGGCACCAACAATTATATGACATTTATGTTATGGAAGTCTTATGCCATATTTTATTTAATTTCTAAGAAAATCCCAAAACAAGGAGTAAATCATTAATCTGGGGGAAAAAAAAACAAGGAAAGTGAGCATTATTCTATTTTCTCCTTTAGACAGTCTAACTGCAAACTCTTCGAAAAGCAGATCTGTAAGAACTGTGAGACATCAGTATTAATGAGTGTCAAAGGACCTGAGTTTGGTGATAATAATAATAATTAACATAAATTGAGCACATGTTTCCTCACTACCAATTCATGAAGTAAATTATTTCCATCTCTCCATTGAAATAACAAAGTCCTCTTAGATGTTAAGTAATTTTCTAAGGTCAGACCACACAGGCTATAAAAGATGGAGCTATGATTCAAGTCCACATGTCTCACTTTAAAGCCAAATACTTTTAACTTCTATGCTATTGTTCTCAGACTATCTAGCTATGTCAATTAGTCCTTCTGGGACTCCTTTATCTGATCTGTCAAAGGCTACAGTAATCTCTTATTCCCTCAGAACTGTTGTGAAACTGGAGATAGGAAATGTGTTAGAACATACACTATATGCTGTAAGGCATGGTGATGACTTTAGGAACTTAAAATTTGGGAATACTAGATAGCTGCAAAGAGAGCAATATCCTTTGCTACCCCATGGGAAGTTCTACAGTATTTTGAATACACAATAGAAAACAGTGCAAGGAGGAACAATCTGAGATTCTGGAGCCTTCTTTATTTTCAAAATCTTGCCCACCTTACAAGGCAGAGGATAGTTTGGCAGAAAGCCTATGGACAGTCTACAAGGGATTGGATGGTCAACAATAAAGTAAGATGTGGTTTAGCAATTATTTCTAAACACATTAGGGAAAATCACAAAGCAAAAGCAAATTACTGTTTCCAAGGTTCAAACACAGTGACCAATATAACATAGACCTGAGAGGGGATGTTGGAAGAAATATGGCAAGATCTATACAGATTACCTGAGTCTATGAACACCAGCACTATATACCATGGCAGTTGGAATTCATAAAAATAGAAACCACTACTAGTAACTATTTCTATACAGTTTCTTTACTTTGATATAGTGGTGTTGCCAATCTTCCTCTATTTTATATGTGAGCTGCTGCCACAGCATGGCTGCTGAGTGGTGTAGATCTGCCCCTGGGATCCGGGCCACTGAAGTGGAGCGCGCTGAACTTAACCACTACACCACCAGGCCAGCCCGCAATAAAGTGATGTTTTGACCCTGAGGTCATACAACATGATGATACCTTCTGTACTGAATCAATACGAAATTAACTGTCACAAATTTAATTAAACTATTTTTTTGAAAATTAAAAATTCATGAAACCTCAATTTGAGAAGGATTGTTTAAAAGATTTAATGCACACTTTTAAAATATAAATAACTATTCATTTTTAAAGTATTGTCATAAATTAGTAGGTACATATAATCAGAGGAGCCTATCCTTGAATTTGCTGAAATGCCATAGGTTATCAGATTTGAGAGAGGATGTTAAGCAAGCAAATGATGAAGAGAGAAGACGAAGGGACACATTGTTTAGAGTATAAGTTGATCATACCAATTAACTTATGGAAGTGCATAAGTAGACAATTATTGTGATAATTAGATCAGCTGTATTTATCAAGTGCTTGCTCCTTCTTAAAACATTTGTTTTTGTGACATGATTTTCTCCTGGTTTTCCTCCTACTTTTCTGGCCCATAGCTTTTCTACTTTCTTTGTGTGACAATTGCTTAAATACTGTGATTCCTTAGGACCTCCTCTGCTCTTTTCACCTTACATACACTCCCTCGGTGAAGTTATTCACTCCTATAGCTTCAGTTAGCATCTCTTTGCTTTCTCTTCTTCAGGTCTCTTTTCTAAGCTCTAAATATGTACATATGATGCTGCCTAAAGGAAATTTCCACTTGATTATCTCACACAGGCAGAATTGAAGTTATACAATTAAACAACTTAACAATCACCTCTTGTGAGCCAGTACGAGCCATCTCCAGCACACCACTCCTGTCAGCTGTCGCCTGGATTACCCACAATTGTCTCTGGTCTTGCACATTTCTTATATATTCTCTAAAAACCAGTAAGAATGATCCTTTAGCATAAAAATATAATATTATTTTTCTGCTTAAAATCCTCAAAGTTTCCCTTTGCCATTAGGGTAAAATTCAAACTCCTTGACATGTCTTGCAAAACTCTCAAGAATCTGTCCTCTGTAGCCTCATTTCTCCCATTATTCCCATCATCCAGATATACATCACCATGTACTACGCATTCAATTCTTTGGATGTGCCATACTTGTTTCTGTGAGAAGCCCACCATATATCTCATTCCCTACACTTGACACAGTTTTGTTGCCATTTCTCCAATTACTCCAATCTCTTCTCATTCTTCAGATCTCAGTTTCCTCTAAGCTTTAATTTACATGCACTCACTCATTTCCCAGCTCTATCTACTTTCTGTTTTTTCTATATTCTTCCAGAACTGCAATTATAGAACTTGTGAGAATTTAATTTTGTGTCCTATTTTTTTCTATTCTAATGCAATATTTATTATATTATGCACCGTATCTATTTTTATTTCATTGTATCTGCAATGCTCAACACAGTGTCTGACAGATAATAGGGAATCAATAATATTTGTGGAATAAATCAATAAATAGGTGAACAAGTGGAGCACCTAACACTGCAAGATTCTTTTATATACATATTGATTTAACCTTCAAACTCACCTTGCATCACAAGTATTGTTTTAGTTCCAAATATTTATGGTTTTCCAAATTTCCTTCTGCTATTCATTTCTAATTTAAGTATTTAGTTGGATTCTAAATTAATTAATTTCATTTTGGTCAAAGAACATGTTTTGCATGATTTTAATCCTTCAAAATTTATTGACACATTTTATGGCCTAACATATGGTCTATTCTGAAGAGTGCACCACATGCTCTTGAGAAGAGTAAATTCTGCTGTTGTTGAGTAGAGTGTTCTGTAGATGTAAATTATGTCAAGTTGTTTCATAGTGTTGTTTAAGTCTTCCATATCCTTGCTTATATTCTGTCTGCTTGTCCTATCAACTACTGAGAGTAGGGTATTTTCTGTAGCAACTATTGAGGAATTGTGTATTTCTCCCTCCAAATCTGCTAATTTTTAGTTCTTGTATTTTTGGGGCTTTGTTGTTGCTTGGTTCATATATGTTTATAATTATATCTTCATAATTAACTGACCTGTTTATTGTGATAAAATGTCTCTCTTTGTTTCTGGTAATACCTTTTTGTCTTAAAATTAATTTTGTTTGATATTAGTGTAGCCACTCCAGCTCTCTTAACGTTTACTGTTTGCATGCCATGTATCTTCATGCTTTTAATTTTAATTTACTTGTTTCTTTGACTCTAAAGTGTGTCTCTTATAGATAGCATATAGTTGGATCATATTTTTTATCCAGTCTGATAATCTCTACATTTTGATTGCAGTAATTAATCATTTTATATTTAATATAATTAGTTCAGTGGTTAAATTTATATCTTCATTTTTCTATTGATATTTTATGTCTCATCTTTTTTGTTCCTCTGTTCTTCCTCCAGTGCCTTTGTTTGTGTTACATAGACATTTTCTAGTGTGTCATTTTAATTGAGCTTTTTTTTTGCTATATATTTTGAGTTATTTTCTCAGTTATTTTCTTAGCATGTCTTAGGTTGCTCTGGAAACTGCAAAATGTATCTTAATTTAAAACAATCTATTTCTGGTTAAGGCTAACAATTTAAATAGTATAGAGAAACTTTGTTCACTTCCCTGCCCCTTCTTTGTGTTATCATTGTGCTACAAATCATAGTCATATACATTTTTTTTTTAAATTTTTTGTTTATTGCAGTAACATTGGTTTATAACATTGTAAAAATTTCAGGTGTACATCATTGTACTTCTGTTTCTGCATAGATTACATCATGTTCACCACCAAAATACTAATTACAACCCATCACCACACACATGTACCAAATTATCCCTTTCACCCTCCTCCCTCCCCCCTTCCCCTCTGGTAACCACCAATCCAATCTCTGTCCCTATGTGTTTCTTTATTGTTGTTATTATCTAATACTTAATGAAGGAAATCATGCGGTATTTGACCTTCTCCCTCTGACTTATTTCACTTTGCATTATACCCTCAATGTCCATCCATGGTGTCACAAATGGCTGGATTTCATCGTTTCTTATGGCTGAGTAGTATTCCATTGTGTATATATACCACATCTTCTTTATCCATTCGTCCCTTGATGGGCACTTAGGTTGCTTCAAGTCTTGGCTATTGTGAATAACGCTGCAATGAACACATGGGTGCATGTACGTTTACAAATTGGTGTTTTCAAGTTCTTTGGATAAATACCCAGCAGTGGGATGGCTGGATCATATGGTAGTTCTATCCTTGATTTTTTGAGGAATCTCCATACTGTTTTCCATAGTGGCTGCACCAGTTTGCACTCCCACCAGCAGTGTATGAGAGTTCCCTTCTCTCCACATCCTCTCCAACACATGTTGTTTCCTGTCTTGTTAATTATAGCCATTCTGATGAGCGTGAGGTGATATCTCATTGTAGTTTTGATTTGCATTTCCCTGATAGTTAATGATTTTGAACATCTTTTCATGTGTCTGTTGGCCATCTGTATATCTTCTTTGGAGAAATGTCTGTTCAGGTCCTTTGCCCATTTTTTAATTGGGTTGGTAGTTTTTTTGTTGGTAAGATGCATGAGTTCTTTATATATTTTGGAGATTAAGCCCTTATCAGAAGTATGGTTTGCAAATATCTTCTCCCAATTGTTAGGTTGTCTTTTCATTTTGTTGATGGTTTCCTTTGCTGTGCAGAAGATTTTTAGTTTGATGTAGTCCCATTTGTTTATTTTTTCTATTGTTTCTCTTGCCCGGTCAGACGTGGTGTTTGAGAAGATGTTGCTAAGACTGATGTCGAAGAGCGTACTGCCTATGTTTTCTTCTAGAAGTTTCACAGTTTCAGGTCTTACATTCAAGTCTTTAATCCATTTGGAGTTCATTTTTGTGTATGGTGTAAGGTAAGGGTCTACTTTCATTTTTTTGCATGTGGCTGTCCAGTTTTCCCAACACCATTTGTTGAAGAGACTTTCTTTTCCACATTGTATGTTCTTGGCTCCTTTGTCAAAGATTAGCTGTCCATAGATGTGTGGGTTTATTTCTGGGCTTTCGATTCTATTCCATTGATCTGTGTGTCTGTTTTTGTGCCAGTACCATGCTGTTTTGGTTATTATAGCTTTGTAGTATATTTTGAAATCAGGGAGTGTGATACCTCCAGCTTTGTTCTTTTTTCTCAGGATTCCTTTAGCTATTTGGGGTTTTTTGTTGTTCCATATAAATTTTAGGATTCTTTGTTCTATTTCTGTGAAATATGTTGTTGGAACTTTGATAGGGATTGCATTGAATCTATAGATGGTTTTAGGAAGTATGGACATCTTAACTACGTTAATTCTTCCAATCCAAGAGCACGGAATATCTTTCCATTTCTTTGTGTCTTCTTCAATTTCTTTCAGAAATGTTTTATAGTTTTCTGTGTACAGATCTTTCACCTCTTTGGTTAGGTTTATTCCTAGGTATTTTATTCTTTTTGTTGCAATTGTAAATGGGATTGTATTCTTAATTTCTCTTTCTGCTACTTCGTTGTTAGCGTACAGAAATGCAACTGATTTTTGTATGTTGATTTTGTATCCTGCAACTTTACCATATTCGTTTATTACTTCTAAAAGTTTTCTGGTGGATTCTTTGGGGTTTTCTATATATAAAATCATGTCATCTGCAAATAGTGACAGTTTCACTTCTTCCTTTCCAATTTGGATCCCTTTTATTTCTTTCTCTTGCCTGATTGCTCTGGCTAGGACTTCCAGTACTATGTTAAATAGGAGTGGTGACAGTGGGCATCCTTGTCTGGTTCCTGTTCTTAGAGGGATGGCTTTCAGTTTTTCACCATTGAGGATGATATTAGCTGTGGGTTTCTCATATATGGTCTTTATTATGTTGAGGTACTTTCCTTCTATACCCATTTTATTCAGAGTTTTTATCATAAATGGATGCTGTATCTTGTCAAATGCTTTCTCTGCATCTATTGAGATGATCATGTGATTTTTATTCTTCATTTTATTAATGTGGTGTATTACGTTGATTGATTTGCGAATGTTAAACCATCCCTGCATCCTTGGAATAAATCCCACTTGATCATGGTGTATAATCTTTTTAACGTATTGTTGTATGCGATTTGCTAGTATTTTATTGAGGATTTTTGCACCGATGTTCATCAGTGATATTGGCCTGTAATTTTATTTTTTTGTGTTGTCCTTTTCTGGTTTTGGTATCAGGGTAATGTCAGCTTCGTAGAATGAGTTAAGGAGCTTCCCCCCCTCCTCAATTTTTTGGAAGAGTTTGAGAAGGATAGGTATTAAGTCTTCTTTGAATGTTTGGTAGAATTCACCAGGGAAGCCGTCTGGTCCTGGACTTTTATTTTTGGGGAGGTTTGTGATTACTGTTTCGATCTCCTTACTGGTGATTGGTCTATTCAAATTCTCTACTTCTTCTTGATCCAGTTTTGGAAGGTTGTATGATTCTAAGAATTTGTCCATTTCTTCCAGATTGTCGAATTGGTTGTCATATAGCTTTTCATAGTATTCTCTTATAATCTTTTGTATTTCTGAGGTGTCTGTTGTAACCTCTCCTCTTTCATTTCTGATTTTACTTATTTGTGCCTTCTCTCTTTTTTTCTTGGTGAGTCTAGCTAAAGGTTTGTCAATTTTGTTGATCTTTTCCAAGAACCAGCTCTTGGTTTTATTAATTTTTTCTATTTTTTTTTGGTCTCTATTTCATTTATTTCTGCTCTGATTTTTATTATTTCCCTCTTCTACTGATTTGGGGCTTTGTTTGTTCTTCTTTTTCCAGTTCCTTCAGGTGCATTGTTAGATTGTTTATTTGAGATTTTTCTTGTTTGTTGAGATAGGCCTGTATCGCTATAAACTTCCCTCTTAGAACCGCTTTTGCTGTATCCCATAAATTCTGGCATGTCGTATTTTCATTTTCATTTGTCTCCAGGTACTTTTTGATTTCTTCTTTGATTTCTTCGTTAACCCAGTCGTTGTTCAGTAGCATTTTGTTTAATCTCCACGTATTTGTGGCTTTTCTGATTTTCTTCCTATAGTTGATTTCTAGTTTCATACCGTTGTGGTCAGAAAAGATGCTTGGTACTATTTCAATCTTCTTAAATTTATGGAGACTTGTTTTGTGGCCTAATATGTGATCAATCCTGGAGAATGTTCCATGTGCCTTTGAAAAGAACGTGTATTCTTTGGTTTTTGGATGGAATGCTCTGTATATATCTACTAGGTCCATCTGTTGTAGTGTGCCGTTTAAGGCCAATGTTTCCTTATTGATCTTCTGTTTGGATGATCTATCCATTGGTGTAAGTGGAGTGTTAAAGTCCCCTACTATTATTGTGTTACTGTCTATTTCTGTTTTTATGTCTGTTAATAATTGCTTTATATATTTAGGTGCACCTACATTGGGTGCGTAGATATTTACAAGTGTTATATCCTCTTGTTGGATTGTTCCCTTGATCATTATGTAATGCCCTTCTTTGTCTCTTTTTATAGTTTTTGTTTTAAAGTCTATTTTGTCTGATATGAGTACTGCTACCCCAGCTTTCTTTTCATTGCCATTTGCGTGGAGTATCTTTTTCCATCCCTTCACTTTCAGTTTGTGAGTGTCTTTAGGTCTGAAGTGTGTCTCTTGTATGCAGCATATATATGGGTCTTGTCTTTTTATCCAGTCAGCCACCCTATGCCTTTTAATTGGAGCATTTAGTCCATTGACGCTTAAAGTAGCTATTGATAAGTATGTACTTACTGCCATTTTTTAACTTTTTTTTTTTCTCAGTGTTTTAGTAGTCCTTCTCTGTTCCTTTCTTCTTCTATACAGAATTGATGGTCACTTTAGTTTGACCTCTGTCTGAAAGCTGTACTCTTTAACTCCCCTCCTCCCTCATGTTTTTGATATCATATCTAACCTCTTTGTTGTGCATTTGTATCCATTACGTTCTAATCATGGAAATAGATAATTTTTTCTATTTGTGGTCTTTTCTTTTCCCCTTAAATCAGTCCCTTTAACATTTCTTGTAGCACTGGTTTCTTGGTGACAAACTCCTTTAATTTTTGCTTATCTGGGAAAATTTTGATCTCTCCTTCCATTTTGAATGATAACCTTGCTGGGTAGAGTATTCTTCGCTGTAAGTTTTTTCCTTTTAGCACTTTAAATATATCGTGCCATTCTCTTCTAGTCTGTAAGGTTTCTGCAGAGAAGTCAGCTGATAGCCTTATGGGGTTTCCTTTGTACGTAACTTGACATTCTCTTGCGGCTTTAGGATTCTCTCTTTATCTTTAATTCTGGACATTTTGATTATGATGTGTCTTGGTGTGGGCCTCTTTGGGTTTACCTTGTTTGGGGCTCTCTGTGCTTCCTGTACCTGGATGTCTGTTTCCTTCCTTAGGTTAGGGAAGTTTTCATCTATTATTTCTTGAAATAGATTCTCTGCCCCCTTGTCTCGCTCTTCTCCTTCTGGGACACCTATAACATGGATGTTAGTGCGCTTGATGTTGTCCCAGAGGTCCCTTAGACTGTCCTCAGTCTTTTTAATTCTTTTCTCTTTTACCTGTTCACCTCGGGTAATTTCTTCTAGTCTTTCTTCCAGCTCACAGATCCGTTCTTCTGTATCCTCTACTCTGCTTTTGAGTCCCTCTAATGAATTTTTCATTTCCAGTACTGTATTCTTCATTTCTGATTGGTTCTTTTTTATATCTTCCATTTCTTTGTTGACATTCTCACTGAGTTCATCTATTCCTCTCCCCACATCAGTAAGCATCCTTAACACTCTTAGTTTGAACTCTCTGTCGGGTAGGTTGCTCATTTCTGTTTCACTTAGTTCCTTTTCTGGGGTTTTGTCCTGTTCCCTTACTTGGAATGTATTCTTTTACCTCTTCATTTTGCCTCTTTCCCTGTGCTTGTGTCTACGTATTAGGTAGGTCAGCTAAGTCTCCTGCTCTTGGATAGGTGACCTTATGTAAGTGATCCCTTAGGAGGCTTCCAGTGTGCTTCCCTCAGTTCTCAATGTTCCAGGGGTGACCCCTATGTGGGCTACGTGTGTCCTTCTGCTGTGGCCTGTTTGCTCTCCCTGTAGGTGCCTAGGGAGGCTGAGTTATGCTCCTGGCCAGCTGTTGTAATGCTCAGCTGCTTGTAGTTGTTGTGGGCCCTTCAGTCTCTTTATCAGGTGTGGGGATCCCCAGCACAGTTGGCTGCAAGTTCTAATACCACATTTGTGTTGCAGTATTTCTTTTAAGTGAGTAGGTCCCCACCGTGGCAGGTTGTTAGGCTCAGGGCCTTACAATTGCTGTAAGCCTCTAGCCTATTAGGCTAGAGCTCTCTGAGGTCAGCTTGTCAGCTCTCTGAGGATTGCAGCTGGGTGGGGCTGGCCTCAGGCACAGGAGCATCCAATTGTTTCAGGTTTTGGAAGGTGAAGCAAGCCTCCTATGTGGGTCTTTGAGAAGTACAAGTCTTCTGCGGCTGAGAAGCCCTGCCGCCCACAGGTCCACACACACTGTCAACACAGTCCTGCCCCGTGTGAGCGCCCCAACCTCCCCAAGCGGACCCAGTCTCTCCACGGCGGGAGCCCCACACACTCTGCCACCCCCCCACACTTTCCACCTGCTCCTTGTGCACACCCTGCCCTGCTCAAGTCGGCTCCGTTGCCAGGCTGCACAGAATCCAGTCACCAATCTATGCAGGCCCACAAGTTGCCTGAGGGCTTGTTGTTGGGTGGGGCCAGTCTCTAGGGTGGGCTGCCTGCCCTGGCTGAGCTGGATTAAATCAGTGCTCTAGCGGGTGGGGCAGACCCTGGGCTAGCAGGCCTCAGGGAGAACTCCAATGGCGTCTGTGTCAGCATGCCCACATCGGGCCACAACAATGGCCGCCTCCAATGTCCCAGTCCCTGGAGAGGTCTCACCCCTCACCGAGATGCACTCAGGGCCTATTAGGTGAGTCTCTTGTCACCAAAGCACTGTACACCTTTCTTTCTGGTGATTTTAGGGTGCTTCCTGAAACGGGTGAGTTTGCGCGTGGGCCCTTTAAGAGCCAGTTTTAGTTTCTTTGTGAACCGGGTTTTCTGGGGGTTCTCCCCAGTGTTTTAGTAGCAGGCACAGTCAGATATTATGCCGCTGGTCTGGATTGTGCTGGGTCCACAATATGCCCACAGCGGGGGCGCTCCCCGGCTCGGGGCCCCGCGCCTCCAGGGAGGCTGCGGACCTGTGAGCTGCTCCCGGCGGCCGTGAGGCTGGCGGCTTGTGAAGGCGGCGTTTTTCTCTCCAGAAGGGAGTCTCTGCTTCTTCCACCTCAGTTAGGATTGTCTGTTGTTGCAGGAGTTCCTCTCATCCAGTTTTCAGTTCTGTATCAGGGGTAATTTTTCCACGAGTAGTTGTAAATTGGCTGTGTCCACGGGAGGAGGTGAGTTCAGAGTCTGCTTACGCTGCCATCTTGACTCCTCTCCTCCATAGTCTTATACATTTTAAGCCCAAAAATACAATGTTATAAACAGTGTTTTATGTAGTTGCCTTTTGAATCAGTTAATAGAAGAAGAGTAAAATATATATTTATATACAGTCATGCGTCACTTAACAACAGGGATACGTTCTGAGAAACGCATCATTAGGCGATTTGCTCACTGTGTGAACATCATGGACTGTACTTAAACATAGAAGGTATAGCTTACTGCACACCTAGGCTATACGGTAATAATCTTATGGGACTGCTGTCGTGTATGCAACCTGTCCCTGACCCAGACATCTTTAAGTGCTACATGACTGTAGTATCTGTTATGTTTAACTGTGTTACTATCTTCACCAGTACTTAGTTTCTTTGTGTTGATTTGTGACTTGCCTGGATTATTCTGTAGAAACAGTCTTCCCTACAGTATCCAAACACTAAAATCTCTGCCTATTTTTTTAAATTCTTTTTTATTATTATTTTTACATCCGATTTCCTAAGCAGAGCTTAGTGGACACCTAGTGATTGGGCAAAACTTGTCTTTAAACAACATAAGCAAGTAAGGTTTCCACAATTTGCTGAGGGAATCTGTGTTTGCATTGTGGCCCACATGCAAAGTTCAGGCAGTTTAAATGTTTGCTTTGACTTTTGCTTTCCCCTTGTAAGGTGTCTCATGGTCTGCCAGGTATGAGTAACTAACTGGGCTCATCTCTCTTATTTCCTGAGCATGCATGCAGCCCTGCACGTGAATATACTCCTGCACATGCACACACTCCTGCACATGCACACAGGCTCTAGATTACCAGGAATATCTTGAATGTTTTCAAAGCCCCCATGACTGTCTCATTCTCTAGAGCTCCCTTTTAAGTTTTTGGCTGGTCCCTTGCTTGTCCCAACCAGCATCACAGCCGTAGTCAGCTGAGATATTTGACTTTCCCCAATTATTTGCCACCAGTTGCTGTTTTTTTTTGACAATGCCCCTGGGTGTGAATCTTCTCCGTGGAGCCTCAGACCACATGAATCCTGACAGAGCCGTGAAGGTGCAAGTTAAAGCACCACTGTCATCACTAAGATTTCGTAGTTTTTTTTGCATAATTTTTAAAAATGTGTTGTATGCCTTTGGTAAGTTTTCAGAGTTCTGAAATGGTTGTTTTTAGTAATTTGGGAGTTTTAGTGTTGCTTTTTGGGAGAAAGGATCTGCTAAGCTCCTCATTTCACCATTCCAGAAGACCCACCATACTTGCACCAAAGCTTAAAGCATGAGTAACAGGTTTTCAGATAAATATTAAGAGAAAAGTCACCCTAGATAGTGGGAACAAGTAAATAGATACACGAAATTGCACTGTCAGTTTAGGTAACTACAAATCACTTACTGAAATCAGAGAATAATGAAAGATAAGGCTGATCAAGAATACAAGATATTACATATCATGTTCAGGAAGTAAGATGTCATTCTGTAGGTATTAGAATGTGAATAAAGAATTTAGAGCAAGTGAATAAAAGTTAGTTATATTTAGAAAAGTCACTCTGATATGAAATTCAGGTATATTGAAAAAAGATAAGATGGAAAAAAGGGAGAACAATACAGAGGCTGTTTCAATATTCTGGATGACAAATGATGACGTTTTGAACTAGGACTACGACAGTGTGGAGGTGGATAAATACGAGAAATGTTTAATTGTTTAGAGGGTGGTATTGATAGAACTTATTATCTAAAAGTGAAAGGTGAATGCTAGTAATAAAATAAATCTAGGATTCCAAGATGCATTTCAAGTTTCTGGCATGAGAAACTGACTAGATGTTA
The DNA here is from genome assembly GCF_020826845.1 of Diceros bicornis minor. Classification (NCBI taxonomy): domain Eukaryota; kingdom Metazoa; phylum Chordata; class Mammalia; order Perissodactyla; family Rhinocerotidae; genus Diceros; species Diceros bicornis. Next base: position 30,002,536 of record NC_080746.1, on the reverse strand, counting down.
CTATCATTCACTTATACAATCGTATTAAACATTTTGGGAAAAATAAAATGCACATGGTAATCTTATGATTGGTACAGTTTTCTATAAATACATATTTTCACTGAGCACACATTCATTTTGCCCATGAATATCCAACTCTTCTGAATTACTTTGTAATTAATAAATCTGTTATTAAAATTATTGAAGGTAAAACATAATAGTTTTAAATGTGAATATAAAAATCATGTCAGTCAGGGGCCGGCCCAGTGGTGGAGCAGTTAAGTGCATGCTTTCTGCTTCAGCGGCCTGGGGTTTGCAGGTTGGGATCCCAGGCGCAGACCAATGCACTGCTTGTCAAGCCATGCTGTGGCGGCATCCCATATAAAGTGGAGGAAGATGGGCATGGATGTTAGCCCAGGGCCAATCTTCCTCAGCAAAAAGAGGAGGATTGGCAGTGGATGTTAGCTCAGGGCTAACTTTCCTCACACACACACACAAAAAATCATTTCAGTCAGTAATTGATTTGTTCATTCAATCAATCAACAAGTATTTGAATGTAGAGAAAATACAGATAAACTGATAAATGAATGTATCTGTATCATGTTCTTGAATATGTAATTTTAATATAAAACAGATAGATATATATCTCAGAAGTTATCAAAATTTGTTTAAAAAGTTATTCTATTGTACGAAAAAAAGAGAGAAAAAAGTTAAGGAGATAAATTACTAAGAACTCAGGAAAAAAATCTAATTCTTTTTCAATTTTAGGAATAGGCTCTAACTATCCTAGTATGTACAGAGTCAATAAGTATTAAATCTTTAATAATATATTTGAAAAGATTTGGTTGTCTCAAACACCAAATTTAAGAAATTTACTGTCAGAAAAGCCAATAAATAAGCAAGCATGCCTGAAAATTGAGTAAGGCAAATTCCATTAATATTGCAGGAAGCACATTTCCTATCAGCGTAACTACAATTAAATTATGAAAATCAGTGAATTTGTTGTGACAAATAAAAACTAAACTATGCAAAATTCTTAGTGCTTATTTTGTGGAAATATGTATGCACTGACAAAGATAAAAACACATCTGTATGATGTGTTATTTTCATGTTTTTCATCGTATGAAAATTTCTTACTAGTGAACTAGGCCTTTTTTCCGGATAGTAAACATTTAAAAATTTTTGATAACAAAAAATAGAAATTTTGTTTTAACATGTGTAAGATAGCTTACCAATAAAAATAGTTTAAGAATATAACGTTGTCAACTAAATTCCAGATAGGCCAATTCTTTCAGCTGAAGAGTAAGAGCACAAGTCCTCTCTTTTCCCAATTAATAGTGCTAATTCCAAGCTTCATTTATACTATACTTCTATGTCCCTAAAGATTTAGTTGACATCAGCAGTTAATGGTTGGTTTGCTCTTTAGGCCTGTGGTGAAACTCAAAGCAAATGAATAACTTCAAAAACTACATGCTAATTATGTTAATAAATGATTTGAAAGGATTGATACTATTAAAAGCTGTAAATATATATTTTAATGATCAGAATGTGCAATGAACTTACAATTGAGTTTCCTTGGATTGAACGGAGGTATTGAATGGTTTTAATTACATTTATTGTAGACATGCTACACTGATTTGAATCTCCATCAATTTTCCCTCCTATTTCTAAAAAATGCTGGCAATTATTCCATATTGCAATGAGTATTTAAACAGTCCTGGTTTCTCAAAGTCTAAAGAAGCAATGGACCTATATCTGTGCAGCATGATGCTTGCCAACACAAAGGCATCCAGCCTGTGTCATTGTCAGACGCTTCAAGAAAGCATTTAGATACTGTAAGACTTAAGCCAGAATGCTGTAATCGTAGAATAAATATAGTCTATTTTCTTTGATAGACTTACCAAAGAATATTTTATTTCATAGAAAAAAAACCCAAATAATTTTAAAGAAGTGCTTTGCATATAATAATAGACCCATAAATATAGCATAACGAAATATAGACTAAACTACTTAACATGTAAAAGGTAAAGTGGCCAAACTTCACACTTCACTGGGTTTTGAAGGAACATTTTGCCATTTCAGTTTTGTGCATAGTGTTATAAAGGAGGAAGGGAAATGTTCCAAATATCAATCCCATTTCCTGGATCATGATGTGCAAATAAATCATGGGTAAGGTCTAAGTATGAACTCTTTATTCCTAGTGTGTGTTTTACCGCTGACTTGCTATGTGTTTCTGAAATTGTCTCTTTACTAGTCAATTTGGTTCTGTATAAAAACAAATATATTCACATTTCCCTCCTTCTCCTGGTCTACTGTCCACTGAAAAGCTCCAGCCCTAATACCCTGCTATCCAAACTTTTATTGAAAACTACAAATCTCAAAGTCCAAAAGTGATCATACTTTCCAGTAATATATATTATGTTTGTCTCTTATTTTTCCCTAAAATTACAAAAGAAGGCTTATTTGTAAAACTCAAGATGATATCTAGTATATGAATGCTGAATTACACCTTATGCTATACGTCACCTCAAGGTAGTTTGAATCCCAGCTACCAGTTAATGTCTATTATAGCTTGCTTAGTCAAGTTATGAGTCCCTTAGCCAAGTTATAAAGATTTAAAAAACGGAGTTTTATGAGAGATAACTATATTGCTTAAGAGTTACCTTTTTCATGCTATTATTACAAGAAATAAGTAATTATGAATTATATCAAATTAGTCTGGACTTATTTTTAAATAAAAAATTTTATGTGTTCAAAAGTTGTACTGTAATTGAAAGAGGACAAATAAAAAATTTTAAATCAAAAAGAAAAATAGCTGAATTAATACTTATATCACGAATTCACTGTAATCTTAAGACTATTTTATTGTGTTTGTGGTGATGGGGACATGGTGAAGGATTTCTTCACAGAGACAAATGAACCACTTCAGAGCATTCAGATGAATCTATTTGTCCCAGTGGTTGTTACTGTTGAATAAGACTAAGCTCAAAAATGGTTGTCTAACTCTGACTTTATTTCAACCATCCATCATTCATGTCTCCTTTATTAGAAAAATCATATAGAAGAATGCTTGTATTAAAAGCTTTCTTGAAAATGTTTGTTTTGAAAAGATACCTTAAAATAGAAGAAGAAAAAAGGTAACAGTGGAAAAGTCATTAGGAAAGTTGTAACTCAGCGTCCCTTTGTTCTGAGCAGGAGGTCCCAGAGGGGTGCAGGGCCAGCACAGATCCAGCAGACACTGAGCTTCCTAAGATTCAGGGCAGGGTACCACTACCAGAACACTTCTCGGTTAGCCTGATGATAGTTCATATTTCATTTGTTCAACAACTATTTTTCATTTGGTATGTCCCTACCATTGTTCTACATAATAGTGATGTAGTACTGACCTCAGAACTTTTAGTGTTAAGAAATACTGATGAGAATTCTGATGCCAATGTTTTCACTTATTTTTTTAGTGAGCTCTTTCTTTTCTCTCTGTAGAAATGTTTAGAATGTTTACTTTATCCTTGATAATCAGATAATTTACTATAATACATTTCAAAGCAATTTGTGTGTGTGCGTGTGTGTGTGTGTGTTTATTCTTCCCACTGCTGGCTTTTCAGTGAACTCTTTCACCATCTGGAAATTTCTCTTTCATGAATCCGTTGACTATTTTCTCCTCTCCATTTTTCTGTTTTCTATTATTGAAATTTCTACTGGCTGGAATGAGCCCCTCTTGATTCTCTCTATCAGATATCAGAAAACTTTTTCTGTTAAGGGTTAGATAGTAAAATATTTTAGCCTTGGGGGAGGGGTCACGAAGTGCTGCCTTTCCACCTCTTCCTCATCCTTCTTCTTCTCCTCCTCCTTCTTCTTTTGCCAACACTTTAAAAATATAAAAATACATTTTGTCTCAAGGACCGTACAAAAATAGAGCATGGGTCACAGTTTGCTGCTCTGCCTCTGTTTATTTTTCCTTATATTTTGCATTAGTTTCTTCTGCTGAAATATCTTAAATACTCTTCTTTCTGTAGACTCTATATCTAGTTAGGCACAAACTTGGAAAGTCATTGTCTCATCTGTAACTGAGGATAATAATGGTTGTTGGATGTTTAAATGAGATGATCTAAGTAATCCTTTAGCACAGGGTGTGGCACACAAAGTAGACGCTCAGTGAATATTATCAATTGCTTTCATGGATGCAATACATCCCCTCCAGCTCTCTAAGGACACTAACAATAATTTTTAAAGTTATTTCTCCTCTCTGAATTAACTTTGTGTCCTCTAGAATAAGTCGTTGCATGTTTTAATATTAGAACTTCTTATTATGCTGCTAAATTGTCTCAAACGTCTGGTAAGCTTGGTTGTCCATTTATTTGTGAGTGTGGATCAAAGTAGCTTGACATTGTTAGATATCACGGATTTTCTGCACTAACCTGTATTTCTCTTTCCCTTGTAGATGCCTCTCAGGAATGAGGTAGCAGACTGCCAGCTCTGTGCACCCAGATTAATCATGTTAGTGGGTAGGATTTATTTCATATGTGTAAATGAGTAGTATGCCAAATTTTAATAGCGGCCAACTCTGGGATATCAGTCTCCATTCTAGGGGCCCTAGATCATCTCAAGTAGATTATTCAATTTCTTGGACAACATCTCCTTGGTTTCACCCTGAAGGGAATTACGAGTGGAAAAGAGGGCGGGTTAATTTATGCTGTTCTTCAACAGATAGTCTTTCAATCAAATATTCCATCCCAATTCTTGACTCGCTGTACCTACTTATTGAGATCCCAGAAGCCTCCTGAAATTTTATTCTTAGGAAGGAATTATAACTTCTATGCCACTTCTCTTCTGTATATATCCTGAGCTCCACTTAGTTTTAAGCATCCATATAATTTCATCACCTTGAATATTCCAGAAATTTATGAAAATCCATGGTGTACTGTTTGCCAACCCTGACCCCCATTTCATCCCACCAATTCTAGTCCTTCTGTAAATATATTCTTTTGCATGTTTCTTTATCATCATTTTAATGATATTTGTGAAGTTAAGAACATAGGTTCAGTCCAGCAGGCTACTATAGGTTTAGCGATGATTTATAGTTCTTAAATTTTCACCTTTTAAGTGAAGTAACATGGCCACCATGCAATAAAGATCCAAAATTATGTTTACAATAAAGTTTTGAGATTGGTGAATGAAAGCTGTAGTTAACTATATGGTACGTATTTAGTTTGTATGGATCTCTTAAATGATTCTGCTCCACTTATTAAATATCTTTTCTATATAGGTGTTAATTCTTAGCTTTGTTTTATTAAGCATTGTGTTTTATAGCATAATATAGTCATTAATAGTTTATAGTCTGGAGTCATGGAGACCTGAGTTGGTCATCTGTACAATTCACTTAGTTATTTAGTTCACAAACATTTATTAAGTACATAACTTTACAAGGTTTCCAGAAAGATTCATAAAAGAATGGAAGCAAAGTGATTAACTTAACACTTAATAAGCCCTTGATAAACATTTGCTGTTATTGTTATTATTTTCAACTGTCTTCTTCATTTTAAGGCAAAGAAAGAATTCAGCACAAGATATTATATTGTCAATCTTTCTTCATGATGTAGTATATCGCTGCTGGAAAACAAACTATAAACGTATAAAATAATTTCAAAATTCTGTCATTTATATTGGTCAGAAAATAGATTTATATTAAAACGATATCAACCAAGGATAGATGTGGAAATCATGCTGGAAAATTGTGCATGAACTCTTCCATGCCCTTTAAAAATCCTTTGAAAACAAATATTTAAATTGAATCCTAAAGAGAAATGAAAGGAATGATTCAACCTGCAAAAAATCTTCCATTTTGTCTCTCAAGGTCACTTTCCTGAAATAAATACACAAGAGTCATGCATAGCTTCTTATATTAAGCAAAAGGGAAGGGCAAGATTACATAATTGGGCTTCCTGTTTTTATTTGGAAACTCAGTGTCCCTTGAGCTGAAACTCCAGGTTAGCTGACCCTACGCACTCAGGCTGCCTTTCTCTCCTGCGCTGGTCTTCTGACTGACAGGCTGCAAGCTTACCTTCACAGAGGTGGCTCTGATCCCTTTTTCTAGATGATTAGTATCAGCATTCACTTGGCAATAAGGGAGATAATTATATTTCCCAAGCAAGCAAAAATAATTTGGCTGAAGATCTGGGGAAAAGCTAGGATTAGTTTCTTCTCTAAATAGTCTCTCAATTTCCAAAATTTTTGAACTAAAAGGAGGAAGCCCATGGCCCTTTATTGCCTACCAGTGCTTTAGGAATTCCCTCTTTAAAGGCCTACAGGAGAATATTACACAGAGCCTAGCCCTGCCAAAGTTACCTGGTGTATTAGTTTGCCAGGGCTTCCCTAACAAAGTACCATAGAAATTTACATCCTTACAGTTATGGAGGCTAGAAGTCCAAGTTCAAGGTGTCAGCAGGGTTTGTTTCTTCTCATGCCTCTCTCTTTGGCTTGCAGATGGCCATCTTCTCCTTATGTCTTCACATAGTATTCTCTGTGCCTCTCTGTGTCCAAATTTCCTCTTCTTATGAGGACACCAGTGGTTTTGGATTATGGTCCACCTCAATGACCTCATTTTAATGTAATTACCTCTTTAACGGCTATATCTCCATGTACAGTCACATTCTGTGGTGCTGTGTGGTTAGGACTTCAATATACGAATTTGGAAGGGGGATGAGACAATTCAGCCCATAACACTTGATAACTGGTTGCACAGTTTAAAAAGTATGTCTTCCACATATGATCTAATTGCAAATTTTTCTCAAAAACTGCCTGAGACATGCCTCCCAGATGGGAGCATTTTTTTTTTTTAACAATTAACATTTTATTTAAAAAAATCTAACTCACCCCTTGGTAAAGGGTCACCAACTATCATGACAAAGGAAATAAATGCCCTGGCATTAGAAAGACAATAAGAATCAAAAGCGCTTTAGTTCTCAGGAACCAGTGTTAGACAACTCTGACTCAGAACCACCAGAAATTAAGCAAATATGGTAGATAAAATGCTTCAACCTGTGTTAAAAAAAAAACAACTCCATCAGAAGAAAAGACAGGAGCGGCACAAAGAACAGTACTGCCAATTTTGAGAGAAGAGGGAAGCCATCCTAAATAAAATTCACCACTTTTTCTTGTAAGAGGCCTGAGCATTAAGCACAACTTAAAAAACAGAGACTAAGAGAGCATTATATTAAATAACTCTTCCCTTAAAAATGGCCTGGCCACAAGACTGAATCTGTAAACAAGAGATAATTTTTTTTCCTATGGTAATGAAAAAAGTCAGTTAAATCACAAAAGACACTTTTCACTGTTCTAAATTATAGAATTTTAAACATCTTTAAATATATAATACAACATCACTTAACATTTTATTTAAAAGCAGTGGATTCAGGTCTGCTTTAGGTTGGAAAAAAGTCCTTAACTTAGTGAGGACAGTCCCTCAGCTTGGTCCCAAGTATTTTCCTCTCTTATTGTTTCTTGAAAAGCATGTCATGGATGATGGTTTTACACAGGTGGTATCAATGCTGTTTAAAATCACGGAAGACTGAATTGAGCTTGCTAATTATTAGAGAGAACAAAATTGAAGGCAAGGTTGGTTTAATACCCACCACTGTTATGTATTGGATAAGAGATGATAGTCAGGAGTTCAGGTCTTCTTGGTTTCAGGACCAAACTCCACCTCATTACATGATCTCCTCAAGAATAATTTTTCTCATAAACAAAAAGCGGTTTAATGAAAATATCTGGTCTTGTCTATTCCAACCGTACTATTATTTTAACCATACCATTATTATCATCAGCATATATCTATCCCCCTAACATTACAGATTAGCTTTTCTTTCCCAGATCCTGACATTTAAAGAAACAACTTATTTCAAATAAGTCTCCATTGTTTCTATTCATGCACTTAATATTTCTATGCATATTCTTCATCTGAAAATGAGGGATAAATATCTTATCTATATCATAAACTTACTGGACTAAATGAGATAATGCTAATAAAGAGTATAACATTTTGACACATAGTTAGCACTCAAATACTAACTTGTATCATTTTAAATTGGGATTGGGATTGCTCCATATTTAATGCACTGTATTTTTTCTCTGATCATAGGCGTATAACAGAGAGTACAGTATGGCAACACAGATGGATTGGGGAAAATGTGCCTGGGGGAAGGAAGGAAAAAGTTGGGTGCTGGCTCACTCTTACCCCTAGGAGGGCTGAACAGATGCTGGGGAGATATTTAGAATATATGTATGCAAAGCAGTCCAGTGGACTAGAGTCACAGTTATCGGCCAAGGCTTACATTCTAAATTGTGGTATTTCGTCACTATAGGTACACAAACAGCAGTGTTAGAGGTTCAGCTGTCATCTGGGAGGCCTGTCTCTAGAGTCTCAGACACTAAGAATAAACAAGCCATCTGGCCCTGGACAGGAATTTGCAAAAGCAAATCAAGGTTACAGGAATAAATAAAAGTATATACCTAGCAACTGGAGTGTACGGCATTGGGGAGACTAGCACTCTAGTAGTTAGGCAATAACTTTGAATGGTCAGCTCTCACAAAGAAGATCCCAAGAATCCATGAGATCCCCGCCCTCGAAAGGATTATTTTAAGAATAGGGTGAAATCAAGTTTGCTGGAGATGAAGGGAATGAATGCCCTAAAAGTGAACTGCTAGAAAAGCAGCAGGTGTACTGTCTCATGCTTCCTAGTTATAAAAACTTATCTCTTATCTACTAATGCTCATAATAAATCCCTAAATTCTACATTCAAAAATGTTTTCAACTAGCACTGTCTTCTAAGAAGAAATTATCCCAGGAACGTTTTCATCTTTATTCCAAAATCTGCTTAAACGCTTAATAGAATAATGGAAAGAATATGGTAAATCTGTGTTCTGCCCTTGGCCTTACCATTGACCAGCTGTATGATACTGGAAAAATTGTGGACGTCCCTGGGGCCCAGTTTTCTGATTTGTAAAATGAAAATATACAATTTTTTTCCAGCTTCATTGAGATATAATTGACATATAACATTGTGTAAGTTTAAGGTATACAACGTGATGATTTGATATATGTATTTATTGCAAAAGGATCACCACAATAAGGTTAATTAACACTTCCATCACTCACATAATTACCTTTTTCTTTTGTGGTGAGAATATTTAAGATCTACTCTCTTAGCAACTTTCAAGTATACAATACAATATTGTTAACTATAGTTACCATGCTGTACCTTGGACCCCCAGAACTTATTCATCTTATAACTGAAAGTTCGTATCCTTTGATCAATATTTCACCATTTCCCTCACCCCTCAGCCCATGGCAACCACCAATCTATACTCCATTTCTATAATCCGGCTTTTTTAGATTCCATGCGTAAGTGGGATTACAGAGTATTTGTCTTTCTTGTCTGACACTTCACATGGCATAATGCCCTCAAGGTTCATCTATATTGTTGCAAATGGTGGGATTTCCTTCTTTTTTCGGCTGAATAATATTCCATCGTGTATATATATCTTTATCCATTTATCTGTCAATGGATACTTAGGTTGTTTCCACATCTTGCCTGTTTTGAATAAAGCTGCAAAAAACATAGGGGTTTATGTCTTTGAGAAATTCCATTTTTAATTTTTTGAGCAAACCATCTGTTTTCCATAGTGGCTGTACCAATTTATGTTTCCACCAACAGGGCACAAATCTTCCCTTTTCTCCACATCCTCATCAGCACTTATTATCTCTTTTCTTTTTGATAATACCCAGTCTAACACATGTGAGGTGATATCTGATTGTAGTTTTGATTTGTATTTTGGACCTTATTTCTATCTGTACTTTTGTTCTACTCGATCATCATACTTCTAGTAATTATATCTCTTATTTCATAAGCATGATGACTGAAGAAGTAACATTTTCTAGAGATCTTGCTAAGCTTTTCCCCATACAAAGGGTATTCATTCATTCCATAAATATTTATTCATTGCCTATCATGTGTAAGGCACTGTTCTAGGCCCTGAGGCTACAACAATAAACAAGATGGGCAGATGGAAGAAATCACTATTTTCTTGGGATTTTATATTCCAGTGGACATTATAAAAATAATATAACAAATAAATGAGTAAATATGTATCTTAATTTTAGGGAGAGATGAACTCTGAGGAGAAATAAAGCAGGGGAAAAATGGAGATGGGATAGGGCGGGTAGGGTGACTTGGAAATGGTGGTCAGGAGAGGCTGCGCTTTGGAGATGACATTTAAGCAAAGACCTGAATGAACTGGCAATGAGCCACATGAAGGTCTAAGGAAAGAGCAGTCCACAGAGAGAGGAAATAAGAGAAAATTTCCTGAGACAAGAATATGTTTGGTAAGTTTTTGAAATGCAAGAAAGCTGGTATGGCTAGAGAAGAGTGAGCAAGAGGACAATTGTAGGATTGTGAGATGCAAGAAGTAATTAGGCTATATCATGCAGAGCCATTTTAGAGGCTGATAGGGTAGCCATTTGGGATTTTGAGCAGGTGAGGGGCATGACTTAATTTACATGTTAAAGATATCATTTCTGCCACTAAGTGGAGAGACTTGGGGAAGTAGAGGAGTCAGGGAGGAAGAGTCATGGAGATGGATTAGGAACCTAAAGCAGTGTTCTAGGTAAAAGAGAATGGTAGCTTGGATTAGTGTAGTAGCATTGGATGTGAAGATAAATGGTTGAACATCTGAGATATTATTTTGGAGGTAGATTTGTAATGGATTGGATGAAGGGAGGGAAGAGAGATTGCACACCACTAGGTAAATAATCTATAAATTTTATTGCAGAGATAAGGATCTATTAACTCATGATGTGAAAGAGCCACACCTTAGGTGGCTGCTAATGGTAAGAAAAGGTTTTACCTGAGTCAGCTGCCTTTGTCAACCATTGTATAGGTTGGTCCATTCCACAGGTCACTTAATGATTGTGGGCATTAATTTCTGGATTATCAAAGTGAGGGAAGTAAGACATTTCAGCCTTTCTCATGTAGAGGCATCATGGTGGTGTAGGGACCTTGTGCAATCCTAGTTCTAACCACTTCTGAGCTGTGTGACCTTGGAGAGGTTATATAATTTCTCCCAAATTGGGATGCTCAAAAAGATAAAAATACCTCCCTCTCATGGTTATCGTGAAGTCAAATAAAATCTCTCACTCAATAACTATTTCTTGCATACTGTCTACATAATAGTAGGTGGGCACATTGGCATCAAGGTGCTCAGGATGAGGAAGACACAGTTCTCTTCCTCAAAATACTCTTTCTTGTGCTTCAGAATGCCAGGCATGGGGCCTGACCTATAGTAGGATTTCATTGAGAGTTAGCGTTTTTTCTTCCAAATCCAAAATTACATCTTGTTTAAGAGTATAGGACACACACTTTAAGACTACATAGCTATATTTTCAGTGCAGCCTTCTGGAACCCATATCCTAATCCAAACGAATGTCTCTAATAATATAATTTCAGGCAAATGAACGGGTAATAAAGAAGATCTTTTTAGAAAGGCAGACATTTTGCTCTCCCTCAAATAAAACACATTTTCCTGCATATTCATTCACAGGAAGCACTTTTTAATTAGAATACGTGTTTAAGTACTGATTTCCATTTAAAATCAAAGAGGATATCCAAATGAGTAAATTACAATGCCTTATTTGTTTTACTTTGACAGTGAAATGATCTCAGCCTGAGAATTTTGAATCCATTGACAAAGTTATTTTTTACCTTTAAATTTATCATTTAACATAGCAGGAAATGCACAGCTAATTCACCTGCCAATAGGCACTGCAATATTTTTAATAGCATTTTATAGAAATGTCATATTCAATTAGTAATTTTGCCATGCCACCTCAACAATTAGTGAACTAATCCAGGAAGTGCCAATAAAAGTCACATCAGGTGATAGTTTCCTCAGCCATTTACAAGTTATTAATATGCTGTCAAGTTTAGCACTCAAGTTGAATTTAAAGCAGGATCCATAGTCTTCAGATTTGCTCGGTGACATTATGAACCGATGACATATAGGCGAAACATTCTATTTTCTTATTCCCTTTTATCTAACTCATAATCTCTCCATTTCCTTGTGTCTCCACTGTCCTCCCTACATGACTAGAATCATGAGTCGTGTTAGCACCAAATTGAATCTCCTAATCAACTCAGCTTCTGCCTATTTCTCTTTTCTAGTCAGGAGATGATGGGCTTCGCTGAACTTTCAAAGATAGAATATGCCATTAACATTGATTTTTTTTTATCTGTAATAGAATATTGTGTTGGCATCCCTTCATTGAAATTCTAAGTACGTAGATTAACCACAAAACCATATTCTTCAGAAATACTTAAATTACAATATTCATATGTTTTCATATATCAAAAACTACATTTGTGCTGTGTTCTCTCATTTGTTTTTTCTTTTTCCTCTTGTAATATTCCAAATTGCTGGAGGTGATTCCTATTTGTTAGTTTTCATAAATTTCAAGATAAAATCAAGATCTGCTTTTTCTAGGGCACTGTTTCAAAACAATTGCATAGTTAGATAGGACCCTGTCACCAGGATGTAAATTAAGCTATTTATTAACCAAGCAGTGTTTTGAAATGTCTACTTTAAGAAGACCTTAGGGGAATATGAAGAGATGCCAACATTTTGTCTTCAAAGAACGTATAATTTAGTTTAAGATGAAAATGCTCAGTCAAATGAAAAATCAATTAATAATGATGAGTTAAATTAGAACACAACGCTGTTTCAAAGGATGTCATTAGATAGTATACAATTGCTAAATGAATGGTGCAGATAAGATTTCCATGGTCCAGTGAAGTTTCAAAGTACTTTAGGTAGGGCTTGAAGGACAGCCTTAAAATTTGGAGAATTTTGTAGAGAATCCAGGCCTCTGCTTCAATACCTGCACATAATAAAATCTGATTCCCTTTTGGGGCCATCTCACCTCAACTTGCCCTTAACTGACCATTCCAGGGTACTTCGTAGCTGCACAGAGCACAGAAAATCCTTAATCCTCACATTGGTAGCCTTACCCAAGATGAGCTGTTATGCTGGATCACTGACCTACTTTTGCACTTGATACTTCAATTCAAATTAAGTAATGCCTATCTGTCAAAATTTGTGGTGGGTGCTTTGGGAATATAAAAATGAAGATGATATGGTTGTTATTTATATTCTCATGCCTGTGGGAGAGATATATAAGTATAAATGTTCCAAAACAAGTAGGGTGTGATGAGAGCTGAACTGAAGGTAGAAATCAAGCTGTATGTGAACCAGACTTTAGTCCAATCCAAAAAATTTAGTCCAATATACTATAAACAGTCTTCCAAGGTGAACACTCAGATCCTTTGAGAAAGACAATTAGTCCCTCAGATTTCCCCTCCCACCTCCTGCTCTTTTCTAAAATAGCATCTGACTAGATGGTGGAAGAAGTATGGTTTAAATGCATTTGGGGATTTACAGAAAAAAGAGTGCTCACAGTCATGAGCATCTTCAGGAAACACACAGTTTATGGTTTTTGAGTAGTTTGTCTTGTCTGAAAACTGAACCAGTGACTGATGAGCTGCAACTGGTTCAATCCGGCTCTTTTGGTGGGTTAAATATGATATTCCAGGACCCATTGCTGTAATTTTTTGTTCTGGTTATTCATTCCTGATCTTGAAGCCCCCCTTTAACAGCTTCTCATCTTGACCTATATTCCTGCCTTTATACCTGCGCCCTTAGGGCAGACAGGAATTCCCGGGATCACTGTATAATAACTATGGATAACCAGGACCTCTGTTGCAGGGCCACCTGTTTGGATGCCTCCCATTAATGAATCTGTACCATCTTGAAAGTGGCTGTTTTCAGGGCTTTCCCTAGAAGCTTAGAGACCCTTGGTAGTATCCCAAGAGAAGTATGAAACAAGCCCTTATGTTCTTGAGCTATCTATCCCTCACTGAATATTTCCAAACCATTGATCAGTTCCCAAGTAGCAGTGCACTTGAGGTTCAGGCATGAAAAGGTATAGTTCAATATCTTTCTTCCTTTATGGCATATTCTTACCACTCTTGAACAGCAAACTTCATAACTATTATGGGCAGAAGGGATATCTGCTCTACACCTATAGAAGAAATTCTATAATCTAAGCCTCTAGACTTGGTTCTTATTATTTCAAAGGAATTTGGAAAATCCTTTTGTTTCTTGTCCAAATCTAATGTTAAAGCCTGGTGTTTTGGTACCCAATCTTATTTTAATTGTCAGATGTTTACTATTAACTCTATTTGATTTTATCACTTTTGACATTGTCCTGATTGATATACATCTGCATCTACTCACTTATGGAGATAACTCAATCTGGTTACAGATAAAGTCACATATACTGAAATAGAAACAAGAAAATAAAGTGATATTTAACAAAATATTACTCCAATTAGACTCTAATAAGAAGTGATACGGATGTGTATCGGTCAGAATTCTACCAGACAGAACCAGCAGGTCGTGAATGATCAGCGTGATTATATATATAATATAGACAGAGAGACAGAGAGAGAGACAAGGAGAGAGAAACAGAGAGAGAGAGGTATCTCTCAGTCTGGAAACTCTAGGATTGGAGCTGATGCTTCAGTCCACTGGCAGAATTTTTTCTTAAAAGGAAACCTGTTTTGCTCTTAAAGCCCTTTCCACTGATTAGATAATCTCATTTACTTAATGTCTACTGGTTGTAAATATTATCACATCTACAAAATATCTACACAATGTCTAGATTAGCATTTGATTGAGTAAATGGCTACGATAGCCTAGCCTAGTTAAAAAATAACACTAAGCATCACACAGCCTAAAGTAACTTGGTGGCAATGGGAAAGGAATACAAAGGATCAACTATGAGGGAGAAAACAACTAAGTGCTAGGTAACTAAGTAACATCAGCAAAGGTAGCAGATTCAAGGATAACTTGGAGGAGTTTACTTTGGGTAACTGGGAAAGTGGTGTACATGAAACAAAACTTCTGATTTGGAGAAGAGGCTAATTAATCCAGTTTTAGATGTTGATAGACGTGAGTTAAATGGCCAAATAATTGAAGGTGATTTGCTCAACAATGTACTTTAATTGAATTACTGAAAGGGTGGGTCTATAACCTCCACTTCCCTGCCCTGGACACAGCTGAATGGACCAGTAGTGCACACTTAACCCAATCCAAAGGTTGAGATAATCACATTTAAATACCACAAAAACAAGCTAGTCAGATGGTCATGGGTTCTACAGCTAAGCATAGAGTTCTAGAGCTGGCAGCCACGGAGTTGCAAGTGTAGTAGTATAGCCCAGCTCAGAGAGAAAAGAATCATGGAAAAGAATAGATGAGAGAGATTAGGCAACCCTTATAAATTTATCTTTCTAGACACTGTTTTCATGTTACCTGGCTTTACTTTATTCATTTTTTTTAAGTTTTATTATTATTACAATTCCTATTTTCTAAATATATTTGAGTTAGATTGACTGGATTTCTATTCTTGCATCCAGGAATAAAATCAAATACTAGGAGGAAATCTAGTTGGAAATATCAGCACTACCTGTTTGCAAACATTCTGCTGCCTCAATAGTTAATTAGTATGTTTACTAGTGGTAAAAAGGAGAAAGGGAATTTTAGGACTGGGACCAAGATGAGTGGATGTAGTTGAACTGGAAAATAATGGACTCCAAAATTAGTCACACTTGGTGTAACATGGTACTTGCAGGATCAAAACCAAATATTTGAGAAGGAATACTTTCTGATGCCTTGACCACAACAATTATTCAGCCACACCTGGAGTTATAATTCATTGACCCGACCATATTTTCACGGCTTATTGCACTTCTCATGTTCTCTGCTCCCACCTTGTCCAGCTTAAATTCCTTGATCCATCATAACTATCACTGTCTTACGTAAGTCCCTAACTCCCATGTCATTTTTTGCTGTGCTATTCTTATCTGGTAAAATTCCAACCACAGTTAATTCCAACTCTGCCTACTCCACACCTGCTCTGCTCAGAGCATCATTGGAAAAATATACCCAATCATATTGTCTGGTCTAAATTGAAATTTATGACCATTAACTTCAAATAGGCCCTTCATGATAACCGACAATCATACTATGTTTACTTAATTCAGTCACACCTGCTTTTCTGCACAATGATTTTATAGTTTTTCCTACTATCATTAAAACTCCAACACTTCTTTCTTCCTCCTCCATTCTTATTCTTGTGATGATGATCGTGCTTCCTATTTTACTGAGAATGTAGAACCAATCAACTGCATAAACCGATTACCACATCTTCCTTGCCCACTGGTTAGATTGTATAACGTCCCCAGAGATCCTCCCTTATCACTTCTGCAGATCAATTTTTCCCCTTCTGCTGGTTGATTCCTATCAGAAAGAGCTGGGAATTGGAGAGGGGGAGAGTAAGAAGTGACTGCTAATGGATGTGGGGTTCTTTGTGGGGGTGATGCAAGTATACTAAAATTAAATCATGGTGATGGTTGCACAAGTTGGTAATTATACTAAAAACTAATAAGTTTTACACTTTAAACTGGTGAACTTTTGGTATGTAAACTATATCTCAATAAAGCTGTTTTTTAAAAACAGAATATATAGGGAAACATCTTTATGACCTTGTGGTTTGCTAAGATATCTTTGACAGTGTGTCCACACACACACACACAAGTCTATAACCATTAAAAATCAATAATTTGGTCTCTTTGAAAATGAAAAATTTCTGCTCCTCAAAAGTAACCACTAAAAAATAGACAAGCTATACATACGCAAAAATATTCACGATATGTATGCTTGACAAGACACTTATGTAGAAGATGTAAAGAACTCCTAAAATTCAATATTAAATATCAAACAACCCAATTAAACAGTGAGCAAAAGACTTCGATATTTCAGAAGGAGGACTTACAAATGCACAGTAAGCAAATTAAAGTGTGCTCAAATGTCGTGAGAGGGAGGAAAAAACTATTTGATACCACTACAACCCATCTAACATAGTTCAAATTAATAATAAGAAATGAAAGCATGACTATCGGTGAGGATATGAGACAACTAGAACTCTCATTCATTGACAGTGGAAGTATAAAATGGTATTGATTTGGAAAACTACTTGACAGTTTCTTATAAAGTTCATTATTGCCTTCCTATGACTCAATAATTCCATTTCCTTATACAAGAGAAATGCAAACACATATCCACAAAAAGACTAGTGCAAGAACGTTCAAAGCGCCAAATTTTTCCTCCAAGCTGGAAAAATTCCAATTGTCTGTCAACAGAAGAGTTAAAAATGTTGTGTATTTACTTTACACAATGCAATACTATTGTGCAATTAAAATTAAGTTGATACATACAACAAAATGGATAAAATAAAAAACACCACATAAAACAAAAGGAGCCTTATGCAAAAGAGTACATCCACACGATTTAATTTATAATTTCAAGAAAAGGTAAAGCAAATCTGTGATGATAAAAATCAAATCACTGGATGCCTGTTGGTGTAGGGGCATTGACTGGAAAAGGATATGAAGAAACCTTCAAGGATGATGAAAAAGTTCTAAATCTTGATTGCAGTATTAGTTACACGAGTTTACATATTTGTCAAAATATACTAAACTACAGAAGAAGACCTCTGCATTTCTCCATGTAAATTATACCTCATAAAAATAAAAATCAATAAAAAATTAACATGCCTCAATTGGCTTAGTTAGGTGGCAGTCAGTGAGGAAGCTGTTATCAGATGCTGGAAAGATGCCAATGCATATTCATGCAATAGCTAAACATTTTGTAAAATTATTTCCTTTGAAAATCTGGAAAGCCACAGAGGAAAAAAGCTAAACGATAGAATACCAGTGATGTGTGCTGTTTTCAAACTGGTGCTTATATTAAGGTGTCACAAAAAAGAGGTAAGCTCTGGGAAGAACTGACTGGTTTGAGAGGAGAAGTGAATCCAACCAGGAGAATTCAAAAATCTGGGACTTGCAGGATTGGAAAAGCCAACTGCTTCTAGATCTCAAACTGGAAAAGAGCCACTAAGATTTTTCAGTTGAACAAGGACTTAACTCTGGGCAGGGAGGGGTTGAAGAGTGAGAAGGACTGATTACTAGGGTTCAAATTACATGGACTCAAGATAGCTGTCATTAATTTCAGAGGAAGAAAAAGAAAGTCAAGGAGGCAAGACCCAACTAAATGAATCATGCTAGAAAATTACATCTAGCAAAGAACTTGAGTATTGTTACAGATATGTGGAACTGACAATTAGATTCATTTTGGCAAGAATTGTATTGCCAAATAAACCATAAGCCTGGCCTAAAAATATCCCCAAACTTGCACTTGCAGGATGATGCTCTAGAATGAGAATTTCCCAAGGAGGGCATACTCCCTAATGCTCATTACAAATATAGCCACGGACTTCAGAAAAAATCAACGGACAAAAGATTTGTCCCCAACGAACAGAGTCAGAGTGTCAAGTGACTTTCTCCACTACCAGAGGGTCTTTATAAAGTCAATCCTATAGGATTTCATCATTGCTATGGACTCTCCCATCCTTTCCTTTCCCAAAGGAGACTTTTAGGTGCAGTTTGCAGTGATCCCATCTCTCGTCCAGGGCAGGGCAGATCACTTGTCTTTTGTCCATTGATTGTTAGGGTAGGATGTCATACCTGATGAAGAGGATGGTATAACACCCACAAATCTCTCCTGGACTTTGTGCTGGATACATTACCTGGATGGGGGTGGGGTATGCAATGAGGCTTGAGAGGTAAGCCGTGCAGGGATTTGTAGGCCAAGTTAATGAATTTAACTTAAAAGCAATGGTCAGTCATTGAAGGGTTTTAGTTTACGTGGGACACGACCTGATCATGTTTTGAGACTGTAGCGGACTGGAAGTCGATCAGAGTGAATAGGCAGTAAATTAGGTTTTACAGCAATCAAGATAAGAGATGATGGGAGCTTGTATCAGGCTTGTGGCAGAGGAGATTTAGGAAAATGAATCAATATGAGAAATATTTGAAAGGTAAAGTTAATTGAACTTGGTGATGCATTGGAAATAGTAGGTGAGAGAGACGGGATAGCAAGGGGGTCTTTTTGAATTTTGACATAAAAATTTAGTTGAATGGTGGTATCATTTGCTGAGTAAACAACTAGAAAATAACCAGATCTGGAGGAAATAGCTTGAAATTGGACCAGTTGGACAAGAGGTGTTTGCAGTCACTTGGAGACATCTATGTCTTGAATTCAGAAGAGATGTCATCCTGGACAATTCATCTAGAATAAGTAGGATATAAATAATGATCGAGGCTTTGGACTTAAATTAGCCTAGGAAGATACTATAGAATAGAAACAGAAGAAAGACTAGATAAATGGAAGAGGCAGTTCCATGAAGTAATTGTGTCTGATTTTAGTTCTGTAGCACTTAGATTAAGGTCAAATTGAATTACAAACGTATACCGTATTACATAACTTTGAAAGAAATATGCTGCAGTGATAAGAATTTGAGCTCTTAAGTCAAAATATTATTTTGCCACTTAATAGCTGTTGACCTTGGGCTAACTATTCAACCACTCTAGGCATCAATTTTTCCGTGGGAGGATTATATTTTTTAAAAAATAGGTAAAACTTTTGATATATAACACACGTTCAAAAAAAAGTAGCTCCTATATTATCAACTCTGTGACCTTAGAAATACTGGAAAAAATTATCTATTTAAAATTTTGAATGTTAACTCCTTTTTAAAAACAAACGTACTAATAGTTATTATAAGCCAGCATTATTGAAACCTTTTAAAATAATATTCCATATTCATTGTTTATAATCACCACAGATTAAAAGGATGTTTTAAAATTTAACCGAAGAAAAAGGTACTATTTTTATAAGGTCAGAGATATAAAGAAAAAAGCTCATGACTTGCTATTGCATAATAGGACAACTATATTATTAAGCTGACTTTTTTTCAGTAGTTATCAACGTCATTTTCCTGTCACATTATTTCCAAGATAAGAGAAAAATAGCAACTCTTGGCTACAGTTACTCCAAAACATTTCATTAATGTGCCTTATATTATTTGTACATTAAATCATTCTCTTTTTTTTCTTTCTTGAAGGTCAGTTAATCTGTGGACTGGGAAAGGACTTAGACACCAAATACTGAGAAGGAGAAAATGTTTTTGTATTTCCTTTTAATGTCTTTATTCTATTGCCACGTTAGAAAATAAACTCCTTGAAGGTATAAAATGTCTTTTATTTTATTATGAAGTTTTAGTCCCTAAAGAGATCTTCTGTCCCGCAGAGTCCTCTACATCAGTTGATACCTAATAAACACTGCTGAATAAAACCAGGAAAGAACATTTAAAAGCACAGTCTGTTAGACATTTGATCATTTTATTTTCTATTAAATATTTTATTTTTGCTACACCTACATAGTTCTATGTACGATATTCAATTTTGCAGAAGTTCCCTGAGGTGGCCTTTGGGGTGGAGGTAAGGGACAGGGTCAGGCTGGGAATAGACTTAAAAAATGTGGTGCACTATCCATTGACAGGGAGCCAGATATTTAAAATTAACAATTACCATGTTACTATTATAGCAGGGTCAAGTGAAGGAGAGAGCTACTGGGAATAAAACTTCAGGCAACCTGTGAAATCAAAGTCACTAAACGGTCTTGTCAAACAAGCAGCTACAGTCATCTCTTTGTGACCAACCTGAGAAAAAGATGCAAGACCACGGTTAGTAGCTTCTTCACAAAGATTCACTTTCTGTGCAAAGCAGTTACTTGAAGGATGTCTGTGTGCTTAGCTGAGAACTCTGTTGCATTATCTCCAGTTTTAAATACCCAAGGATTTCCAGTCTGATTTGGCTATGTGACATTCTCCCCCTTCCTAGGCTGGCCACTGAGAGTATGGATTACATTTTTTTTGCCAACAGAAAGAAAATACTTCTGCTTGAATTTCTTCTTGTCAGAGAATAAATAGTTACAAAATGAGTGGCGTTTAGAACACTTTGAGTGTGCTACTCATTTTATGTACCTTGGCGGACATGTGTTCACAAACATTTCCTGTTGATTTATTTTCTCCCCAAAATTGTTTACCAAAATAAGGATGATTGAACTCGTCTCTCATTCGCATTCTTATAGAAAGGAAAGCCAACAGAAAGGTTAGAATAGTTCAAGTTTTTACCTGATCCTAATAACCTATTTTGTTTCTTTATTCAACTTAGATTTTTTACCTTTTGCCCTATGAATTTCAATATGGAGATTGGGAGCTTTCATCTTATCCTTTGTTTTAGGTTTTTATTGTTGTTTTCTTTTTTCCTCCTTTCAAATTTTAAACTCTGTTTAAACTGTGTTTGGTTGTCTAATTTAGGCATTCGCTTTTTTTCTTTTTTTCTTTTTTGGGTTTACTGTGGTTCTGATGTTAGGATAACCAGTTAAGAGCAATTAGACTATTCATTCATACTTTTTCTCTTTGGTCATATCAGCGAATGACGGGGACAGATTTGACTCATAAGACTGAAGCCAAACTTTGTTTTCAATTCCCAGCTCCCTCTCACCACAGGGGACTCCTCCAGTTTTTATCAAGGCTGGCTGGACCCAGCTGGCTGTGCTAAGCTTCCAGAGTGACTTGGGCACTGGGGACAATCCGGCTCATTTACTAGCATCTGAGTTTTTGGCCTAAAGAACAAAATCTCATAAACAGCACTTACAAAAGGCTCAGTTTTTCAGGAAGTCAAGTTTTGTGTCAACCTTCCTCTTGAAAAAGATATATTGTTTTTCCCTTAGTCCAGCTCATTATTCCATTGACGACATTTCTTTTTGGAAAATAGCTGTGGAATTTAATTGAAAAAATTTAATAGCAAAAAAAAAACCAAAAACCCTAAATGATCCAAATGGGAGTGGAGGTGAGAGCTAAATCAGCAAGTCACTGAATTTCAACACTTAGTTCTCAAACTAAATTTTCTAAATTAAACATTGTGTAATCTATGGGTGCTTAGTGAACTTGGATTCCAATCCCGCTGATATCATTTTTGAAAAAAAATAACTCAACATATCTACTGCTTTAAATTCTAACTTCAGGTTGGCAAGAGGGCTTTGTGCCAGCAGAAGGCTATTGTAGCTCAAATACAAAAGATTTATTTCCCTAAAATTTGCACAGGATTGTAATATCAATAAGCTAGCATTAAACAATTTAATAGTTTTCAGATCTTGTTGCTCTAAACAAGTGAAGATTTTCTTTCTTTATTATTAAAGGTGTGTTAGATGAATGAAGTAGGCTGAAATATACTATAGTGGTTATATACAAAACTTCCAGTAATTGTCATTTAAAATCTCCAAGGTGGACACAGAAAGACAGAAGTCAAGGGCAGAAGAGACCAGCACTGAATCAGCAGCAAATGGATAGAGACATGGTCATGGCAGAGTCTAGGGTCAAAACAAGAGTTAAATAGCAGATGTCTAACTGAAGATGGAAAGTCCAGTGGGTAAGATAGCAGGAGTGTAGGCCTGAATAACTAACTAAATCAGTAACCACTTTGAAATCAGCTCCGCTTTGAAATATCCAAAAATTTCCAATCTGATTCTGCTATGTGATGTTCCTCTCATTCCTAGGCTGGCCAGTAAGAGTATGGATTACATTTTTTACAAATAGTCACTAAATGAGTGGCATTTAGAACACTTTGAGGGTACTAACTTACTCATTTTATATACTTGAGTGGATGCCTGCTCACAAACATTTGCTTTCTCAGTTAATTTATTTTCTCCCAGAAAGGTAACCAGAAAGGTAAATGAGGTGACAGAAGATGAGGTCCTCCAAAAGGAAAACCAGACAGGACAACTAAATTTTAACAGACATTGCTCTGCCTCTGAGTTACTATCTAAACACGGAGTTTCAGCCTTGAGGACAAATAGTTGAGATTTTGAGGCCCAAATAAGCATCTGCCTCAATTAATTATCCTGAAAATCAATAGCCACCAAGTTAATTTCCATACCTGAGTGTCCATATGTTTTCATTACTGGATGGTGCATTTTTAAAAAAGTGTTGTTAGGTATTTATTTATCTATTTTCTATATCCTATGACTAAAATAGAATAAGAGTAGCATCCCTTTCTATCATGTTTATGACTATATCCCCAGCAGATGGCCTAAGATTGGCACATATCAGTTGCTTTATAAATATTTGGCTAATGGATCAATCAACAGCTATGTTTCATTGATGCTCCATTCTTAAAATTATAAATTATGTCTCCTAACATTCTTTTTCATAGAGTTTCAATCTCTGTTTTATTACATATGAAAACTGAACAACTTGGGCCGGCCCCGTGGCTTAGTGGTTAAGTGCGTGCGCTCCGCTGCTGGCAGCCCAGGTTCGGATCCCGGGCATGCACCGACGCACCGCTTCTCTGGCCATGCTGAGGCCGTGTCCCACATACAGCAACTAGAAGGATGTGCAGCTATGACATACAACTACTGGGGCTTTGGGGGGAAAAAATAAATAAATAAAATCTTTAAAAAAAAAAAAAAAAAAAAAAAAACTGAACAACTTTACTATAGATAGATTATCACTGCTCAGTAACAACAGCAGTTAATGCCAAATGCCATTTTTCTATTGGAAACGCATCCAAAATTCGAGGAGCTTTTAAACATGAAACAGTGGCATATGGTGTGATTGCATTAAAGTGGAAAGAAGTATAAATTCACAACATCATCTCTTTAAAGAAACAAAGAAAACAATATTTTGGAAAGAAATATTTCTATCATAAAACCTGGTGAATGCATAATATTAATAATATTTATTAGTAATACAATTTCTAAAAATTTCCATAAATAATGAAGACCACTGTTTTCAGCATATATAATCTTTGTAATTTCTAAAGGGTTATATATTTTAGAAAAATCTGTTGTATAATGAGCAAATAATAAATATTACACATCTGAGATTTAGTACTTTTTTTGGTTCCATATTAGCTTACTATAAGTAAAGAACTCCTTTGTTTTGGTTCCATATTAGCTTACTATAAGGAGAGAACTCCTTTTATAGATATCCTACTGCAGTTGACTACTACCTGTGTCAGGGCAGATTCCCATATCTGGCTTCAAGATAGAATCCAAACCGTCCAGTTGTATGTTGTCAAGGGGTTAGATCACATGATATAAAACATGACAACGGAATCACAACAAGGCTGAATGCAACAACTCGCTTACCAAGAGCAGAGAGTGGGCGGTCCTCAGTGATAGCTCTACCATCCAACTAAGGAAAGTTTGGATGGAACACAAAAATTCCCCATAAAACACTCCACTGTTTACTTTGGAGTTTTATGAGGTCAACAAATAACTTCCCTATTTTCTTGGCAAATATAAAAATAATGGAGAGAGAGACTCAGGAGTCACACAAATGGAGCTCAAATGCCAGCTTCATAACAGGTAATGCTCTTTGGGGAGCTGGGCTTGGCTCTATGGCAACAGTGGGTTTCTTAAAGCTGTACTCCAGAATTAAATTTATCCATCTAACCACTGACATGCTGAAATATCTTTGAACTTCTCCAAAAGGGCTGTGCCTCTAAAATTTATGGCATGTAGGAGCAAAGAAAACCCAGTTGGCAAAGGACAAGAATATGCAATTTGTTTTCTCAAATTCATCAGTCACATAAATCTATATCCAATGGAATGGGGACCAAACGGGCACAGGGAGAGAGGTCAGGATTACTCTAGGGAGTTCTTCTCCATGGGAAGCCAACCGGAAGTTAGAGTTTAAAGCAGTGGATATGTTGACTTATTTTTCTGAAAAATTATTTCAATGGGGCTGGAATCCTAGTTCACTAAGCATCCATAGATTATACAACTTTTACTTTAGAAAATTTGGTTTGGGAATGAAATGTTGTTGAAATTGAGTGACTTGCTTATTTAGCTCTACCTCCACCCCCATTTGGATCAATTAGGGGTTTTTGTTTTTCGTGTTTTTTGTTATTAATTTTTTTTGATTAAATTGGAGTAACCCTCCAAGATCATTATTCCTCTGGTCTCCCTTGCTAGTTTTCTTTCCTAATAGATAGCTATGTATCATTATAGATGAATTCTTCCTTTTTTGCTCCTTTACTCTTTTCTTATTCTTTCATTCCCACTTCTTTCATGTTTTCCTATTTTTATAATATAAACTTCATTACTAAATAACTATCCAAAAATAAATCTGCTTTGTATGAAAAGATGTTAGGGTACTTAAAAGACTAGGAAATCCCCATGACAAATGTGTCAATTAAACAAAATTAGGAGAAAGCAAAGTCAGCTATAGTTTAGTGAAAGCAGAGGGGTTGCATTAAATGCTAACATGAACTGAATTATCATGGAGGGCAGAAGTATATGAAGCACCATAGAGAGATTACTGAGAAAACAAAAACTGAGTAACCACGGAGGGAAAGATTCTGCCCCAAAACACCTGTCTTGGTATAACAGCCAAGAATATCAAAAATGTATGATCAAGGATAATGAAGGGTTTTCATGCTTAACTATAATGGAATATTTCAGAAAATGTAGTGCTACACTATTAAGACAGAATGTCTGCAACTAGTATAAAGCTTCAGGCATAGAAAGCTCGTAGCTTTGTACCATTTTGTTAATAAAGTTTGTAAATAATAATAAGAAACCATTAAAGTAGCTTAAAGAATTCAGAGAAATCTTAAAATGTCAAGAAAAACTTTAGCCTACTTTAAAACAACATTCATCCCCTACACATTTCTTTTTGTGTGTGTGTGTGTGAGGAAGATCCGCCCTGAGCTACATCCATGCTAATCCTCCTTTTTTTGCTGAGGAAGACCGGCTCTGAGCTAACACTTATTGCCAATCCTCCTCCTTTTTTTCCCCCAAAGCCCCAGTAGATAGTTGTATGTCATAGTTGCACATCCTTCTAGTTGCTGTATGTGGGAGGTGGCCTCAGCATGGCAGGAGTAGCTGTGCATCGGTGCACGCCCGGGATCCGAACCCGGGCTGTCAGTAGCGGAGCGTGCGCACTTAACTGCTAAGCCACGGGGCCGGCCCAACACCTTTCTTATGAAGTGTGATTTTAAATAATCATTAAAATTTATGCTCTTTAGTCTACTGTATATATGAAGAATAAGTTTGATTACTGATCATGTAGCATGCCTACCTTTGAAGACTCAGCCATCAGACAACGAACAGAGTCTCTGCTACTCCAGCTGTGCTGCACAATAATATAAAATTGTGTACTAAAAGAAAGGGCCTCGACGATTCTTCACCTCAATTCAGAAGTAGCAAGGGTCTTTTCTAGTGTTTGATGTAAGCATAAAAGTCTAATCTTCCTTTTATACCCAAGACCTAAAGAGCAGATCAGGAAAGCTGGTTAGGAGGAGTCAGGCTGGGCAGCAGCTCAGGCTCAGATGCACAAGCTAAGGATTTAGGACTGCTGAAGATCAAGAGCTGCCGGAGACCTGGCCCTCAAGCCCTGGAAATGGACGTTATACAGTTTCAGTTCCGACTAAATGGGAGAAACTTAGGAATTTAGCAGAAGGAGGCAGAAACAGGTCAGTAGCTATAAGTAAATATAAGTAGATATAAGGCAGGCAGATGTCAGTAGATATAAAATATCCCAAGCAAGCTAAAATCTCAAGTGTGGCTGATTCTAGCTCTAGATTATTTGTGCTTTGAATATTTTAATAGATTTTATCAAGCAGGGGACCTCATGACTCATAAATAACTATAGGAAATAGTATAGTCAAAGGAAAAGTCAGAAATCTCACAGAAACTATCTATCCAAGCCCTTCCCTTTAAACAGACACACAGGCACACCTGCAGCCTACAGCTCCTTTTTTTTTTTTCCAGAAAAAAATGGAACATTCAATTTTAATGCCTGTGTTCTTTTTCTCTATGTGTTGCATTGCCTTCACAGCCCCTAGACCTTCAGCCTTTGATTAATTGTTTTGGTGTTCAGATTTGAAAATAGAATTCCGCTTCCGTAGATTTAGTCTTCGATGCTATACTAGTTTGCTAAGACTCATAACAAAGTATCACAAACTGGGTGGCTTACCAATGGAAATTTATTGTATCACAGTTCTGGAGACTAGAAGTCTGAAATCCAGGTGTTGGCAGAGTTGGTTCCATCTGAGGGTTGTGAGGAAGAATCTGTTCCATGCCTTTCTCCTAGCTTCTTGTAGTTTACTGGCAATCTTTGGCATTCTTGGACTTGTGGATGCAACACCCATCTCTGTTTCATGTTTACACGGAGTTGTCCCTGTGCATGTGCCTGTGTCCAAATTTCACCTCTTTATAAGGACACCTGTCCTATTGGATTAGGGGTCTACCCTATTTCCGTATGACCTCATCTTAACTAATTACATCTGCAACGACCCTATTTCCAAATAATGTCACATTCTGAGGTATTGGAAGGCACTTCAACATATGAATTTTTGAAGAACACAATACCCATAACAGTGCTTCTGATGACATGGCTTGCACACAAACCTTGTGCATAAATCTTGTTTTAGACCCAGTCATTCAGAGTTGATTATGATTGGTGCAGCCACTATGGAAAACAGTACGGAAGTTCCTCAAAAAATTAAAAATAGAACTACCATATGATCCAGCAATCCCACTCCTGGATATATATCTGAAAGAAATGAAATGACTATCTCAAAGAGTTTTCTGCACCCTGTGCTCACTGCAGCATTATTTACAATAAGCAAGACATAAAAGCAACCTAAGTGTCCATCGATGGATGAATGGATAAAGAAAATGTGTTGTATATTTTTCAATGGGATACTATTCAGCCATAAAAATAAAGGAAATCCTGCCATTTGTGACAACATGGATGGACCTTAGGGGCATTATGCTAAGTGAAATATGTCAGAGAAAGACAAATACTGTATAATCTCACTATATGTGGAATCCAAACAACCTGAACTCATAGAAACAGAGAGTAGAATGGTGGTTGCCAGGGGCTGGGAGGTGGGGGAAATGAGGAGATGTTGGTCAAATGATATAAATTTCCAGTTATAAGACGAATAAGTTCCTGAGACCTAATGTTCAGCATAGATACTATAGTTAACAATACTATATAGTACACTAGAAAGTTATTAAGAAGGTAAATCTTGTGTTCTTACCACACACACACAAATGGTAACTATGTGAGGTAATGGATGTGTTAACTAACCTTATGAAGGTAATCATTTCATAATATATACGTATATTAAACCAACAGGTTGTACACCTCAAACTTATAGGATATTATATCTTAAATTTATTGCTATAAAGCTGGAAAAATTTAAGAACAAATAAAGAATTGAATGTGAATGGAGAACATTGGGTAACCCGGATAAGAGCAATAAAAGTGATCATAGTTGTGTTATAACCACTTGAAAGTTCACTTATTAAAAAAGAGTACTTTATACTCACTATTTCCATTTTCTTACCACCTACTGACTTTTTACCCATTTTTTTCTGGCTTTATACTTAGCATTCTCACAGCAGGTATCACTAGAAGACTGTCTTCACGTGACTTTAAAATTTCCAAATTGTAAGTCTCGTTCTTGATTTCAGTTTCCTCTAACTCTCAGCTATGATTCCGATTACAGCCTCCCTCAGACTCTCTCTGTTCCGGGACTTTATTACACCCAATCTCCTGTCTCTTTATTTCTCTGACCACATGTTTTTAATTGTCTTGTCTGTCTCTCCATCTCTTTTCTGTTTATACAAATATTTGTTGAATGATTGAATGGATAGATGAATGGAAGGATATACAGGCAGACAGATGAATAAATTTTGAATTTAAGAGCAATAGGGAGGCAGTGTAAACTTTTAACCAAGGAAATTACATAAGATGCATATTTCTTTTTAAAAATAAAAACTGTGTGTATTTAAGGTGTATCACATGATGATATGATATACATATACATAGTGAAATGGTTACTACAGTCAAGCCAATTAACATATCATTTCCTCACATAGTTAAATTTTTTGTGTATGTGTTGAGAGCACTTAAAATCCACTCTCTTAGCAAATTTTCAGTATTCCATACAGTATTATTAACTTTAGTTACCATGGTGTACATTGAATCTCTAGACATTCATCCTACATAACTGCAAATTTGTACCCTTTGACAAACTTCTCCCCATTTCCCCCACTTCCCCATCCCTGGTAACCACCATTCTACTCTCTGCTGCTATGTACTCAACATTTTTAGATTCCATATATCATTGAGATCATACAATTTTTTTTCTTTCTGTTTTCTTTAGTTTATTTCACTTAGGATATTTCTTAATAGTTTTCCCACACTTTTTTTTCTAGCCTCAATTTTTCCCACACTTCTTTGCCAAATCATTATTTCAAAAAATTCCTTTGGTCAAGAACTTCACGGGCACTCATTATCTAATGAGCAATAATAATAATACATTTCCCCAGATCAAGGTCTTTTAGTTTTCCATCAGCCTCACTCCCCATTATGTCCAGATAGGTGCTCTAAGATCATGATCAAGTGTTCTTTGTAGCCTAAACATTCCTATTCCTGTGATTTTGTTACTGTAATTCACTCTGCCTAGAATATCCTTTGCAAATAGTTTATTTACTTACGTGTTCATGAAATTACCTTTAAATGTGTTGTCAATTACCTCCTGGAAAAAAATATTTTTCCTCTTATGTGACAGTTTTATTTCCAAGAAGTAAAAAAGACATTTATTTTATTCTGGAACTTTCTTAAATTACAATAACTCTAACTATTACTTAGAAGAAATAGTATCATGTCTATTTCTCAGAAGTTCAATGGTAGTTTGTGCATTTCATACTGATAGTTATATAGAACTTTATCTATAAAAGTTATAGAATTCTATAACTTAAAAATAGCCCTTCTATTTCTGACTTATCTGGATCTTGCTATTTTTAGGCAAAGAAGAATTAATGTATGTCAGGTTTAATAAGTTATAAACAAATTGTTTATTTGACAATAATAAAAATGTTTGGATGACAAACTAATATAAAGTCATATAAAAGATCAACATCTTTTAGTTTTTAGTATGTTTATGCATAGAAGATGCTAGAAATTTAAATAGAAAAATTCATATTCTTCATAAATCTCTATCCTTTTTTCTTTTCAAAATGAC
Source organism: Diceros bicornis minor (assembly GCF_020826845.1). NCBI lineage: Eukaryota > Metazoa > Chordata > Mammalia > Perissodactyla > Rhinocerotidae > Diceros > Diceros bicornis. Next base: position 29,972,441 of record NC_080746.1, on the reverse strand, counting down.
ATGTTTCTATTATGCCAATGTCACTGTTTTTGGTTACATTGAAAATATTTAAAACTCTTATACATAAAGTGTATTATTATTTACCCTTGGAAGAAGACCTGAAAATATCTTGAGAAAAATATTTATAACATCAAAATCAGAGAAAATTTAAAGGTCTTTCAGTTCAGTTGTTTTTAAAAATTATTATATTTTCTCTTATATGTTCCTTATTGTAAAGTGTGCTCTGAATACAGGACATCAGTAACTGTATACAAGTATTCAAAAAATAAACAGTAATTGAGTTTTATATGAATTTTTAGTACTGTGGAATTTGCCGTAATCAGAGAATCCATAGATAATTTTAAATAAACTTTTAATTTTAGAACAGTTTTAGATTTATAGAAAAATTGCTAAGATAGTATGGAGTTTCATATTCTACACACCCTGTTTCCCCTGTAAATAATATCTTATATTAGCATGTTATATTTATTGCAATTAATGGACCATTGTTATTAACCAAAGGCCATAATTTATTCAGATTTCCTTTGTTTTTACTTCACGTCCTTTTTCTGTTTCAAGATACCACATTACATTTCCTTGTCATATCATCTTAGTCTCCTCTTGGCTGTGGCAATTTCTCAGACTATACTTGCTTTAATGATTGGGGCAGTTTTGAGGACTACTGAAGGAGTACTTTGTAAATCTCTTTCAATTGTGGTTTGTCTGATATTTTTCTCATGATTAGATCAAGGTTATTGGTTTTGGGAAGGAGGATCACAGAGATAAAGTACTATTTTCATCATATCGTATCACGGATACGTACTATCAACATGACTTACAACTGTTAATGTTGACCTGTTCACCCAGCTGAGGGTGAGCCAGTTTGTCAGTTTTCTCCACTGTAAAGTTACTTCCCCACCAATCTTGCTTTTCCATTATGTCTTCTTTGGAAGAAAGTATCTATGAATAACCCACACTTAAAGAGTGAGGAGTTATGCACCACCTCCTCGAAGGCAGAGTATCTACATAAGTAATTTGGAATTTTTCTCCATGGGAGATTTGACTATTTTCCCTCATTTAATTTATTTCTGTCAGTACAAACTCATGGATATTTACTTTTTGACTTTAGATTATGATCCAATGATACGTTATTTATTTTGTTGCTCAAAATGTTCCAGCTTAGATGATTGGGTGTTTTCAGTTGGTTTCTGTGTACCTTGACATAACCTTATCGTTGTCGTTGTTGTTTTTAGCATTTTCTTACTTTCTAGCATGCTCCAAAATCATCTTTTATAGTTTTTGCACCAGTCCTAGAATTAGCCATTTTTTCCAAGAAGCCTTGGTTTCTTTTACTGGAGAATGATGTTAGAAATCAAGATCCGAGCACTAGATGTGCTCATTGCTACTGGGGTGTCGTTGATTCTAGGATTGCTCAGCTGACAAAGCAAGATTTTTATATGTGTGTATACTAACCTATGTACATACCCATATCTATAAATATTTCTATATGTAAACATTTGCATCTGTATTAAACTAAGCATGAGATCATACCGATATCTTCCACTCTCACCTACTACCCCATGGATCATTGTAGCTTCCTTCTCTTGCTTTTCTGTAACTTCCTAATCCAATAGTGAGAAATCTGGCTCCCACCATCTGCCATTCATTTATTTAATTGTGCAATTCCAGTACACATGTATAGAAGTATCAATATTTTTAACCTGTATTCCCACAAGAAATAGCTGTATCAAACTAGCATACCGTGCTATGTACAGTTTCTTTCACCTTTAGTCTTGCGTACTCTAATCTTTCCAAAGCTACTTAGGTCAGTAACTTTTTATCTTACCCCCTTCAGTGAGGTTATTTCGTATATTTGTAGTACAGCTAGATTCTTTTGTAGAGTCTGCATTCTATCCTAGTATCCTACAACTCTCATGTGATTTTTATGAATTTGCATATGTGTAGGCTCACTCTTTGTGTTGTTAAGTTTACGGATTTTTCCAAAAGCACAGTGTCATGTATCCACCATTACAGAATCACGTAGAATAGTTTGATCACTATAAAAAAAGTTGTCTGTGTTTTAACTATTTAACCTTCCCAACTTCCCCCCAAGCCCCTGGCAACTACAGATTTTTACCATCTGTATGGTTTTGCCTCTTTCAGAATGTCATATAACTGAAATCATACATTATGTAGCCTTTAAACTGGCTTCTTTCATCTAGCAGTATGCATTTAAATTTCCTCCATGCTTTTCTGTAGTTAAATATATTTCAATGAACAGATATTTCAGAGGGTGTTTATCCATTCACCTATTGAGTACAAATTAGTTGCTTCTAGTTTTTGGCAATTATGAATAAAGCTTCTATGAACATTTATGTGAAGGTTTTTCTGTGGACATAAATTCTCTAATTAGTTGGGCAAATGCCAAGAAACAGAATTATTGAATTCTATGGTATGACTATATTTAGCTTTGTAAGAAACTGCCAATCTATTTTCAAAGTGGCTGTATCATTTTGCGTTCCCACAAGAAGTGAATGCGAGTTCCTGTTGTTCCACATCCTCTCTAACAACTAATATTGTCAGTATTTTGGATTTTACCCAATCTACTTGGTGTGTGGTGGTATCTCATTGTTGTTTTAATTTGCAATTACCTGATGGCAAACAATGTTGAGCATCTGTTGTATGCTTATTTCACATCTGTATGTCTTCTTTGGTGAGATGTCTGTTCAGAGTTTTTGCCCATTTTTTGTTAGGTTGTTTGTTTTATTCTTGAGTGTTACGTGTTCTTTGTATATGCCGGATACGAGTCCTTTATCAGTGCAGATGTTTTCTTTCAGACTGTGGCTGATGCTTTCACTTTCTTACCAGTGTCCTTTGCAGAAGTTTTTAATTTTAATAAAATTCAACTTATTAATTTTCTTTCATGGGTTATGCTTGGAGTGTTGTATGTAAAAATTCATCACCAACAAAAGAACACATAGGTTTTCCCCCTATGTTTCCCTCTAGAAGTTTTATAGTTTTGCATTTTACATGTAGGTCTATATTCCATTTTGAGTTAATTTTTGTGAAATGTGTAAGGTCTATGTCTAGGTTAATTTTTTTCTCTTTTTGTATATAGAATCCAATTGTTTCAGCTCCATTTGTTGAAAAAACTGTCCCCTATCCATTGAATTGTCTCTGCTTTCTTGTCAAATATCAGTCAAATATATTGTGTGGATCTATCTTTGGGATCTCTATTCTGTTCCAATAGTACACTCTCTTGATTATTGTAGCTTCATTATAATTCTTGAAACCAAATAGATGAATCACGGAACTTTGTTCTTCTTCAGTATTGTATGGCTATAGCAGGGCTTTGCCTTCCTATGTAAATTTATAATCAGTGTTTTGATATCTAAAAAATACCTTGGTAGCATTTTTGTAGGAGTTGAATTGAAACTATAAGTGAAGTTAAGAAGAATTGACATCTTAAAAATATTGGGTCTTCTAACCCATGAACATTTATTTTGATCTTCTTTGATTTCTTTCATTGGAGTTCTGTAGTTCTCTCTCTCTCTCTCTCTCTCTCTCTCTCTCTCTCTCTCTCTATATATATATATATACACACACACATATATACACATTATCATTTTTTATCTTATTTAACTTCTTTTAATTTCAAATGCCAATTGTTTACTGCTGATATATAGGAAAGTAATTGACTTTTGTATATTAACCTTGTTACCTGAAACCTTGATATAATCATTTACTAGTTACAAGATTTTTTTTGTCAATTCTTTGGGATCTTCTACATAGACAATCATTTTATCTGCAACTAAAGACAGTTTTATTTCTTCTATTACAATCTATATACATCTGACTTCCTTGTTTATGTCTTATTTTTTTCAGCTTTACTGAGGTATGATTCATAAATCAAAAATTTACATATTTAGGGTGTACAACATGATGTTTTGATATACACATACACTGTGAAGTCATTATCAAAATCAAGCTAAATAAGATATCCATCACCTCACATAGCCACCATTTGGCAGGGGGCAAAGTGGAGTTGAGAACACTTGAGATCCACTCTCTTAGCAAATTTCAAGTACATAGTACGTTATTGACTTTAGTCGTCATACTGTACATTATATCTCCAGAACGTATATCACCTTATAAATGAAAGTTTCTACCTTTTGATCAATTATCACCCCTTTTTTCTCACCCCTCAACCTCTGGAAACCACCATTCTACTCTGTGCTACTATGAGTTTGACTTTTTTTTTTAAGATTCTCTATATAAGTGACATCGCGCGGTATTTATCTTTCTGTGTGTGGCTTATTTCGCTTAGCATAATGTCCAACAGGTTCATCCATGTTATCGCAAATAGCAGAATTTTCTTTTTTTTAAGGCTCAATAATATTCTATTAAATATACACTTACTAAGTTCTCACTCATTCTTACTAAAAATGTTCTTGCTGGAAATGACTGGACACTTTATGCTTTCAGATGTTAACATTTGTTCAGAAGAAAACAGAATACAGGGGGATTTTTGTTGAAAATTTAGGTTATTTGCATTTTCTGTTAAATAAATAACACTATTTTCACAAATGTTTTTTATTAATTCGAAATTTGGATTCTGTTCTTTCTTTCTGATATGTAAAATTGCAAATTTTATGTAGTTACTTTATTGACGTGTTGCTTTCTAACCACTTTGACTACTTTCAAGCTTAGAAAACTTTCCCATACCAAAAAGTTTAATAAATATTAATTTCTCTTTTCAAGATTTTTAATTGTTTGACTTTTTTATATTTAACTTTTAATCCAGAGAAAATTTCAGGATAGTATTAGATAAGGGACTCAATATTCATTGATTTCCAAATTTGTTTAGTAATATACTTTATTATTAATATCCCCATATAAAAATCTACATTTAAATATTAGATATTTTTATGCTTTCTGAGAATGAAAAGTAATAGCTATCTCTTAAGTCAGGAAGATTTCAGGTTATTGCTAGAAAATATTTCTGTCATTTTTTTCATTTTTTTTAAAAGGAAAGCCATAAATCATCTTGGCAGTCAATCATTGGTTCTGTCATCAAGAAGAAATCCACAAAGTGTTGTCTCCGCTCTTTTGGTAAACGTTAAGTACCACTTAATAAATTTTTATCCCAAACTAATAAGATTATGTGAACAATTATAAATGTAGGTCCTGGAATACCTAAGAGAAAACAATGCCTTTGTTTCTAAGCTATTTAAAATTATTCAAGCTCTTGTATTTGTTAAGGGAGTGAAGTAGTGAAATGAATTATATTTTTGCCTTGAAGTGAGGATGAAGGAGAAATGTACTTCATTAGGAGGTGGATGGAGTAAAAAAGTAAGAAAAATATAAGGATAAAGCAAGTACCCAAATTATCTTGTTCCACCTACATGTGAGCTCTGCAAATGGACTATACCATTTCAGGATATCTCTTCCCCTTAAGGATTTTACTATTTAGCTTAATTTAAAAGAGATGGCTTTCATGAAGATTAAAGGTATATGTTGAACCTAAAGGGATCTGTTTAAATGAGCCTTTGTTCTTATTCTTACATTTTCTTTGTCTCTAAATTATAGGGTCAAGTATTTGAAGAATTGATTTTATGGATAAGTTAGGTAAAATCTTGGCAACTTTATGCATAGGGAAGGATCTTAATATATGTTTTAGAAACCTAAATCGTTACAAGTATATTAAGTCTTTTCTGAGGGGATATTGTTTAGTATGTGTAGCTAAGACATGAATAACTGCAAGATTATGCTTTAGTGTTGGCCATTGTTACCTGAGAAGTTAATCAATTACATTTTTTTTAAAGTACCCAGGCTTTTGGGGCCGGCCTCGTGGCTTAGCGGTTAAGTGCGTGTGTTCCACTACTGGCGGCCCGGGTTCGGATCCTGGGCGCGCACCAACGCCCTGCTTGTCTGGCCATGCTGAGGCAGCGTCCCACATACAGCAACTAGGAGGATGTGCAACTATGACATACAACTATCTACTGGGGCTTTGGGGAGAAAAAGGGGAAAAAAAGGAGGAGGATTGGCAATAGATGTTAGCTCAGGGCCAGTCTTCCTCAGCAAAAAGTGGATTGACATGGATGTTAGCTCAGGGCTAATCTTCCTCACAAAAAAAAAAAAGTACCCAGGCTTCCATAGCTGAAGATATCATTTGAGATATATAACATAGAATAATAGTTCTGACCTGATAAGCTCAAGAAAAATGTATTTCAAAAAGGCACTACTTCTTCTTTCTTGAGAGGGGTACTTTATCTTTCTGTTAATTAAAGAAAAGTGATTTTGAGATGATAAAAGAAATCTATAACATATCTTAAAACAGATGACACTAGGGCTAAATGTACAAATATATCTATATATTCTAGATATCTATATAAATGTATCTATCTATATATATTCTAAAACTGTAAAAATAGTATCAGCCCCAAAGAAGTGTTAAATGTATTTTAAAACAGCGTGAGTTTAGAAGAGGGTCAACAGTTGCACTCATGTGAGGTACGAGATATGGAATTAATTTAGTTCTAGGGATCTTTGTTGGAGATCTCATCAGATGTCAGAGAAAGATTACACTCAGTCATACATATGCTTGTCCACAGTTTGATCGCTTTCTAACATAACCACCACAATGTTTGCAGAGGCTGTGACAATAATACAAATGGAGCCCACATACCATATGTCAAAATGTTTCAAGTTTATAAATCAACTCTTCAAATTGCTAAAATATCTAAAACTCTGTTAAATAAAATATGTTCTAACTTCCTACACTGGCAAACATAACTTTGTAATGATCTGTGACACATTGATACAGTAAGGACCAGCTACCCCAGCCTCTGGGGCCTGACTCTGTACTCCACCACCACCACTTCCTTTCCTACCTCTGACTCTATCCTTCGTTACAAGAGGCCATAAAGCCACATGTGTGCACACCCCAAGATGCATCAGTTCCATCAGTTTCCAAGGACTCACTCTTTGTTCCCTTTCCCCTGCAAACTTAGGGTAGGATACTATGACCATACAGTCTATACTCAGGATGACAAGCCAGGAAGTGTCCCAAACAGGTTCTAGAAGGAGCTTAGGGCCATTCAAACAGGGAATTCCATGTTCCAGGTATCCAGATTGTTCTGTCAAATGGAAATGCAGAATCCATATGCTTCTACCTTTCGGTTCCAAAAACTCCTTGCCCATAGGATGGAGGACCACAACATCATGACCGCAACAAGCTCACTAAAACATGAGGCTCAGTGCAGGGACCTCTCCTGCCAGGATCTCTAAGGGCAGTACTGCTTTCCATGGTCAACCACGCAGGCCTTTTTAATAAGCAAACACTTCAAAATTCTACAACGTTATTTTTACTGACAGTGAACAGAATCTGGGGATGTCAAAATAATATTTCAATTACATTTGCAATGTAAAATATATATAAATTTTATATGATTTCAGTGTTTTATAGTTTCAGAAATATCAAAATGCACATAAATTCTGTTTTTATTTTCATTTACTTTTTATTTCTATTGTTTCTGTTGGCTGCCAAGCACTGTGCTAACCACTGTGGGTATAAAATTGAACAAGACAGGCACAACCTCAAGAATCTTGGGGGAAATAGATAATCAGTGTGTAATAAGCATGACGAGGAGATGTAGGCCCTTATGAGGCAACTGATGCAGGTTTGGGAGTTCCAGAAAATCATCCTGAAGAAAGTGGTCTTAAGTTGGGACCTACAGAATAAATATGAAGTAGTCAGACAAATTCAACAGCCTGTGAAAAATGATAAAGTTTAGAGAGGATAGGACAAATTCCAAGAACTAAAAGACATTCATTGTTCTGTATAATGTGAGTAAGGAGATGAGCAGCAGGAGTAAACCTGGAAAAGTAAGCTTAGGCCATGTCACGGAAGATCTTTGTGTAACAACGTAACAGTGTAGACTTGAGCCTGAAGGAAGTAACAAACCTTTGAAAGGTTTTAAACGAGGGAGTTACAAGATCAGACTAGGTTTGTTTGCTTGCTTGTTTGTTTTTAAAGCTTACTTTAGCTTCAATATGGGAAAATGTATAAGTTGGTATAAGACTTAATGTAGGGATTCAGTGAGAGTAAGTCCGGACTAGAGTAGTCTTTGTGAGGATAAAAAGAAGTGTGAAGATGTAAGGGGTATCTAGAAGGTATCACTGACAGTGGATATAAGGGATGGGAGAAAGGAGAAGGAATCAAAGATGACAAGCTTAAATCAGGTATCTGCTTGTGCCATTCACTGAGAATAGAACATAAGAGGAATAAGAGATCTTGGTAGCCATATGTGCGGAGTTGTCCCATCCTTAATATATGTGGGACCCAATACAACAGTACAAATGAGCTCTTCTTCCACATGAAAGCTACAAAGCAAGCAACAAACAATTAAATAAAAGGCGTTCTATCCCCTCGCCTTCATAACAACCTAGAAGGCCAGTTTCAAGTTTAGAATTCTTGGCTCTCCAAAGTTTTGTACTAGGAGACTATGACAAAGAGAGAGCTAGTCCCCACTCCCCTTCTCTTCCTGACCCTGACCTTGTGTCATTGATGTGAAGACCCTGGCCTACATGTCCACACCTCTTGGAAACAGACACCCCTTGAAAACCCACCCCTCAGGTGCAGGAGTCAGCATAGCTATAGGTGAGGCCTACAGTCAGGAACTAGCCCCTGGCAAGAAATCCATGCAGGCCCAGAGGGAAAGGAAGTGTGGCCCAGAAGTGGGGACCGAGACCCAAGCGGTCATGGTCCTTAGTCTTGCCAAATTCTCACCCTGTGAACAGGGGGTCTGAGAGAGGATAGCCAGAGAGGAATCCTTTAAAGCACAGAGCATACTTCCCTCTATCCTGTGTCTGTTGGGAAGAAGGTGTGGAGAAAGTTGGATGCAGACAGGAAGTAATATGAGTTCAGTTTGAAACAGGTCCACTTAAAATTGCTGTTAGGATATCTAAATAACAACATTCAACAACCAGTTGGAATACAAGCACAAGTTTTTAGAAAACCAGTGAATTAGTTTGGTAGGGCTAGCACAACAACGTACCACAGACTGGGTGGCTTAAGCAACAGAAATTTATTTTCTCAGAGTTCTAGAGGCTGGAAGTTCAAGATCAAGATGTCAGCGGGTTTTCTTTGTTCTGAGGCCTCTCTCTGTCTTGCAGATAGCCAACTTCTTGCTGTGTCTTCACAAAACTGTCCCTTTGTGCACACGGGCCCCTGGTATCTCTTTATGTGTCCAAATTTCCTCTTATAAGGACTTCAGTCAGATTAGATTACAACCCACCCTAACAGGCTCATTTTAAATTTAACTTAATAATCTCTTTAAAGACCCTCTCTCCAAATATAAATTAGTACTTCAACATATGAATTTGAGGAGGGATACAGTTCACATCACAACATCCGTTCTGGCCAAAATATAGACTTGGTGATATCAGTTGCTATGGACTGAATTGTGTCCTTTCAAAATTCATATGTTGAAATCCTAACCTCCAAGGTGGTGGTATTTGGAGGTGAAGCCTTTGGGAGGTAATTAGGTTTAGATAAGGTCATCAGCATGGGTCCTTCAAGATGGGATTAGTGCCCTTACAGGGAGACACACCAGAGAGTTTGCTCACTCACTCTGTCTGCCATGTGAGGGCACAGCAAGAAGACGGCCATCTGCAAGCCAGGAAGAGAGGTCTCATCAGAAAATGTCCATGCTGGCAACTTAATCTCAGTCTTCCAGCCTCCAGAACTATAAGAAAATAAATTTCTGTTGTTTAAGCCACCCAGTCTACCAGATTTTCTTATGCAGCCTGAGCAGATAGTTGAAACCACGTGAACAATGAGATTACCTGGGAAAGAATGTCTAGGGAAGAACCCTGAGAAATGCTACCACTTAAAGCACAGGCAGAGGCAGAGCCACCCGTAAAAGAAACTAGAAAAAAATAAAATAAAGTTGAAGAGGGAGAAAATTACTTTGATCTATGCTAGTGGCTTACATAATTATGAGTTAAAAAGCATAAACCTAAATAAATGAAAAAGGAATCTCTGATGGTAAATTTTATGTGTCAACTTGACTGGGCCATGGTGTGCCCAGACATTTGGTCAATTTTTCTGGGTGTGTTAGTGAGAGTGTTTCTGGATAACACTAGCATTTGAATCAGTAGACTGAGTAAAGCAGATTGCCTTCCCCAATGTGGGTGAGCCTCACCCAATCAGTTGAAGGCCTGAATAGAACAAAAATGTTCTGACCCTCCTGTGAGTAAGAGGAAATTTCCTCCTGCCTGACTGCTTTGAACTGGGATGTAGGGTTCTTCTTCCTGCCTTCAGACTTGAACTGAAACATCAGCTCTTCTTGGGTCTTAAGCCTGCCGACCTTTGGACTGGACCTACATTGTTGGCTCCCTGAGTCTCCAGCTTGCTGACCACAGATCTTGGGACTTGTCAGCTCCCATAATCATATAATTCCTTACAATAATAAATCTCTCTCTCGCTCATATATATATATGTTCTGTTTCTCTGGATAACTCTGACTAATACAGAATCTAAATATTCTTAAACTGCAGGCAATTTTAGTAACAATTCCCCAAATACATCCATTTTGTAGAAATCAGAAATATATTCATGATTTGAAGAAATTTTATTATCAGAGGATCAAAGAAAGAAAAAATATCCAAGAAAAATACAAAGTAAAGATTAATGGATAGAGTTGCATAAAGAGTAAAGTGTTAATCAGAATTTAGTGTATTTACAAACCTTTAACAACGAAGTATGTTCAATGGAAAGAAAGATATTAGTTTCTTTGTTACCATGACTAGTTGTCCTATTCCATTTTTATATGGTTATTTTAAAAAATATATTTGAATAACTTCCCTGTAGAGATACATACCACAATAAGAATTGGCAGTTATCTTCATAGCCATTACACTGAGGGTTGCAATTTTCATTTCTATGCCTGTTCTATGTGTTAGTTAATAATTGTACTATTTATATGGGGAAAAAGAGCTACAAGAAGTGACAACTTAGCAAGTTTTACAGTCTCAACAAAAGACGGTTATATTCAGTTTTATTTATTTCACACAAAACCACACAACTTTTTGTCATAAAGTGTTTCTATTAAAACTATATAACTGCCTCTATTCTCGTCACATTGAAATTACTAGCAGTTTAGAAACTGCTTTTTCCCTTTATCTATGACTAAACTATCACTTCAGTCCTTTTTTTTTTTGACAGCTCAGAGAACTGTTTGGCCATTTACGGGAAGCCATTCTCTTTACCATCTTTGTGGTTGACTGACATATATTAGCTTTCAGTGTTTCTTAATATTTCCTGCCTTTCCCTCTCTTCAGAGCCAAGGATAATAATCTGCCCGAATGCTAAGTCCCTGAACAGAAAACATGATTGGCCCAGCTTGGGCAAAATATGCCATTCTGATGAAATCAGCTGCAACTAAGGACATAGGTTTACATAGTATAAATAGACGTTGTGTGTATGTGTGTGAGTGTGTGCGTGTGAGAGAGAGAGAGACAGAGAAAGAGAGGCAGAGAGAGAGAGAGAGAGAGACACTTCCCTGTTGAGGGCAGTATTTTTTAGGAAGAGAAGTAATCACGATATGAGAGTCTACAGGCAATGAGACCACAACAATTAATTACCTCGGGTCCTGTGCTCTAACACTGTGTCCTTAGGGACTCATTTTCTTCTCCTTTGTGGCCGAGTGTGACCAGTGTGCAATAAATTTTTGGCACTTTTACCTTTCTAGCTAATAAATATTTCATTTGTATTTATTGAGCATGAATTTTGGGCTTAGTACTGTGTAATCAAAATATTTAGCAAAAAACATTGAATTCAAGCTCAGACATTTTATAAATATTAAAAATTTTTTTAACAAAATGTAGTGTCTTATAAAAGACATTATACAACTGTAAAAATCTTTACAATTTTACTGATCAAAAACAACTAATAAAGCATTTCATCAAAGAAACGTAAGTAATAACAAGAACAGCCTAGTCATAGGTAATTGTTAAACATGAGTTAACACTTCAGACCACTACTTGTCCTCTGAAGGTGCCCTTATTATCCTCCCTTTTTTTAACAGATGAGAAAATTGGGGCAAAGAGCTTATAAAAAATTAATCTTCAACAAAAGAGTGATGGAGAAGAGATTTTAACCCAGTCAATTTTTCATCAGAGCCTGTTTTCTAAAACAATTTATAAAAACTGCACTCTATATAACTATTATATTTAAAATGAATCATCATATTGTTGAGATAATTAGTCAAGCTGAAAATAAAAAATTCACTCACTCTAAAGGTTAAAATAAATCTCAAATAAATTGAAAAGTTAAATTTTATGAAAATCGAACCATAAGTATATATAATGGGTATACATACACATACATGAATAGTGATTAAACCCCTTGAAGAAGAGAAAGTTTTGTAAGTTTAGAAGCAAAGGAAATGTTAAAAAGGATGAGATGAACATATTTCACTATCATAAACAACTAAAATTTTCTACAATGTGTGATAAAAATGATGTTTACATGAGCAAAACCAATTAGGAATGTATTTGCAATAAATGCAAAAAATCCAAAATTTTTGTTACCATATAAAGAATTTTCATAGGTTCAATTCATTGGTCTAAATGATTAATATTTTTATGTATAAAAGAAGGAATAGAGAGTGCATACAAATTGTAAGAGAAATGCTCAACTTCCAATATATAAATGGACCACATGAATGCATTCAAAATTCAGAAAAGGATAAGTGCAATAGATTTAGTTTCCAAAACACCTTTATTAAGCATGGATTACTTTTACAGTGAGAAGAAAAAAAAGTTATTAAAACAACAGAAACAACACATAAATAAGGTAATATAATAAAGTACCCAGCATCTTCCTAATGAAAAAATATCAGAATTAAAAATATATGCTATTATTTTCTCTAATACTTTGTTATTTGTATATGAAATATTTAATGGAGACCATGAGTTTTGGGAAAATGCCAGCATAAAGCTGTGACTATTTTTCATCATTTAGAAATATATTTGTTAGATGATCCAAAAAGAGACCCAATGTTTAGTTTGCTTTTGTGAACTGCTACCTTAAACTGAGACATACTATTCAGGTTACAATTCAAAGATAAAAACCTGAGAATACTCTTCTGAGCTGAAAATTCAATCCCGGGGTCTAATAAGTAATAAAGTCATCCAGCTGCTGGTAAAGTTCTACTCTTGCCTTGCATCCTTGGCCCTTGTGGTCACGTCAGAGTTATCCTCGCGGAGAGAGAATTGGCAGTCAGAATTGCCCCATTACAGGACCGCGTGCCTCCCAGAGATCAGGAGCAATGTAACAGACTGTTGAAAACAATGATTCTTTCCAGGGTCAATGGGTAGCATATGAATTCCAGGGGACAACAAAATAATAGAATTTTTTCTCATACTTCTCAAGTGAACAACTATATTTTAATATATTATTCCTTTATACTATGCTATACTAAAAGAATAATTCTGCTGAATATTATAAGATCAACATGTTTTTTTTCTCCTACCTTAGAATTTATAAAGTCAAGAAACTGCTTCACCAGAAACCTCATAGTAGGTGTGTTTTTCAGTTTTAAGTGACTTTACTAATTCAGTTTTGCTCATGAAGCTAAAGTACATTTATTTTACAAGGCGCAAATTAGTAGTCTATTAGTATTCTGTATTCTATGGACAAGTATAATTAAATATAAAATGACATATTTATAGGAACAGGAACAAGTTAAAAAATAAAATTTTAGTTTGGAAGACAAAACAAAGGTCATTTTTCCCTTTTTAGGGTATTTTAGAGAATTCTCATTTCATGAAGGCTTAAAATAGTTTTTCTGTTTTTTAAAGACTTTGGTGAACCTCTTTTTCTTTTCCCCTGCCCATTTCTAATCTATCTTATCTCTTCCTTCCCATTAATTTTATTACATTACTTAATTGATCAATAATCTCATCCATCACCCCCATAACCATGATTTTCAGTGTGTTAGGCCATAGTCATTACTAACTTATCTTATTCTGATCTAACTTCTAAAAGTCTGTTTTGACACACAAATTGGATGAAAACTGAAAGATAATATTTAATGAGTTTTTCCGCTCATTTTTATGTGGTCTTTTGTATGTGTTAGGTATAATTCTGTTTAATAGTTTAAGGTCCAAGGAAACATACATCACTGAAGTTGCTTCATACCATACAATGTACAATAAATATATCTTTTAATGATGCTAAAAGTTACTGTATTAACTTAATTCCATTAGCAGCCATTGTAAATGGCAAGGTATTAGGTGCTAAAATACATATTCAGTATATGTTCAAAAATATATAAACAAAGTTTCCATCATCACGTTGATATGACTGACTTACTTCTTCAGGTATAAAGTCACTTTGAATAATCACTTTATCAAAATCACTTTTTCAAAAGTTTTAAGCATATTGTCCAAGTGGGAAATTAATATGTATTCTGCAAAAACTATGTCAATTTGACTCTACTTACATTGTATTTAAAATATAATGAGTAAAAATAGTCTTAGCCAAACTATATGTTAAGGCCAAAATTATACCCTCCTTCTATTTAATGCATAGGGCTGAGCTCCATCTAAACCTCATCATTAACTGAGATATAAAACATAGGAGAAAAAAGAGGAGGCAAGAAGAATGTTGAGAACATTGTTTTTGTTTTGGACTCATCAAGTTTGAGCTTCATTTTGCTAAGTGACGATGGCAAATAGATAAAGGAATGGATCTGGAGCTCAGAAACATATTTAGACAAGCTCGATCAGCTGGAAGGTGGTGGTTAGATCTGGGATATGGATGAATGTGCATAAAATTTATAAAGGAGATCTGAGAATGAATCTTTGAAGACCACCACATTATAAAAGGATGACAGAGAACAGTCAATAAAGAAGGTAAAGTGGTTTTTGAGGTGGAAGGGGCACCAATGGTTAGACGTCACTACAGCCAAAGGAAGGAAGAGTCCAAGGGAGTATCTGAAAGTGTCAAGTATCAGAGGGGTTGAGGTAAAATAAAAACTGAAAACTTTCAGGGCTGACCCGTTGGTGTAGTGGTTAAGTTCACGTGCTCCACTTCCACTGCCCGGGGTTCGCAGGTTCGGATCCCAGGTGCAGACCTACTCACTGCTCATCAAGCCATGTTGGGGCAGGCATCCCACACATAAAGTAGAGGAAGATGGGCATGGATGTTAGCCCAGGGCCAATCTTCCTCAGCAAAAAAAGGAGGATTGGCAACGGATGTTAGCTCAGGGCTAATCTTCCTCACAAAACAAAACAAAACAAAAAAACTGAAAACTTTCCATTGCATTCGATATTAAGGAGTCATTAGCAGCATTATCCTGATAATTTAAATAGAATGACAGAGGCAGAAAATGGACCGCAATGGACTGAGGAAGATAACGAAGAGAGCTGACAAAGATCCAGACTGATCATACAAGAATTACATATTATTAGGCAGAAAAAACACAGATTTGAGAGAAGGCTTTCCCTCCTCCTTATTAGTAGTGGAAACTTGATCCTTTCTATATTCTTCAATAAAGAAGCCACCAGAATAGAGGTGGAGTGGATAATTGATGATACAAGGATTCAGAGCATCCTGGTACTAAAGCATATATATATGTATGTATATACATACATATGTATATATTAAACATCACTACTTACCTAGAAGCTACAGTCATGTGCCGTATAACGACCTTTTGGTTGACAGAGTGCATATACAAGGATGGATCCATAAGATTATAACCAAGATGAAAAATTCCTATCGCCTAGTGATGTCATAGCCATTGTGACATTAGAGGGCAATGAATCGCTCATGTGTTTGAGGTGATGCTGGTATAAGCAAACTTACTGCACTTCTAGTTGTACAAGAGTATAGCACATAGAATTATGTACAGCACATAATATTTGATAATGATAATAAATGAACGTTACTGGTTTATTTGCTGTATTTATACTTTTTATTGTTATTCTATAGTAAAAAAGTTACAGTAAGCAAAGGTTAGCTTACTATTGAAGAAAGAAAAATATTTTTTTTATAAATTTAGTGTGGCCTAAGTGTACAGTGTTTATAAAGTCTAAATTCATGTACAGTGACGTCCTAGGTCTTCACATCACTCACCACTCGCTCACTGACTCACCCAGAGCAACTTCCAGTCCTGCATAGTCCATTCATGGTAACGGCCTTTACCATTTTTACAGGTGTGCCATTTTTTATCTTTTATACCACATTTTTATTGTACGTTTTCTATGTTTAGATATACAAACACTTACTATTGTGTTACAATTGCTTACAGTTTTCAGTACAGTAACATGCTGCACTGGTTTGTAACCTAGAAGCAATAGGCTATACCCTATAGCCTAGGTGTGTAGTAGGCTATACCATCTAGGTTTGTGTAAGTGCACTCTATGATGTTCACACATGACAGAATCACCTAACACATTTCTCAGAACCTATCCCTGTCGTTAAGTGACACACGACTGTATCAAATTGCTGTGCTCAATAGGCACAAAATCACACAGTGCTTGCTCCCTGATAATTCAAAAGGAAAAATGATTAAAGCTAAATTTTAAAATTTGACAACAAAAAGATTCTTTTAAAGGCTGACTATTAGATAATATTGCATAATATTTCCTGGACAGAAGTTATTTAGAAGTTAGCATTACTTTAGTAAAACTCTGTAGGCCAACCTAGCCCATACTAGATAATGTTTATGATAAAGTCTCTCCTTCTTATTTAAAATTCTTCACCAAGCTTCTGCAAAATATGTTATTCCTTCCACCTTTCGTTCTTACAAGTTTTTAAGTTTATTTTATTCCACTGAGGTTAATTTTAAATCTTTTTAGTTATTCTTTCCCTCCTCTTAGCTTTCTTTTACCCATTACTAATGTCTGTAATAATGTTCCATTAGCTAAAGTTGCTTCCTTTTATTTCTCATGCTAATAATTATACTTAAATATTTATCATTCACAAAAAAAATAATATACACACTTTGTTCTCTCAGCAACCTGATGAAGTAGTGTGGTATATTGAATTATTGCTTCCGTCAATTTCCTTTCTTCTAGCAAGGTATGGTGTATCACCAATCTCACTTTTAATTGGACCGTATGACTTACCTTGATCACTGGAGAGTGTGTACAAGTGTCGATGTGTCAACGGTAAGCAGAGGCTTTCAGAGCATTGCATGTGTCAACTTTCCCCAGAGCTTTTCTCGCTCCCATAAGAACAGTATGTTCCAGATAGTGGTGCCTCTTTCTGCCTATATTCTAGAAAAAGACTGCATATGTCATGGAGCAAGGCCCTACCAATCTCAGATGAGTGCATCAAAGTCTAAATTACTTTGCCTCACTTGAGGTCACAGGATTGTTTGTTGCCACAGCAGGAGCTGTCTAATGCAAATATGTATTTTAACAGGAAAACAAAGTCTCACAGAATTTAGATGAATTAGTAAATTGTCATTTGCTGTCTGACCAAAACTTAGATCTTCTAAAGAGTACACAAATTCTTTTTACTCAACATCACAGTGACTTTCCAAGTAAAAAAGCCTAATTTCTTGAAGAAGTCATTTTTAAATAGGCAGAAAAAAGGGCAGGCATTTTTCTTAAGAAGCTTCCTATCTCCCCAAACCCATCAAGAATAAAAAAATCTCTCTCCATTCACTTTCCCACAACTATGTTTATCTTTTTGACCTACATAATATAAATGCTCTATTTCTTCCATGACTTTATTTTTTGTATATGAAATACTCTTTATCTCCTCATATCAGTTTCTTTCTGGGTTAGAGATTAATTTCAACATAATTAATATAATTACAGCAATGGTTTCAAAATAATCAAAAAAATGAACATGCTGGGTTTGGTAGTACCAATATTTCCACAGCCGGAAACATAGTTCTTCCCATATCAAGCTTGGAAAATACCTTCCTAACATAAAACCAAAAGCCTTGTTATAAAATGGAAGACCTGGAGGGGAGAGTCACTATATCATATTCTTTAAGGAAAGATCCATACCAAAAAAAAGAAAGTTAAAAAATATAATATCTATAGGCTTCAAGGTAACAGGCAAACTAAGATATCAAAGTGTCTGAGGATCATAAGATAAATATATTATCAAATAATGACTAAGTCATTCATTCCTTTATTAATCATTCATTTAATTAATCAGCTTGGGCTGGCATAACAAAATATCATAGACTAGGTGGCTTAAACAGCAGAAATTTATTTTCTCACAGTTCTGGAGGCTGGAAGTCTGATTTCAGGATGCCAGTATGGTTGGGTTGTGGTGAGAGCCCTCTGCCAGCTTACAGACAGAGGACGTCTCACTGACCTCACATGGCAGAGAAAGAGAGAGAGATAAAGAGGGAAAGTTCTCTGGTATCTCTTCTTATAAGGACACTAATTCCATCATGCGGGCCCTACCTTTATGCCCATATCTAAACTTAATTATCTTTCAAAGACTCTACCTCCAAATATCATCACATTGGGGGCAAAGGGCTTCAACATATAAAATTGGGGGCACAACTCAATCCATAACAAGCATGTGTTGATCATCTATGTGTCAGATACTTAGCAAGGCACTGGGTGTATATTAATGAACGGGTGTCATATTCCCTGCTCTTCTGGAGCTTTTGGTCCAGCAGGGCAATCCAGAAAATAAAATGATATAGTTCAAAAGTAGTGTTCTTGGGAAAATGGAGGAATTATGGGAACACGTAGAGAGACATCTTACTCAGATACCCAGAGTTAGGGAAAGCTTCCCTGAAAAAGAGTTCTAAAGCTGAAACCAAGTGGATGAGTACAGGTTATCCAGGTGACAGTGGCAGGAGCAAGGGCTATAGGCAGAGGGAATGGTATGAATAGAATCCTTGATTCAGACAGGGTAAAGTGCAATCAGGAACTTGAAATACAGAGCAGCTGAAGCATACTTTTTTTTAATCACGCATTTTGATAGGACAGACTAATGAGAGATGGTGCAGAGGTTAGCAAGTACCAGATCACTCAAGAACTTGTAATGAATGTTTAGAGCTGAGTTACACACGAAGGCCAAACTTATAACAATTATAATTTCCTGGAGCAAAAAGACTGTCTGTAAAACTCGTTAAAGGGAAAACTTAAAGCAAATTTATTCTATATGAAGGTGATGAAGAATGCAAAAAATATAATTTCCCCAAGTTTATGAGGATAATTCAGTTTGAAAATTTGCATTGGTGTTATAGCATCATGATTTCCTCTTTATGTAGTAATCATACTTGAATTCAACGTTGTGTAACCAAGCAAGGGCTCGTTCTGCTCACCTCAACCTTGAAGCCTATCAATTGCAAGACAAATTGGTGGTTGAGAAAGGGATTTATTCTATTAGCCAGCAAAATCAGAAGATGGTGGACTCACGTCCCAAAGACCATCTTAAGCAAGCACAAAGTTTAAGCAGTTATGTAGGGCTAGTGGGCTATGAAGGAGAGGCTCAGGAATGTTGATCATCTGGCATCAGTGACTGGAGGTGCCACACCAAATCTTTTAGTTGTCATCAATGATGGATGCCAGTGTAGATGTTCTACTCTGAGGAGGTCATCATATTCCCAAGAAACTCAAAAGAACAAAGTTATCATCTATCACTACAGGGAGGTACATGCCTCAGCCAGGGTTATAAAATCTACACTGCATGCATATTTCCTGGAGAGTAGCTACTTATCACCTAGGCTATGTGCAAGTTAAAACTAATACAGCTGGGTGGGTTGGTTAGAGGTTATTCTAAGTTATAATATGGCTTCCCTTATGTCAACCTTGCTTTAGGCCTATATTGATTGTGTGAAAGCAGCACAGGTACCCGACTATGTATGTAATGGGAAGGACAACAAGGAAAACCCCAATACAACTGCTAATGTCTCAATTACCACAATTAGACTCTGTCATTTATTGGGTTGTCTTAAAATATTTATTGAAAATCTACTATGAGCCTGGCCCTAAATACTTGTGATGCACCTGAATAAAACAATCATCTCTGCCCTCATGGAGCTTACATTATAGGAGAAAAGTGCAGACAAATAGTAAACATGCTAAACGAGTCAATTATGTAGCATGTTAGGAGATGATGAGTACTTTGGAGAATAGAAATAGAACAGGAAAAAAATGTTAGGAGTGCCTAGAGTAAGAATAGGCGATGGTTGCCATTTTTAATGAAATGTTCAAAGCAGTCTCATTCAAAAAATGGCATTTGAATAAAACTTGAAGGAGGGAATTAGCCATGCAGATAATGAAGGGAACAACATTCAGGCAGAGAGAATGTTCCAGGCAGAGGAAGAGCCAGTGTGAAGGTCTTAGCAAGGGACCATTCTTGATATTCAAGGCACTAGAAAGACGTTGATATGGCTGGATTGAATGAATGAAAAGGAAAGAATAATAGAAGATGAGGTTAAAATGTAAGGGTCATCTCATGGAGGGTTTTATAGATTCATGTAAAGGTTTTGGTTTTTTCTATGAATGAAAAGCAAAGTCATTGGAGGGTTTCTGAATAGAGGAGTGACATGACCCAATTTATGTTTAAAGTGAGTCACTTTAATTACTGTGGTTGGCAGAATAATGGCCCCTCAGAGATATCTATTCCTAATACCCAGAATCTGTGAATATACTACCTCACATAACAAAAGGGAATTTACAGATGTGACTACACTTAAAGAATTTGAAATAGATTATCTGTGTGGATCCAATATAATCACCTAAATGAAGAATTTGGGAAGTAGAAGAGGAAGGCAGAGGACTGGATCAGAGAGATATAACATAAAAATGATTCTATCTGCCATTACTGGCTTTGAAGATGGTGGAAGGGAGCCAGTAGCTAAGGAATGTGGCAGCCTCTAGAAGCTGAGAATGACTCTCAGTTTATAGCTAGCAAGATAATGGGGACCTTGATCCTACCACCACAAGGAACTGAATTCTACCAACAAGTGGAATGAACAGGAGACAGATTCTCCCATAATGTCTCCGGAAAGGAACATGGTCTGCAGCACCTCAATTTTTTGTCTAATAAGACCTGTACCAGAGTTCTGATCTGTAGAACTATAAGATAATAAATTTGTGCTGTTTTAAGCCACTGAGTCTGTGGTAATTTGTTATAGCACCAACAGAAAACTAATACAATTATTGTGTTAAGAAAACATTATTGTGTGGAGAAAAGTACTATGGAAGGTGGAAAGGAAGGGTCAAACAGAGAGAAGAGTTAGGAAGCTATTGCAGTAATCAGGTGAGGGATGATGGTTTGAATAAAGGTGGTAGCTCTGAATGTGAAAAAGGATCCATTCTAGCTATCTTCTGAAGGTGAAGCCAACAGCATTTCCTGACAGATCATATGGACAGTACGAGGAAGAGTCAAAGATAGCTCCAAGATTGTTGACCTGAGTAACCGAAAGGATAGAGCTGCCATCAGTTAAGATGGACAAGATTGAGAAAGGAGTAGGTTTGGGGGGAAGCCCAAGAGATCAGTTTGGGTGTATAGTAGACATCTGAGTAAAGTCCAAAAGTAAGAAGTTAAATATACAATTCTCAGCACATGAGAGAGGACTGGGCTGATAACAGAAATTTGGGTGTCAGTGGTACACAGATTGTTATTAAGCTGTAGACAGGATGGATCACTCACAGAATGCGTTGATAGAGCTCTGTTTGGCTAAATATTCTTCTCCAGAAATATTTAACTTAAAATATGTACATTTGGTAAAGTAGCCGAGGATATATTTGGAGAAATTGTCCTTTCAGATCACTTCTTTTCATGACAGTAGGAACACAAGACCCACAGAGCATGTGGAGATTTGGAAGCGAGTACTTTGGGTAGATAGAGAAGACACTGAGAGGATCCAGAAAGAAGAGACTGGATAAACAAAAATAAACTTTGCTTATTGGGTAATTCTCCCTAATTCTTTCCCTGATTATGTAAGCACATTTTTTTTCTAAATTCTGACAACATTCTGTGTTAGAAGCTGAAGACGCTCAGCGCATTAGTTCCTGGGTCATTGCTCACTTTGCATTTGGAAAAATGGCTACATCACATTAACAAACTCTTAGTTTCTTCAAATGCTACAACTCCTTGAGAAAGACTGGTAGTAGGTAAACCTGACATACGAGAGCCGCTGTGAAACAGAAATGAGCAAACTCAGATGTCTCTTTTTTCCCCACCACAAAAATGGCCACCTGAATGTTTAGAATGTGCCCGATGCTGTGCTAAGTGCTCTGTGTGTGTAATTTTAGTTAATTCCTCACAACAATCCCGTGAGGTGGCATTATAATTACAGGCGAGAAAATTAAATTTTGAAGAGTTTAAGAAACTTGCCAGGTGTCATTCACACAGCTAGGGAATGGCAGAGTCAGGATTCAAATGCAAGTCAGACCACCTCTGAAGCTTGCTCTCTTGGCTGTTGTGCATGGTGCAACTAGTCAGTCATAAACCTTTCCACTTTTAACTCAATATATTCCTTGACTCATCCCATTATTTCCGTATCTACTACAACGCTTTTCCCATGCCCTCTTTATTTTATTTAGTTTTCTTAATTTATGTCACACATACACTGCTTTTCATGTTCCTAGTTCTGTTGTCCTCCAAAACATCCTCTGTGAGTTACTAGAATGATTTATCTCACAAGCAACCTGACTATACAATTCTCTTGCTTAAAACCCTTTTGTGGCTCCCTATCTTTTACAAGATGAAGTGCATAGTCCTTAATACACTATAAAAGTTCTTTGTTTTATATACCCAGCCTTACATACCATAAGTCATTCCTACCTGGCCTCTTATGTTCCAACCACGCCAGCAAAATGTACATCCCTCGATATGCCCTAAGCATCTGGCCACTCTACCAAGAACACTACCCTGTGCCCCCCTTAATAACTCCTATTCATATTAAAGTTCAGTGCAGGAATCTTCTCCCCGTTATAATACTTTCTGCAAAAAAAGACATATTTATGGAGCATTTATTATTATTGAGACACATTTATTATTTGTGTCACACACTATGCTAGCCACTCTGAATACATAGATAGGGAATATGCCTGTTATTAAGGAACTATGACATATTTTGGATACAACCTCATAAATAAAATGTAAATGTGATGTTCAAAGTAATAAGAGAGTTGAGCCTGGGAAATCCTAAGATACACTCAGTAATCCTCTCTGCTCTCACAACTTTCTTATCATATCATATTAAAATTGTTTGCTAATGATTCTAAAACAATATTTATTATTTCAGATTATGAAAGATTTTTCTAATATGCTGTTGAGATCATATCAGAACTCATCTGAAATAAATTTAAATGCATGGATTAATTTATTTAAAAAATTTGGTTTCCCTTTATGAGAAGAATTAAACTATATGAATAAAATAAAAGAACAAATATAAAAATAAAAAATAAGAATATAATGAATATAATTATTGTTAGATAACATCTCAAAATTTATAATTAAAAACATCAGTCTCCATAGTACAAAAATATAAGGCAGTCTATACAGAAGCTGAAATATAATGATGTACACCTGAAATTTACACAATGTTATAAACCAATATGACCTCAAAAAAATAATTTAAAAAAATTTACTATGGATCAATGCGTATGATTTTGATTTTTGACTAGTGTTTAAATCACTCTCAAAGATTAAATCTAGGACTATTTAGCGCAATTAACTCTTTCACATCAAATGGCTTATAAATGGCAGGAAATGCAAATTTGAGTGCTATAAACCCTTATGTTTATAAATTACTAAATCTTTCAAAGTTGTATTTTTGCAGGTAAAATGAACTCTGAGGGCTAGTAGTTAATATTCTTTCTCTGTATTCACTCTATTATATCAAATTTGCAATGTGTTTTGGTTATATGTAGTCATACATACATTATGTCTCTTGTATGAGGTATAATTATTACCAAATTATTTATATTCACATTTTTACGGTTGTAATATGTATTCTATGTACATTTTCACATATCTATATTCTATATCTATGTTCTCTATATATCACATTTCTACATGTATTTTATATATTTAAATTTAATATTGTAAGAAACCATGACTCAGAAAATTTGAAAACCTTCCCAGGACTTCAGAGCAAAGCTGGGATCTTCTCCTCAGGTTTATCTGACACCATATGATTCTTTGATCCTGAAGGAAATCATGAGAGCTGAAAGGATTTGCTGAAGAGCTAACCATCTAATGTTGCAGCTATGACCAGAAACCAAGTTTCTAAAACTTGTTAATATTCTACTCTAATTTTTCAAACTAACATGTTGAGAAAAAGGTAAACTATTTATCAGTATTCTGGATTTTAGCAATGTGGCTGACTGAGCTATCGTAGAACTGCCTCTCATTAGGAAAAAACTAAAATGTTGGAGAAAATATGACATTTGAAAAACAATAATACAGAGCTAGGTGATACAAAGATAAGGTAAATCTTGGATGCCAGAACAAAGCAGGAACTAAAAGCAATACTAATGAAAGAAGATTGATGTCAAGGTTGGTATTAGAACTGGAGACAAGCCCCAGAGAACAGTGTCTGGTGTTTTAATAGCCACACAGGGAAATACTTACCCTTGGACTTGGTCAAGTTCAGAATTGAAATTGAGATTGGATTGAGGTCAAGATGGTGGCCTAGGCAGACTCTGAACTTACCTCCTCCCACAGACACAAGAGACTTACAACAACTCTTGGAACAATTACCCCTGAGAGAGAACTGAAAACTGGATAAGAGGAACCCCTGCAACACGTGACAGTCCCGATTGAGGTGGAAGAGACAGAAATTCCCTTCTGGAGAGAAAAAATCCACCCTCACAAGCTACAGCACCTCACGGCCACCTGGGAGCAATCCAAAGATACACAGCCCTCCCTGGAGGAGTGGAGGACCTAAACGGTGGGGTGTTGCTGCTATAAGCATTTTTTGTACCCAGCACAACCGAGACAAGTTTCATAATATCTGGCTTTGCTGGCTACTAACAACAACAGGAAACACCCGTTGGACATAAGGGAAAAAACTATCAGACATAAGAAAAAAGCAAAAAGCTAGCTCTTAAAGGGCCAGTGCACAAATTCATCCATTTCAGAAAGCAACCTAAAAACACCAGAAAGAAATGTGCACAGTCCTCTGGTGAAAAGAGACTGGGTGCATCTCAGTGACAGGTGAGACCTCTCCAGGGACTGACACATTGGCAGTGGCCATAGTTGTGACCTGGTGCAGGCGTGCTGACACAGTCACTGGCAGATGCCATTGGAGTTCTTCTCTTGGCCTGTTAGCCTAGGGTCTGCCCCACCCACTAGAGCACTGATTTAATCTAGCTCAGCGAGGGCAGACAGCACACCCTATGAACTGACCCCCCCACAAAATGTCCTTGGGCAACTTGTGGGCCTTGATTAGCTGCAGCCGGGCAAGTGGGTCCACCTCTGCAGGGCAGGGCATGTGCCAGGAGCAGGTGGAGTGTGTGGGGCATTGGTGGACTGTGTGGAGCCTCTACCGTGGGGCAACTGGGTTTGCTTCAGTGGGTTGAGTGGGGTGAGTGCACAAGGCAGGACTATGTTGACAGTGTGTGTGGCCCTGTGTAGTGGGGCTTGTCAGCTTCATCAGACTTGTGCTTCTCAAACAGCCACATAGGGGATTGGCCCCACCTTCCAAGGCGTGAAAAAAATGGGTCCTCCCCTGCCTGGGGCCAGCCCCACCCAGCTACAATCTTGAGAGAGCTGAAAAGAGCCTTATAGTCCAGAGGCCTACAGCAACTGTAAGCCCCTGAGGCTAACAACCAGCCATGCTGGGGGCCTACTCACTTAACAGAGAAACTGCAACAGGAATGTGCTATTGGACCTTGCAGTCAACTGTGCTGGGGCTCCCCACACCCAAAAAAGAAACTGAAGGGTCCATAATAGGCACAGCAGCTGGGCATTACAATCAGCCAGCCAGGGGGACAGCTCAGCCTCACTGGGCACCTACAGCAAGAGCAACCCTCCCACAACAGAAGGACACATATAGCCCACATGGGGGTCACTCCTGGAACATTTGGAACTGGTGACAAGAGTGAAGCATGCTGCTGGGCCTCATAAGGCATCACTCACATAAAGTCACCTCTCCAAGATCAGGAGACATGGCTGACCTACCTAATACATAGATACAAGCACAGAGAAAGAGGTAAAGTGGGGAGGCAAAGGAATATGCTCCAAGTAAGGGAACAGGACAAAACCCCAGAAAAGGAACTAAATGAAACAGAAATGAGCAATCTACCTGACAAAGAGTTCAAACAAAGAGTCATAAGAATTCTCACTGATCTTGGGAGAAGAATGGATGAACTCAGTGAGAACATCAACAAAGAAATGGAAGGTATTAAAAATAACCAGTCAGAAATGAAGAATACAATACTGGAAATGAAAAATTCACTAGAGGGACTCAAAAATAGAGTAGAAGACACAGAAGAATGGATCAGCAGGCTGGATGAAAGACTAGAGGAAATCACCCAAGCTGAACAGAAAAAAGAAATTAAAAAGAATGAGGATGGTCTAAGGAACCTCTGGGACAACATCAAGTGCACTAACATCTGTGTTATAGGTGTTCCAGAAGGAGAAGAGAGAGACAAAAGGGTAGGAAATCTATTTAAAGAAATAATAGCTGAAAACTTTCCTAACCTAAGAAAGGAAACAGACATCCAGGTACAGGAAGCACAGAGAATACCAAAAAAGATAAATCCAAAGAGGCTCATAACAAGAAAATTTACAATTAAAATGTCCAGAATTAAAGATAAAGAGAGAATCCTAAAATCTGCAAGAGAAAGGCAACAGGTTACATGCAAAGAAAACCTCATAAGACTATCAGCTGACTCAGCAGAAACCTTACAGGCTAGAAGAGAGTGGCACAATATATTTAAAGTGCTAAAAGGAAAAAACTACAGCCAAGAATACTCTACACAGCAAGGTTATCATTCAGAATGGAAGGAGAGAGAAAGAATTTCCCAGGCAAGCAAAAATTAAAGGAGCTTATCACCAAGAAACCAGTCCTACAAGAAATACTAAAGGGACTTATTTAAGGGATAAAGAGAAGACCACAAATAGGAAAAAATTATCTATTTCTATGATAAGAGAGTAACAGATACAAATGCACAAAAAGGAGGTTAGATATGATATCAAAAACATAAAATGTGGGAGGAGGGGAGTAAAAGAGTAGAGCTTTTAGAAAGAGGTCAAACTAAAGAGGCCATTAACTTAATATAGATTGCTATACACGTAGGATATTATATATGAATCTCATGGTAATCACAAACTAAAAGCCTATAATAAACATATAAAAAACTAAAAGAAAGGAACCCAAACAAAATACTAAAGAAAGCCATCAAACCACAAGAGAAGAGAGCAAGAGAAGAAGAAAGGAACAGAGAAGAACTACCAAAACACCCAGAGAAAAGGCAGCAAAATGACAATAAGTACATACTCATCCATGGCTACTATAAATGTCAATGGAGAAAATGTTCCAACCAAAAGGCATAAGGTGGCTTATTGGATAAAAAAACAAGACCCATACATATGCTGCATACTTCAGACCTAAAGCCACTCACAAACTGAACATGAAGGGATGGAAAAAGGTACTCCATGTAAATGGCATTGAAAAGAAAGCTGGGGTAGCAATACTTATATCAGAAAAAATAGACTTTAAAAAAAAAACAGTAACAAGAGACAAACCAGGACACTACATAATGATCAAGGGAACAATCCAACAAGAGGATATAACACTTGTAAATATCTATACATCTAACATAGGATCACCTAAATGTATAAAGCAATTATTAACAGACACAAAAGGAGAAATAGACAGTAACACAATAATAGTAGGGGACTTTAACACTCCACTTACACCAATGGATAGATCATCCAAACAGAAGATCAATTAGGAAACGTTGGAAAAAGACACTCTAGACCAGATGGACTTAATAGATATATACAGAACATTCCATCCAAAAACTGAAGAACACACATTATTTTCAAATGCACATAGAACATTCTCCAGGATTGATCACATTTTAGGCCACAAAACAAATCTTAATAAATTTAAGAAGATTGAAATAATACCAAGCATTTTTTCTGACTACAATAGTATGAAACTAGAAATCAACTATAGGAAGAAAATAAGAGAAGCCACAAATATGCAGAGGTTAAACAAAATGCTACTGAACAATGATTGAGTCAATGAAGAAATCAAAGGAAAAATCAAAAAATACCTGGAGACAAAGGAAAATGAAAATACTACATGCCAGAATTTATGGGATACAGCAAAAGTGGTTCTAAGAGGGAAGTTTATAGCGATACAGGTCTACTTCAACAAATAGGAAAAATCTCAAATAAACAATCTAACAGTGCACCTCAAGGAAATGGAAAAAGAACACACAAAACCCAAAATCAGTAGAAGGATGGAAATAATAAAAATCAGAGTAGAAATAAAGGAAACAGAGACTAAAAAAAAAATAGAAAAAATCAATGAAGCCAAGAGCTGGTTCTTTGAAAAGATAAAAATTGACAAACATTTAACTAGACTCACCAAGAAAAAAAGAGAGACGGCTCAAATAAATACAATCATAAAAGAAAGAGGAGAAATTACAACGGACACCTCAGAAATACAAAAGATTACAACTGAATACTATGAAAAGTTATGTATCAACAAATTGGATAATCTAAGAGAAACAGATAAATTCTTAGAATCATACAACCTTCCAAAATTGAATCAAGAAGAAATACAGAATTTGAATAGACCAATCACAAGTAAGGTGATCAAAACAGTAATCAAAAACTTCCCAAAAAATAAAAGTCCAGGACCACATGGTTTCCCTGGTGAATTCTACCAAACATTCAAAGAAGACTTAATACCTACTGTTCTAAAACTCTTTCAAAAAATTGAAGAGGAGGGGAAGCCTCCTAACTCATTCTACAAAGCCAACATTACCTTGATATCAAAACATGACAAGGACAACATTAAAAAAAGAAAATTACAGGCCAATATCACTGATGAACATAGATGCAAAAATCCTCAACAAAATACTAGTAAATCGAATACAAGAATACATTAAAAAGATCATACACAATGATCAAGTGGTATTTATTCCAGGGATGCAGGGATGGTTCAACATCTGCAAATCAATCAACATGATACACCACATTAACAAAATGAAGAATAAAAATCACATGATCATCTCAATAGATGCAGAGAAAGCATTTGACAAGATACAGCATAGATTTATGATAAAAACTCTGAATCAAATGGGTATAGAAGGAAAGTACCTCAACATAATAAAGGCCATATATGACAAACACACAGCTAATATCAATCTCAATGGTGAAAAACTGAAAGCTATCCCTCTAAGAACAGGAACCAGAGAAGGATGCCCACTTTCAACACTCCTATTTAACGTAGTATTGGAAGTCCTAGCCAGAGCAATCAGGCAATAAAAAGAAATAGAAGCAATCCAAATTGGAAAGGAAGAAGTGAAACTCTCACTATTTGCAGATGACATGATTTTATATATAGAAAACCCTAAAGAATCCACTAAAAAACTTTCAGAAATAATAAATGAATATGGTAAAGTTGCAGGATACAAAATCAACATACAAAAATCAGTTGAGTTTCTATACACTAACAGTGAAGTAGCAGAAAGAGAAGTTAAGAATACAATCCCATTTACAATTGCAATAAAAAGAATAAAATATCTAGAATAAACTTAACCAAAGAAGTGAAAGATCTGTACACTGAAAACTGTCTAACATTGTTGAAAGAAATTGAAGAAGACACAAAGAAATGGAAAGATATTCTGTGCTCTTGCATTGGAAGAACTAGCATAGTTAAAATGTCCACACTTCCTAAAGCGATCTACAAATTCAATGCAATCCCTATCAAAGTTCCAACAACATTATTCACAGAAATAGAACAAAGAATCCTAAAACTTATGTGGAACAACAAAAGACTCCAAATAGCCAAAGGAATCCAAAAAAAAAAAAGAAAAAACAGAACGAAGCTGGAGGTATCACACTCCCTGATTCAGAATATACTACAAAGCTCTAGTAACCAAAACAGCATGGTACTGGTGCAAAAACAGACACACAGATCAATGGAACAGGATCAAGAGCCCAGAAATAAACCCACACATTTATGGACAGCTAATTTTTGACAAGGGAGCCAAGAACATACAATGGAGAAAGGAAAGTCTTCAAAAAATGGTTTTGGGAAAACTGGTCAGCCACATGCATAAAAATGAAAGTAGACCACTGTTTGATACCATACACAAAAATTAACTCAAAATGGATGAAAGACTTGAATGTAAGACCTGAAACCATGAAATGTCTAGAAGAAAACTTAGGCAGTACACTCTCTGACATCAGTCTTAGCAACATATTTTCAAGTACTATGTCTGACTGGGAAAGGGAAACAATAGAAAAGTTAAACAAATGGGACTACATCAAATTAAAAAGTTTCTACACAGCAAAAGAAATCATCAACAAAATGAAAAGACAACCTAACAATTGGGAGAAGATATTTGCAAACCATATATCTGATAAGGGGTTAATATCCAAAATATATAACGAACCCATACCTTTCAACAACAAAAAAACTTACAACCCAATTAAAAAATGGGCAAAAGATCTGAACAGACATTTCTCCAAAGAAGATACATAGATGGACAACAGGCACAGGAAAAGATGTTCAACATCATTAACTATCAGGGAAATGCAAATTGAAACTACAATGAGATATCACCTCACGCCCGTCAGAATGGCTATAATTGACAAGACAGGAAACAACAAGTGTTGGAGAGGTTGTGGAGATAAGGGAACTCTCACACACTGCTGATGGGAGTGCAAACTGGTGCAGCCACTATGGAAAACAGTATGGAGATTCCTCAAAAAATTAAGAATAGAACTACCATATGATCCAGCTATTCCACTGCTGGGTATTTATCCAAAGAACATGAAAGCATGAATGCATAAAGATATACGCACCCCTATGTTCATTGCAGCATTATTCACAATAGCCAAGACTTGGAAGCAACTTAAGTGCCCATCAAAGGATGAATAGATAAAGAAGATGTGGTATATATACACAACGGAATACTACTCAGCCATAAGAAACAATGAAATCCTGCCATTTGTGACAACATGGATGTACGTTGAGGGTATTATGCTAAGCAAAATAAGTCAGAGGAAGAAAGTAAAATATCATATGATCTCACTCATAAGCAGAAGATAAAAACAACAAAAAACAAATACATTGAGACAGAGATTGGATTGGTGGTTACCAGAGGGGAAGGTGGGAGGGAGGAGGGCAAAAGGGGTGATTAGGCACATGTGTGTGGTGATGGGTTGTAATTAGTCTTTGGTGGTGAACATGCTGTAATCTGTACATAAATCGAAATATAATGATGTACACCTGAAATTTACATAATGTTATAAACCAGTGTTACCACAATAAAAAAAATGAATTGGACCTGAGACACACGCATCAAGCTGGGGCCTCAAAAGGGTATAAGCCATAAAAAAAGCACCTAAAGCATTTAAATAGCTTGCTTTTTCTGGGCCTCTGATGCAAGAAAAGCAATCTTCTGTACAAAATTAAAACTCCAAGAATATAAACTATGCATGTATGGAGGTTAAAATATCCTGAAGTTGTGGGACTCCCAAGGTAAGGAACTTAACCTAGATGTGGTCTAAAAAATGCCCAAGGCTCTAGCAGAAAAAATTCAAATTACTCCATGAGGCCACTTCAACAACATGAATGTATGAGATTTCTTGAAAAGCAACTTTCCCTAAAGTGTTTTCAATAAACATTTTAAGAAAATATGGAAGCCAGTCTGAGGGAAAGTCATCCAATACAATCAACCAGAGAACTGGGACTTCAAGAACTAGCAATAATAGACTTATCTGAAAGACACTATGGAAAAATTACATTCAAATTGCCATAAGAGATGGAAGGGAAACCACAATGAACAAGAATGAATACTGGAGAAAGAGTCACCTAATTTGAAAACATTTAAAATAGAACATCTTAAATATGAAAATAAATGTAATAAATGAAAGTAAATTCTCAAGTGGATTAAACAGCAGATAAGTCACGACTGAAGTGAAACTTGGATAATTATAAGATACAGCTCAGAAAATTACCCAAAAGGGAGGGAAAAAAGATAAAAAGATTGATCAAATGAAAGGAAGGTTACAAAACTTTGAAGACAGAAAAGAAGTTCTAACGTATGTCTAATAGGAACTTCAGTGAGATAAAATAGAAATAATGAAGGAAAACTAATACTTGAAAAGATGTTGCTCTGCGTCTCTGAATCCAACAGTAATGGATTAACATAATTTGAACAGTAAGTCTCATAGGGGAAACCTAACACAGCAGAGCAAAATTACTTTTAAAAGTCATCTCAAAGGCAGAGTACTAACAAAATAGTAAATAATGAGGTCAAGGAAGAAGTTCTGCAATTCTGAGAATGAACTCAGCATTTGAAATACCTTTCCCTGGGATATTTGGCACAACTTTGAGCAGAACTTTTGCTAGACCGTCAGGTCTTGGAAACAAATACTGGCAAAGGCAGGAACATAAACCTCTTCCCAAATGAAGGGCTTCATGCTGAGAGTAACGATAAACTAGATGTAAATCAGCATTGCCCAGCTTTGAGCAAATAAATAAATTTCTAACTGTCCCAGAAATTTTCACTCTCTGACTTTGGATTAAGGTGATTAGAGATTGCTAGTGCTGTCAAGTGCTGGAATAAGGGAAAAAAAAAATCTCTCTGGAAAAAGAAAGCATCATCCTAGAACTCAAATTATTGTTACAATTTCTTTTCCAAATACAATTTCCAATGTACAATTAAAGATAAAGATTCAAGGAGATGGGTGGTGTAAATAGAAACTCACAAAAATTACAGATAATAAAAAGACTCTCAAAAGCTACAGACATTCAAATTGCCAGACAGTAATATTAAAAATATAACTAGGGTTACCATGTTCCAGGAGACAAATTGTTTTTTTAATTTGGTAAACATCTGGAAGTAATAAGAAGTAATATAGCATATTTGTATAAACAACTAATACATGATTTTAAAAGCCAATTTGTTGAAGCTGAAGAAAGAATTAGTGATCTTGAAGGTAAGTCAACAGATAACATCTAGAATGATGGAAAAACAAAGGATACAAAACACAGTGAGAAAAATATTACATACATTTAATTGGTGTCCCACAGAAAGGAGCAAAAGAATAGAGAACAAGCAATATTTGAAGAGATAATGACTTAGAATTTTCCTAAAACAATCTACAGAATACAAGAAATCATGAATTAAAGAAGCCCTATAAACCTTGAAAATGAAAAATTTAAAAAGAAATTTAACATAGAAACATCATAAGGAAATTTCTGAAAACCAAAGCCAACAAGGAACAACTTAAAACCCACCAGAGTAAAAAGTCATATTACTTTTAAAGGAAAAACAACTAAACTAACAATTAACTTCTCAACAGAAACAATGGAAGCATGATGATAATGAAACAATATTTTCAGTCCATAATTCCATATACAGTAAATAAAATAGAAATAAAAACTTTCAGAAAAGAGTGGAAATATTGTTCACAAACACACAAGCAATAAATTAAATACCAAAATATTTCCTTTGAGCTAAAGAAAGATGATTCCATGCAAGAGAAAGAAAACTGAGGAAAAAATAAGAAACAATACAATGATAAACATATGGATAAATGAAAATAAAGTTTCAGTCTATTTTTTCAAGCAAAATTTCTTGAAAGATGCATTACTTCTCTAATTGGATTGAATAGATACTTTGGCAAAAATTAAATGATGGTATATGTGTCTATCTGTTTCTGAATTCTATTCTCTTCCATTGGTCTAATTGTCTGTCTATTCCAATACCATATTCTATCAGTTCTGGTTGTTTTATATGTCATTAGACTTTGTTCTTTTTTCTGAAGATGATTTGACTCCTCTATGTCTTTTTCATTTCACCTAAATTGAACAGAGTGTCAATTTTAACCTACAACAAAAATGTTTGCTGGAATTTTGATTGAGATTATATTGAATTTCAATATCATTTTGGAAAAAATTGATAACTTAAAAAAATCTATGACCATTTTATTTCTCTTTTAGATTGTCTTTCACTTCTCCAAAATTTTTGGTTTTCTGTGTATAGGTCTTACACATTTCATTTATTTCTAAGTATTTTAGGACTTCAATTTATCTCACAATTTTTTTTTGCCGTTATCACTGCAGAGATCTTAGATATCATTTATTGAATTTATTCCAAAATATTTTATATTTTCTGACTCTATTAAAATGACATTGTTTATTTGATTTCTTTTTTCAATTGTTTGCTGCTAATTTATAGAAGTAAACATTTTTGTATGTTGACTTGTGTACTGCAACATTGAAAGAAATCACTATTAGTTTTAGGAGTTTTTTCGACAATTTCCTTAGAATTTTTTATATACACAATAATATAATCAGTGAAGAAAAGCTTATTACTCTTTTTCCAAACTTTATGTCTTTTATTTGAGCCTTCCATGAAGTATTATTCTTTTTTATATAATGCTGGATTCCATTTCCTAATATTTTGTTGAGGATGTTAGCATCCATGGTCATGAGAAATATTGGCTTTTCTACCACGTAATGTCTCTATCTATATTTGGTGTCAGGATTATACTAGTCTCATAAAAGAAATTAAGAAGTGTTCCCTTTTCCTCCATTTTCTGAAAGAATTTGTGTTAGATTGCTATTATTTCTCCCTAAAAGATAGACCAAAATCACCAATGAATCGATCTGAATGTGGGGTTTTCTTTGCGGAAAGATTTTTAGCTACAAATTCAATTTCTTTCACGAATGTGTGGCTATTCATATATTTTTTTAGTTTCTTCTTGTGTGATTTTTCATCCCTTGTATTTTTCAAACAACTTATCTCTTTCATCAAAATTGTCTAATTTATTGGCATAATTTACTCATAAAACGTTATTATCCTTTTAATTTCTATAAAGTTTAATCATTCATCTGACATTGGTTAATTTAATTTTCCCTGTTAACTAGAGATTTAATAGTTTTATTAATTTCTTTAAAAAATGAACTTTGGCTTTATTGATTTTTCTCTATCATTGGTTTGTTTTCTAAGTCACTGATTGGTTTATATATATATTTTTTTAAAGATTTTATTTATTCATTTTTTTCCCCCGAAAGCCCCAGTAGATAGTTGTATGTCATAGGTTCACATCCTTCTAGTTGCTGTACGTGGGACTCGGCCTCGAGTTGGTCGGAGAAGTGGTGCCTTGGGGCGTGCCCGGGATCCGAACCCGGGCCGCCAGCATCAGAGTGCGCGCACTTAACCGCTAAGCCACGGAGCCGGCCCTGATTGGTTTATATTTTTATACTTCTTTATTATGTCCCTCATTCTATGCTTGTTTGGATTTGATTTGCTCTTACTTTTTAGCTTCCTATTGCTAACTGACTTTAAACTTTTATTATTCTCTAATATAAACATTTAAAAATTAGTCTCCTCTGAGTACTGTCTATATCTCAGTTTTATTGTTTTTTTCATTCAGTTCAAAATGTTTTATGAGTTCCCTCCTGGTGAGTTCTTCTTTGACTCATGGATTATTAGAAATATGTTGTTTAATTTCCAAATATGTAGGCATTTTCTAATTATTTTATTACTCTTGTTTTCTAATTTAATTCTATTTTGGTCTTGGTATACTCTAAATTCCAATATTTTAAAATCAAAACTTGCTTTATTGTCCACCATATGACCTTCTTGAGAAAATTCCAAATGCCATTGGGAAAGTAAAGTGTATTATGCCAGTATTAGGTATACTGTCCTATAAATGTCAATTTAGTCACATTATTGATAGAGTTTTTCAAATTTACATCCTCAATGATTTTTTCTAACAATTGTTCTATCAGTTACTGAGAGGGAGTTTTTCAAATATCTAGCCATGCTTGTGTATATGTCGATTTCTCCCTTTATTTCCATCAGTTTTTGTATCATACCTTTTGCAACTTTCTTTATAGATGAACACACACTTAGGACTTTTATGTAACAGTTATATGGTTGGATTCAACTCACTATCTTGCTATTTATTTTAAATTAATCTATTATTTTTGTTTCTTTTTCCTCATTTTCTGCCTTTTAACTGTTCAAATTTTTATTATTATTATATTTGATCCTCTCTATTAGATTGTTTGATATAATTTGTGTATTATTTACTTTACAATTAACATTTTTCATGATATAAAATATTCACAGAGAGGAGCCAGCCTGGTGTCCTAGTGGTTAAGTTTGAATGCTCCGCTTTGGCAGCCCAGGGTTCGCGCGTTCGGATCCCAGGAGCAGACCTACGCACGGCTTACCAAAGCCACACTATGGCAGGCGTCCCACATATAAAGTAGAGGAAAATGAGCATGGATGTTAGCCCAGGGCCAATCTTCCTCAGCAAAAAGAGGAGGATTGGCAACAGATGTTATCTCAGGGCTAATCTTCCTCACCAAAAAAAAAGAAAAAATTCATAGCAGATTTTTTCTTTTGAAAAAATATTCTAAACAATTTTAATGTCTAGCAACAAGATAACGGATCAATAAATATTGTTACAATAGAATAATATAAAACATTGAAAATGAATGAACCAAACACATAAAATTTCACAAATATTAAGGGGGATAAAAGGCGAGTTACATAAGAACATATTTAGTTCAACAGCTCAACTTCATCTGTATTAAATATTAACAGAACAAAAATAACTTTGTTTTAGATATCATACACATATGGCACAATTAGATAAAAGAAAAAGAATAATAAAAATGTTAAGAATGCTGGTTGCCAGGGCCAGCCCGGTGGCGCAAGCAGTTAAGTGCACGTGCTCCGCTGCAGCAGCCCAGGGTTCGCCAGTTTGGATCACGCACCGATGCACCGCTTGTCAAGTCATGCTGTGGCAGTGTCCCATATAAAGTGGAGGAAGATGGGCATGGATGTTAGCCCAGGGCCAGGCTTCCTCAGCAAAAAGAGGAGGATTGGCAGATGTTAGCATAGGGCTGATCTCCTCACAAAAAAAAAAAAAAAAAAAGAATACTGGTTGCCTACATGGAAGGCAGATGATAATAAATAGAATCAATAAGGGATGTACAGGATAGCTTCAATAAGATTGTTAATATTCTAATCTTGTAACTTGGTGTTCATTTCGTTTCAAGTTATTATTTACAATATTATTAGCATTTGAAGTATATATTCTTAACAGACATAACATTCCATAATAAAATAAATAAATTATGCAAATGAATAAGCATTTAAATTCTGAGAAGAGCAGATTTTAAAAGAATATATAAAATGTCATAACATTTATGTAAATTTCAAAAAAATAAGTGAAAATATTGTATTTTTGAATACATATAAATATATGAAAAGATAAGCAAGAATATACACACCTCTTTCAGTTTTTTAATGCTGTGTAACAAATTTTTGATGGCTTGAAACAACAATTTGTTATTTTCTGTCATGTTCTGTGAACTGATTGGGCTCCTTTAGATGATTCATGCTTGGATTTTTTCATAGGACTGCAGAAGGAAGGGAGTTGGGCTGGAGTCACTAGAAAGTTCGGTGCCTGGATGCTCCTTGGTCTTTTTTTTTCTTTTTTTTTTGCTGAGGAAGATTGGCCCTGGGCTAACATCCGTGCCCACCTTCGTCTACTTTATATGTGGCACTTCTTCCACAGCATGGCTTAATAAGCGGTGCATAGGTCCACGCCCAGGATCTGAACCTGCGAACCCTGGGCCACTGAAGTGGAGCGCGTGAACTTAACAACTACGCCACTGGGCCGGCCCTCCTTGGTCTTCGTCTTCACGTTGTAGCTCATCCTCCAGGGCTTCTCCATGGGCCTGGCTTCCCGCAACACGGCAGTCTCACTGGTGTCATATTTCTTATGTGGTGGCTGGCTTTCAAGAGCCGAGAAGAGAAACTGCCGTTCAGTGAAAGACTTTGCCCAAAACTGATGTAACATCACATCTGCCATTGGTGAAAGCGATCTCAGAGCTTGCCTCGAGTCAAAGGGAATGAGCAATGAACTCCACCTATTATTTCAGGATTTACACACCACATTGAGAAGCACCTGTGGGGTGCAGGATATTCTTGTGGCCATTTTCAGAGAATACAATCGGCTGCAACACCTATTTCAGGCTCATGGTAACCACAGGGGAGGCAGGGAGAGGAGAAATGAAAGGGGTAATGTGACAGAGAGAATTTTAACTCCATCTGCCTTATTTTATCTCTAAAAATGAAGCATCTGAAGTAAATGTGACAAGTCAGCTTGTGAGTACATGGACATTTATGATGTTACTCTCCATACATTTTTATATTTCAAGTATTTTGTAATTTTAAAAAAATCATTTGATGTTTCAGTAAAAAAAAGTAATATAGCTTGCAAAAGAGGCAAGAACCCTTTCCATCTTAAATTTATCTGTATTTAAGGGGTCATATGATATAACATGTCGTTTTAGTTGTAGATAGTTATTAAATGCTTAAGTTGTAGATTATCTTTTTGAAGTAGCTAAAAGATAGTTCTGTCTTCAGAATAATTAAAAGTATATAATCAGCAACTCTGTAACACTTTTATTTCCCTGAATAAAGTATGGTTTAATAATTCTTCATTTAAAATTCTTTTCATTAAGTTACATTAAGTGTACTATGACATTTCTATAAGGTTTATAGACTGAAAAAAATTGTGTCCTTTGTGTTCCTTCATTACAAAAATAGAACTGCAATTTAAATATGAATTCCAATTTAGGACATTAGGTAACTAACTGATTTTATTCTGTTTTCTAATTCTTTCATTCATTGATAGCTGTAAGAAGCTAAAGAACATTACAACCGTGTAAGAAATGAAAAGACATGGGAGTCAGCTAAGGTTAGCCATAGAACATGGCATGCATTTTAATCTAGCATTGGTTTGGTAAAGACCTAAAACTATTCAATCAAAAATACTTCTAAATGTCACAAGTTCTAGGGGAAGGATGTAATCATTTTATGAATTATTTTTCTGATCTTCACTGCTATGCTTTGCCACACAATCTAAAATCAGAATTTTGGACAGAGTATGGTTTGTGTCAAGTATGCATAGTCCTGAGGACCCTGGTCAGAGGGACCCATGTAGGTCACTATTTTCCTTCACCCAGCTT
Source organism: Diceros bicornis minor (assembly GCF_020826845.1). NCBI lineage: Eukaryota > Metazoa > Chordata > Mammalia > Perissodactyla > Rhinocerotidae > Diceros > Diceros bicornis. The sequence goes on along the minus strand of NC_080746.1, from coordinate 29,933,244 downwards.
TCCCCAATAGATATGCTACATTTATTGGTCCAATGCATATGGAACATCTTGCTTCAATAAGAGGAAATCCTGTTTATTTCCACCATTTGCAATATACTGACATGTGGTCACAAGACTTGGTGACAAAGACACAGACAATTAGCAGCCATTTGCTTTTTAGCACTATATCTTTCTCAGCCCTGAAAATTAATTTAAACCAATAAATGGAATGCAATTTGAGAAAGAAGCATTGAAATGGTATAAACTCCAATAAATATTAAAATTTAAATCAAAAAAAATAAAAATTACGAAAAGGAAATCTTTGAAGAAAGAGAATATCATCCATTTCCACTACAACTTTTATCCACAAATTCAGGTGAGCAGGAAATTGCAGTGTATTTTTCTGATTCAAATTCATCCTCAATTTGAGAGCTTATTCTGTGGGTAGGAGAAACTTAATGTCAGTCAACTTCTGTCTGCCTTTTCCTGTGGCTCTGGCTAAATTTTGGTGGTTTTTCATAGGGCTGAGGTGTTGGAGGAGGGGTCATTTTACACTCGTCATTTATACATGTAGGTGTCTGTGAAGATGCCTGTCCTCCCGTCTGAGCTGGGGCACTCACAGATTGCAGCTGCGATGCCCTTCATTTCCATAAATTTCCTTTAATCTGGGATATCTTTCCTATATTTTTCTTTCACCTTTGAGAACTGTAACCAGAACTTTATTCTGGTGCTTCTCTTCTTTGCCCTGGATCATGGACTTCTCTGTGAGACCATCTGTTGTCCTTATATGCCTAGACTTTCCATATAGACAGTCCCTATTTCCCAACACAAAAATTAATAAGAAAAATATAGATAAACTAGTAAAAATTGAACAAAAATCTTGAAAAGATACTTCAAAAGAGGATATTCAAATAAGACACGTGAAAATATAGTCAATATCATTAGTTATCAGAAAAATACAAATGGAAATCACCATGAGACACCACTACATATTTAGCGTAGATAAATTTTTTTAAATGAAAAAGTTGTTACATCTGTAAAGCAAGTAGACCTTTCTTTTACTGGTGGAGTTCCAAGTTAGTACTACTATATTAAACATTAGGAGCATATCATTTATGGATAAATATATGCAATAAACCACAACCCTGTGATTTTTATTTATCTATTCATCTATCTACACACCCAAGCGTATGTACAAGTATGACCAGGTATGTATTATTCATAATATCAAAAATTTCCATCAGGAGTATAATGGATAAATAACTGTGGTATATTCATGAAGTGGAATACTGTAGATCAATGGGCTTCAAAGTGTGATTCCTGGGCCAACAGCATCAGTACCATCTGAGAAGTTGTTATAATTACAAATTCTTAGGCCTCATCCCAGACCTACTGATTTGGAGACTCTGGATGTAGGTCTCCAGCTTTCAGTTTTTAACAAACCCTTCAGGTGGTTCTGATGCATGCTTAGGTTGAGAAGCACTGCTCTATATACATAAAAAGAATATATGCAAAAAATGAATATATGAAAATGATTTGCTGTATGACTTACCATGAATAAATCTATGGTTAGGGATTGAGAGGGAGCGTGAGGGAGCTTCTGTGGTAATTTTCTATTTAGATGCTGGTTACAAAGTTTTTACTTTTACAAAATTCATAAATCTATGCACTTAAAATTTTTTCATTTTATATATATATATATATATATATATTATAATAAAATAGTTTAAAAATATAGTGTCCCAATGTTAACTCAGATATTTTTATATTGGATTTCTATTAATGTATGGTTCTTATCTCCCTTAAATTGGATACTATCCTTCTACATGCAGGATAAAATTTACTTATTTGTTATTAAAAAAATAAAAAATAATTTACTTTAAGAAAATTCATCCAGCCAACAAATTGTACATTGAGCACTTGTTTGCATATATGTTAGACGTTAACAAAAACTATACTGGAGGGCCAGCCCCGGTGGCCTAGTGGTTAAGTTCTGCTTAGGTGACCCAGGCCTGGCTCCCAGGCATATACCTACACCACTCGTCTGTCAGCGGCCATGCTGTGGCAGCAGCTCACATACAAAAAGAGGAAGATTGGCAGCAGATATTAACTTAGGGTGAGTCTTCCTCAGCAAAAAAAAAAAAAAAAAAAAAAACTATACTGGAAAACAAATTAAATGGTTTCTCTTGGTAGCCATTCATGTCTCAATTCTTCATCAGATGGAACTGATGTATCTCTTTATTTGCCACCACCATGTGGTAGGAACTTCATATGTATCACTCGATTAAATCTTGCTATGAAATCAATGGTATTCCCATTTTGGAGATAAAAGTCCTGAGGCCTAGAGAAACTGCATAATGTCCTCAAAAGAGTAAGTGACAAACTCAAGATTGGAAATCAAATCTGTCTAATTTCAAGTTATTTCTAGAGTATCTCGTGGTTGCATAGTATCAGAGGAGGAGATTATACTTTCCCAGTAGATGAGCAAAATGATATTAAATCTACCTGTAAAAAGATGTTAGGATAGGCAGTCGAGGTTTATGATGCTAGAAATAGCATGCATTATCCATGAACTAGCCAAGACTATAGACGATCAGAATTGGAAGTTATCTTAAATGTCATCTAATTAGACCACTTTGAATTCCCTTTGAAATCACCCCAGAGACTGGGAACTTGGTTTCTTATGAGCTAGCCTTTCTTTTTACAACTTTCTTTATTAGAAAAACTTTTCTTATATTAAGGCCAAATACATTTCTCTGTGTGTTATACCCAATGGTTCCAATTCTGCCTGTTATATTCATATGAAAAAAAATGTTCATTCACATGACAGAACATCAAATATTCAAAGAAAGCCATGTTTTTGTCCCTTGAGTCTACTCTCTCCCTAGTTCTTCCAATTGCTTTTAATATTACCTGATTTATGAGTCACTTCATCAGTCTGATCTTTCCCCTCTGACTGCTTCAATTTGTTTATATCTCCTTTAAAGAATGGTTGTTCTTAGATATCATCTAAAAAGCAAAGTAGAGCAGGATCACTTCACTTAATTTTTCAAACCTCAAGTTCGTTTCATTACACCAGAGAATTCCAAGAACTAGAAGAAAAGAAATTACCTTTTTTTTTTAAGATATACTTCACTTCAGATCAGGTCTTTGTAAGAGCTTAGGCAGAGGGAAGATTTTAACAATTATGGTTACAGAATATGGAAACATCTCATCCTCAGTTGCACAAAGCAATTCTTATCAGAATTAAATGAGATGATCCAAGATAACCCATGTTAGCGTTCTGAACAGAATGCCTGACAGCTAACATGTGGACGTGTCCAAGCTGCGTGAACTAGAGAAATGTTTTCCCCTCTTTAAGCCTTAGCTTCCTTACTAACAAAATGGGTTGAGTGTATTAAATGAAATAACATTATGAAAGTAAAAGGGCTAAATACATAATAGTTTCATTCAGCCTTCCACGGTTCCCAAAAAGACACAGAAATGCAGGGCTAGCTTATTCAAATGGCAGCTGTCGTTATCACTATCATAATCACAGCTATTATCATTATCATCGTCATCATCATCGCAAATATTTGCTGCGTGCTTATGGTGTGACAGATGTTTCCCAGCCCTTTGTATGTTTCTCATTTTATTTAAATCTTACATTAAGCTCCTGTGGTATGTATTAATCCCATTTTACATATGAGGAAACTAAGGCACAGAAAGGTTAATAAGTTGTAATTTCCTTTTTTTTGGTGAGGAAGATCAGCCCTGAGCTAACATCTGTGCCAATCCTCCTCTTTTTGCTGAGGAAGACTGGCCCTGGGCTAACATCTGTAACCATCTTCCTCCACTTTTACGTGGGATGCCAGCACAGCATGGCTTGACAAGGGGTGCGTTGGGGCACGCCCAGGATCCGAACCCAGGCTGCCAGCAGCAGAGTGCACACACTTAACCGCTACACAACGGGGCCGGCCCCTGTAATTCCCTTTTTTACATAGTAAATAATGATGTAAGTTCTATGGTAGCAATTCTAAGACCCTTATGAATAAAAGAAAGCTCTAAACCTGTGTCTTCATTATCCCTACATTTGGGCCTACATGCTTGATTTTAATCAAAGAGTCATTGAGTACTTTACTATGAACCAAGCACTTTAACAAATAAATACAACTAAGACACAATCTAGTCTTCCACGGACCAATGATTTCTCCCAGGTCACACTTTTTGTCTTTATGCCTTCATTCAGAAAATGAGACTCTTGTGCCTAAGATCAGGTGTGTACGTTCACACATAATTCTTATTATTTTGCTTTGGTTTTGGCTCCTTTTGTCACATGCTTGTTTTTGCAACCTGCTTAGTACTTCAAACCTCTCCTAAGACAGTCACACTTTTGCAAGGTCCCCACCCCAGGAACTAAAGCACTGCCAGCAATTCTAATCTCAAGGCAGGGAGCTAGTTACCTATTTTTCACATGTCCCAAAAACTCTTTCTGGAGTTCTGAATATCTTCTGATTGCCTTTTCATGGATCATTCACTCTTGTGGAAGCAACTTGGTATGTTTTCACTTCATGATGATGATCATGTACCTGAGAAATAATTTGGGGTTAGAATTCTCCAGGGACACAATAATGTCATTTGGCGGCCAAGTCTAACTCCTTTCTCAGTCCTGCCCTAAGAGTCTAGCACTAGGCCTCCATCTAGTTCTGTTTCATCTTTTTATGACTACACAATTGTGTCCTGTCAATTCACTCTGAGATGATAGGCGTCATCTATAAATCGTCCTTTCCCTGGGATAGGATATCAGACACACAAAATATCTCTGAATTATAAAAAAGGTATAAAGTGTTATTCTAAATATGTTACAGATAAAAAATATGCTATGATAAGAATTAGTATAGCATCCACGTGCCTTGCTACTTTGCGTTTATTTTAAAGGAGACTAACTGTATAAACAGCTGCGGTAAAGAGTGTTTGTTTGCAAAATAGTTCATTTTAAATTTCTTTAAATTTGAATTTCACGATCATGTATCTGAAAAAAATTTTCTGTTGCTCATCTCTTCCAAAACACATCTACTGATTAGTCCAAAAATACACTAGAGTGTTGGCAAGGATGTGGGGACATGGGAACTCTCATACATAGCTGGTGAGAATGTCAAATGGTGTAGCTGCTTTGGAAAACAGTTTGTCAGTTCCTCAAAAAGTTAAACACAGAGTTACCATAAGATTCAGCAGCTCTACTCCCATAAAACATATGTTTACACAAGAACTTGTATATGAGTGTTCATAGCAGCATTATTTATAATAGCCAAAAAGTAGAAGCAATGCAAATATCCACCAACAAGTGAATGGATAAATAAAATGTGTCATACCCACACAGTGGAATATTATTTAGCTAAAAATGGAGTACTGATACATGCTACAACATGGATGAACTTTGAAAATATCATGCTAAGTAAACGAAGCCAGACCAAAAAACGCCATATATTGTATGATTCTATTTATATGATATGTCTATAATAGGCAAATCCATAGAAACAGAAAACAGATTAATGTTTCCCTCCCCCTTAGCGAGGAGGATGAAGGAGGAACAGGAGTGACTGCTAAAAGGGCATGAGGTTTCTTTTGGGTTGATAAAATACTCTGGAATTATATAGTGGTGATGGTTGTACAATCTCGTAAATGTAATAAAAACCACTGAATTTTACCCTTTAAAAGGGTGAATTTTATAGTATGTGAATTATATTTAAAAAAAATAAATTAGAATAGGGCCAGAGTTCAGTATAATAAACGAAGTAGCTGAAAATGTCATAAAGAAATTCACTAGATTAGAGAATCTGAAAAATTAGATAGGAATTAAGCCTTAAAACCTTAAGTCAGAAAGTACTAGACTTGCGATATCCTTTTATCTTTATGATCATATTATTTCCTGAAACCTAAAAGTAGTTGCAACTTCCTAAGGATTTTCAGAGTATTTCGGAACTTCCTCATCCGATATGTAATTTAAAATTTTCAAGACCACTGTGGTTCCACTTATTCCTCTTATATTTCTTCTTGCTGGATTTGGATCTTGTTTCAATCTATAGAAGGAAAATTATCTAAATTCATCAATTTTCAGAGTTGAAAAAAGAAGTACAATAATGTAATCCAATCCCCTTACTCAAAAGATAGAGAAACTGAGATCTGTAGATGTTAACTGAGCTGCTAACTACTAGTATAAAGGTAGTTACTGGCACAAGTGAGATTACGTCATAAGAAGTTTCTCATCAAATCATAATGAATTATTATTTTGTCTTCACGGTATTGGGAATCTTTCCCGTCTTTTAAAATGTTAATATTTGATAATCCTAAATTATAAAGTGCTCTTATCCTAGTTGTTAATTAACTATAATAATTAGGCCAAATACACCAGGTTGGGGTCAGGGCGCATGCTCTGACCTCTGTCCACGTCTCTGACCTCCTCTCCTGACATTCCCCACCCCAATCATTCTTCAACCACACACCGGCCTTCCTGTTCATCTTCTAGTATGTAAGCATTTTTCTCCTTCAAGACTTTGTATTTAATATTCCCTCCACCTGGAAAGTTCATTGCCTCACACCGTGCATGATGTGTTCCTTCATATCATACATGTGCCTACTCAGAGACCTTCTCTCACCTCCCAATTAAATCTCAATCCCTCACCATCCCAACCCTCAACCCCCTCATTCTATCCCTCCACCCTAAGATATTTTTCTTCATAGAACTTGTCATTATATGAATTTTTTTTAATTTAATCTGTTAAGTTTTTTTTCTGCATTGCTTTTATCTCTCACTAGAACATAAGTTCTGTTAAGGGAGAGACACTGCCTCTGTGCTTCTATATCTCCAGCACTTAGAACAGTGCCTGACACACCCCAGACCTCAATACATATATGTTAAATAAATGAATTAAATGGAACTGGTCACTTTTATCTTACAAATAGAAGGCTAAAGATGGGGATTTTGAATTTATTTTCTGGCAAAGGATGGTTAGTTTGTGTTATAAATTTAATTAGTTGTTTTCCTTCTGAAGGGGCAAGAGTGAGTAAGATACTTAGGTTAAGATCCAGGAGATCTGATGATTGAACTTCAAAATGAATAACATGGGAATCGGTTACTGAAAGCCATTCTGGACTCTCTCTCTCTGCAAATTTTCCCACATAAAGCAGATGTCTACCTGTATACTTCATAGTAGCTGATAAGATGAGGTTTTCAATGTCCTATTAATTTGGTATACATGTTTTGACTCTTTCCATAAATTAATGTGACAGACAATGAAGCTATTAGCTACACAAATAGTGCTTGCTAATTTCAAATGAGTAAACCAAAATTCACCTTATTATAGCATTCTATTTTTCTCAAGGTTTTTCATAATGTATAGACGTCAAAATGCTAATTAGAGCTACTGTTTTCTCATTATTTAGTTGTCACAGCCATGGTAATTTCACTGTTTATATGAAAGCAGCAGACTGTACAGTCTTTCTGTCAATGGTTTTTACAATTAGTGACAAATTGGATTATTTTTTAGTTGGAATTAATTTGTTCCCTAGTCTGTTCCAACTGGACATGTTTCATATAAATATGCTAGCATCAGTTACGTATTAAAAAGAGATTGCTTTGCCCTGCAAACTTAGCCCTGAAATATTTCTTCCAAAATTGAGGTTCTGATCAAAACCTCAGTATTGACTGTAAGTTGTGACTTGAATTAATTGAGGAATATCAGGAATCTCTCTTCCAAAAATATCCCAATAATCCAGTGATGCAGACAATTCTTAAAAATAATGTTTTCCAGGTGATCTTTTTAAAATGCAAAGTTTCTTAAAATAAGTTACAGCTTGGTAAAAACTAGTACCTCATAAACCATTTTTCTGAAATGAAAGATTCAAGTTGCATGAATCATTGGATAGCTGTGGGAAAGATTATCGCTATGAGTTTAGAAAAGGGAAAAGCAATACTCCTGTGTTAGTTTGGTAGAGCTGCCATAAAAAAGTACTATAAACTGTGTGGCTTAAAAACCAGAAATTTATTGTCTCACAGTTCTGGAGCCTAGAAATCTGAAATCAAGGCGTTGGCAGCATTGATTATTTCTGAGGCCTGTGATGGAAGGATCTGTTCTAGGCTTGTGTCTTTGGCTTGTAGATGGCCATCTTTTCTCTATGTATCTTTACATTGTCTTCTCCCTATATGTGTCTATCTCCAAATCTCCTGTTTTTATAAGGACATCAATCATATTGGATTAGGGGCGCACCCCAATCCAGAATGACCTCATCTTAACTAAATACATCTGCAACAACCCTATTTCCAAATAAAGTCACATTATGAGGTAGTGGATGTTAGAGATTCAACATATGAATTTTAGGGTTAGGTTTAGGGTCCATAACAACTACCACTAGTAATTATCTTTTCTGAGTTTAACTTTACATTTAATCCTTAATGAGATAGGTAATATTATTCCACTTTTGCAGATAAGGCTAAAAGAGTGATTTGCCACAGAGTTTAATACCTGCTGAAACTGAAATTACTTCTGACTCCAAATTCATTGCTGATTTCCATCATACCACTGGATACTTTTACTGAACTTCAACAGCATCGTTTTGTTCAGGGCCCATTGCTGAACAAACTGAAATACAATCTAGTAACAAAGTGATGATAGTATAGTGTATTGAATCACTTACTTTCAGAATTCTCAGTAATCTATTTCTGTGTAAATACCCCAAAGCCTAGAGGCTTAAAACAGCAACCATATTATTATATCTCATGATTTGGGAGATACTCAGATGACTGACTATTCTATTCCACAGGTTGTCTACTGGGTTCCCTCAATACTATTTAGCTGACAGTTGGTCTGATCTGGAGGGTCCAAGAAGGCTTCACTCACATGTCTAGTTTCTTAGTGGGGACAACTAGAAGCTTGAGCTCAGACCCTTACCCTCTAGTCTCTACAAGTTCTGTTCAGCAGAGGAGCTGGACTTCTTCCATGATGGCTCAGGGCTGCAAGAGTGAGTATAACAAGAGACCAAGGCAGAAACTGCAGGTCTGATGACCTAGTCCCAGAAGTCATACAGCCTTACTTGGACCACATTCAATTTGTCAAAAATGATCACCTCAGAACTAGTGAGAGAGGGTTACAAAATTTCTTGTAAGTATAGTTCACTCGGGAGCTGTTTTTGAAGACTATCCACTAAAAGGCTATAAGGAGCTTTAAAAAACACCTAGTTCAGTTTTCAATCTTGTTAAAGATATCAGCAAATGTAAGTTTTAATGTTCTTTGTATAAAATCACAAATATTATACTGAGCTAAAATAAGTATTTAATAATGAGTTCAATGATATTTTATCTGACGTTAGATTCTAGTATTTGTAATTACAGAATTAAGAAATAAAAGACATTTTATACATTCACTTATTTTTATTTTAATAAATTAAAACAGATCTTAATTATTTGATTACAACCTTAAAGAACCCAACTATTAGAATACCAACTATCTTCTGAAAGCATAGGGAAATTTAAAAAAATGTATTATTTCCATCCCAAATCTTGGTTTTGAGGTATCTGAGGTCCTAAGGGATGACATGACTTCTCCAAGATCGCCTATGGTCTAGAGAATAGACCTCAGTAGATCTTAGATTGATTCCTAATCAAATCATGATGCGCTCTCTGCTATTTTACTAGTAAATTTTGCAGCAATACAACATAGTATAGTGGTTATGAACAGACTTAGGAGCCCAAGTATTTAGGTTCATAATTCTGGTTGTGAATATTCGAAAGTTGCTTTATCTCTGTGGGCCTTGGTTTCTTTGTTATTATATGGAGTTAATATTAGTACCTTCTTTTTTTTGTGTGTGAGGAAGATCAGCCCTGAGCTAACATCCATGCTAATCCTCCTCTTTTTGCTGAGGAAGACCAGCTCTGAGCTAACATCTATTGCCAATCCTCCTCCTTTTTTTTTCTCCCAAAGCCCCAGTAGATAGTTGTATGTCATAGTTGCACATCCTTCTAGTTGCTGTATGTGGGACGCGACCTCAGCATGGCTGGAGAAGCAGTGCGTCAGTGTGCGCCTGGGATCCGAACCAGGGCTGCCAGAAGCAGAGCGTGCGCACTTAACCGCTAAGCCCCGGGGCCGGCCCTAGTACCTTCTTTATGGAGATGTTATGAGGATTCAGAGTTAATAGATGAAAAACACTTAAAACAATGCCTAGGACATTGTAAATTCTATATAAATATTTAACGTCATTATTACATTCACAAAAAGTATATAATCATTGACACACTTTAATAAAAGACATCTTTGTTTTTCTCCTTTATTTGATCTTAGAAAAATCTTGCCGTGTGAAATTATTTAAAAATATTAATTACATAACTTTAATATGGAATGTAGTTTATATACTTCATTTTAAATATCTTAGATAAAATCTATAACATATACACTGGAAGGATGGACTTTTAATTCTAGAATAACTTTTTTTAAAATTCTTAGGGGCCGGCCCGGTGGCGCAAGCGGTTAAGTGCGCGCACTCTGCTGCGGCGGCCCGGGGTTCGCTGGTTCGGATCCCAGGCGCGCACCGACGTACCGCTTGGTAAGCCATGCTGTGGCGGCGTCCCATATAAAGTGGAGGAAGATAGGCACAGATGTTAGCCCAGGGCCGTCTTCCTCAGCAAAAAAAAAAAAAGAGGAGGATTGGCGGATGTTAGCTCAGGGCTGATCTCCTCACCAAAAAAGAAAAAAAAAAAAAAATTCCTAAACATTTTCTGAATTCTTATTTTATAGATTAGGAAAATGATGCCCCAAAAGGATAAGTAATTTATCCAAGTCTGGACTGTGTACAAGCGAGAAATAGTATCATTTTCTTAATAAAATCAGTGATATTTCATCTCTAATATATTTCAAATTCAAGATCACATCGTAACTTCCTTTATTTACATTTAAGTGGAAACTTGCTTATCAAAATCTATTCCTTGATTTTCATGGTTATTCTGTAATGCATAATATCTTGGCTAATTGATAAAACTTTTATTGTAGTAGGCACATCAGCAGGCAGACGACATTAGAAGTGTGGAATATATTAAGAAATGCATGCCAAATCAAGTCACAGTTCAGTATATGATGATGCTGTGCCCTCTGCCAAACAAGCTTCTAACATATGTGCTGACCGAGATTGCTGACCGACACTAAGTTGCTAGAAAGATATAGTGTGGGAGTGTTTTGTCTTTCTCAAATGCGTGTTGTGGAAATGAAAATTATTGAACTTTAAAAGCCAATCGTTGGGGCCGGCCTGGTGGTGCAGCGGTTAAGTGCGCACGCTCCGCTGCGGTGGTCCGGGGTTCGCTGACTCGGATCCTGGGTGCGGCACCGACGCACCGCTTGTTAAGCCACGCTGTGGCGGTGTCCCATATAAAGTGGAGGAAGATGGGCACTGATGTTAGCCCAGGGCCAGTGTTCCTCAGCAAAAAAGAGGAGGCTTGGCATCAGATGTTAGCTCAGGGCTGGTCTTCCTCACATACACACACACACACACACAAAGCTAATTGTTGAGTGCAATAATTGCAAGAAACCAGAGCTGCTGGAAGAACAGCAGTTCATGAAGGCAAACATCTCACAGACTGAGAAAGCATGTATACAGTGGGGGAGGCTTTATGTAGCCAGATAATAAAATCTGTATGCTAGAATCACCGTCTGCCTCTCAAAGAAATGGGAACCGCAGTGTTTAACAAGGCAGACATAACTATTAACCATCTCCCCCTGTGTGTGTGGTTCAAGTGGGCCAGCTCCTCCTTCAGGCTGTTTGTGTTTCTGGCTGGGTCAGAAGGGGTACATCTGCATCACCAGGGTTCTTCATTGTTATATTTGCATTGGCTCTAGAGAATAAGCAGGTCCCTATCAATGAATAAAACATTTCTCTTTAAAGCCCCTCAAGGTTTCTCCATTGGCCCTGCATGATTTCTGTCTTACTTACCTCTCTAGCCGTGCTTGTCCCCGTCTTTCTCTCGTTGCTCTATCCGCCTCAGCCACAAAGGGCTCTATTTCTTCAAATATGCCATGCTTTTCCATTCTTCATTCTTCAGTCTTCACACATCCTAGGTTTTTTGGTCAGAATGCTCTTCCTCCTGAGCCTCCTAAGGAGCTCCTTTAGGAGGCTTTCCCTAAACTCCAAAACTAGGTAAATTCCCTATGTCACATGGTCTCACAGTTCCACTATACTTCTACAATTACTTGTTGAACTTATATCCTTTACCCAACTCTCTTTCCTATATGAAAGCATAAACTGTACCTGTCATGTTCAATGCCATGAGCCTAACACCCACCCCACTCTCTGTAGAGAGCATAGCCATTGGGCTGCCAAACAATGTTTGTATTTCTTTTAAAAAATTCTGCTGAAATCTGTCATCATTTATGTAAAATGAATGAAATCAAATAGTCATATTAATAGTGGATTAAATTTTTTAAGATCAGAAGCCATGTGATTTGTTCATCACTACATAGTCAGTACTTAACATGCTTGGAGAAAATAGATGTGCAAGAAGTAAAGGCTGAATGGCAGCCCTCAATTCATTAGAAAACTTAGAGTGCTGAAAAGATGACCTGGATTGAAGATCTAGGTCCCAGTGTGACTCCCATCCCTCTAAATGTGACCATGGACAAATTGCTTAACTTCTTCAGTCTCAGTCACTGTTTCTACAAAATGAGAGAGCAGGGGGGTAATACTTCCCTCATAGGGATCAAACGAGGAGAAAATTTCCTAATACATTTCAAACTTCTAGCATAGAAGACGAAATATATTAGTTCAGTCCGCCCTACAAAAACCCCACCTCTTTCCATGCTGTGCTATGAAAAAGGAAGCAGAACTATTCCATGATAAATTCAAGCTAGGAAATTATGGAAATGTTGATTTTGGTTAAATATAGGGAAGACAGTTCTAATAATTATTGCTGTTCACCAGGGGATGAGACCACCTCAACAAAAAGTAGATCTCTTCCTGCCCTGGACAAATTTAGAGAATGGATGATGAAAAGAAGGAAATTCCTACCTAGCAAAGCAGAAGAGACTGGATAGCCTCCAAGGTTAATTTTAATTTGAAGATTGTATTAATCTGATCTTTGCTGATGGGAGCTTTTTTTATCCCTTTTTTCTGAATTTTGATGCTTTGATATATTGAGCTATTTGAACTAAATGCACTACATTTTTAGCCTTAAAGTAAAACAGAAACATGTAATATGTTTTATGTAATGCGCTGTAATATGATTTTCTATGGGCAAGAGTTTACAATAAGGCAGATCTCTCTTGGATCCCATTCAATAGCGTTTAGATCTTGAATTAAGAAAAGGACCTTGTTAAAAGGCATTTTATCTTGTAAGGTGGTGTTCCAGAATGTGTTCTCATGTCTGTTGACATCAAGGTCCCAGAAAGATCCATTGTTAACAAACACATGAATTAGTCACCAACATCAGAATTACACGGAGTGCTTAATAAAAAGGCAAACATCTCAGCTTTTCCCAAGAACTATTGGATAAGAATTTCTGGGATAGAGGCTAGGAATCTGTATTTTTACAAACACACCTCATGAATCTTACAAACACCAAAGTTTTGAAATTCACTGTAATAAAATAAGCTGTGGACAATATATGAGAACATAAGCAAACAGATTGTGTTTTAAATCATGATTCATATGGCCGGGTTTCTAAGTTAATGTAAATAACTGAAATAGTTTTATGGATGATTCTGAACTAAAAATATTATTTTGGAGGTATGCACTCCTGTGGCAGAAGCAAAGTAGAGGTTTGTCTGGACAAAGGACAGTGTAGGGGGAGGGGGACACTGAGGGACTAAGTAAATGTTAATTAACGTGGGGATAATGAAGAGACAGACAAGCTGCGAGTAGAGCTTGCTACTTCTAAGAGCCATTAAGTTTAAAGTGGAATTTAAGTTTTGTTGAATATTTAACATACGGTTATTGAAAATGCTACATTAGCAGAATTTCAGAATCATAGAACTGGAAGAGACCTCAAAAGTCACCAAATTCAACCCTTCATTGTTATTGAATCAGCATCACAAATCCTTCTTATACTAAAGTTTATTTGTTCACAAATTGAAAATTTGCCCAACTCATCTTGATGTCCATACTCAAGTATGTTTTATACAAACATAAAGATAGAGATATAGATAGATAGAAGGGAGGGAGGGAAGGAAGGGAGCAAGAGAGGCCTAATTTTCTTTGGGTGTTGCTATCTATAAAATTCTTTCTTTGTCTTGTAAATGCATATAGAAAATGATGAATTTTATAAAAAACTAGAAGTCACATCTGGCAAGCTATTTTTGATTTACTGAGCTAGGAATAGCTGCAAAAACACTTCTTCTTACAGACTTGTATAATCAATCATTTGTTGCTTTCCTTTACACATCAGCATTAGTTTTACATTGCTAAGCTTTTTCCCTGTTTTCCATCATTAAAGGAGGTCACAAAGAAATTCAGTCCAATTTTAAATTCAATAAAATTAATAATATATTCATTGAGAAGTAGTTCTCTGCTAGCATTTTTCCAGATATTGAGCCAAAGCCAAAGTCTTTAACTAAGCTTCTAATTTTAATTGAAGTCTCCCCCTAGTAAAATAAGAAATGATGAAATAACAAAATAAACCATTCTAGAATTTGGGCCAAAAGAAAATGGTTATAAGAGTTCAGAGTTGGGAGGGGGCAGGAAGATCCAGAGAAGGCCTCATAATAGAGATGGATTCATGAGCTGACTTAAGATTTGATAGACATTGAATAACTCTTCACCACTTCGATGACAAAGAAAAATTTGAAAGTTGGAATGAACATGATTGTGCTGGGATCAGTGAAGTGGTAGTTTATGACTTAGAGAAGCCCTTGAATGCCAGGCTTTTATATGTTCCAGCTACTCAGCAAGAATGTAAGCCCTTTGAGCATAAGGAATAGGAAGGTAAAGTTGATAATGGAAAGATTACAGATTTTGGAGTAAGAAAAACCTCATTCTAATCTTCTCTTTGCAATAACCATTATTGCAATAACCACGATACCATCTGGAAAATTTACTTGCATTCTTTGAGATTAGGGTTTTTTAATAACAATGGGAATAATGAGCTCTTTCTTGGAGGGCAGCAATAAAGACTTAAAGAGATTAATAGAGTATACAACAAATAAAAAACAGCCAAAAAATCTGAACTTTCAGGGCCGGTCTGGTGGTTCAGTACATGTGCTCTGCTTCGGCGGCCTGGGGTTCGTAGGTTCAGATCCCAGGCACAGACCTACACACCACTCATTAAGCCATGCTGTGGCTGCATCCCATATACAAAATAGAGGAAGATGGGCACAGATGTTAGCTCAGGGATAAAATTCCTCAGCAAAAAGAGGAAGATTGGCAGCAGATGTTACCTCAAGGACAATCTTCCTCACCAAAAAAAAAAAAAAAAAAAGCAATGAACTTTCTTGGTGCCAAGTGTACACTCTACACATAAGTGCTTAACAGGTATGATGTGGTTGATTAGAGGATGATACTGTGGGTAGTGGATCATTATATATATATTTTTAAGCATGTTAGGTACTTAAATCAAGAAAAGGGATAAGATCATGCAGGGAGAACATGTAGAGAGAATAATAGGTTAAGGATAGAAACACAGGAGGAATCACATTTACTGAGTGGGAAGATGGGGAGAATCTCACCAAGAGAGAATAAGTGATCAGAAGTATTAGAAATATATGCCTAGAAGGGCATAGGAATATTGTAGGTATGTGAATAGAAAAGGCGAAAAGATGCTATGAAAGTCACAAATATGTGGAGATTAAACAACATCCTACTGAACAACCATTGGATCAATGAAGAAATGAAAGAAGAAATCGAAAAACACCTGGAGACAAGTTAAAATGAAAACACAACATACCAAGTCTTATGAGATGCAGCAAAAGCAGTGCTAAGAGGGAATTTTATAGCAATACAGGCCTACCTCAACAAACAAGAAAAATGTCAAATAAGTAATCTTAAATTACACCTAAAAGAACTAGAAAAAGAAGAACAAACAAAGCCCAAAATCAGCAGAAGGAGGGAAACAATAAAAATTAGAGCAGAAATAAATGAAATGGAGACTAAATAAACAACACAAAGGAGCAATGAAACTAAGAGCTCTTTCTTTGAGAAGATAAAAAAATTGACAAACTCTTAGCCAGACTCACTAAAAAAACAAGAGAGAAGGCTCAAATAAATAAAATTAAAAATGAAAGAGGAGAAATTACAATGGGTACTGCAGAAATACAAAGGATAATAAGAGAGCACTATGAAAAACTATATGCCAACAAATTGGACAACGTAGAAGAAATGGATAAATTCTTAGATGGACACAACCTCCAAAAACTGAATCAAGAAGAAATAGAGAACCTGAATATATCAATCACAAGTAAAGAGATTGAAATAGTAATCAAAAACCTCCCAAAAAACAAAAGTCCAGGACCAGATGGCTTCTCTGGAGAATTCTACCACACATTCAAAGAAGATTTACTACCTACCTTTCTCAAACTATTCCTAAAAATTGAAAAAGACAGAACACTTCCTAACTCATTCTATGAGGCCAAATTACCCTGATACCAAAACAAGACAAAGACAACATAAAGGAGGAAAATTACAAGCCAATATCACTGATGAACATAGATGCAAAAATCCTCAACAAAATATTGGCAAGTAAAATAGAGCAATAAATTAAATGGATCATATACCATGATCAAGTGGGATTTATACCTGGGATGCAGGGGTGGTTTAACATCCACAAATCAATCAATGTGATACACCACATTAACAAAATGAAGAAAAAAAATCACATGATCATCTCAATAGACACAGAGAAAGCATTTGACAAGATCCAAGATATATTTATGATAAAAACTCTGAATAAAATGGGTATAGAAGGAAAGTACCTCAACATAATAAAGGCCATACATGACAAACCCTCAGCCAACATTATAGTTAATAGTGAAAAACTGAAAGCCATCCCTCTGAATACAGGGACAAAACGAAGGTGCCCACTCTCACCAGTATTATCCAACATAGTATCGGAGGTTTTGGCCAGAGCAATTAGGCAAGAAAAAGAAATAAAAGAATCCAAACTGGAAAAGAAGAAGTAAAACTCTTGCTATTTGTGGACTACATGATTCTATAAATAGAAAACCCTAAAGAATCCACCAGAAAACTATTAGAAATGATTGACAACTACAGCAAAGTTGCAGGGTACAAATCAACTTACATAAATCAGTTGCATTTCTACACACTAATAATGAACTTGCAGAAAGATACGTCAAGAATACAATCCATTTACAATCACAACAAAAAGAATAAAATATCTAGGAATAAACTTAACCAAGGAGGTGAAAGATTTATACATTGAAAACTATAAGACTTTATTAAAAGTAATCGAGGAAGACATAAAGAAATGGAAAGATATTCCATGCTCATGGATTGGAAGAATAAACAGTTAAAATGTCCCTATTACCTAAAGCAATCTATAGATTCAATGCAAACCCAATCAGAATCCCGATGACATTCATGATAAAAATTCAACAATGAATCCTAAAATTTATATGAAACAAGAAAAGACCCCATATAGACAGAGCAATCCTGATAAAAAAGAACAAAGCTGAAGGCATCACAATTCCTGACTTCAAAATATACTACAAAGCTATAGTAATCAAAACAGCATGGTACTGGCACAAAAACAGACACAGAGATCCATGGAACAGCACTGAAAGCCCAGAAATAAAAGCACACATCTATGGACAGCTAATCTTCAATGAAGGAGCCAAGAACACATAATGGAGAAAGGAAAATCTCTTCAATAAAGGGTGTTGGGAAAACTGGACAGCCACATGCAAAAGAATGAAAGGAGACCATTATCTTACACCATACACAAAAATTAACTCAAAATGGATTAAAGACTTGACTATGAAACCTGAAACCACAAAACTTGTAGAAGAACATATAGGTAGTAAACTCCTTGATATCGGTCTTAACAGCATCTTTTTGAATACTTGTCTACTCAGGCAAGGGAAACAAAAGAAAAGATAAATAAATGAGACTTCATCAAACTAAAAATCTTCTGCAAGACAAAGGAAACCATGAACAAAATGAAAAGACAACCCACCAACTCGGAGAAAATGTTTTCAAATCATATATCTGACAAGGGGTTAATCTCCAAAATATATAAAAAACTCATACAACTCAACAACAAAAAAATAAACAACCTGATCAACAAATGGGCAGAGGATATGAACAGACATTTTTCATACAGATGACCAACAGGCACTTGAAAAGATGCTCAACATCACTAATTATTAGGGAAATGCAAATAAAAACTACAATAAGCTATCACCTCACACCTGTCAGAATGGCTATAATTTACAAGAGAAATAATAAGTGTTGGAGAGGATGTGGAGAAAAGGCAACCCTCATACACTGCTGGTGGGAATGCAAACTGGTTGCAGCCACTATGGAAAACAGTACAGAGGTTTCTCAAAAAATTAAAAATAGAAATACCATACGATCCAGCTATCCCACTACTGTGTATTTATCCAAAGAACATGAAATCAACAATACAGAGAGATCAATGCACCCCTATGTTCATTGCAGCATTATTCACAATAGCCAAGACATGGAAGCAACCCAAGTGCCATCAACTGATGAATAGCTTAAGAAGATGTGGTATATATATACAATGGAATATTACTCAGCCATAAAAAAGACAAAATCATCCCATTTGCAACAACATGGATGGACCTTGAGGGTATTATGTTAAGCAAAATAAGCCAGACAGTGAAAGATAAACACCATATGATTTTCCTCATATGTGGAAGATAAACAAACACATGGATAAAGGGAACAGATTAGCAGTTACGAGAGGGGAAGGGGGTGGGGGGGTGTGCAAAAGGGGTAAAACGGCACATATGTATGGTGATGGATAAAAACTAGACTACTGGTGGTGAGCATGATGCAGTCTATACAAAAACTGATATATAATAATGTACACCTGAAATTTACACAACGTTAGAAACCAATATGACCTCAATAAAATAACAAAAAATTTAAAAATGCCAAAAAATGTAGAGTCTTCAACAGAGTGTAATGTGTTGGAGAACCTGAAATTATAAATAGTGAAAAGTTTCCATTGGTTGGAGGCCATCACTAGTCTTGAGGAGAGCAGCTTCACCTGCATGGCTGGGGAAAGAAATCAAACTGCAAGAGGCTGAGGAATGAATGGAGGCTGAGAAAGAGAAGGTAGTGAGTTCCCACTGCTCTTCAAGACTTTGGATAACAATAGAACAGAGAACACAAGGTAATTAGAAGGGACGCTGTGTTAAAAGTGGAAGGAGAGCCAGGAGGTTGAAACAGAGGTGTGGACCAAAAACAGGAGGAATGAAGTAAAAAGTGAATTGGGATATTTACAATCTGTCTTAAGATCAGTGGTAGGAAGTGCATAAGATCTTTACTATCAATCACAAGCAACATGACAGAATTTTCTTAGATAAATCACAGTAGGGGAGGGATGTAGGAAGAATAAAGAAGAGAGGGATGCAGCATATTTTCTTTGCTAGAATAAATACCAGCAAAAAGAATGTATTACACACAGAGATTAATTGTAAATATAAAGTCTATTAAGATCATTTAGTGCCTGCATAGTTTCATAGCAAAAATCAAGAAATAGAAATGGAGAAAGGGAGATATTTAAATTTAAATGGGCACTAAATTAAAAAAAAAGTATTTCAATATATTTTCTACTCTACTTGACTCAGGTTATTAAACCAACAACCTTATCATCCAGGGAAGAACTATTAGAGTGTCACTTTGAGAAAAATAAAAGTTTAGGCACGTTACCCATCAAGTGATATACTATCTAAGAGAAGTTAGAAAGAGCCACGAGACATAAGAGAGAATTCTATTGTTTGAATACTAAAACACACACACATACACACGCTCCTAAAATTAAACAAGGAAGAGACCAAAGTAAAATAGACGTCGTATTTGTAACTTCTATCATATAAATTGCAAAACAAAATTTCTGACCGTTCATTTCCGTTAAAGATCCAAATTCTTTTTCAGAAGCAACTTTGACAATGGACCTGCACTTGGCTTATTACAGTCTGCTTTCCCATTCACTAACTTTTACTCAAATTTCTTCACTTCCTGACATATCATGTTTTGCGTTATGTTGGTGTTCACTTGGAAATAGTTGTTTTCCTAGATTCTAATGATGTCTATGCCAGCAGCTGCAAGCTCACTGAGAATACAGCAAATGTGTACGCACAGTACAAAATTCTTCCATTTAGAACAGCTGCTTAATTGGCAAGATTGCTGTCAAGTAGCGTGACCACTGCACTACATTTGAATCTGAATTCCATGTAAATGTAGATATTTAGGAGCTTATTAGAGAATTTGCATGGGAGTTGAAAGAGAAAATAGTTCGTGTGTTTGAGGGAAACAAATCTGGCTCGATTTTAACATTATTATTTCCTTGAACCTCTTGAGCAGTGTAACAAACTAGCTTTAAGTGTGTTTGCTCTGGAGTTGGTCATGGATAAGAATTCCAGCTATGCATCTTGGCAAGCCATGTGACCTTAAACAAGATTCTTAAGCCATCTGAGCCTTGGTTTTTCTATACATAAAATGGGGATAGTTAAAGTATATACCTCATAGGATTGTTTAAAGCCTAAATAAAATGATAAATGTCAATCACTCAGCATAGTGAGTGCCGGATGGTAAGTTCTCAATGAATTGTAGCTACTATAATTATCCAGTCAAGAACAAGGAAGATATTTCAGGTTTCTTAGTTCAATGCTATACATTATAGACTCAATAAATATTATTAAGGTTTAAATTCTTCTCTGTTAAAATTTATTTCAGTAGGTTTGAATACTGGCTTGGAATAAAATGTATATTTTTGAACTTATGTGCACATATTTTGTGCCTGGCTTCAGAATCCCTCTATTCCCTCTGCAGATATAACTTGTAGCTCTCTCTCTTCTTCTTTCCACACTGACTCTTCTTTGAGCCTTTGTGGATGTGATGATGCTGATTATGGTCAGGGTTTTCAGAAGCAGGAGCATCCACAAAATTTCTTTATACAGTGGGGCAATCATCAATTTTTCTCATTAATTTCGATGAAAGACTATCTGCTGCCACAAAATTGTCATGGTCAGATTTTACTTTACTGGCCAATCAAGCTCTCAGTACCTACCTTGATGCTCCTTCCTTCACAGGGAGTTTAGATGTCATGGTGATTAGCTGGTCTTCACACAGACAATAGGCAGACTTGGTGGCAATTACCAGTCATCCTCCGACAGGATGGTATTTCTCATCCAGCTGTTCAGACTTGGTAACCACATTACCCCTCAGAATTTCTAGCGACTACTGTCCCAATGTTTAGACATATACCATCTTACCTTTCTCAATATCTGTCTCTAAACTCTACAAGTACAAATCTTCAACAATTCCCCCACACCAACACCACTACCACAAACTGCTACCACTCTCAGCCTAGCAAGAGAAGAAATGCAGAAATTGAACTGACCTAAAATGAAGGTCTTCATTAGTTTATCCATAAATGGGCTGCAAATCCAACTCATTTGCTCATACAGAGCCCATGCAAGCCATACAGCAAGACCTAACCCTACAAGTGAATGCAAAATATGGCAGAGTTTCCCAAAAGGGTTACCTGTTATGTCTTACGAACCTAGGACCATCTTTGTCATCATCAAAATTGGTGCTGACTTCCAAAGAAATCAGGAAGACTAAGAAGCCATTTTCTATGTCCATCAGAGAGGGAGGAACCCGCTAGTGCCTCATTCTACTACAAAGAAGAATAGATATTTCTATTCTTAAGAATAGCGCTCACATGACTTACATTAAAGATCTTTTTTTTCCATAAGTGTTTGTTGCTCCTATCTTACCTAAAACTATGAAGACATCTAGATGAGGATAAAAACTCTGTATGAATAAAGATAAAAGAGCTAATAAGTGGATCTCAAGTCAGAGGGTGGGGGTTGCAGAATGGAAGACTTGTGTGAAAGATACTGTGCTCCCTTTCTCTGTCTACCAGAGTGTTTCCCAAGACTATCTTCTTGTCTTCAAGAGCTTAAGAATGTTTATCTTCTCCATGAAACTCAATGTCTGAGAAGATTAGAGGAAAAAGATTGAGTAGAAAAGACATGTATTGGATTTAGATCCTAAAATTACTGCATCTATTGGCCATGGTCACAAGATTGATATACAAATACAATGATAGATAGATGATAGATAGATAGATAGATAGATAGATAGATAGATAGATAGATAGACAGACCAATCTTATGGCTGCAATAATTGGAACTTTTTTCTTTGTTGTGATTTTTAAATTAATTATCTTAAAGAATTTCCAAAAAATTTTGCATGTTGATGTAATTACTACCATTTTGCCAAGCGACAAATGACACTCTTCATGAACAAGCTTGAAAATCATTATTAAGTTAGTCAGTAGTAACCTGGAATCTCTCTGGCCTTCCCATAACATTCCTACAACTATCAGCAGATACCATCATGAAAATGTGGGCAAAATTCAATACTTTAGAGAATACTCTGGAATACTATGTGATACTCTAACATGGTTCTGTGCTTATTATATGTGATAATTGGCCTTTTGGGATCTGAGTGCTATTCTTAAGAGAATTTTAATGATTTATATTGTTTCTTAACTTTATCATATAAAATCTTACTATATATGATATATAGAAATAATAAACCTTATGTTTTTAGCTCAAAATTAGTTAAGGACTTTCTCCAAAGAAAATTCTTTCTTTTGAGCAATTAACATTGTAGAACTTCTCGAGTTCACCCTGTTGGTTACCCTCCCCAAATCCATGCATTCCTGTCTGCTTTCTAAAATCACCCAGATGTTATTCAGCTATCCACCCTCTTCTCCACATAAATACGGAGGAAAGGCTCCCATTTAAAACAGACAGTGGATCATGATGAGCCTAAGACATCAAAGTAATCCCACTGCACTTTGCAGTAAGTGATTTAGGGTTGGGTATGCGATTCTGACCAATGAGACATAAGGACAAATCGGATAGGAAACTGCTAAAAGGAGTCCCTCACTCTTAATCAATGAATAAAGTAAGAGACCACCCTTCTTGTACTTTGACTGTTGTCCTATTTAGATGTGACACCTGTGACTGCTGAAATCAGTTTAGGGTAAAGCCATCTAATCGAGGAGGGTAGATCTCCAACATGCTGGACCTGGGGGCTACTTGACCTCTACATATTTTCTTATATGAGGTAATAAATTTCTGCATTATTTAAACCAGTTTCAGTTGAGTTTTTATTACATAAAAAATCCAATTCTTTGACCTTTATAATTCAGTGGAAAGCCTACCCAAATTGCAAACACTCAAGAGATTACATTTAGGTTAGCTGCAACAGAAAACAAATTGGATGATGGAAGCGAACATTAGCTATAATTAGGAACTCAGAGCACACAGCAAATTCAGTAAAGCTACATTTCTAAGTGTTTATGTCACTTTGGTTTCAAGTTAAAAGTTAAGAAGCTCCAGGAATACCTATATTGTGGTATGGTGATGAAAATAAATTATTTCTATTCATTACTCAAGATTCATTTTAGCTCAACTCTAGTTCAGTAGAGTATATCAAAGATTAAATAAGATAGGATTTAGCATGCAGATAGAATTTAGACATTAAGTTCCTAGACTTCAGAAACTTAGTCTAGTTGGAAAACATGTAAATCATTCATTTAACAGAATAACGAACAAAATGCTATCAGATTGAAATTTTTCAAAGATGCGTCAATGACTAGAAATTACGGAGTACAAGGGTGTCAATGAGAGATGCAGAAGTCTGTGTAAGTGCCATGTAGGAGGTGGATATTAGACAATAGAAAGTAAAAAACTGACAATAATTTGTAATAAATGATGTAAAGGTAGAAAAATCAGAACACTGTGATAGATAGTATCTGATGGTATGAGAGTGCTTCTTGTCAGTTTCTGCAAATAAAATCAATATTCTCCCAGTCATAGGGACTCACTTGTCTCTTTTCTTGGTTTTCTACAGCCAGTTTACTGATTTGTGTCAGTTCTTCCTCCGTGGGGTCTTTCATTCTTCCTCTGTTTTCCACTACAGAAAATGTTTCCATTACAGAAAGCTTCCTAACTAGACTTGCTGACTCCAGTCTATATGGCTTTCTGTCCTTCTTCTGGTCACCCTCAAGATAATATTTTCAAAATACAAATTTCAGCTTTTTTCTTTCCTCCTTACAAGCTCCTAGGAATCCCTATTGCCTGCAGGAAGGGATATAGAGATGAAAAACATTGTCCCTTCTATTAAAAGCCTTATAGTCTGTCAGGAAATTACTGAAAAACACAAACCTAAGTACAACAAATTACTTAAGGGTTCCTGATAGAAGTTCACTCCTAGTAGGAAGTAGCTTTGTGATTGACCAATATAAACTCTTTATCCAGACAAAACTATTCATTAACACTCTCTACCCAAAATATTTTGCACTTCCTCATCACCATATCTTTTCATAGGACATTTCTCCTCTCTGGAAAATTTACCCAATTTATTCATTAATCTTTAAATATTCTTTAAGGCTTGTTTAGAGTTTATCTTTCTTCTCATTTTATAACCTCTTATAATATTCTTAAAATGGATTAAACAAGCCTCTTCCTAGCCATTCCCTGTGATAGAGAGCATTTCACTTTAGAAAACAGCTTGTTCTATTTATAAAGATTTTCAAGTATCAGCATAATAACTTGCTTAAATGGAACTAAAATTTACATTTCTCTATTAGTTTTACTTGAATCTTATAAAGCAACATGAAATTAAATAATCTTTTGTATATAACAATCATTCAAATATCTGAAAATATTATCATGACATCTCTATATTTTCTCTCTTCTAGGCCAGCTAGCAATAATGGATTTATTTTTTTCTCAAATGACATTATTTCAAGACTTTTCACCATTTTATTGTTTTTATTGTAAGAATTCATTATGGAATTGTTAACATTTCTTGTAAAATAAAAATAGAGTCCAGGACATCTGCTTTTGGCTACGGCAGACGAGCTTATATTATCACAACTGTTCCAAACATGACAACTAGGAAAACCTAATAAAGTAGTTTATATGCCACTTATTTGAAGAATTCTGTGAGCTATGAAAGCAAAGGCCTTAAGAGAAAAGATCAAAGAGAGAAAGGAAATATAAAGAGATGAACCAAAACTTTCAAGGGCTACTTCTCATCAGGGAAATTATCACTACTGACCCTTAGCCAAGAAGCCAAAAACTGAGGGGGAAAAAAAAAAAAAACGCTTCTAAGAAACTAAGAAGTTCTTCAGAGCTTTAGCAGTCACATGGGGCTGATGAGAAAAATTGGAGTTTAGAACTAGCCAAGGAGAAGAGGTCTTGGTAAAACTCTAATCTTTCAATTGAGATACCTAAATGTCTAAAACAGTAGTAAGGGCAATAGAACAAATCTCACAAAAACTGAAATGTATAACCTCAATTTAACTATGTACTATAATGATGTAACTCTTCCTTAATTGACTTCTAAGATGAAAAAAAAAATTAAAAAGAAATCATCTTTAAATAAAAATAACATCAACAAGACTAAAATAACGATAAACTAACTCTACAGGTTTTCATATCAAATGGCTGGCATTTAATAAAAAATCACCAACCTTACCAGAAGACCAAAAAAAAAAAAAAACCTGAAAATCAATGATTTAATATGCACCCTAAGAAGTTAAGAAAAAAAGCAGTACACTTAATACAAAGTCACTAATGACAGAAATCAAAGGAGAAAGAGAGAGTTAACAAAGCTACAATATTGTTCTTTGAAAAGGTTAATGAAATTGATAAACCCTTAACAAAGTAATCCAGCAAAAAAATGAGAAAGAATAAATTGTCGATACCAGGAATGGGAAGAGAAATGTAAAGGTAAATATCTCATAGACTTTTGAACGTCTATAAGAGGATACTATAAACCAATGGCATGTTAAAATATGAAAATTTAAATGAAATGGACAAATTTCTTGGATAACAGAACTTACAAAGATTAACACAAGAAGCACTAAAAAAACTAGTCTTAATTCTATTAAGAAATTAAATCTGCAATTTAAACCTTATCATAAAGAAAATCAGATCAGATGACATTAATCATTAATTCTTCCAAACATTAATAAGAAGAAATATTTATAGGAAAAATATTACCCAAACTCTTCCAGAGAATAAAAAATACAAAATAATCCCCATATCATTTTATGAGGACTACATATGTTGACCAAAATCTGACAAGAACAGTATAAAAAAGGAAAATTACCAGGCAATCTCTCTCACAAATACAGATGTAATTATACTAAACAAAACTGTAGCAACCCAAATTCAGCAAAGTATAGAATGGATAATATGTCACATCCAAGGTAGGTATATTTCAGAAATATAATCCATTAGAAAAATACCTCAATGCAAATCACCACACTTATTGAATGAAGTAGAAAGATATGATTATTTCGATGGATGCAGAAAAGTATTTAATAAATTTCATCACCCATTCATTATTTTTAAAAACTCCTTGCAAAATAGAAATAGAAGGAAAATTTCCCATTCTGTTGAAAGGAACCTACAGTAAAGTACTTACAGCAAAGATTATGCTTCAAATGATGAAGTATTGAAAGCTTTCAACCATAGATCAGAAAAAAGACAAGATCCATTAACACTATTTGTACTTTATTATTGTGCTGAAGGTCCTAGCCAATAAAGTAAGGGGGGAAAAATGCAAAGAGATGTAAGTATAAGAAAAGAAGAAATAAAATCATCAATATTCACAATTTTATTGTAAACATGGGAAATCCAAGATAATCTACAAAGCAACTAGAATAAACAAGTAAATTTAGCAATTTTTTGCACACAAGGGCAGTATTTAATTATGCAACTTTATTTATACATAGCAACTATATATATATTTTAAGTGATATTAACAACGATAGCACTAAATACAGAAAACACTTAAGAAGAAATATAGCAAAAGATGACCCAACCAAAAAGTAAAAAACAACATATTATTTTTTAAAATATCAATAAATTGCCTCCAGTCTACTATGTTTATTGACTGGAACAAACAATACTATAAAATTATTCTTTCAAGTGTATCTCAATTCGATTCAGTTATAATCAAAATCCTAGTCAACTTGTGTATATGGTGTGTGTGAAAATTGGCAAGATAATTTTAAAATGTATTTGGAAAATGTGAAGTCCAAGAATAGCCAAAAAATTCTTGAAGAATAAAAAAATGGAGGACTTACAATAATGACTATCAACACGCATGAGAAAACCACAGTAATTAAAGTATTATGGTGTTAGTACAAGGCCACACAAATAAAACAATGCAACAGAATAGAATCGGGAGACAAACACTAATAAGGATGTATATGTCTAGACATTACATATATGACAAAGATGTCACTTGTGAGTAGTGCTTAAAGGTCCATTTTTTCAATAAATTGTGCTGAGTTAATTTGGTCTCTATGTTGAAAAAAATTAACCTTTTGTAATATTTCACTCTACACAGAATAGTCAATTCTACGTGGATTGCAGATCTAAATGTTAGGGTAAATGAGTCAGTCCTCTAGAAGATAAAATAGAAAAATATACTCAACTCTTGGAGTGAGGCACATATCTTTTAAGCAGGACACAAAAAACACAAACCATAAAGAAAAGTTTGATAAATTGGGCAACATTAATATGAAGAACTTACAAGACAAAGTAAAAGGCAAAATGAAAGCCACAGGTTAGGAAAAAGATATTTGCCGTGTATATAACTAGGAGCCCTTATCCAGAAGATAAATTTTCAAACTCATCCAAATAATTTTTTTTTTTAAATAACAAACCATTAGAAAGATGGACCAAAGACTAAACACTTCACAAAAGAAAAGTTTTAAATAGCCAATGAATAGGGGACCCATACATCCCAGTTTTCCTGGGTCTGTCCTGGTCTACCTCTACTGGCACTGCTTCCAATTAGTGACCCTTTCATTCTCAAAAGTGTCCTGATTTGGATAATAAATGATAGGAACACTCTGACAGATTAAAAAAAGTGCTCACAACAATACTTCCCATCCCTGTACTCACATCTCATTGAAATGTGACTTTGCCCTTCTCCTATCAAGAGAGCCATGGCCATATTACCTATTTCTCCAACCATCCCCTCAAATGTAGCTGGACTTGTGACTAGAGTTGACAAATAAAATGCAACAGAAGTCATGTCAGAGGAATTCTAGTCAAAAACCCAAGCTAGCCTCTTTGAAGATGAGAAACCATATAAAGAGAAAAGGCCCAGCTGACAACCAGCACCAGCCCCTAGACACATCAGTGCTGCCATCTTGGTCCATCTAGCCCAGTTGAGCTACCAGATGACTACAGCAATAGGATCAACCCAAGGATGGAGCAGCTGACTACTGGCTGCTGGTTACACAGGTGTGTTCATCTTGTGAAAATTCATTCAGCTCTATCCATTGTCATTTTTTATGCGTATGTTATACTTCAATAACAGTTTATTTTTATAAATATAGTCCTAAAATCTTAACTCAAACCTCTGATAAGTTTTAATCATTATACCATAACTAGTATCTCCATTATTTTGGATATTGTCTTCATAATATTCAGACTAAAATTTATTTGATTTTAAGCAGCTAACCCATTATTTCACTTTGCAGTCACCTTAAGCCACTTGAGTTTTACTTGAAATACCAATGGATGGCATTTTTTTCCTCTATTCTGTGTTGGTAAGGTTTTCTTTTTAGGCTTAGCTGTAATATATTCCTGTTAGGGATCATTTTGTTAGTTGTATTATTTTGGCATTATTTTAACCTCTTGAGATACATATTAATTTTGGTTCATAGTCAAAAATCAATCATCACTGTCTCCTTCACATTGCTAATTCTATGAATATGTTATTTATACCTCTTACTTTTGAGTAATCTGGAAACTTCATAACATATATTAAAATGCTGAATGAAATGTTAGGTGATCAACATATGTTTGAATTTATTGATAAATTTAAATATTCATAAATTTATGGCTTGATACACATATATACAATTTTAGGAAATGAGTTGTTGATATGTAAATGTTCTCTAAAACATGAGATAATTATATTTCTGTTTGAATATTCCAACTGAATGGCAGTATAGTATAAAGATAAAGAGGTTTAGACTTAGAGCCAGATTGAGATGGTTTAAATCCCACGTATGCTGCCTCCTCAGTGTGGGACGTTGGTCAAGTTACTTAATCTCTACATGTCTAGATTACTTGATCTATAAAAAGGAGATAAGAATAGTACCTACTTCAAACTGTGGTTGTGAAGATTAAATAGTCTAGTACGTATAGATTACTCAGAGTACACTTACACAATATGACAGTTCTGCCTTGTATGCAGTAAATGCTCAATAAATGCTAGATAGTAGTTATTATTATTTGGAGGACTCATTCGGATGAAAAGCAAAGATGCTGAAACAAAGACTCAATAAAATAGTGGCTTAAACAACATAAAATCAAATTTTCTTTCATACATCTTTACCAAGGTGAGTGGTCCAACTTGGTCAGGACATTCAGGGACCCAGGTTCCTTTCGTCATGTTGACTTGCCACTTCTCAGGGCTTTATTTTTGTCTGCGAGGTCAAACAAAGTCGCAGATATGGCCATGCTCCAGCTGACTGAAAGACAAGAGTTCATGGAGATGGCACGTTCAGCGTCTTAGGCTCATAATTGGAAGGGTTTATACCATTTTCATGCACTTTCCACGATCAAAAAATGTCATCACATCAGCTCTACAGGAGACTGGCAAATGTAGTCTATTATTCTCTTACTCTGAAAGAAGAGGAAAGTGAATTTGGGTAGATTAAAGCAACCTGGCTCATACTTCATACCTGCAATATGAGGTTCTTGCCCTTGAATGGTTACAATGGGTAACATCAACCTGATTAAAAAAAAGTCTCTCCGGGGCCAGCCCTGGTGGCCTTGGGGTTAAGTTCAATGTGCTCTTCTTCAGTAGGTTTGGTTCCTGGGCGCAGACCTACACCACTCTGTTACTGGCAATGCTGTGCTGGCAGCCCACGTACTAGAAAACAGAGGAAGATTGGCATGGATGGTAGCTCAGGGCGAGTCTTCCTCAGTAAAAAAAAAATGGTCCCTCTAAATGGGTGTTTCTCAGATCACTAATACAGCTGTATGCCACATAATGATATTTTGGTCAACGATGAACCTCATATATGAGGGTGGTCCCATAAGATTATAATGGAGCTGAAAAATTCTTATCACCTAGTGATGTAGTGCAATGCATTACTCATGTGTTTGTGGTGATGCTGGTATAAACAAACCTACTGCCCTGCCAGTCCTATAAAAGTATAGCACATACAATTATGTACAGAACACAGTACTTGATAATGATAATAAATGACTATGTTACTGGTTTTATATTTACTATACTTACCATTGTGCTACAATTCTCTACAGTATTCATTACAATAACATGCGGTACAGGTTTGTAGCCTAGGAGCAACAGGCTATACCACATAGCTTAGGTGTGTAGTAGGCTACACTATCTAGGTTTATGTAAGTACTCTATGATGTTTGCAAGACAACGAAATTGCCTGAGGACACATTTCTCAGAATATATCCCTGTCATTAAGTGACGCATGATTGTATTAGCATGATTGTATTAAGAATACTTCATGTAAATAAAAGGAATATAGGAGAGATGCAGCCTGGGGTCAAATGCAATTTGAATCAATCTTTACACAGTAGGTTACTGAAAATTAAAAAAACTCCTGCCAGGGCCGCCCCGTGGCTTAGCGGTTAAGTGCGCGCGCTCTGCTGCTGGCGGCCCGGTTCGTATCCCAGGTGCGCACTGACGCACCGCTTCTCTGGCCATGCTGAGGCCGCGTCCCACATACAGCAATTAGAAGAATGTGCAGCTATGACCTGCACATACAACTATGTACTGGGGCTTTGGGGGGAAAATAAATAAATAAATCTTTAACAACAACAAAAAAAACTCCTGCCATATAGAAAAATCTTTTTTATTTTTTTTTGTGAGGAAGATCAGCCCTGAGCTAACATCTGCCAATCCTCCTCTTTTTGCTGAGGAAGACTGGCCCTGGGCTAACATCCATGCCCATCTTCCTCCACTTTATATGGGATGCCGCCACAGCATAGCTTGCCAAGTGGTGCGTCGGTGCCCACGGGGAATCCGAACTGGCGAACCCGGTTCAGCAGCAGAGCGCGCGCACTTAACCGCTTGCACCACCGGGCCAGTCCCCGTATAGAAAATTCTTAAAGGTATTTAAGTAATAATTTAAACACAAATTCTTCAAATTGATGTAAACATGAAACCTTTCTCCAAACCTTATTAATAAGCTCCAGAATTAGGACTTCGTAGAATATACTTTGGAAAGTACTGTCCTAGTTACTGTATTGCTTTCTAATCCTTTTTTCATTTTCAGCTTTACTTAGGTATACTGAAATATATTTGACAAATAACATTTTGTAAATCTAAGGTGTATGATATATTAATTTGATACATTTATATATAATAATCTGCCATTGTATACTTAATATGCAAAAAATTACAAATATTTAACGTATACGTTTCGATAAGTTTGGAAAATGCATACACGCATAATACCTGTACCACAATACACATATGTATCACCTTCAAAAGAGTTCTCGTGTCCCCTTGCCTGTTTTTTTCTTTTTTATGGTAAGAATACTTAATATAAGATTTATCCTCAAGTTTTTAAGTGTACAACATTGAATTGTTAGATACAGGCACTATGTCGTGAGGCAGGTCTCTAGAACTTATTCATCTTGTATAACTGTAACTTTACACCCATTGAACAGCTCCCCCCGTCAGTTATATTGGCTGCATTCTAGAATTCTACCCACGACAGCTGGGAGCTCACTTAAGTCAATCCCTGCAGGCTCTGAAGCCTGATGCAGAACGATTGTTCTTGATTACATTTCATACCTAATCAGAGAAAGATCATATATTTGTTTCTGATATGTTGCTGAAGAAAGTCATTTTCAGCAGTTTTTGAGTCTGTTTTAAGCTACTGGCAACCTTCCCCCTTTATAGCCTAGAGGTCTGCTGTTATCAGGACGTCATTTTGGTGAACCCTGGTTAATGTGGCCATCGAGGGAACTGGGATGTCTGCTGGTTTCTTCTGCCAGTGTCCCTTCTCCACCTTTCTCTCTTCTCTGCTGATTGTGCTCCTGTGAATAAAAACCTCAACCCAGACAATTACAGCAACAAACTGCTGTACTGTTCCCTCCAGCCTATGTGCTCTGGATGAAGACTGGCTTTTTAAAGGGCACGAGATTTCTACAGAAATTTAAAACTTAATATAAAATATTGAACCTATTTCTAATAAATGTTATAAAATCATTCCATATGTCTACACCTGTATTCAGAGGGGATCTTCAAATCAGCATGTATTTAATCATAAGAATGTATCTAAAATATAATAATTAATGTCAATGACATTTAATAACAATAATTTTAAATTTTTTTAAATTATTTTTGTTTTGAGAATGCAAAACTTTGCAAATTTGGACTTTTGGTAAAATTATCTCCTATGACAATATTTTAATAGATAAAAAGAAAAAATTAACTATTAAAGCATGTCACTCATAATATTTCATATCAAAATATGATACAGTTTAGGGCTATTTGTTTTCCTCTGCCCTGAAAAGATGCAACGTTCTATTTTTTCTCCTTAGGAAACATCTTAATATCCACAGTTGAAGTAATTAATTGATGTTAAACACTATCTAATCCAAGTTGGGTTGGTGATTAAAACTAAACTCTTTTATATTCAAATGAATAAATAAATAAGAACGTGAATAGAAACTAGAGCAGCATTGGGGAAGGTGGTGAACTGGAAGCTGAGATAGGGTATTTCCCATTTCTATTTTCCGAAGGTAAATTTGGATCTCAAACATGGTGAGATCCACTCAAAAATAGTGACCTCAAAAATTGCGGTAACGCGACAACGGTGTATGTTGGAAAAATTGATGTAATGGTTCTTTCACTGCAATGCTAAAATTAAGTGCAGCAATTGCAAATCATGGATTTTGCAGTAAAGAAATAAAACTGCCAAGGAATTTCCCACAGAGGAGTTTAAAAACAAGTCCAGCTCCCAACACCCAGCACAGTGGCCTCGTAATATGCTACCAAAGGAGAACCCGCCCGCGAATAGCGGCATTTGCTTTATCTCAAA
This sequence comes from Diceros bicornis minor, assembly GCF_020826845.1. Lineage (NCBI taxonomy): Eukaryota > Metazoa > Chordata > Mammalia > Perissodactyla > Rhinocerotidae > Diceros > Diceros bicornis. The sequence goes on along the minus strand of NC_080746.1, from coordinate 29,899,955 downwards.
CAGCAACTGTTTCTTTTATAAGTGACACACTTTCCTGGCCAGAGCAATCTTTGAATGTAAATTTATATAACTGGTGACTTAACATGAAATGTTTTACCCCAAAGACAAACTTTTATGATCAGGCCCATCTGCATTCCCATTTTAAATATTCCAATGGATATTTAAAATCCTGCACCCTCTCTTTCTTAAAAATAAGAATTATTCACGCTTTATTGAAATTCATTAAGAGAGAAAAACTGAGCTTTGGAAAACCAAACCATAGAGGTAATTAATCCATTTTACAAAGCAAGTAATTGATCTTGAACAAATGGATACAATGGACAGATTTAGAGCACCCAAGTAAAGAGGTTAATTTTAGTGATGTTTTCAGTTGCATTAGGAATCTTTAGATATCCAGATTTGAGATTATTCAGAGAAGTAGTAGAAACAGATCAAGTTGTTTCTCTTCATTTCTTATAGCTTCTGGGTCCCCAAAACTTGAGGGACAACTTGAGTGATCAACACAAATTTTTCACAAAACTCTTATCCTCCGTTACAATTTATAGAACTGGAGGATGTACCACTAAGGGCCAAAGAACTCTTAGCAAAGAAGATATATCAGACTTCACTTCTATATCCTTTTTTTCCTCACTGCTCTTGTGTATGCGGTATCCCTTTCCTGGAAACTTAGGGAAAATTTATGAGGTGGAACGTGTGAGAAAAAGGGAAAATAATTACTAGAATAACCTACTTCTACTAGGACAGAAATATCCTAAAATTAGATTTCCAATATATCTATGTGTGTTTTTGAAATTATGTATTAATCAATCTTTTTATGTATTATTTACTTTTTAAGTGATGTTTACAAAACTACTAGCCAAATAAATAAATGATTTCCTGAGAGGCAAATCTGCCAACAAATTAGGTAAGCTAATTGTCAAACTTAAATAAAATGACCAATGTTGCACCAAAAGGCTTACTCTGAATCTAAAAAGATTATTGTAGGCAAGTTTATGAAAAAAAAAATAAAAATCAGATGTTATTGCTTGGTTAATTGATAAAAATCCAAATACACTAAAATAACAGATTTCTTGTTTATATGGCTTTTTAACAAAAGAAGTTATAATGCGTTCACTTAAACAATTAATCTGTAAAATCAAATAGTGATTGTTTATTTCACGATCGTGTAGCACATCAATTCTGGAATGCTCAGATCACAAAATGGAATGCTACTCAAGCCACAAAAATCATAGCTATATAAAATATAAAAATGCATATGCATCTTTTAAAAGTAGTTGACCTAAAAAAAGTATATAACTCAGGAGAAAGTTGAGTCATTGATATCTTGCATAATGTTTTGGGACACAACAGTGTACATAATGCTGCAGCAACAAAATGTGTAATTTCTGTATCAATCACTTACATATTCAAAAGAATATACACTTACTTTCTCTGCAGCCATTTATCTGGAGTAATAACGCTAGCCACTGAAGCAGCACTCCCATGGGCACACATGAATATATTTCCCACAATATGGAAGCGTTATCTGAACGTAATTTAAAAACAATTAAGCAACTATGAAATAATGTGAAAAAGCAAAGACTTGGAACTAGAGGCCTGCCTTTGAGCTATGTGATCTTGGACAAGAACATAACTTTCCTGAGCCAAAATTCCCTCATCTATAAAAATTAAATAACAATATCTACCTCAACGAACATTGAAAGTTTACGAGGATTAAGATAATATATGTGAACGTACTTTTTAATTTTAAAAACATCCTATAAAGTAATACCAATAATTGTTACAGTCATAGTTAAAATAATACCCAATCTCTTCAAAGTTCTACATAAAGTGTCAGGAATTATAATCAATAGTATTCTTTAACGGAGAGAATGATGGCTCTGAGCCAGTTGTGTCAAATATCACTAAAATTGAGGAAAGACATTGTCCTGGCCATCCATACTGATTCTGGAGACTTTTATGGCCATCACCTCTTTGGATAGACATGACTGAAGATCAAAATCCGATTTTAAAATGTAGGGGCTGCAACACCAGTTCAATGCACCATCCTGCCATGTGTCTTGTGTTAAGTTAACAGCACTCGTTGGGAAGGAGTAGGATCTTGAGTCCTGAGACGGTGACATTTGTGCAGACACAGATGACGCTAGCATCTTTGAACTCCAAAAATTTCCTTGAACCTACTTTTCCAGCAGAAGCAACCCCTCCCTACCCTGAAGGAATTAATTTTCCTTACGTAAAAACTTGGCAATGAATTCACCTAGGGCATTTTCCTCATAAGACATACTAATTCTCTTTAAGATTCACCCCTAATGAGGGTAGGATCCAGCAAAGCCCAGACAGCAAAGAATGAGATTTGCTCCGGGAAGCGATGGTATGTACATTGCAGGCATTGTAAGACCTCACAATATTTGTGTGAAATAAGGATCCAATCCTTTATCGTTAACAATGCCCACTGTGTATTTTGTTGCCCTGAATTTCTAGTTATTTATAACATTATCAGTAAGTAAACAAAATCCTGAAAGAGGCAAACTTCAACATTTTTTTCTTCCATGCTTAAAGTCACACACCACTCACTCCAGTGTTTTATAAAGTTTCAATGCACTTAATAAGTGTTTAGAAATCTCTTTTGAGGTTTATTACTTAGTAGCAATAGACAAAAGCCGTATAGCATTGGAGAAACACTTACTTTTCCTGCTGCAATAAAAATGGCTGAAAGAATAGACTAAAAACATAATGCCTTTCTTTCTCAGCCAAGAATGTTGGAAATCTCATAGAAAACATTACTAAAAGTGTCAAAAATAAGTATTAGAAAAAAGTGCAATGTGAAGGTTTGCTATACAATTGGATGAACATACAGGCATTTATAACACCTCGTAGATTATTGTATTTACTAGATTACAATTCAACAATGAAGTAAAATAGGAACCATTTTTGTGTGTTTGTGAGCCTGCCAAATACATCAGGTTGAATGACACACACTAGACAGTACATACAACAGTTTCAGAACAGCATTTACCCAGAAAAACATATGAAGGCAGGAGAAGTAGCAGGTGCAGAGTTCTTGAGTACTTTTGAGTGATGAAATGAGATCTAGCAAAGCTGGAGGTCGGATTTTTGAGGAAGGACTCTGGTCTTTGGACTATGGAATTTATGAAATCTGTGGTTGGAGAAGCACCGGGCCCTCCTCTGGCAATGATTGGGAACTGGGATCCATCACATGTTTGTTGCTGTAAAAGGCAGAGCAGAGAGACTATTGACCTTATTCGCCATCTCAGTGTTCTTAGTCAGGGCTTCATCCACCCCTCTGGTGCTATAATTAGAGACTGGATTCCAAGCCCTCTGGAGGAAGCTGTGTAATATGACGAACCATTACAAAATCAGTGTTTTCCGACTCTGATCCACCACTTCATCATTCTATTTAGACTGGTGATGTCAAGCACTAGTTGTGGCCAGTTTTAATGGAGACAATTTCAGTTCATAAAAGATCCTACTAAACAAGAGTCTAACTCCCTCTGTGGGAGGACATAAATCTTGAACAAGTTAACCTCTCAGAGAAACAAAAGGGAATATGTATGGGGAAAATATTTACTCAGCAGTAAATTTCTCCTTTAAAGAAAAATGTTTTCTGGTAAAACTTTGTTTTCTCCTTTGATGGACCAGCTCCTTTAACAATCAAAAATGACCAAGGCAAGAAACTTAGCACCTATGGACACTTTTTATTTCAACCTCTGTTGCAATCACTTGAAATGATTTAGTTATTGCATTTTCTATAAAGACATTCAGATTTATTTTTAAATACAATTTAACATAGAGGAGAATGGTAACAAATATTTGTAATGAGATAAACACTGGTTATAAGCTGTTTTGTGCAACAGAAAGATTTGCTGGCTATCTTGTGGCAAATGCTTACAGGCAATGGTTATATATTTGTCTTCTTCAAAAAGAAAAACGTTCAAAATTTTTTACCTTTTTTTCATGATAATCAGTGATTGCAAATAGTATGGATTTGGTTGTTTCAGAAAACTAAACAATTATGTAAATATTGCTTTTAAATAAATATTACTTTTAAAATATGTATGTGCACATAGCTACTTTTTGAAACAAATTTTGGAAAAAGAAAACCTTAAAACATTTCATTTACATAATTTTTTGCTGAAAAAATACATCTATAGAAATTCTTAAGTGTACATTTCAAGTAACTTTTAAAAAATTATGTAATACTATTCACAAAAATTAACTCCAAATGGAGCACAGATTTAATTACATGAGATAAAATTATAAAATTTCTAGAATAAAATCAGGAGAAAATCTTTGTGATTTTAGGTTCAGCAATGATTTCTTAGAGATAACACCAAAAGCACAATCTATCGAAGAATAAAATGATTAATTGTACTTCTTTCAGATTAAAATTCTTATTCTCAAGAGACACCACTAAGAAAATGAAAAGACAAATTACACACTAGGAGAAAATATTTGCAAATCACATATCTTTTAAAATACTTGTATCCAGAATACAACTCAATAAGAAGACAATAATCCAATTTTTAAAATTGGCAAAAGATTTGAATATATATTTTACAATAAAGATATATACAAATAGTTAATAAGCACATGAAAAGATACTCAACATCACTAGTCATATGATAAATGCAAATTAAAACTATAATGACATACCACTAAATGGCTATAATAAAAAATCTGATAATACCAAATGTTACCAGGATATAGAGCAACTGGCACCCTCTTTCCCTGCTGGTGAGAATGCAGAATGGCACATTCACTTTTGAAAACAGTTTGGCAGCTTCTTAAAAAGTTAAACATATACACAATGGAATATTATTGAACCATGAGAAAGGAGGATATCCTGCCATATATGACAACATGGATGTACCTTGGGCACATTATGCTAAGTGAGATAAGTCAAAGAAAGACAAATACTGTATAACATCACTTATCGGTGGAATTTAAAAAAGTCAAACTCATAAAAAACAGAGAGTAAAATGATGGTTATCAGAGGTTGGAGGATGGAGGGAAAAGATTGATGTTGTTTAAGGGTACAAACTTACAACAAGTAGTACATTAGCCATAGATATTTAATGCATAGTGTAATGAATACAGACAATAATATTGTACTGTAATTATGTAACATGATAAATATCGCTACAAACATAGTAATATTACAATGTATAAATGTATCAACGTAAAAAAATTAAAAATTAGAGGGGCTTGCCTGGCCATGTAGCAGTTAAGTTTGCGCACTCCGCTTCAGCAGTCCCGGGTTTGCAGGTTCTGATCCCGGGCGTGGACCCGTGCACTACTTGTCAAGCCATGCCGTGGTGGCATCCCATATAAAGTAAAGGAAGATGGGCATGGATGTTAGCCCAGGGCAAATCTTCCTCAGCAAAAGAGGAGGATTGGCAATGGATGTTAGCTCAGGGCTAATCTTCCTCACAAAAAAAAAAAAAATTAAAAATTAGAATAAAAATTCGTAAGAGTAAGGGACAAAAAATGTTAAAGATAAGTTTAGTATGATCCAGCAAATTCCTTCCTAAGTATCTATTCAATGAAAATGAAAATATATGTCCACCCAAAGACTGGTTGCAAATATGCATAGCAAAGTTATTTACAACAAGCAAAACCTGGAAACAGTCTAAAAGTCTATCAACTGATGAATGAATAAACAAAATGTGGTATGTCCATATATATATATTATATCATGAATGCATCTCAAAAACATTATGCTAAGCCAGACACAAAAGAGATCAAATTGTATAATTCTATTTATAAGAAATTTCCAGAAAGATAAAATCTATAGAGACAGAAAGTTGACCAGTAATTGTCCAAAGCTGTGAGTGGGAGCATGATTCAACTGCAATCAGGCAGGAGGAGACTTTGAGATGAGAGAAATGTTCTGTACAGGATTAAGATGATGATTACAAACTTGAAAATTTACAAAAAAAAATCCCTGAATTTTATACTTAGAATTGGAGATTTTGTGGTGTGTAAATTGTACCTCAATGTAAAAAGGAAAGTTAAAATAACAATACAAAAGCAAATAGAGGAAATAAAATAGAATGATAAAAATATTTAATTTGCCCCAAAGAAGGTAGAAAAAGAGAAATAGTTTGTAAGGACAGGAGCAGGAAGAGAAAGAAAACAAATGACAAGATGGAAGATTTAAATCTAATAATAGCAATAATTATACTAAATGTAAAAGGCTAAATATTCTATTTAAAAGGTATAGATTATCAGAATTATAATAATAAAACATACAACCCAATAATGTGCTATAAAAAGATATGTCTTTAAATATATAAACAAGTTGAAAGTGAAAGATGGAAAAAATATGCTTTGTACACAACATGAGGAAGCTGATGTGACTATATTGATATCAGAAAAAAGTAAATGTAAGGAGGAATATTACATAATAATGAAATGATCAACATTAATATAAATAAGTAGCAATCCTAAATGAGTATGTCATGAATAACACAGCTTCAAAATACATGAAGAAAAATTGACAGAAATAAAGTGAGAAATAGAAAATTTACAATAATTGTCAGAAATTTAAGACCATACTCTTATTAATTGATAGAACAAGTTAAAAAAACATCATTAAGGATATAGAAGATTTGATCAATGCTTTTGAACAACTTGATATTATTGATGACTACAGAACAGTATACCCAATACCACAGAATACACATTATTTTCACATGAAACCTTCACCAAGATAGACCATATGCTGGGTCATAAAGTGTCTTAATAAATATCAAAAGATTGAAATTTGACAGAATGTGTTGTGTAACAAAAGTGGAATTAAAATTTAAATCAATAATAAGATATCTAGAAAAGTCCAAAATATTTAAAAATTAAATGACACACTTCTAAGTAATCCATGATTCAAAGAAGAAATCACAGGAATATTAAAAAATATTACAAATGGAATGACAATGAAAATTCATAATTTGTGAGGTACATCTATAGCAGTGCTGACAAGGAAGTTTACAGCTTTAAATGATTTTATTAGAAAGCAAGAAAGATTGAAAATCTAAATTTCTACTTTAAGAAGTTAGAAAGAGCAAAATAAACCCAAAGGAAGTATAAGAAAGGTTATAAAAAGGCTAAGACTTGGGAATCAATAAAATAGAAAACGAAAACTAAGAAAATCAAAAGTTGGTTCTTTGAAAAAATAAGCACAAATGATAAACATTTAGCAAAACTGACTGAAAATACACTTAAGGACTATGTATTCACCATCTGTGGGAAAGCACACTGTGAGTACAGTCTAAAGATGTTATGAGAATAGAGGATGTGGTGGTCAAGGGTTTGGGAGATGCAGAGTCTCCTGTGTTCAGGACTCTACACCTGCACGATAAAATCCTGGCATGGAGAACACTGTCAGCCTCTTTTCCTCAGGGTAGGTGCAGAGTAGGATGGATGCCCCATTCAGATTTCCCTAGGGATGGTTTATGGAGAGAGGTTATTAGCAATTCAAGGATTTGTATATTCTGGGCTAAATGTAGTTGGTTTTTATCTTAATTTGCATGAGACCAAAACTCAATAATTTGAAATTAACCAACTTTTACCATACTTGTGATGGTTTTCTTACAAATATTTTGAGAATTCTCTGCTCATTAAAAAAACAATTAAAAACCTGATTATCTTGTGTAGAACCAAAAGGAACAAAAAGGTAATAGAAAAAAATGGAGTAGGTAAGTTGAAAGTAAAATTTTTAAACTTGCAATATATTTTGGCTTTAATTTTAGAAGATATTAGGAGTGTACAGTCACAATAATTTTCAGAAGTTTAGATTATTACTTGCTGTTTTCATTTTAACCACCGTCTATCAGAAATCCGCTAAGTGATTGGATGAGATGCTTCTCCAAGTGAAATACAATTAGAGTGCAGCTAAATAGGGACCATTTTAATCTACAGATCCCTAAGTAAGGATTAGAAAAGTATTATGTGTTCCGTTCTTTTAGTCCTAGAAATGCTCTCTCTTTACATATTGGGGGAACATTTCCTTTTACCAACCTAAGTATTTTTTAATCTAATTTTTTAAATCTTCTTATAAGACTATACAATTTTTATTATTATATTTTATAAATGTATATGAGATTTGCTGCATGTTAACTACTTCACAATATTTTTAATTACTATATTTTTAACTAGACTTTAAGATACTTGGAGTAGGGATCTTGTCAGTATTATTCACCATTGTACATCCATCATATAGGACAGTGGCTGAAACAAAATAAATATTCAAAGATATTGGTTAATGAGTGCATGAATGAAGATAGACAGATCCTGACATCACGTTTGGAAAGAGTGGTTTAAGCAAATGGTATTACATGAAGACAGTATTCTCCCATCACTCTATTTTTTCTCATTTTTGTACTCATCTTTACCTGAAATAATATAGTGGGTAAATATAGATCTATTTACATGGATAGATGATGATAGATGCTGGTGATGATGATGATAGATAAATAGATGATAGATAGATAGATAGATAGATAGATAGATAGATAGATAGATAGGGAGGGAGGGAGATAGATAGATAGATAGATAGATAGATAGATAGATAGATAGATAGATAGATAGAGAGGGAGGGAGATAGATAGATAGATAGATAGATAGATAGATAGATAGATAGATAGATAGGTAGATAGATACCGATACAGATGGAAATTCCTTATTGTCAGTCTTTCCCACTAGAATGTTTTGTCTCCTGAATGAACTTTAAATAAAGAGAAGCTCATGAGATTTCAGTGATTTGAAAACGACCCATGAGTAGCAACCAATCTTCTTTTCCCATTTAATCAAAGGAAATGTGGGAAGGTAAAATCTCTGTAAGAATAGAGGAAAGATTACCAGTGAATAAAATATGACAGAAGTTACTTCAGACAATATACTACAATATTCTTAAACATTGATAAAAATAGCTCTTTGATTAAGTCTGGATTATTAAAAAATAACTACCTTGAATCAATTTAAGGATTACTATTTAATTTCCAGAATACTGCCGTTGAGAATAAATGTCTAGATGAGTACATTAAATATATATGGATGAGAAGTATTTTAGGATTCAAAGTTTATGCTGTCTTTTAAAATAAATCATATTTATGACATAATGTCACTCAAAGCATGCTAAATATTTCCAACGAGGTCTCTGGAATCACTCATACAAATCTTCAGGGCTTGATTTCAATGATTTTTTTATAACATTAAAATACTATATTCAGAAACTCTTTCTATAGGTGTATATAGATACATGATTATAAAACTTTTCACAATTATAATAAAAATAATACAGATATAACTGAATTATTTTTCTGAAGAAATTTTTTCTCCATTCTGCTATCCACCACCTTTAAACTGTAGGTTATTACATAATAAAGGGACCGATCATAATCATAATCAACTACCTAACATTTATTGAGTGCTTGCTATATGCCACAAACTGTTTTATTCCCTTTAAATATATTCCAACTATAAGTTTTAGGCAGAGGTGCTGTTAATATATTCATGTCGTAAATGAGAAAGAAGCCAGAAGGGGTTAAATAATCTGCTCATGGTCAGACAGTAAGGAGAGGAAGTTGAGAGTTCAACCTGCACAGTCTGGTTCCAGGGTTTGCACTCCAAGAAATAAGCAATCAAAGGAGAGAGATTTCAATAAAGGGCAAAATATTTGCAGGTCAATAGGAAAGTTAATGATAACAATGTGACCTCCCACAACAAGCTTACCATTTTTTCAGATCCATTAAAACATGTACAAATTTGATCTGTATATTAAATTTGCATTGACATTGATTCTTATTTGTGAATTAATGATAACATAAAAATAAAGTCTTCACCACCTGAGGATGGAGTTAGTAAGGTGAGAGATGTGCTATATATCTAAAGCAAAATTATATAGTTTTCCTCATTTTTAAATGTGTTACTTTTGTTACTAATAGTAAGGTAATTTTTTATTTCATTATGTGTAACTTGAGGTAAATACAATCTTTAATAGCATAATTTTATTTCTGCTTGGTCATATCATAAGTCACTGAACTTTTTATTTATTGAAAAATGGAAATGTACAACAAATTATCAATTTCTGGTAAATATAATATAGAATAATAAAAATTAGCTCTTAAATATCCATTTTATTATAGCTAATTTTTCTTTTATTATATGTGTACAAGTCCTTTTTGAAATCCAGCAATTGTTTGCAAGACTTTGATATCATCCTTCTGAGGGAAATTCCAGGAAGCTAAATAAAAGTGGGAAAATTATTTTCTTTCCTAAGTATGTTTTACCGAGTACTTAAAAATTTTAAAAATATTACACTGTATTTTTTTTTTTACTTTCCCCAGGAAACAAAAGAAAATTCTCACAAATATATATTTGCACTTGAAATTGTACTTTATACAAGTAATTAACAGATCCTAAGAAAATGTTAAGAAAATTTTATATCAAATTTGTTGATGTTATATTATTTCAATTCTGTATTAAAATTATTATATTTTATTTTGCATTTAGAAAGTAACACATGAAGAGAAAAATTTCCCATACAGAAGAGTTCCAAATCCTCTACGTAGATATTTCAGCCTCAAGAAGGTGGAATTTAACTCCCTACTCCTTCAGTGTGGGCTGTGCACAGACTTCTTTCCAAAAAGTAGAGTACGGAAAGGTTGGGTCAGGGAAGTAACTTCACAGCAGAGAAACCTGGCAAACACTACCTCACCCAAGTGGTCAAGGTCAACATCAACAGATATAAATCATGTTGATAGTATGTACCCTTGATATGATGTGATGAAAAGGTCACCTTACCTCTATGGCCTTCCTCCCAAAACTCTTAAGCCTATCTGATCATGAAAAAAAAAATCATACAAATCCAAATTGAAAGTGTTCTATGAAATAACTAACCAGTACTCCTAAGAATTGTCAAGGTCATCAAAAACAAAGAAATTCTGAGAAACTGTCACAGCTAAGAGGAGCCTACAGAGAAATGAATGCTAAAGGTAATGTGGTATCCTGGAACAGAAAAGGAGGCTAGGAAAAAACTAATGATATCTCAATAAATTATAAGTTAATAAGTTTAAGTTAATAATAATGTATCAGTATGGGTTCATTAATTGTAATAAATATAGCATGCTAATGTAAGCCCCTAATAGTAGGGGAAACTGTGGTAGGAGATACGGGAACTCTCTGTACTATCTTTACAATTTTTCTGTAAATTCAAAACTGTTCTAAAAAACAAAAGCTATTAAAATATGTGCCAAAATTAAAAAAAAAAACAAATAAATGGACACCACACATTTATTTTTTAAACTTGAAATATGTATAAAATATAGTAAAAATGTCATCTATAATCTCACAATCCAGGTATAACCACTGCTGATGGTCCTACATGTTTCTTTCACATCCTTCTATTGATACATAAGCATATATATTTTTATGCAAGTTTAATCTTGAATCCAATGCCTAATACTGTTTTGGTATTTTACACTTGCACTTAACTTTATATTCTTAGTATTTTATAATGGCATTGCATAGTTTTTGAAACATAATCTTAATAACTGTATAACATTGATTTAGGCTCACGTATTTTTAGTTAATTTCTTTTTTAAAATACTATCAGATAAGAGAAAGTTTTCTAATTTTAATTAATTTTTCAGAGGATAATTATTCTAGTACATAGTTGTTTACCTAATCTACTATTATTTCTTCAGGACAGATTCTGACAGTGGGTTCCTATATCAAAGAGTAATGACATTATCTAGATGTTTGATAGCCATTGCCAAATTGCTTTCCAGAAGACTTATTTTCCATTTACTCTTGCAGTTTTGGGGCTTTGTATCCTTATTTTATATTTTTGCTAATGGAATAAATAATGACATCGTATAGGTTTAAATTTTTATGTATTTTATTTATGCTTTGATTACTAATAATGTTGATATTTTTTCATGTTTATTTTTTTATTCTCCTATGGAAATTACCTATAGAAGTCCTTTGTCTTTTCTTCTTTTTGTTTTTAACTGGAGAATTGGTATTTTTCTTTTGGATTTTAATAATCTTTTATGCATGAGAGACCTTAACTCCTTGAAATTCATGTTTATTTCTGGCCATCTATCAGAAATGAGTTTTTCTTTTAATTTTATTTAGTATTATATTTGTGTGTAGTCTAATCTAACAACCTTTTCCACTCCACTATATCCACTAATTTTGTGTTAACAAAGTTGTTTTTTTATCCTAAATTGTCATAAATATTGACATATTTTTCTTTTCTGTTTCACCTATTTTCTGTTTGTCATTTATTCTTTTCTGTTTGCTGATTTGGTTATTTGAAAGATCTAAATTAGATTTAGATTCTACTAAATAATTTGAGAGTAAGAGCTTACATTATATGTAGGTTTTTTTCTTTGCTCAGAGAATCTAGACCAAGCTAAGCATGTGAAAATTTCTACTAACTGACTGAATTAATGTTGAGTGGAGGAGAAGGTCAAGGGAGAAAATGCTAAACCTATGTGGACAACTTTCTTTGGGCTATCCTCATTCATTAGAATTGGCTCCTTTGGGAGAAGTCAATAAAGCTCAAGAATCTGGATTACATTCTGTAAGGAAGAGAAGCAAACAACTGGTAGGATTTGAGGTGAGAAATTGGGAATACTAATTCATCAAGAACTTGGAAATTCCCTGACCTTCTTGGTAAAGGGCAGAATTCTCCTTTCGAGATTTTCCATCATATTTTCCATCGACTCTGGTCCTATCTATCCATTAGATTAGTCATTTCATCCACGTGTTCCTCCAGAACAGAATGAGCAAAACTTGCTCCATCTCCAGAAAATTCAAGTTTTTCTTTAAGTCATTTTCAGCCTCTGACCTAAAATTCTGAAACAAGATTTCAAATTTGGAGGATCCTTCTAGCATTAAAATTTGCTGGTCCTTGTCACATACATTCATCTCTTTGATTTTGTCCTGCTCCTGCATAACTAGTAGTTTGGCCCTAGGAGACAGGATGTCTATATCTTCAATCATAGACTTCACCCTTGTCATCCTCCTATTAGGATCTACTATGCTAACTGAGGAACCATCTATACTTTGATTAGCAGAAATTGTACCTGGTTTTAGTAAATGATAGACTGATACAAAATTTGATATAAACTTACATTTGGTTTCCTATTTCTCTTAATTTTATGAACTTTTAAATAGGAAGAAAAAAAGAGGGAAAATCAGACAAACTCAATTCAGAAGTCCATACCAAATTTTGAAAATATTTAAAACATATTTACATAAGAAATTTTGTGTATATAAATGGAGCTGTTATGTAAATAATACATGGAAAATTGAAATGTTTCTATATACATGATATTTGAATTATAAAAGATTTATAATGTCATAATGTTGACAAATTGAAATGTGAAAAGAATAATTAAAATTTTTATAGTTGAACAATCCAAGGAAACATTGTTATAAACATTATAGGAGCTCTAATTAGATTCTTATCCTTATTAAAAGAAAAGACAACTCAGAATAACATCTAGAGCTATTTTAGAAAATGAAAAAAATTTTACATAAATGCACTCCTATTTTATCCCATTTAACATGTCCCTCTATGTCTGGAGTCTAATACTAATTTAAAAGTAAAAAATAATGAATATTTCTGATAAAAAATCATATTCTTTTAATGTTTAATTAATTAGAATATTCTTGAACACAATATTATAAACTCACATTACCTTTCATGCCCCATATTTTCTATGACATTAGATACTCCATATTGTCTAATCCAGTAAATGAAGAAAATAGTCCTTCTTACCTACTGCTCAAAAGTGTCACCTTCAGAGAAACAAAAAACCAAATTATCTTTTGACTTTGTATTTGATCTATATTTCTACACTTTTCTCAAGATTAGCAATTGGCTACTCAGACAACCTTGTACAGCCTGATATTTCTCATCATCCTTCAGTAGGTATTTGTATAGAAGGACTCTGGCTAGGAGGATCCTCATTCTTTCAGATTTGAAAGTTCTGCATATTAAACATGTTGATAAACATCAGTTTTGTTGGCACAGAATGCCATTCACACCACTCACCCTCTGATAAACTTCAAATTTTCTTTTAAAATTCAACTCAAAAGTCATCTTTTCTGGAAAACTCCCTTGTAATGCCTTCCCAACACATTTAATCACTTCTCCTCTCTACTGTCCTTATTACACACACATCCATTGTAGTATTCATCATACTGGGTTGTCTTTTATAACTTTATACATCTGTCTCTTCTCTAAAACTAAGAGCATTTTAAGGAAAAGTACTATGTCATTGTTCTTTATGTATCTCTAAAGTTTAACATATATTCTTGAGGAATATTGGGCCTCACATCTTTATGGTGAGTAAGGCAGCTCAGGTTAAGAAATTGTAAATGAGAAGGTTCTTTCTTGATGAAAGAAGAAAACCTCGAGTCTCCTCAAAAAACACATTTTTGTCTAAAACCTTAAGCTGATCATCCAGAATCAGACGATTTCTTTCTGAAGAGTGTTGAATAAATTGGGACAATTTCTTGTCAGGCAGGTCTTGATTTTCAAGGCTATGCAGATCCCCTCCAATCTGTTAACAAATTATCATCTCAAGAATTTATTTACAAGTTAACTTATGCATTTATAGAGGTTTATTTTTGCACTTGTTTCATTCCTTTAATTTACATATAACTATTATATTAGTTTAAGAAATTCTGCTATCTGGATGAGACTAAGAAATACTTTAGTCTTCAGATTGAGCTTAGAAATCTCCTTGTTCTTAATGGGGGCTTGTTATCACCTAGTATAAAATGTCTGTTTATATTGTGGGTTTTTTTTTTCCCTGATTGGTAATGTTCATCTTAGTATGCTGCAAAAGACATAAAAATTTAAAGACTCAGAAAAAAATAAACACCCATAACCTCACCACATACACAAATCACTTTTAGCACTTTAGCTTCTTTACTTTGTCTCCTTTTTCTTATGCATTTTATTATTCTTTGTGATCTAACTATCAAATTCTCTTTTTAAAAAACTCAGCATTATATCATAAACACTTTTTTACCATTAAGAATCTTCATAAATATTATTTCAAAGGCTTCATAATATTGATTTCAATTGACATGTGATAATTTCCCTAAACATTAAGTATTTGGGTGATTTTTTCCGATATTTTTATCACAAATAAAACAAAAGCGTTTCCACATGTAAGTTATATCGACCTTCTGATTCTTTGTCTCCTATAAGAGAGACTGAGGATCACATGAAGAGAATAACCAACTGGATAATTAAGTTATACTGGTTATATTCTTTCTTAGTTATATATTTATCTCATCATAAAATCAGTAGTATTAAATATTAAATTAAAAATATGCACTAATTTTGTGAGTATGAAAACAACTTTGTGAGTGTGATTTGTATTTCTTTTATTACTAGTAAAATGAAATACTTTTATGTATGCATTTGTACATGCTCTTGAGTTACACATGCTATCGGGGCAATATGGTTTTATTATCTATATAGGTTCTCTATATTTTTCAATTTCCTACCCTAGGAAAATTGGAAAATATCCTAGAGTTTGCAAATATTTACCCCAGAGAAACTATTTCTTAAGAGGATTGCTTTGTATATGATTAATTGATCTCATCTATATTATGCTGATGATATGGAGATGTTGACCTTCCATAATTCATACAGCAATGTTTCCTGAACATGTTTCCAAATTGAAATAACACTGTCAGGAAATGGATTATAGTATTCTAAGAAGTAATTATAATAGACTGCTAATAAATATTTTGATTGACTTATTGAAACGTCCAAGCAATTCCCTTTGTAATTTAATGAAATCATGTGCCTTCATTACAATCAGACTCTGTCTTACATATATGCCGTAACAAAGGTGCTGAAGTAACTATAGTATATACTCCTACTAAAAACATAAGCTAAGTTTATTAATTACATTTCTCAATAAATTGAATTAGGCTAATACTTATAGAGTAAGATATGAATGATAGGAGCAAGGTATTAGAACGACATAAATATATTTTGTTTTACTATTATTGACAATTTTAGCACACAGCCCATGCATACAAATAGTATAGACTATGCGTCTTCTAATTCTATATGTAAATAGATATTTAAATAAAGTACACCATATAAAATGAGTTTGGAAACATTCCTTGCTCTTTAAATTTTTGGAAGAGTTTGAGAAAGATGGGTATTCTTTAAATGTTTGGTAGAATTTACCTGTGAAGCCATCTGGTCCTGAACTTTTCTTTGTTGGGAGGTTTTTGATTACTGATTCAATCTCCTTACTCATTATTAGTCCTTCATATTTTCTATTACTTCATGATGCAGTCTTAGTACGCAGAATGTTTCTAGGAATTTACCCATTTCTTCTAAGTTATCTAATTTCTTGGCATATAATTGTTCATAGTATTCACTTATGATCTTTTGTATTTCTGTGGTATCAGTTATAATATCTCCTCATTCATTTATAATTTTATTAATTTGAGTCATCTCTCTTTTGTTCTTAGTTAGCCTAGCTAAAAGTTGTCAATTTTGTTTATCTTTTCAAAAAACCAACTCTTAGTTTTGTTGATCTTTTCAATTGTCTTTCTGGCCTCTATTTCATTTATTTCTATACTAATCTTTATTATTTCATTTCTTCTGCTAACTTTGGACTTAGTTTGTTCTTCCTTTTCTAGTTCCTTGAGGTGTAAGGGCAGATTTTTTGTTTGAGATTTTTCTTTTTTCTTAATGTAGGTATTTATCTTTATAAACTTCCCTCTTAGAACTGCTTTTGCTGCATACTACATTTTGGTATGTTGTGTTTCCATTTTCATTTATCTGAAAATTTTTTTCACTTCTCTTTTACTTCTTCTGTGACCCATTGGTTGTTCAGAAGTGTGTTAATTTCCACATATTTGTAAATTTTCTAGCTTTCCTCCTGTTTTTGATTTCTAGTTTCATACCATTGTGGTTGAAAAAGATACTTGGATATGATTTTAATCTTCTTAAAATTGTTAAGCCTTGTTCTGTCATCTAACATATGACCTATCCTGGAGAATATTCCATGTGCACTTGAGAATAACGTGTATTCTGCTGCTGCTGGATGGAAAGTTCTGTACACATCAGTTGGGTCCCTTCGGTCTAAAGTGTAGTTCAAGTCCGTTACTTCCTTATTGGTTTTCTATCTGAATGATCTAACCATTGTTAAGCATAAGATATTGAAGTCTGTGATCATTATTTCATTGCTGTTTATTTTTTCCTTCAGATCTAACTCATTTTATGAGGCCAGCATTACCTTGATACCAAAGCTAGACAAGGATACTACAAGAAAAGAAATTACAGGTCAATATCTCTGATAAACGTAGATGCAAAAATCCTCAACCAAATGCTAGCAAAGGATAAAAATTATATAATCATCTTACTAGACAATCATAAAATACGTTTGACAAAATACAACATCCTTTCATGATAAAAACCCTCAACAAATTGGGTGTAGAAAGGATGTACCTCAACATAATAAAGATCATATATGACAAGCCACAGCTAACTTCAAACTCAATAGTGAAAATTTAAATGCCTTTCCTCTAAGATCAGAAAGAAGACAAGGATGCCCACTCTAGAGAAACACTCTATGTTTCTATAGAACATAGTACTGGGAATCCTAGCCACAGCAATCAGGCAAGAAAAAGAAATAAAGAGTATCCAAATCAGAAAGGAAGCAGTAAAATTACCTCTGTTCACAGATGACATAATCTTATATGTAGAAAACCCTAAAGACTCTGTCAAAATACTGTTAAAATTAATAAATGAATTCAGTAAAGTTGCAGAATACAATATCAACATACAAAAATCAGTTGCATTCCTATACACTAACAATGAACTATCTGAAAGAGATATTAAGAAACCAATCCAATTTATAATAGGATCAAAAACAATAACATACTTATGAATAAATTTAGCCAAAGAGGTGAAAGACTTGTACACTGAAAAATATAAGACATTGATCTAAAAAATTGAAGAAGACGTGAATAAATGGAAAGATATCCCATGTTCTTGGATTAGAAGAACTAATATTTTGAAAACGTCCATACTACCCAAGGCAGTCTATAGACTCATTGCAATCCCTATCCAAATCCAATGCCATTTTTCAAAGGAATAGAAAAAACAAAAACCTATTCTAAAATTTCTGTGGGACCACAAAAGACCCCAAATAGCCGAAGCAATCTTGAGAAAGGAGAACAAAGCTGGAGGCCTCACGATTCCTGATTTTAAGCTTTATTACAAAGCTATAGCAATCAAAACAGTATGGTACTGACATAAAAACAAACAGAGAGACTAGAACAGAATAGAGAACCCAGAGATACACCCATGCATATACAGTCAACTAATTCTTGACAAGGGTGCCAAGAACACACAATGGGCAAAGGACAGTCTCTTCAATAAATGGTGTTGGGAAAACTAGATATCCATATACAAAAGAATGAAATTGGACTCCTATTTTATGCCACTCACAAAAATTAACTGAAAATGGATCAAGGACTTAAATGCAAGACCTGAAACTATAAAAGTTCTAGAAGAGAACTTAGGGAAAAAGCTCCTTTACACTGGTCTTGGCAATGATTTCTTGGATAAGACAGGAAAAGCACAGGCAACAAAAGTTAAAATAAACAACTGTGATGACATCAAACTAAAAAGCTTCTGCACAGCAAAGGAAACAATCAATAATAAATTGGAAAGGTAACCTACAGAATGGGGGGGGAAATATTTGCAAACCATATATCTGATAAGGGGTTAATATCATAAATATATAAAGAACTCATAGAAGTCAATAGCAAAAAAAAAGCAAATAACCCAATTTAAAAACACGCAAGGGACTAGAAAAATATTTTTCCAAAGAAGACGTACAAATGCCAATAGGCATATGGAAAAGTGCTCAACACCATGAATCATCAGGGAAATGCAAAACAAAACCACAGTGAAAGCTCACCTCTCACTTGTTGGAATGGTCATTATCAAAAAAGGCAAGAGGTAAAGAGTGTTGGCTAGGATGTGGAGAAAAGAGAACTCATATGCTATTGGTGGGAAAGCAAATTAGTACAGCCATTATGGAAAACAGTACAGCAGTTCCTCAAAAAAATAAAAATAGAAATAACATGTGATCCAGCAATCCCAATCCTGGGTATATATTCGAAGGAAATGAAATCACTATTTCAAAGAGATATCTGCACACCCATGTTCATTGCAGCATTATTTGCAATAGCCAAGATATGGACTTAAATATCCATTGACGGACAAATGGATAAAGAAGATGTGATATACATATATATATATATATACACACACACACACACACACACAATGGACATTATTTAGCTGTACAAAAGAAGGAAACCCTGTCATTTGTGACAACATGGACGAAATTAGAGGGCATTATGCTAAATGAAATAAACCAGACAAAGACAAATACTATACGGCATCACTTATATGTGGTATCTGAAAAAAAAAGGTGATTTTGTAGAAACAGAGAATAGTATGGTGTTTGTCAGGGGCTGGGCGAAGAGGGAAATGGGGAGATGTAGGTCAAAGGACGCAAACTCACAATTATAAAAAGAATAAGTACAGAGAATCTAATGTTCAGCATGAAGACTAGTTAATAATAAGGTATTGTATACTTGGAAGTTGCCAAAAGTAGATCTTAAGCTTTCTCACCAAAAATTAAATATGTGAGGTGATGGATGTATTAATTATCTTGATCTTGGTAATTATTCCACAATATCAAATTATAACTTTGTACACTTTAAGTCATGCAATTATATTTGTCAATTCTTCCCCAATAAAGTCCGAAAAATAAACTAAGTATACTATATATAATCAATGTTTATATATGAACATTTAAATTAATTATCATAGGACTGGTTAAGTCTTATGACTCCTATTAGTGAGATCATCTCTCATGTTTCATTCAGTGAATCTCAAACCTTAGACTCTTAAATATCTAAACATTTATCATCAACAGCCTCATTTAAGATGCCTTATTAAGCAGAGAAACTTGAACTAGAGAAATTGGCATTCTAACCATTAATCTATTTCTACATCAAATTATAAAAATGTTTGTTTCATTAAATCACTTTGTTTCAAAATGTCTGAAAATGAAATACTAATCAAGAAGGTTGCTACTATCAACTTAACTAGACTGGAGGGAAGAATTTCAACTTTCATGAGGAATCTGATCCTAATCATTCTTTAAAGAATTTTAAAGGAAATCTTTTGAAATAGTTTAATAAACTTGATGAATTGGCCTTAACATAAATGGAACTTTTCAAATTGTATCAATTCTCAGTCTTTGTCTTCTTTTATTTAATTTATCAATTAAAAATTCAACTCTACTTATTTGCAGATGAGTTTTCGAGTAAAATATGCATATATAGATATACCTAGCATAATAATGCGTCCTAGCTAGGCATAAAATTTTAATTGTGAATATAATTATTGACCTCAAAAAGTTTAAAATTTTAATGAGGGTAGATATTTCAGAGAAAACTTAAAAGATTGTTAATACTGATAAAGCCAGCATTAAGAAACAAAACTTCAAAATATGGGAACTTTCTTCCAATATTTAAATCCTACTAATATCATTCTGACAAAATAATTATCCAGCCTATTTTCAAATTACTCAAGTTATTTAAAGGCCAATATTTCTCAAGGCAGGACACTTTTTCTTTGGATGGCTCTGCATATAGGAATGAATATTTCTATCATCGGTGACAACTGTCTTCCTGAAGCATTTGACACACTGATTTTTTTCCTAAAACGTAGTGGGGACATTCAATGAAATTTCTCTTCCTCATGACAACCCAACCACATCATTTGCTTTCGCTCTTCAACATTCCTCATTTTTCTGGACCGAACATCACTGCATCTATTACACATTTGTTCTTATTTCTAGACAAATCAACATCTCAATTGCTCTCTTCTTAACACATCTAGCTTATCTACATATTTCTTGAAATATGGAGGCCGAAATTGGAAACAATATTTCTTGTAATGCAATCGCATAGATTATTACATCCCTTAGGCAAGATACTTGTTATGGACTGAATGTTCATATCCCCCCAAAATTTATATGTTGAAGCTAAACCACCAACGTGACTCTATTTGGAAAGAAGGCGTTTATGGAGGTCATTAAGGTTAAATGGGGTCAAAAGGGTGGGGCATTGATCCAATAGGATTAGTGTCCTTATAAAAGCAAACAGGAGAAAGCTCTCTCTTTCATTCTCCTCCATGTGAAGACAGAGCAAGAAGGTGCCATCCTCAAACCAGGAAGAGCCTGCACTAGGAACAAAATGGTCCTTGGCTGGCACCTTAACCTTGGACTTCCCAGTCTCCAGAACTGTGAAAAAGTAAATTTCTATTGTTTAAACCACTCAGACTATGACACTTTGTTATGGCAGCCTGAGCAAACTAACCCAATACTCTATGTTTTATTTCACCTAAGGTAGCCAAAGAACACACTGAATTTTTGGTAATCTTATAGTTATTTCTATCAAATTAACTACCAGATAAAACCTCCAAGCCTGTTCTGCACATATCACTACTAAGCTGTGTATGCTCTGTTCTAGATTGATATTTGCTTATTTTCTGTGGAGAGCTTTGTGGGTACTGACCTCTCACCCTGCATTTTGCTCTCTCTCCTAGCTTCATGTTATCCACAGCTAAAGAGCATTCCTTTGCTTCTTCATGCAAGATGTTGGTAAACATGCTCACTAAACTTGAGAACCGACTTTCTGGAATACCAGTAAAAAGTTTCCATCAGGGAAGCATCAATCGATTAACCAATTTTTTAGTTACAAGTATCAAGAAGATTTTCATAATCCACAGGCCTTCAAAATTCGGCTTATGTTTAGTGAATTTTATAGTGTTTTATCAGTGTATTTCATGGTAGGAAGATGCTGCTGCTACTGCTGCTACTATGGTGATTACTATCACTAATTGTAGAATGTTCTTCCAAAGTTTCTCTGTGGGGGTTAAAATATCTGAAGAATGAGACCATCATTTGTTAACTCTTACATTTCCAGTGTCCAGAAAATCCATGGCATATAATAGGTTCCGATTAACTATTTCTTAAACTAAAATATGTATTGGACCATCCTAATGATATTGCAATAGCAATCTAGTTAGAAGTGTCAGCATTTATTAATAATAGACACATGGTAGGGATAGTGGTAAAAGTGTCAATTGTTTGATAAGTATTTTGAGTTACCGTTTTTATTTTCCAGCTTAGCTAATATTTTAATAAGTATTCTCTTTTACCTGCTACCATTTTATTGGAAATTCAATGAATTCATTAAAATTTTTAAATTTAATTTTTACCTATTATTTATTTTTGCCACATATTATTTCAAAAAATGATGACGATGGCTTACAAGAATGCAAGCAACTCAGAAAGACATAATGTACATTTAAAATAAATAAGAAAAGTGAGGCAAAGAAAAAAAATTTGCAAAGCAAATGGAGTCAGGAATGAGGTCAGTACACAAAATCCATGCCTTCAAGTCTCATATACTTGTTGGAGCTGGGCCACAATTTACCTTTAATATTGGAGGCATCAACAGAAACAGGAAAACATGAATCACAATACAGCTCCTAACAGCAAGACTCAAATGTTTCTAATCTCAGGATTTGGTAGCAACCACCCATCCAGTTTGACAAAACTGACGCCCGAGGTACCTATGATACCACTAGCACGGTCTCCATATCAAATCCATCACCCTGCCCAGTGATTTTTGCCTCCTACATATGAACTGGAGGTGGTACCTTCTCCTGAAACATCACTTTCTCACCTGGAAAAATGCAATAGCCTTGCTACTGGTCTCCCGACACCCATGCTTACCCCCGCTCTAATACATTTTTCAAGTTGCAGCCACAGTAGTATTTTAAAAATGCAAATTGGATTCCATCAGGTCCTTGCATAATGCCTTTTAGAAATTCTTTATTGCCCTCAGGATAAAGCCTCGTTATGGCATATGAAGTCATACATGAAACGCCTCCTCATCACCCAAGCCCCAATAATTTAACTATTTTTCGCGTGTGTGGGTTTAGCTAAGTGGGCCTTAGTTTAGTTCCACAAAGTTACCTTGATTCATCCTAACTTGGGCCTTTTTCACTTGCTGTTCCCTCTGCTTAACTGTCTGTTTTTTTCATTATACAAACATTATACATTTAGTGGTGTCCAGAAATATTTTATGTAGGCAGATATCAGAACATTCCTCTTCAAGAGTAAATTCTACTGCATTACGCTATATAACATACCTATCATAAATCAGAAAAAAACCTTAACATATAGGATAATTTTTAATCTGAAAATGAATTATATTGACTAGATTATTTAAATAATGCTAACTTCTCAGGACTTTTAGATTAACTCCACATTGTCAACTCAAAAAGTTTTTCTATTTCCTTAGAGTAAACAAAATGAATATTCTGCATTTACTATTTTTTACGTAGCTCAATAAAAATGTCATGGTTATGTTTCATAAATATAAAATACTGAACATTTAAAATAATAGTTTAGACTTAAAAAATATTAAGGATCCAAAAGCTGATCTGGAACATGAAGAAAATAAATCTGACATTCTATAAAAGTAAAATTTATTTAAAAATCACTTTTCTACTGCTTATTCTATAGAGCTATAATTTAAACTTCCTATTTCACCTCTTCTTCTCACCTTTATGAAGTAATCATTGAAAGATGCTTTGGGGAAGACAGACTATAAAGTCTTTGAGCTTCCTGTCAAATGACCTTATAAGGCCCAGGATAAATCTATTTCTAGTCACCATGTTGAAAGGACATATAGGATACAAGGATATTAATAACACATTGTGTTTTATAGAGAAAATTATGTGTTAATAATAATCCTTCTAAAATTATATTCCTTATATTACTTTATAAAAATGCAGTCATGAGAATAAACTATTTTTACTTTATTTACTCTTTTTGCAATTAAACAAAATGCATTATATCATAACAATGTGGCATTTTAAAGGCACACTGAGAGTAAGGGAAAAATGCTGAGTTTGAAATGCTTCTTTAAGAATGGAGAGAGAATAACACTTCTTAAATCAAAATCAAGTGTTAACACAATGATTTTTCTCTGGATTTAATAGAGTTTTGTTATAGTATTTTACTCAAGAAAAAAGTTTTCTTGAAAATTGTATCCCTGGTGGATTTATGCAATCTAAATAATGTTATATCAGTCAATATTAAATAAGACCAATTAAATTTACACTAGAAAACTATCAAATGTATGAATAAGGGTTAGAATTTGAAAGGTGTGCTTGTTGTATAAAAGGAATGGAGGAAAGAGAGAAGGAAATTAGTGATAGTTCTCTGTGCTCAAAGAAAGCATTTTTATCCAATCTGAAGACCACATCGAAAGCAATTACTGGATCATAACAATTGTAGTTATTGATACTGACATGGTCAATTATCTATATATGATCAGAAGTCACTCTTGATCAAAATAAGAACATAAATAGTCATCTAACAGTAGACATTGGATTTGCATTTGGAAGTAATGAGTGAACATAGTGAGAAATATAGTTACACATGCAAACACACACGTGTTCTCTACAAGCCCCTCCAGAGTTAGAGATCTCTGAAGTTAGCACTTAAAAATTTTATTTGTATGTCTTATTGAATCTTTATTGTCTTATTTCTATTTAATTTCACTTAGTCATCTCACTGATATTTGTTTTTTAGCATTGGTTGGAGAATGAAATGCAAAATGAACTGAGAAGGTGCTCAGGATGGATATGTGAGTATTGATCACATATTTTGCTGCTTCATCAGAAAGAAACAGCTTCTCATTACCGTGAATCAAGAGTTCTGAGAGTAGAATTGCATAAAGAACTGTGGTCAGATGTGCACTGCTAGCTCTCTCTGCTATTGTTTCCAGCTGCTATTCTACCCCCTTAGGTTCCTTTCTTTAGGATTCCGTTATTTTGACCATGTTCAGTGTGTATAACTAATACCAACCCAAACGGAACTCCATAGAAATTCAAAATAATGACAGCAGAATATTTTTAAATGATAATTGTTGCAATGATTGTAGTTACACAAACATATAGAAAGATTGAAAAATAATATACAAGAGTGAGAAGTATTTCTCTATCAGAATAGTAATATATGGGTGGTTCTTTTCCATTTCCAGAATAAAATATTATTACATCACAGTTTCAGCATACATAAACAAAATAACTCTGCTAAGCCACCATTGTTTGGGTATTCATGGGGTTTCACTAGTTTAGAGAATTTAGTTTAGACATCTTTGGCATCAAGGAATCAATAAAAGGAGTGAACACTTAGCAGCAGTAGTTGGTGACTTCAAAGTCTGTAAATAGGAAATAACAGATCACATTTTAAGGAGAATAGATAACCAAACTGGGATAAAATGGAATGGTTTTTAGTGCTGGGCATTTACTAACACCTTGTCATTTTTATCCTTGATGCCCAGTGGTCTTTATTCTCAGCCTTAGGTTTATCTATTTCTTAATTGTTCTCTGCTCTATGGGGTCTCCAGTGAATTTTTGAATAATTGAAAACATTTATCTCCCCAGTGGTTGAGCTTTGGTCACTGTGGGGCTGAAACAGCTCAGTAAACTGATCGCTGTGTTCACATAAAGTTGTCAGATTCCAAGATGGAATGGCACAGCATCAACACCACGGCCTCTTTTCACTTAGTTAATTAGTTTAAATCATTTTTATACTGCAGAGTTTTGTACTCTTGTGCTAGTTATAATAGCATGGGCATTAAAATCTAACAGGAATGTGATCTTGTGTCATAGTAATCATTCTCTCTACCTCCTCAAATACAGAAACCATTACTTCAACCCTTTAAATAATATCATGCAAATAAAATAATTGGAGTATTTTAAAATGTACCATTGTCAAGGGAATGATCATGGGGCAAAATTTTACAGGAAATAGATGAAATGAAATATTAGTAAGCAGAATCATGAGTCTAGTGACAGCATTTGTATGTTAGGATTAAACAATACTGCAGGCAAAAGTAGAGAACTGGAACAAGACAGAAAAATAGCCAATCATATTTTCATGTAACTTCTATTCTCAAAGATAATGTCTTTGAGACGCTATACAGCTCTGTGCCCTGGTTAGAGATAACCAGACTTTAAAATATTTGCCTTATAGTTCATATATTTGTTTATCATTTTTATAATTAAGGTGACATTTAAAAAATTACAAAGTAATTTTTCTGAAGAATTTATACAACATATAAAAATGTAAGAAAAATGTTTAAAAATTACTTAAAATTAGACTATTCCTGAGATAATAATCAACACTTTGATGAGCATCCTTTCATAAATTTCTTTACTAATTATATATAAACATGTAATTTTAAGTATCTGTCATATGTGCTGTTTTTATCGTGGACAATTATATTTTTCTCTTTCTCCCTTCATCTTCCCCACCTCCCCTGCTCTACACTTCCGACTTTTTACCCCATGATAACAACAGTTAATAACCTGGTGTGAATCCCTCTATCCTCTCTCTAAATACGCATTCAGTCACACATACACATGCATACATATATACACCCAGTGTATATGTGTGTTTGTACATGCACGGTGTATAAACACACATATGTGCTTGTAAGTGTACATGTCTATATATATGTGTATATGCATATACACACACATAGGACTTTTTCAAAATTTGTATTACAGAAATGGCATAATCATATATAAATGTCTCTGAATCTTGCTTTTCTCACTTTATAAAACAGATTAGAGACCCCTCCACACCTTTCTTTCTAGTGATTGCATGATAGTCCATGGTATGGATGTCCCACAATTTATACAACTGTTCATTTTTTTTACAGCCTGCCTTTTTTCCTTTCTTCCTTCCTTCCTTTCTTCCTCCTTTTAGTTAATATTAAAAATGCTACAATTGATATCTTTCTATACATAATATGATGTATTGATGCACTTTTTCTTGTGGGGTACTTCCATTGGACTTGGATTGTTGATCAAATTATATATGAGCTTTTAATTGTGGTAGATGCAGCCAGATTCCTGTTGAAAATGATTGTAGCTATATTTAATTTCACAATTACTATATGAGTGCCATATCTTTGTAAGTACAGAGCATTATTACTCTTTGATTTGCATATTGAAAAGTGTTAGTATTCTTTAATTTTTGTACTGGTTCACAAACTCAAGAGCTTCCTGGGTGAAATCTGAAACTGACCCCCATATGGCAGAGGGCAAGGAGAGACCAAAGAAAGAGGCAGACTACTCCAGATTGGTAGGCGGCAGGTTTAATAAGCAATGGAACTTACGTATGAGGCTTGTCTTGGGCGGATGCAAGACAAGTAGATCTCCTCACCTGCCCTCCAGAATCTTAAAAGTTTATACAGAGGCTTTAACTAGGTTCAGTCACATATACCGTCCAGATAGTCTGAACAACACATTGCTCTCAAGGCTGCATCCTTGAAACAGCTCCTAGTGTGGGAATGGTGGGTGGAACATACATTTCAAGGACAAAGGTGGGGGTGAGGAGCCTCTGATTGCTTGGGCCCAGCTCACAGGTTAACCAGCAGTCACATCCTCTCCATGACATCCTCCAACATTTTGTCAAGCTACTAAGTGTAAATGTTACACTTGAAGGTCACGTCTATTTGTTACTTTAATTTATATTTCCTCCGTAAGTGGAGCACCTCACTATATATTTTGGGTGATTTTGTTTACTCTTCTGAATTGTCTATTCTTATCATTTTCTTATTGCTCCATTAGAATTATCAATTGTAAGAACTTTTTAAATGTTATGGATATAAATCCCTTAAACGACACATGTAAACATTTTTCTCAAACTTATGTAGTTTCATTTTGTTTATAGCATTTTACTATCATAAACATATATATAAAAATATATCTATCTTTTATAATCAGCTTTAGTTCAGGTTGGAAAGTTCTTTCTAAACCATAAGTGGTAAAATAAATTATCATTAATTTTATTTTAATGGAACTAAATACACCAATTGTAGATGGAGATTGTCAGAATGGATTAGGAAAAAACCAATAAGACCCAACTACCTGTGGTGTTGTCTATAAAAACCCACTTTATGAAGACACTGATAGGTTCAAAGTAAAGAGATGGAAAGATATACCATGCTGACACTAATCAAAAGAAACCAGGGGTTGATATGTTAATATCAGACAAAGCCGACTTCAGAACAAGGAAGGTTATCAAGGATAATGAGGGGAATTACATAATGATGAAGGGGCCTATTTTCCAAAAAGACATAAAAATCCTACATGAGTATGCATTTAACCACAAAGCATGAAAATACATGAGGCAAAAATTTATAGAACTGCAAGGAGAAATAGACAAGCCCACTATTATAGTTTGAGACTTCAACACCTCTCTGGCAGTAACTGATAGATCCAGCAGGAGGAAAATTAGCAAGGATAAAGATGATATGATCAACACTATCAATCAACGTGACCTAATTGATATTTACAAAATATTCTATCCAATAAAAGTAGAATGTACATTCTTACCAGGATCATACGGAACATAAATCAAGATAGACTGCAAGTGTACCACACTAACGCATGATGTTAATAATAGGGAACTAGGTGTGGGGTTTATGGGAATTGTCTCTACTATGTTTGCAATTTTTCTATTAATCTAAAACTATTCTAAAATAGGAATTGTATTAAAAATTAGAGATGAGAATTTTTAAAGTATATTTAGAATTTTTAATATTCATATTTAGATATATTACACTTGGAAAAATCATAAAATTGCATTTAAAATGTCTAAAAAATGCACAAAACATTAAGTTAAAAATTTAAATTTGTTGTATATTTAGGAAGAAATTTAAGTGTTACAAGATACAAAAAATTATTTTTATATTCACAAATACATCCTTTAACTAGCAAAGCAGAGAGTTTGGATTACAATTGTTAATTGTTTATTATTATGAAATACATTTTAACATTCAATATATTATATAACTATAAATGAAATGAATAATCTGAGAAAATATTTTTGGTACGTCTATTGTGTTTCTTAGTTTTCTTTTGATACTTTTCTTAACAGAAGGTTTTAAAGATTAATATCAATGTTCATTAATAGTAAGAGGCAGTTTCATGAATATCAGATGCTACTATGAAGCATTATGAAGGATTTAATTTTAACTGTTAAAATGCGTTCCACAACAAGAAAAAAATCATTGCATAAAACGTCACCTAACATTTCAAATTATTATTTGTTGCAAGCCATTAGGAAGCCAGTCAATAAACTATTTTGTATAATGGTAATATAAATATTTCATGACAAAAGTCAGTGGTCTCCTGCTGACAAATGATAATGTCACTGCAACATGTCCTTAGAGCTAGGTTCAAGGGAGTAGGTGGCTTAAAGTTTACCTGATTTGAATATGAAGAGCTTTCAGTAAAGTTCACAGTCCCTCATGCAGAGAGCACAAGTTAGTATTACCCTTCTGTGAAAACAATTTAACATTTAGTCACATGGGACAATACTTTATCTTCTAATACAATATAAATCTTCTTCGAATACTTCAAGTATGTGAATTATTGAAGAATCTCAATCTCTGCATGTTTTTACAATCCAGTAGAAGAATTAAGAATTGTCTCATAAATCAGACACATATTATTGTTATTCTTTGAGTGTAACCAAGTCAGTGAATATTATCAAAAGATGTTTTTCTGAATCAGAATGAAAAACACATTATATTTTTATTTGCAGGCATTGCTTTACTGCCATTTATCTTTCATAAACAAAATTGCTGGCTTTTTGAAAATTTGCAAATTGCTTTGTTATTGCTGTGTAAATATGAAAAAACTGTTAAGTTTGAAAACTTTATTTCATATTATGTGTTTGTTACATATTTGAGATGATTTAATTCCTGTAGATATAGCCTACTCAATCTCAACTGCATTGAGTTCTTACCCTCATTTTGTTGATTGCATTCCCTCTTGCACTATAGTTACTTGAGACATGTATGTCCCCAGGCAGAGCATTTTTATACATTTTGGAATTGTCACCCTCAAAATGCAGCATCTTGATATTGTTTAATAATAGTATAAACTTTTGTACCTCTCAGCTATGCTTGACAATGGCTCTTTCTTCTTTAGGATCTAGTCTCTATAGAGAGGCTCCTGAATTCTTCTTTTCCTTTCCATCTTCTATGAAGAAGACATTTTGCTATGTGCTGTATAGCAGAGCTTCTCAACAGCTCAGTGGTGTACCGTGAAGGGCTTATAGATATGTCTAATGTGGGACTTAGAGCTTCCGGACACTCTGGCCAGTCACCTCCAGATTAAAGTAGACTTGTCCCTCGCTTCTCTGGCAAAGACTAGGATGAAATGGAGTCAAACTCTGCTGTCTTGTAGGCAGTGAACACATTGAAGATAAGGAGCACTCACTGCTCATTTACAAGGTACTGAGGACGACAAAGGTGTTCTACCACATGGCTGTCTACCTGAGCAGTCAGCTGCAGAACACACACTGTCCATTACAGAAGAGGATTGTGGAATTTCTGGAGGAATTCCTCTTCCCAGTGCCCATGGAGCTCACTCAGCCCAAGGTGCTGCCAACTGGATACCAGAAAACTGGGAAGTTGAGTGGGGCCCCCGACAGGTGATTCTTCAGGTGGCCACTCCCAAATTTTGTCTTCACATGTACTGAACACTTCTGTCCCTTTCAGTTGATGTGCCCTGCACTGGCTTTACACTGGCTGTGGAGTGGCTCCTCCAACAATTCATGTGCATTCTGTAAATCAAGGATCATTATTTTGAAATACTTAACATGAAAAGCTTTCTTTATATCCCAAATCTATACCTATTGTTGCAAGAATGTTCAATACAAAGTTGTCAATTAAACAAGACAATTATTTAATAATTTCAACTCAGGAAAAGCGTTAAATGATTACCAAATAAACAGCTCAGATTTTTATCACCAACCTCTGAGCAAAGTTTCTAATAGATAAAAACCAACAAAAAGGTAAAGAGAGCACAACTAGGAAGTCTTGAAAAATTGCATTTAGCCATTCAAAACATACAACCTGATTTAAAAAATATTGATGTTCACAAGAAGCTCAAGTTTCTCCTTAAAAACTGGAAAAAATTATTTTGAAGTTTGATACTAATTCATCATTTACTATTTTCCTTACTACTCTGTAGTCAATTTTTCTTTTTCTTTTTTTTTTTTTTTGTGAGGAAGGTCAGCCCTGAGTTAACATCCATAATAATCCTTCTCTTTTTGCTGAGGAAGACCGGCTCTGAGCTAACATCCATTGCCAATCCTCCTCCTTTTTTCTCCCCAAAGCCCCAGTAGATAGTTGTATGTCATAGTTGCAGATCCTTCTAGTTGCTGTGTGTGGGACGCGGCCTCAGCATGGCCGCAGAAGCGGTGCGTCTGTGTGCGCCCAGGATCCGAACCCGGGCCGCCAGTAGTGGAGCGCACGCACTTAACAGCTAAGCCACTGGGCCGACCCTGTAGTCAATTATTCTTATCATAATTATTTAATATATTGAACAGCTGGTTAGCCTTTTCACCAAGCCCAATAGAGATGACTACAAAAGGTGGGAGGCCCTGCTTCAATGACACGGATCAATCACAGATGCATTTCTAGCTTTGAAGGAGCTTCACCTCTCGCAAAGTATGTGAACATGAACTGAAATATCTGCCGTAAAGTTTGAAGCTAGAAGCACCTGGGTGCTATAGAGATGCAGACAACTGAGCAATTGTATTTAACCCAGGAATCAGGGAAAGAGTGAGGATAAGGAGAAATAAGTTAAGGGAAAAGACAAACACAAAAGAGAAAAAAAAAGCCTGCATTAGATAGAAAGAAAGGTATACTCAAGAACATAGGAGTGGACGTTAACTTTGTCCCTTTCTACTGAATTTCATGTCCTCATCTCGTATTGCTCCTCAATCCACTAAAACTGGTTTCTGTCACTCACTGATAAACTGAAATCACTTTTGGAACTTTATCAATCGCTTTTTATTTCTTTTTTTTTTTAAAGATTTTATTTATTTATTTTTCCCCCCAAAGCCCCAGTAGATAGTTGTGTGTCATAGCTGCACATCCTTCTAGTTGCTGTATGTGGGATGCGGCCTCAGCATGGCCAGAGAAGCAGCGCATCGGTGCGAGCCCGGGATCCGAACCCGGGTTGCCAGCAGTGGAGCGCACTCACTTAACCACCAAGCCACGGGGCCGGCCCTCGCTTTTTATTTCTAATGATCAATTTTCAGACTATACTTTGAACTCTGTAGCACGTGGCACAGTTATTATTCTCTCTTTTCACTTGAAATCCATGGCTGTCCTCTTCGTCTGACTTGTCTTCATTCTTCATGGGCTTCTTTTCTTTTCCCACTCTGTTTCTCCAGGGTAAGTCCTAGGACCTCTTCTCTTCCCTTCATACACCCTCTCTTTGAGTACCCCTGTCCCTAGCAAGGTGTGAAATATCATAGTTAGGCTGACTTCTTTTAGATTTACATGTCTGATCCAGATCTCTCAGCTGAGCCTCGGATCCATATAGTCTGTTGCCGAGTGGACACCTCCATTATGTATCACTCAAGGTAATCAACAAGTCACAAGTCTTTTCATTTTATAATTCCCACATGGCAATACATACTCATCAACCCATTCACTCAAGCTAGAAATCCAGCAGACATCTTTCCTTCTCTTCATTTCTAAATTCTATTCCCTCAGTCCAGTCTGTCATGTACTCCTAACAATGTTACCTCTGAAATCTGTCTGTTTCTCTGTGCCACTTCTTTATTTAAAAATGAGAAAAATGCAGTGTATGGAGTTTTAATATATGGACTTACGTTAGAGGGTGAGAACCCAAGCCCTGTGTTAGCCGGCCGTATGTCCATACATAGTACATGGGTTTTTCATAGACAATAGTGGGATTTACATAATCTCAAAGAGTTAATAATGATGCCTTGAATTATTGCTTTGCTCTCAGCATTTCTGAGCAAGTTACATGCTACAAGATGCTTTCAATAGGTCAATTTTATAAAAACGAGTTCTTTAAATCCTAGGATATTAGCAATTCTTTGTAATAGAAAGGAGACTGCCTATAAAAATCTTTTGCATGACACAGATGTTTGCTATTCATCTAAGGCAAATTATTTAAAAGAGTTGGAAAACTTGAAAGAAAAAAAGCAGTGTTCCAAATGTGCTGACCTCCTAGGTAAATTGCTGTCAGTAGGATATTATGTAGTAGATCTTTAAAACATTTTTTTGTAGTAGGTATTTAGACACAATTAATTTGTCCCTTTAAAATATAGATGACATTTTAGCACTTGAGGAAATAACTGCTTTTTTAAAAAACAACTCTTGTTACAGAAATATCATTATAAAAATGGAGACTTGAGAGCAGTTTCCATCATCATGTGTGTTTTGTGCTGAGAAAAATGTGCATGGGTCTGCTATGAACCAAATCCACACCCTTGAAAAACTCAGGAATATAATATTCAAATAAACAGTCACCATATATTCTAAACCTATTACTAAAATAAGGCTTTCTGATTAGAGTTTAATTTAACAAAAAGCTTAAACACATAAACTTTGAATAATTATTGGATTGGATTGAAAAACAAATATGGCAACTGAACTTGTTCCATTTGGATCTATTTATCTTTGTGGTGTATTTTCAACTTTGATAGCCATTAAAACCAATACCAAAGCAAATCAAAATTATAACCAGATCTTCAAATATCTGTATCATAAAGTATTAAGATAAAATTTCAAAACTAATAGAGCACAATTGATCACATTGCTTTCACAAAAATATCAACAAAGATATACAGTAATATAAAGCAGATAATTTTATTAGATGTTATTAACAGAATAAAAACAATAATATTTTAGGGAAAATCAAAAGATTTTACTCCTATCAAAATAAAATACATTTGAAATATTCTTTATTTCCTACTTTTTAATTTCCATATGTACATGGTTTAGTGTCTAAACATACTAATATATTGAGATGATAATAAACGCAAATAATTTATAAATTCCACTAAATATGTATTAGAGTGTATGCTCATTTTTATGTTACTAATAGAAGCATGAAGAAAAATTCAGATGCCACTATCACCTCTACGCAATGTTACAAGTCCTTCATAATATGGGAGCGTACACAGGACGCCTTGTGACTTCTTTGCCTATAATCTATCTCACCCAAGTTCTAGCTTACTCTATGCATATAGACTAAACAACCTAAGAATGGACAGAAAGTCTACCATTAGAAAACACACAACCACTCTTCAACACGTTTTCATAGCCTGTCTAATCCTCAAATTTCTCTACTCATTTGATATGTTCCTTCTCTGTCTGCCTTACCGGGGATTTCACTTATTTAATATGGGTTCTACTCCAACTAAGGTATTTTGCATGCTTTTATGCTTGTTCTAGAAGTGTTTTGGTTTGTTTAGTATTTACATTTTATTTCCTGCAATTACAAAGCAAGCTTCACGTTTCTCCACCAACCCATAAACCATTACATTAGGTGTGAAGGTAATTTTCCGTATTACATACATAGTTTTTATTTTCTTAGGATACATTTTATCTTCACTTATTTGTAGCTTTATGAAAAGATCATTCAAGTAAAATTTTACCTTTGTACAAAACAATCAAATAGTTTACTTTTGTATGGTACATATTCCTGCCCATAAAATCCCTATGAGGAATCTAGTTATCAGTTTAATTTGTAGCTGCACCCCACGACCTTAGCAGACAGTAAGGGAGCAGTAGATATTATCAATCTATTCTCTAATAGCAATACTTAAAAATATAAAAAAATTAAGGTAATATTAATGTGCAATAGATGAAAATTTACTATTTTTTAGAAATCTATATTCATTAGTTATTGTACAGATTTTAAAGGCCACATAAATCAACACCATCACCACCACCATAACAATGAACTTTAATTTGAATGATATTCTTCGAGAAATATTCAGCTAAGGCAAAGCTTTTTTCCCTATAATTTGAAAATGATGTTTTTATGTTTTTAAAAGCAATACTGACCAATTTTAGAAAATTTTCAAAGTACATAAAAATATGCAAAAAAAATACAAATTACCTATGATCCCGTATTCCTCAAATAACCACTAATAATGTTTTCTTTGATTTACATCTAATGTGTTATGCAAAATTATATAATGTATAATACAATGATATATAGTTTCTTACTAACACTATATTTTTTGTATTCTACTGGAATAATATGGATATTGAAATAATCAGATTTCAACAGTATATCTGGAGACGGTAGCAATATGAGCACTTTCATAAATAGTTTATTTATAATCTCTACATTGGGCTAAGAGGTGTGCTTAGCAAACACACATTGCAAAAGACTGTTTTGAACAGTCAGGAAAGCTGACAGGTTTGTGAGCAGAGTCAGCTTGAAAGCGAAGTCATTATAGCTCCATGTTATTTTTGTTAAAAATGCTATGCAAAATATATTCAGTCACAACCAAGGATATTTTCAAGGGGAGGCAGTTGGATAGACGTGACTAAATACACACAACTCAATCTTCTTAGGTGCTAAAAAAGGAAGGAAGAAAAAAGAATCAGAAAATAGGAGAGAGAGTGTTCAGTTCAGGACTTAAACCCAACAAACTGGGATCCATGGGATAAATAATGGGGAAGAGCCTAACTCTGGTACAAATCAATTATTTGAGTTGTTTTAAGTACCAGGTAATTATATAACTAGAGTGTCTACCTTTATTTCCCCTTCTTTAGATTTTCTCCTTCCTAACCAAGTAAATATTTCTATTTGTTAAACTGAAAGAAATAAATGTTATTGATCTAACTTTGTTGCCATGGCATGTGTGTTAAATGACTCAGTCAATACTAATATTTCTACAAAAACGCAAACGTACATAATTTTTCTTTCATTGATTGTGTGTAAGCTTCAGCTGAAGTCAGAGCCAAAGCAGAGATAATTGGTGCAAACAAAACACTTGACTTTTCTCTTCAATATGAGCAATGGACTAGTCAAAAGAGCGCAGGCTTTAAACCAGAAAGGTGTCACTGTGAACCCCGCTGCACCATTACTAGCTGTGTGACACTGAGCTGGTTACTTACCCCCTCTAAGCTTTAATTTTCTCATCTCTAAAACAAGGTTAGTACTACCCAAATTGGAAGTTTGTTTTAAGAACTAGAAATTACACTTATATCATAGTAGTTGCTTAATAAAGGACAATTACAACTATTATTATTAAATTCTCCGAAGTCAAATTAAATTTTAAAATATTGAACATGTATTTGTGAACGTGTCGAGTTCAGATGTTTAAACTGGAAAGCTCATTCTAACATTAACTTTTTAAAATCTGAGATACCATTTTGGAAAAGTTTTATTATTCGGGTAATTTCATCAATTCTCCATCAACTGCCTGTATATGAATCATGTTAAGCAAACTGGCCTGTGACTTCATCATTAAAGAAACACAATCGTATTTGTTAACAAACAAGGTCTGGGAGAAATCTGTAGCTCAAAGCCCCATTTTATCACTTGCCAATTTATCTACCAAATATTTATTTAATGTTGACATGTGCCAGGCTCTTCCGAATTTGGCTTTATTCAAACTTCTAAGCCTTACTGGCTACTAATCCCCATGATGATTCCTATCTCTGGGCTACTCATTGCTTCTAATGCACACTCTCCTCTTCCCTCTGTCTAGAATGCTCCTCCATTTGTTAACTAATGAAAACCTTCCAGTGTTTTATAATCAACCTCAAATATTAACTTTTTCATGATGCTTTACTTGACCATTCCTATCCTGGAATAGACATTAAGATGAGGAGGTAGCACTAGGGTAGGGGTAGCTTGATGTTTAATATAACATGATCCTTGCCTTGAAGGAGATCACATCAGGTTTCTACCACTAATGTAGGGTTTACAACATACTTCTTTGTAGTCATCTGAATATGTGTGTTTCTGTACATGTGTCTGTGTTTGAGATCCTTTAATTGTAAGGAACAAATGCCATAATGGATAAAATACTTTTTCATTCCCTCATGATAACATGATCTATAGTAAATGTTCCAGCAATACATGGTGAATGAATGGGTGAATGAGGGAAAGACTGCCAAGTCCTACTTGGTGACCCCATTCAATTACAGTGAGTCCAGAGAAGAATGAGGAACATAAAACAAGGAAAGTAATCTTTTTGGTGTAATGAGGATTCTGTGGTCCTGGAAGAGAGATCATTTATCAGCATTAAAGTCACCCGCAATGTCAATCAGTTTCACAGAGAGACCATGTGAAGTAGATAGATGACAAAAGATTAATCAAGCAACTGCTATAGGGCAAGATTAGCATGCTGATTTCAAGCAAGGTTGACAGATAGATAAAAAGGTAAAGCGATGCACTCCATGAGGCACTAGGGTATTGTTCCTATTGCTGGAAAGTGATTGCACCAAAATATATGAAAATCAGAAAATATATCAGTTCAATCGGAGAAAAATATAACGCACATTGGGAAGAAACTTGGCCCTGCCAAGGAGTGATTTAGCTAATAAATAATAAATAAATTTATTAAATTGTTGGCATTATTTTGGATAATACACTGGCCTTTTATAGGACAGAATGCCATAAACAATGTCATCTATTTATATTAATGTCTATGGAATTCAATGTTTTCCAGGCATGCACGTAATTAACAATAGACGTGGGTTTTCGGTAATCATCAGTGGCTGAAAAAAAAATATGCTATAAAAAATTCAATTGTTTTTGGAAAACATAAATTCAGGTTGATATCATAAGTAAAAGTATTCTACTTGATCGCGGGAGCCAGGTTTCTCACTGTTGGAGAGAAATTATGAGTTGGTTTCATATTATATAAAAGTCTAATGAGGCTTCTATCTGTATTTTTAAAATCATCATTTTGATGTCATGGATTTGACATTGATATGTTATAATAGATTGCAGGTATTACTCCTTTTGATGTATAACCAAGGTAAGCAAGAAGCGAGGCTAGAATGAACTCTGTAGTCCTGGAATTGAGTTGGAGTTATCAGTATGAACCCATGTTTAGCTTAATACAAATATAGATGGATAGATAGAGAAGCAATTACAAATATATATGTATACATGGGTTATTATTCTAGCTCTGTCCTATGTGAGAACCTGGATGCAATAACAACCTACTGACAATGAGCAAATCCATCGTTCAGATTTTGGATTTTAAATAGCATTCTCCAATAAAAGGAAATAGGATTTCTTGAAGAAATATATCATACTGTGGCTATAACAGGAAATATACAAGATGATCCCGGGCTATACTTTGTGACTCATTTCCAAGGGATAGAATACAGAATAAGAAAATAATAACTTTACAGTGGAGAAATCTTGCAAACACACTTTAACCAACTGATGAAGGTTAACACAAGTGATGTCAATGGGAATAGCATGGATCTCCTGAAACGATGTGATAAAAAGGACACAAACTCTATGGTTTTCTCACCAAAAATCCATAACCCCAGTCTAACCATGAGAAAAGCATCAGACAAATCCACATTGGGGGACATTCCACAAAACACCTGACCAGTACTCAACAAACTGCCAAGGGCATGAAAAACAAAGGCAATGAAACTGTCACACAATAGAAGAGACCAGGGAGCTCTGACAATTAAATGCAATGAAGTATCCTGAATTGGATCCTGGGACAGAAAAATAGACTAATGGAAAAACTGGTAAAACCCAAATAAGTCTGGAGTTTAGTTAATAGTAACACGCCAGTGTTGGTTTCTTAGTTGTGACAAATGTACTAGAGTAATATAAGAAAACAACATCTAAGGAAAACTGATATTAGGTGAGGGGTATAGGGAAAATTTCTGTAATTTCTTTGAAGCTCTTCTGCAAATCAAAAATTACTCAAAAATGAAGTTTACTTTTTAAAAAATTATAAGTTTGTTTCCTAACATATAAAGGAGACCAATGAGGCTTCTATCTGTCTTAAAATTATCATTATGATCTCATGGATTTAACAGTGATGTGTTATAATATATTGCAGGCATTATTCCCTTCAATATCTAAATTTTCCCATCTTCAGTGTGAATGTGAACATCTTCCAGTTGGCTCCTGAAAACTTTTGACATGATCTCAGTAATTATAACAGCTTCCTTGCTTTCTGTTATGACAGGCTGTTCCAGGGGCATCCTGTACAATTCCTTCACTAGACTGGGAATGAATCATTTTTCCAAGGTACTCTGATGTCTTTTAGTAGGAAATGGCATTAGATACTACAGCCTTTGTACAGCAGGTGCTGATTTTTAATAGGTTAGTCATTATTTCTAAGCCTTTAGTGTGTAGAACTAAGAAATACATATTTTATTGAAAATATAAAAGAAATCATTAATTCATTCTGAAACTTCCAATTCAAACTCAGAACTACCAGATTTTTTACTTATCCTCTTTGATCTTAAACCTACATCAACTTTCTCCCATGCTTTTGACAGCAACGCCAACGTAATAATTCATTTCCTTTATGCAACAATATATACACACCAGTCTCAGAATAGCAATATCAATACTTGTATCAACAGTGCAATCAGTGAGGGCAGTGTAAGTTATTTCTTGCAATTATTTTTGTCTTAGGAGATATCCCTTTAGAGAGGATAAGCCAGAATTATGTTTTAAAATAAAATGAAATAATACAACTCTGAGTATCTATGGAAGGTTTATTTGTTTCTTTCTCTCCACCCTGATTTTCTGTCCCTAAAGGAAATATTCCTCCTTTTAGATAAATTCTAGTGTGCCACATACTTGTCTCTACCTTGCTTTTTCTCACAGAATATATTGTTGAGATCACTCTGCAGTGATATATAAAAGCACTACTTTTTCCTTGAATAACTAACTATATAGCACCCCACTGCATGGATATACTATAGTTTAGTAAAATACCTTCTTCTCGATGGACATTTGGATTGTTTTGTGTTTTTGCTATAATAAATAGGACTGTAATAAATAGCTTTGTGCATGCAACTTTAATAATTCTGCTAGTATATATTTGGCATAGAAACTTAACAGTATGATTTCAGGGTCAAATGACAAATTTTACTGTTATTAGTTTTGATCACACAGTGATTTTTCACCTAGGCTATTTCTTCAGCTTCCAAATTTCTCTCCCCGCCTCCAGCCCCGTTGTATAGTCTTTCCCACACTTATGTCAAGATTTTGGATCCAAAATGCAAATCTGATAATTTTGCTCCTTTGCTTACAACCTTGCACAATTTCTCTGTCTCTATGAGGTGGAGATGAAACTGTAAAATGAGACAGTTCATAACCATCCCTTGCTTTGCTTTCCAGCCTCACTTCTAGCACTTTCTCCAAAACAATCTGAATGTAGTTATACCAAACTCTTAGCAGTTTTCAGAAAGGCATATGCCCTCTCATGTCTTGCACATTGTTTTTTCTCTACCCTATAATTCTACACATCTGTAAAAATTCAGTTCACATTCTTTCTCTGTGAGTTCTTCCCAAATTCCCTCAACATCAGAATCAGACTTTCTATTTTGCTCACATGGCACTCTGTGCCTCCCTCTATTGGAAACTTGATCACATTTTTTTGGCAAGTCTTTATTAATAAGAATCACCTGTGATGTTCCAGAACTGTGTGGAAAGTTTACATATATTCTATCAGAACAGAAACGTTACGAGGCCGAGGTCCCTTAGGTAGACCACACTACTTTTCTAAATGTTGTAGATTCTTCCAGTCCACTTTTCAGCTTCCAGACCCCTCAATGCACCTTAAGTTCACTAACTCAGCAGGTTTTAATGAAGACACCATGGTCTCTGAAATCAGACAGACCTGAGTTTTATCCCTACCTCTTGGCTTTAACATTTACTAAGAACATAACTTTGAGCAAGAATTTTAACCTGTACATGAGTTTCCTAATCAGTATAATAATACCTAAAGTTTTCTGTAGGTCAAGTGATATATGTAAGGCCTTAGCACCCTTCCTGGCACATTAGGGAGGATTCATAAACATCAGGAATCTTCCAATGATAGCAGGAATATTGCTTTGTTCTCCTTTATATCTCAAGCACTTAGACGGTGAACACACCTGGCAGGTGCTCAACGTGAAACCATTTGTAGACGAATAATTTGATGAAAAGCCTGCTCCCTAGCAAGCTTGCTCTGCCTCCTAAGTTCCTTTTCCCGTTTAAAGATATTGCCAACCTCTGATTACCGAAGCTTCTTTTTAGAACAGCCAGGTTTCCAACTTGGAGATATTTTTGACCCTAAATATGCGCCACATTCCCCATGACCCCCAACCAAGGGGTGAGTGTAACCTGTCAGTTTTGCCTCAGCAACAACTCTCTTATCTCTCTCATCCTGTCTCTCTTCTACTGTCCTACTCCAGTCCAGTCCCATCTCACCTGATTTTCTGAAACAGCAGTCTGTAAACTAGTCTTGGCTCCTGCCTTTCCTGGTCTACATCACCAAACAACCCCTGACCTCGACTACCAAAAATGTTCCCTTTCTAAAAGTGTCAGACCTGATTATACTATTACTCTGTAAAATATATATACATATTTGATATATATATATCAAACATCTCCCTGACAAATAAGGTTTAATATCCCAAACACTTCATTCAACATGCTCCATTAATGGTCCAACGTGACTTTCTGTTTTCTACCTAGAAAGCTATATCTATCTATCTATAAATATCTCTTCTCATTGAAAAATCTCCACAAAGCCTCCCCTGATATGCTCCATGTGCTGTTTCTCCTCTGCTCCTTGACAGCAATTCATTGATGCTGTGTGATCACATTCTGCCACACTAGGCGAGTGTTTCGCGTACAGGTGGTGGCATGTTCACCTGTG
Source organism: Diceros bicornis minor (assembly GCF_020826845.1). NCBI lineage: Eukaryota > Metazoa > Chordata > Mammalia > Perissodactyla > Rhinocerotidae > Diceros > Diceros bicornis. Next base: position 29,858,031 of record NC_080746.1, on the reverse strand, counting down.
GATTTCCCACAGCATCAAGGCCTTGCTCATAGCAGAACTGCCCAAATGCTGGCTGAATTGACTTCACAGGATCAGATATTTTGGGAATTGAAAGCATGTTAGAAATCTTCTGGTGTGATGCCGTTATTTAATATATTAGTAAAGTTCATTTGTAAAATTGTGAAAATATTCACTTAGAATAATACAAAACCAATAAAATCAAACATATATGTCTGTGGTTTTCTCAGCTAGTAACAATCTTTGGAATTGTTTATACTGATGTGGCAGGATATTTTACCTCTGCCTTTACAAATGCTCCAAAGAGAGGCTCAAATAATTGTTTTCTGTATGTAAATTCACACTTGGGATAATAGGAGGTATATCATAGTCGTATTTACAAAATGCTTCAGAGGACCAGACACTCAGGATTAAAAGCACAGGCATTGGCTCTACCGTTTTCAGCCACATTTTGATTCTTCACTCTTTCGTCTTTGCATTGCTTATGATTATTTCTGTTATTTATGAATGCACACCATCTGCCCCAGCCTCCACTTGTCGTTCTTCCTAACCAACTCCAAAACTCTTTCCCTTTTGATGCATCTTAAAGACATGTATGATATAAGACTATATATCTACAGATACAGAGGTAGAGATAGAGATATCATACAGAGAAAGATAATTTAAATTCATAAAGTAAATGAATATTTTCATTAACTGGAAAAATATAAATTCAAAAAACCAGATTACTATCTTGGAAAAATACAGTCATGTCATCTGTGGTCATAGTAGCCAAGGTGTCATCATGATGGGTAGATGAAAAACAAAACTTGTCCTGCATCTATATTGATGGTGGCATTACATCGTATGAAAGCTCAAATCTTTCAATTTTGAGAAGAATAGAAGTTAATAATTGCCTCTGTGCACCAGCCAGAGCTTCACTCGTTGCCCAACTAGGTGATGAGTTTAATGATTTGGTGGGTTTTGAAATTGTAATATAACTTATATGCAATTTGAATTTTATGTGGCCTATTTTATTACCTTCTTATAAGAGAAACAGAATGATATTTACAGCCTTGGTTTTTACACTGACAGAAAAGACAAAAAGGAAAACATTTCAAATCCCACTTGACTTGCAAGACTAAAGCCTTATAAACTGAAATGACAAATGTATGATTTGTGTAATCCTATTATTCACAATTAGGTTGTTTTTTGTCATAACAATCTGGGGTGAAATGTAACAGGAAAGTAGATAAATAAAAAAAGAGATGTGACTTTAAAAGCAAAATTCAGAACTTAAAAAAGCACTCTGCAGAGAAGCACTCGAGTTTGAGCAGAGATTATTAAATGTCATCTACAAACTACAAATACAGGTAATTGGTGATATGTAACAAAAGGGGACTTAAAGAAGTAAGGGTCGTACATATATCAAAATAAGTCTTTACCACCGGGGCCTCTTGTAAGAATTCCACATTAATCAATCCATTCTCCTCTTTTCCCAAATATTACATCAGATAAACGTAGACACTGCTGTAGTCTTTTGTAAAATGTAATAGGAGACACTACTTTAGGTTCCTTAATCTTGAAGGAGAATCTCTCCCTCCAATGATTCCTTGGAAACTTGGCTCGAACTGATGCGACCCAACTTTCCAGGCTCTAAAATGATACAATCCAACCAATGGCACCCAAAGAACTATGAAGATTTAAAACACTTTCTTGCAGTTTAATGGAATTGTATGTACTGTCTAGATTAGAAGACCTCAAGCCATACAGAAGAATCAGAAACCTGTCATTTACTACTACCACAGTCACTCTCCGGGTGTGGTACAGACTCTGTCCATCACAGCCAGGTGAAAGGGAGTCTTAAAGGTGACCCTGGCAAAGAAGTGATACCACAGCTCTAAAACTTTCTAGGATAATTCATTTTCTCCTACCGGGTCAAAACAACTACTGACATCATCGATGCAGTGCTTAAGTCTTCCTGGAGTGACATGGAATAAAGTGAGTATTCCAGACCTCAGCTAAGAACAGATGTGCATGAAAAATACCCCATTTTTCTATTAGACACGTGTCCGCTGCCCCAACCACTGTCCTTCCCATCCTCTTCCATCAGCCCCTGAATGTGCCGGATCTACTCCTGACGTGGGCCACAGCATAGAGAAAAAGCGTCCTCCTGAACAGGCCGCTGTACAGAAAGTTGTCTTTAATTACTTTTACCACTTTATACTTCACACAGTTCTTATTCCTAATTCTGCTTCATGCCTTTCAAAGAACATATTAGAGGCCCCATTCGGTTTTCATTTCTCAGTCTCTTCCCCATCCTCTTCATGACCCTAAACTTTGTTATTTAAATTAATCTTTTCTTCCCTCCTCTCTTTCCTAGGATGTTTCAACTTCCCTGGGTCTCTTCCCCAGCCTTACCCCTTCCCATTCTTTCCTCCTCCAGCCTCTTAGACCTGCCCGGAGCTGCCCGTTGCCCCTTTTTCTCTTCCTCTCCCTCCCTGAGCCCCTTCACCTCATCCATTCCCGTCTCAGGCTCTCCACATTCCCAGGCTGTTTGCTGGTGAGAAATCTTTGCTGCAGCGAGGACCGAAGTCCCCGGCGCGCAGCCCAGTGGCAGAAGAGGGCGAGGCTGAGAGGGAAGGCGAGGGCTGGAGGGGAGGGAGGCAGCCGATCCTCCCCGCGAGCCTGCAAGAATGCGGCAGGGGGCCGGGGGCCTGGGAGGTACTAACTCCCGGAGCCCCTGATCCGCGCTTGCAGACCTGGCCCGCGGGCCAATTTCCTGCCAAGTGCCGCGGAGAAGCAGAGGCGCCTGGAAAGCAAAGAGAGGGGCGCTGGGGGTGCCCATCCCCAGAGTAGGTCCGTCTGCGAACGGGGGAAGAATAGAGGAAGGAGTCAGTGAGTGGTGAGAAGAAGGAAAAAACCTGTCTCCAGACTGGCTCGGGAGCGTCGGAGAGACTGGGGCGCTCCGGTGAGCGCCCTAGAGGTGAAGATTGCCGAGCGGTGGGCGAGGGGTGTGCGCAGCGAGTGCTGCACGCTCGGAGAGGGAACGCGAGGACGGCAGCGATGCTCCGAGCTGGCGCAGGCTTGGGGGGGATGTCAGCGGGTGCGAGCTGGGGAGCGCGTGCGGTGGCCGCGGCGCCAGTGTTTGTGTGTATGTGAGAAAGCGAGGGGCGAGCGCGAGAGCAAGTGAGGCAAAGACAGAGCGCATGTCTCATCCCTGCCAGCAGCCACTAGACGCTCCACCACCATCTTTTGCATGTGCAACATTTGCAGCCGGACAGAAAGCCTCTCCCAGGGCTATGGAGACTGCGGGAAAAATCTGGCAGCTCGCGATGGATTGCTAAAAGGAAACAGTGATAATCATAAACCACCCAAACCTCTCTCCTTTTTTCTTTTTTTTTTTTTTTTGATTGTTTTTAATTTTAGCGCCATCGTCTTCAATGCCTCTCTGAACAGCCTTTAGGAAGAGTGTGAGAGAAAGAGAGAGCGCGCGCCAGGGAGAGGAGAAAAGAAGATGAGGATTATTTGCAGACAGATTGTCTTGTTGTTTTCTGGATTTTGGGGACTCGCCATGGGAGCCTTTCCGAGCAGCGTGCAAATAGGTAAGGTTTGCTCGGGTGGGGTGTGCATGTGGGTGGCTGTAGCAGATAGCCGAAAGTGAGTTAAATGAGTTGCTCATAAGCAATTCAGGGGAACCTTCGGCGGCTCCCTTCCCCTCTGCTTCTTTCTTCCTTTCTCCCCTTTACAAAAAGAATGCCTCTTTGGTGCAGGTTCAGTTGGAATATACACAGAACTGCCCACCCATCCGTCCTCAGCCCATACTCCCGTTTCTACCTTTGGCTCAAGTCTCTTAAGTAGGATTGGAATAAGTTGGAAAAAACCTCCGTGGGGTTTGATTACATTTTACGTGATATTTCTTTTCATCCCCTTCTCTAGAGCATGAAGGGATGTCGAGTTTGTTTTTAAAAAAATACACTTCTTCCCTTGCTGGACGCCGCAGCTTGCTCGCTATTACAGAAAGACGCTTTGGGCAAAAAAGCGTTTGCACTCGCACCCCCCTGCCTTTGCTAGCTACCCGTTAACCGATTACAAAGTTAGCTCCGTTTCCTGGAACCTTCTCTCCTTTTGTTTTATTTTCCTCTTGAATCTTTTGCCTTTATTCCTCTGTCTCTACTCTATTTCCAGGGACCCTATCCATCCTTGCCTTTTCTTGCTGTTCTCCTCTCCTCTCTTTTAATGGGACGCAGCTATTGAATTTCTTCCAGCTAAGCCCAGCCTCAACACTGCATCATTTCTCGTGGACTGTGCACACAACGGAGCTAATTAGACTGAGTCCACGAGCTGCAGAAAATCAAAGTTCGTTTCTCCTTTCCGATTTCCCTCTTCCCTGCGTGTTACCACATCCCTGCGTGTCTGTATTTTAACGCAAATCCTCTTTTCTGTTCATCTGCTGCATCTTAGAGAGAAATGCCCCCAAGCTGGCTGATGTAGCAGTATGCTGGGAATCATGGGGAGGGCAAGAGAGAGAAAGGAAAACACACTAAATGGTCTCAGAGGTCATTGTGATCGTGACGAATTGGGACAGGAAAAAGCTGAGCTGTCCTGAAGACTGAAATACTAAGCATGCACCTTAGGGACAAAGGGCAGTCTCCCAAGATGTGGCAGGGATAGCTTCTTAATTGTATGTGCTGGTGAATGGCAGTGGATTTGACAGCGCTTGGGGTGGGTATAATATTTACAAGAGCAAACACTGAATGTGCTTTTCCTGCTGTTTTTAATAGGTGGTCTCTTCATCCGAAACACAGATCAGGAATACACTGCTTTTCGATTGGCAATTTTTCTTCATAACACCAGCCCCAATGCGTCGGAAGCTCCTTTTAATTTGGTACCTCATGTGGACAACATTGAGACAGCCAACAGTTTTGCTGTAACAAATGCTTGTAAGTAAAACATAAGTTGTGGATAAATTAGAAGAGAATTAAAATGAGGCAATAGAGTCTCTTCCTCTTTATTATTATTATTATTTAATTTCTTTTAGAAAGAAATTCAAGATTCCCACAGTTGGCTGCTTCCAGAGCAAATCAGAGTTAAAAACAAGATTTGATCTCAGGGATATTCAGCTCGTCTGCCTTTCTTTTTCTTTTTTTCCTCCCTCCCTCCTTCCTTTCTTGCTTCCTTCCTTCTTTCCTTCCTTCCTTCCCTCCTTCCTTCCTTTTTTTTTTCATTTCTGATTGGACAATTCAAGTTAATTTCTCCCTTAACATTTCAGTGTTATTCTTGTCACTTGAATGTCAAGTTAGTGAAAATTTTACTCAATCTAGTTTTTTGTTCTGTTCCTTTGGTTTTTCTTATTTGCTTTTCACTTGAGTAAGCATATGTCTTGCTTTTAAAGAAGAGACACGCTGTCTTACACTGGTGAAGGCAAGGGAAGCTTTGCTAACAATGAGAGAGGCGAGCTGTGGGGTGGAGGATATATATTCAAGGCGGTTGGTTGACGCGGCAGATGATTTGGTGATGTCACTTGAGGCTGCCCTGCTCTTATATTCTGGGTTGTAAATGTCTCTTACTATCACGTAATGCATATATCCTGTGGATATAACTCTGTGAATCCTTACCTTGGTGCCAAATCGCTTTAGTTTCCCATCCACCTGAATTCACAAACCAATCCAGCTGGATCTATTATCCCACACAATGAAACTAAATGGGTGACCTCACCGAATGCCTTAATGAAACAGTTGTACAGTGCTCCCCCACCAAAATACTGTCTAACTTAATGTAAAAAAATACAATCAACTATGTATTAATTTAAAACTCTCTAAGATATGATCAGTCCATATAGCATTATATTGCATTTTTACTCTGGAAGGAAATATGTGTTTCAAATATCTCCTCAGCTTTACATGTTAATTTACTACTCCTCTAAATTTATGTGTTAAGATAATGGTTATAGATTATGTAATGCATATATGAATAGTTTTTATATAAAATTTTACACAAGGGTAATAAAGTGTTCAGTCTGAATTTAGAGTGTTTTTATTATACCGAGTTGATATATTTTAATTTTAAAAGTCCTCTTTCTCAGTACAAGAAAGTGTACTGAACAAACAAGTGAAATTGAAAACAAAGAGTTTTAATGTTTACAGGATACCTGTTTCATTAATTTAAATATTTTAATTCATATTTATTTGCCATAAATTCATCGAACAGATAACATGATCACTTTTCCATAATTTTTGACATCCAACTGTTACTTTATTTTAGATTTTTGTTTCATAAGAAGCTCAAAGTATTTGACATTTTTGTAAACTGCCACAATTGTACTTTTTTGCAGGAATGCTGTAGTTCCTATGAGCACTACTTAATTTAAAAAATCATTTGTTGTATTTAGTGATAAAATCAATATTACTTCATAACAGGAGGGAGTTATTTTTAAGTAGAAATGCGTATAATTTAAAGCTGGGTTTGTGGATAGTCATTTTCACAAATTTTATGTTATTAGTTTTGTCTTCCAAGTTTTGAAAGGGATGTCAACATTTCAAATAGTTCTAAATATAAAGTATTTTCCTTAGAACGTGAATTTTTCTTATGTCTCTCCTGAGACTCTATCAACAAAAACATTAGTTTAGAAATAATTTATGATCCAAATATATGTGAAGGTATTTTGTCAACAGTGAGTTACTATTTAAATATTAATTTTTATTATTAAATTTTGACTTTCTTTAAAGTGGTAGATATATTAGTTTTATTTTGCTTTGCTTTTATAAATTAAGTTCTTAAGTATTCTAAAGTTTGTATTATGACTTCCAGTAATATAAACTATAAAGTGCTAATACTTTCTTCCTCCATATCATTTATTAATCTCATTCAGGATAATTTTAACTAGTATTATTTTATTTATGCAATGAAAATATTGTATAAAATAAAGTGTTTCTGGTAAAGTCCTGTAAACATGAGAAATTGATAAGAAGCTGCACACAGAATGAAAAAGTAGAGAAAAGTATAAAATATATGCTATTCTTTATTTAATATGTTAGGATTGAGAAAATTGAAACTAAGTAAATTTTATCTGCTTATTTTGAATCCAAGTGTAACACGATGTTAATAATATAATATTTTTCCATAAATTGACTTTATGTATATGTTTAAAATATTCTTTGAAAACATAATTTATAAATAAGGAAAAAACATTTTCTAGTGAAGAAGAGGACATTTTTTTGACAAATGAGTATACCAAGTGTCCTTAAGGCAAATCTAGGCAGAATTGGGGAAAAATCAATTGTGAGAGAGCATAGGTCAGGTGATTGGTGTTTGTTGAATGGACTGACGGAGAGCATATACACGCGTGATTTTCCAGTCTAATTAAAGGTGAAACGTAAGCAGTAAGTATGAGACAACCTCATATATCAAGCTCTGTGCCTCTGCGTACAAAAGGATAAAATAGTATTCTGGAGAATTAACATGGAACTTATTTCTCGCAGTGATACAGACTGGATTCTTAAATTTTTCATGTTGGATGAAATATAAAGATATAATAAGTGACTGGCTAGGTTTATTTTAATTGTGGTTTTCCTGCCCTGAATCCTTGTAAAACTGCAGGATCTAGTTTGTCTGTGAATAAGATACATTAAACAGGATATGTTTATTCTATGGAATGTATACTCAAAGACAAAAAAGGCATGTCCAAGAATAAAGAGTATGGTCATCTATTGGACAGATATAATTTAATGCTGATTCTTCTGCCTCAAAATTAACTTAGCACTTTAAGATACTTTAAGCAATCTAAACATTCTGTCTATAGAGTTTGTATACTACACAAGTCTAAACCTGATTAACTCAAATTTATCACTTTTGGTATAAATGCCAAATTCTGGGGGGGTGGGGGGGTGGGAATAATTTTGGCTTATAGTTTTATTTTATTTTCAACAATATTTGTGTAAGATTAAATTAAAATATTGTTTTCCTTTTTGAACTATTCACATTGTTGAAAATCACACTTTTCTCAATATAAAGCTGAAATTATAAGAAATACAGATAATATAAAATTATGACCTATTTTAATGACAAAACATATAAGTGTAATAAATAGCCCAAGTATTCAAATTTCAAAGTGTAATTAAAGGTATACATTCTTTGTTGTAATCTATCCAAAATGTGAGGTAGAGTAAAATGGATATTTTAAAATTAATTCAGTATGGGCAATGTTCTTTAATAAAATATCATACTGTTGACCCAAAATAGCTATCTTTGCAAACAAGCATGCTAGTGTAATTAGATATATCCTTTGCAAAACATTTGAGACAACCTGAAAGCAAGCCATTTTTTAATAATTTTTTCAATAGTTAATGAATAGAGATATTTTGGTTTGGAGGATGGTGTATATTAAATTTGACCAGAAATAGTAACCAAAATTCTAAAGTAGTCTATCACCAAGTTTTCTAAAAGGTAAAAATACCTAACACGTTGAAATTATCAGTTTAGTCTAGTTACACTATAAATCCTCTAAAAGAATCCGTCCTTTAATGAGGCAATCCCTTTACAATATAATCCACAAATATTCAGTTTCTGAAATGACTCTTAAATTTCAGACAAGCAAGAGGAAATCTATAATAAAATAGATCAGGTACTTATGTATTGTAACTTTGGTGAAATAATAAAAGAATTTCATGGAATATTTCCAATATTTTTAACTTAGAAAGGAAGGAAAGGTTGTTTAGTATTTTTTTTAATAATGTGTTTATCTTACTCTCCTTTTCTGTCTAAAATCTGTCTATTCAGTGGTTTAAAAGATGATGCATTGGAAAGTTGTAACAGTTACAAATAGATGGATATTAGATCCTAGTAACTATGAATAAGTTGTTCTATTTTGAGTTGAATATTAGTTCTATTTGTGTCTGGTTTACTTGGCAACTCTATCCAAGATGAGTGCTTCTTGTAAAGTAGGATGGTATGTAAAATATACTTGCTTAGTTAATCTAAATACATTGAAATGTGACACTGTATCCAGTAGGCTCTGCAAGCATTTCCACTTATATAGTAGGTACTTAATAAAAACTTGTTGAATTTAAGAGTATTAAATAATATAATTTTTTGACTTTAATTCAACAATGTTTAAATACCGTACTTTTTCCCTTTCAGGGACATGAAGGTCTAAAAAGACAATCTAAGAGTTTACAATGGGCTAATATAATAATCTTAAACATGCTAAATATAAAATTCTGGTGGTTTGATCTGCAAAATTGTTAGTAGAGATACTTTAGAATTAAATACTGTTTGGTTTTTGATTATTTTTAGGAAAATGAGAGACGTGACTCTACTGTGACTGTCATTAGGTTTCCTTATTTTAAATCAATCACAAGATTCTGTGTTGATTTGAAATAATTCTTTAGTTTTATAGTATTCTTTCTCTCTTCCTCTTAATTCTCCAACATGAAATTAATGACAAAGATGAGTCATATTCCTGTGGTTTGTCCCTTAAATGACAGGATGATACATAATTTGCATTGATGTATTTCAGAATTGTCACAGGATTAAGCTTTTACAAAAGTATTAGAAAAACTCCTTAAACTTTTTTAATCTAAATTCTTCTAAGTGTTTATTTCCCAAAGAGGAAATATGTATATATTGTAGGTATGTATTAACATTGGGAAATATGTATATATCTTATTTATAGAATTTTATTTTTGTTCAGAAATTTAAAATGATGAATAAATAAAATATACCTTATAATTTAAGACAACACATAGTTTTTAAATTGATTTCATATACATGATTTTGTTTGACCTCAAGCTATTCTCAGAATGAGACAGTCTGAGAAGATAGTCGTTATTTTATAGTTAAGCCAACTTTGGCTCAAAGAAGCCATTTAACTTGCCAAAGACCATGTAGCTAATAAGCTTCAGAGCCAGGGTTGAACCCAGGTCTTCTAACTACTATCCTAATACTTTTACAGGAGACTATAGGGTATGAAAAATACATCTGTATTGAGATTACTTGAATTAAGACAGAAAAAAGAATTGTCATTTATCTTATCTTCTAGTTTAATTGCAACATTTTGAAGAAAATAGGACAAGGCATTTCTGGGCAACTTACTCATTAATCATATGACAGTGAGTGATATAGCAAAGACTGAAGTCATATTACGTAATGAATTCATCCATTCATTCACTAGATTAGACAATGAATATGTCCATTTATTCATTAACAGATTTATCAAAAGCAACTGTATTTAAGACACTATGCTAGAAATGAGGATACAAAAACTTATCAGAGTGGTTGCTGCCATCAAGGAGCTGATAGTCCAATGGGAAAGATAGATAAGTCAGTTATTACAGCAAGATAAAGTGCTGTGACAGAGAAACACAGTACTGTGACAGAGACAGACACGGGAAGGATAGTAACACCAAACTTGGCATGGCTTCCTGGGGGAAGATGTCGCCTGATCTGGGTTTGAAGGCTCTAACTGAGTCTTTTGAAAAAGAGGGAGAAGGAAGACATGGCTTGCCAAAGGAACAGTACATGACAAGGCACCAAGGTGTGGGAGAGCCAGGTGTGATTGAGCCACTGAATATGGTTTAGTCCAGCTGTAGTATTGAGTGTGAGGGGCAGGAGAGGGGGGCTGAGGAGTGAAGCTTTGTAGCTCTTCTAAGGAGACTCTTCTGAATAAAAATAAAATAAAAAAGAGGACCCATAAATGATTTAAACACAATAGCAACATGATCGGATTTATATTTTACAAAGAACAGGCTGGTTGCAAGAAGGAGAATGAATTGGAAGGAGACAAAATGGGGGAAAAAAAGACCAGTTAGTTGAGTCTTGAAGTAATACAATTTAGAATGATAAATGCTTATGTAAAAGTAGAAGCGCTGAGGAGAGGGAAAAGCACAGAGATCCGAGAATACAGAACTGTTAACAGAACTTGGTGATGGATTGGATGTGTGAGTGGGAGGGTGGAGAGGAAGTATGGTAGGAATTAAAGATGATTTCTCCTGTTTCTAGCCCAGACAAATGCCTTAGATAGTGGTACCAATGACTAGGAAGGGACACACAGGAGAAGGAGCAGATTTGAGTGGGGAAGGTAAGTTTAGTGTGAATGTACTGATTTTGAGGTGTTTAGAGACATTCAAATGGAGATATGCAGTAGAGAGTTGGGCATGTGTATCTGGAGCGCTTGGGCTTCAGTCTGAACTGAAGACAGACATTTGGTCATGGTTGAAGCTATAGACATGGGTGAGATCACCCAGAGAGAGCAAGAGCAGTGAAAAGACGGCTGAGAACAAAATCCCAGGAAATAGCAGTACTGGAGGGACAGGGAGAGGAAAGGAGACTAAGGAAAATGTGTCAGAGTGTTCAGAGGAAAATAAGGAAAGAGTAACTTCATGGGAGCCAAGAGGTGGGGGAATTTCAAGTAAATAGTGATCAACCTTGTCAAAGGCTTCAGAATTTAAATAATGAATTGCAAGGATAATTCTAACATCTTTAACATCACTCTTTCCTTCTCTTCTTTTTAGAGTGCTCTTTTGTATTTTGACCAGGAAAAAAAATCAGCTTTTATTAACCCCACATAGATTCTATTAATACATACTCTTTTGTATATAATGGCCTAGAATATTCTTATCTTTTATTTAGAGGTAGGGAGAATCTTCTCTGGACTTTTGAACCACATGGGCTTAAATTTGCAGCCCGATAGTGGGTAAGTTACTGAACGCTTCTGAGCCTCAGTTTCTTCTTCCGTTAACAAAGGAAAATAACACCTACCATACATGAGTCTTATGAATTAGAAAAGTGTTTGAAAAATATTCAACATATAATTAGAATTCAATTAGGTTTAGTTTTATTACATCTTCTGTGTCATATGGAGCATTTATTCCTGAGCCAATCGTAACGTCTCAAGAGTTAAATTTTCTGTTTATATGTTGAAAAAGCAATTTATGTTTTGAATAAATATATTTTGTTGATATTTCATAGGAATTTTTTGACCTCTCACTGAATTGTTAATTTTAATTTACATACACAAGTCTAAATTCTTATTTGTCAAAATTATTTCTAAGTCCTAAGAGAGGGTAACTTTGTCTGGGATCTATGGACCATTCAGAGAGAGGATTGGTTCATTGATGGATTAGAAGTCAATGAATTCTTCTAATTATATGCAAGATTGTGTGTTCTTGAGCATGATGTGTGTGTGTGTGTGTATGTGTGTGTTTCCAGAGAGACAATCTAAACCTATGAATAGCTTCTCAATAAATTCCAATCACAAAAAAAAAGACCCAGTACCACAGCCCTAAAGGAGCTGTACATAAATTAGATAAACGGCACATCACTCCCTGCCTTCATCATTTGAGAAGCCAATTGGGTGTCATCCTTGAAACTAACCAGGAATTTTTCCATAAAATCTATCTCTGCAAGCTTCTTCCTTGACGTAGAAGATAATCAGTGTGTCCTGGCTGGAAAATGCTTGGCTTGATCCTCTGCCTTCCAAACTGTCATCCTAATATTTTTATTCCTTATCTTACTATCAAAAGTTCTACATATTCCACATTAGCTCCTTCTACTTTTATCACGATTTACCTTTTCCCTTACCATCACCACTCCTGGAACAGTGTCCTTGAAAGTCATCAGTGACGTGCAAATTAGTGAATCCATTTGTTGTTCCTTAGTTCTCATTGTCTCTTGATAGTTTGCAGGATTTGACATTGCTGACAACTCCCTGTTCTTGGAAACTCATTCCTCCACTGATAATAATAATAATAGCTACTAAAATGGGGCACTATGTGTCAAGGGTCTTGTGTTAGTTATCTCAATTTTTACACAATTCTAAGAAGCAGGCATTATTATTATTATTATCATTTGATATGTGGATAAACCGAAGATTTATAATTAAGAAGATTTGCCTAACCATAAAGTATCCAGGGTATCAGATCCTAAAGTCAGTTCTGCCTGTCATTCATACTACAGTATCTTGGTTAGTAAATCCACAAGATATCCATCACTCCGTGTGACAATAGCTAGATAACTCTTAATTTAAATAGAAAGATGTGTTTCTCAAAGCTGTCTCTTTACCTGAACAACTTTCATTTACCCCAGCAAATATCTATAGCATATTACATCGGACATCGATTCTTCTGTGTGATTTGTCATGCAGTACAGAAATTCAAGAATTCTAAACAATGACACCGCCATTACTTTCTATTGCCAAATTCATGTCATAAATACCACCATGTGTTAAAATGACTAAATGACTCTTTTAAATGTTATGCAAACAGTGTTGGATACTTCATTAGTTGGCCAACCCATATATATTTTTTTATAGAAATGTTATTTGATTTCAGAATAACTACAGCTATTCGAAACATATTTTTCTGAGTGTTTTACTTTAGGATTTGCTTGGCTGTCAGGCATTTTTTTTCAAGTTTTCTTTCACATGTTTTTAGATTCCAAATAAACATAGTGATGGTTGTCTTAAAGAGCGTCACCCTAAGTCAAAATTGATCCAGTCTTCTAAGCATCATCACTTGCCGTTGACTTAATAAAACTACTGGTGTCATCAATAAAAAGTTAAATGTTATCTTAGAAATAAAAGGTAAAAAAAATTGAGATTTAATGCTTTCTTTGAATAAGCCACTGTATTTCTCCAGATACAGCAAAAATTATACCATAAGCTATAATTAGTGTTTTCTTAATTTTGTTGCTTATATACTTGTTCTAAAATGAGCAGTTTTTCATCAGTAACTTGAAATGTATTATGCCCTGTGTTCTTTCCATTTTTCATATTTTTATCTTTATCTTAAAACAAACATAAACTTGTGAAAACTTCAAATAATTCAGAAATCTTAAAAAGTCAAAATATTCTGTAATCCCACCAATTAGAGATAATCACGGTAAAAGTGGTCTATAGATCTTTCCAGACTTCTTTTTTATCTGTAAAAACTTAGATAAAGAGCACTATAAATATCAGATGCTAATATATATCTAGATATAAAAGTATTTAATAAAAATATCACTCTACACCCATATTTTATTAATGGTTTATTTCATTTATCATAAAAGGTTTACTGTCAGTATATGAGTTATCTCATTTTCTTCTCCTCCTACATAATATGTTATTGTGCAAAGTTGCTATGATAAATGTACTCAAGCCCTCTGGATCAACATTTAGTTTGTTTCCACATTTTGATATTACAAACAAAATAGCAGTAAAACTATTTGTGTACCTGTATGAATATTCCGGTAGCATTAATTCCTGGAAACAAAATTACTATATCAAATAACGTACATTTTTGCTTTTAATGGATATTGTCAATTTCTTCTCCTCAAAAACAAAATGTTATTTAGATTTACAACCACCAGGATGTGAGAATATTGTTTTTCTGTGACCTGCTAAGGCTAGCCATTATCAGTCTCTTGAATCTTCACTTGTCCTGATGGGTGAAAATGACATCTAATTACTGCTTTAATTTGCATATTTTTGATTAATAGGCTAAGAATATTTTCCTGTATTTATAAGATCTGTGTACTTCTTTCGTTGTTAGTTGTTTGTTCTTTTCCTTTGCCGATGTTTTCTTCTTTATTTGTGGGAGAGTTTTATATATAATAGAAATTAACCCTTTGCCATCTATGTTGCAGATTATTTTTCCACTGTGCCTTTGGCTTATAGCTTCACTTGTGATATCCTATGCTATACAGATACTTTAAATTTTTATATAATTAAATCTGTGTCATTTTTTTTTACGGCTTCTGGATTTTGTGTTATGCTTATAAAGGTATTCCTATCCTTTAAATTATAAAAATACTAGCACACATTTTTTCTAGTAACTTTATGGTTTTAAATTTTATATGTATAACACTAATTCTTTTGGAATTTACTTTCTTATGTGTGTTAAGAATTGATATTTATTTTTTTCCCATACTGTTTATTTTGAAAAAGCTATTCTTTTACAAGTGCTTTGAATTGCTACATTTGTGCAAAACTCCTGCCCTTTCTTGACTGAATTTGAGCTTGGGCAGAAATTCTGCATGTTATCTCTTCCAAAATTCTCTTCTCTACTGTTTTTCACCTACCTACCCTTTCCTCACAATCCCTAGTGGTCATACTGCTGGTTTTGATATTTTTATCATCTGCTTTCTATTACTTCTTAGGTTTTGGGTTGTTTTTTTTTTTTTCCTGATTGCCACTCACCCTCTGACCAAGTCCTCTTGCTTCTATCTCCAATGTACATCACAAATATTTTCATCTTTCTCCATTTCTGTCTCACCATTCTAGTCCAAGTCAATGGTACTTTTCTAATAACTTCATAATCTCCTGCTTCTACACATTACTTCTCTCCATCCACTTTACATACTGGAGCCAAGGGTGCCCCTCTGAATTAATAAGTCAAAGACTGTCTCTTTCCTACTTAAAGCCTTCAATGGCTTTTCATCCTCTTAGAACAAAATTCCAGCTCTTTAACATGGTCCTGCATGATCTGACTCTTGACTACGTCTTTGCTTTGTTCACTGTGCTGGAGTCTGTTCAGTCTTCTTTTTGGTTCCTAAACATGCTTTAACCTTTTCTTTTCTCTATGCCTTTGTACTTGCCATTCCCGTTTTTGGAATCTTCCAATCCAGTTCTTTGCTCGACTAGCTTTTTCTAAACCTTCAGGACTCAGGTCAAATGTCACTACCTCAGAGAAACCTTCCTGGCCAACCTCTCTAGAGTAAGCCCTTCCACTCCCAAACTCCAATTACTCTATATTGCATTACCAACCTTACAATTATCTTTGCTTTTATCACAATCTAATTATTATTTTCATTTGTTTACTTATTTGTCATCTATATTCCCCACTAGAATATAAACTCCCGGAACTAAGAGCGTTATCTGCCTTGTTAAACAATGTATTCTTATAATCTTGCACACTAGTGAGAATCAGTAAATATCTTTGGATAAATGAATGAGCAATATGTGATGAGTTTTCTCTTCACTCGTCTTTGAGGTATCCTTAGGATAGCTAAGACCTTGCATGTGTTATCTTAGAAAGAATCAAGCAGTTAATATGAAGACAACTGAGGTAGTGGATCCAACATAAATGTTATGTATTTTCCTTATCTTAAGCATTTTTTCCCTCATTTGTTTCCATTAGATTCAATTTATGGGATGGGCTAAGTAAGAAGGAAAATAAATTCTATAAGAGAAGAAGGTGGGACTATTAATACAAAGTGATGCACATCGTACTGGCCAGATAGCACTTCAATAAATTTAAATCTGGTAGAAGAGAACTTCTAGGTGCTTATAACATGTGATGTCTGCGGACAAAAGAACTAGAAAGTGCTGATACAATCTACTTTCAAAGTAGGAGAAAACCCATTTGGGAAGCCCAGGTGAACCAGTAAGCACACTCAGGAGAATCCCATCTGTTCAGACACTCACCGCTCCCTTAGCACTTCTTAAAGTTCCTGAACTAGAAGACTTGTGAAAAGGGGAGGTTGGAGTCAAATATACGGTGTTATTCCTGTCGGTTCTTCATTATCTACATTGCACCTTCTATAGTAAATTTTACAACAGTTTGTTAGTTTCTATAACCCTTCATCCCTTCCTCATTTGAAATTAGCTTATCCTTGGTTAATTTCTTAATTTTCAACTATGTATACAGTCTTACCTAGGCAAGTTTGAAAGGCATTTCAGGGGCCAACACGGTGGCTTAGTGGTTAAGTTCACGCGCTCTGCTTCGGCTGCCCAGCGTTCGCAGATTTGATCCTGGACGCAAACTCACACACTACTTGTCAAGCCATGCTGTGGCGGTGTCCCATATAAAGTAGAGGAAGATGAGCATGGAAGGTAGCCCAGGGCCAGTCTTCCTCAGCAAAAAGAGGATTGGCACTGGATGTTAGCTCAGGGCTAATCTTCCTCACAAAAAAAAAAAAAAAGACATTTCACCACTGTTCTGCTCCAAAGATTTAGAATCAAGAGAAAGATAATTTTTCCTCCTGAAAAATATGTATGTTTCCTCCTTTCTTAATGGAAAACTCATAAGTCAAAATGTTCTTTTTTTTGCTCTGACAACCAGGAAGCTCAATTCCATGTTTACTATTCAGTAACAACATTATTTCCCATGTTAAACATTTTGCTTTGTTTTTGTATACTAGATTTTTCTGAAATAGTATATATAATATAAATATTATCTATGATATAAATGTTATATTTTACATAAATATACCTCATAAAACTATGCACATCATTTTTGGAAAGAAGCACAGAGGTTACGGTAGCTATAAACAAAAATGTCTAAATGATATCTCATTCAACACGGATGGTGGTCAGCTTTTGCTTGACCAGTCAAATTTCCTGTTTAGTAGGCTCTATATTTTATATATGCCTTAGAAGATGATAGATAGATAGATAGATAGATAGATAGATAGATAGATGATAGATAGATAGATATCTGTCAACTCCATTAGACTGTGAGTTCCTTAAGGACACGAATAATACCTTATTAGTTCCTCTATTCTGAGGGCCTATCACAGTGCCTGGAACATTTATGTTCCATACTCAATAAATGTTTGCTGACTGATTGTGAGATGAGAAAAAGGAAGGAAGAAACTCATTTTTTAGTTGTATATTTATAATAACTAATTCTTAACAGAATCGAATAAGACAAAACAAATTAACTTCTTTTCTATATGACTCAGACCTTCCACATTTTTGAAAATATGTCAGAGTCCCCTTTGTACTTTCCCAAGCTAAATAACATTTCTTCATACGACATAGTTTCTGAAACCTTTAACATCCCAGTTCTGGCATTCTGAATATCCTCTGGATTTATCATAATTTCATTAAAATATATTGACTTGAATAAACACCCATACTCCTGTCATGATCTGTCCAGTGCTGAACTCCACATTTTTGAAACTCATCAGCATGATCTGACATGATCTGTCCAGGTAAGAATATTAATTCCAATTATTTAGGCATTATACTCATAAAGTGTAACCTAAGATTATTTGGGTTTTAATTAGTCAATTACATCACTCTTTGTTCATGTTAAATTTGTGGTCAATCAAAACTTAACACTTTGCTCTTTTTTCCCACGTGAATTGCTACAAGTCAACCTCTCCATAGAGCATTTTTAAAAATTTGAAATAAAAGATTTTACATGTACACTCAAATTTCAACTTGTTTGGAAACATAAAGACCATCTTGAATCTGAATTCAGTTAGCTATAAACAATTTTAAATTCTATGTGATTCTTTACTATGTGGTTATCCATATTAATGATTAAAATTAAGAACAGGTTGGGATACAGGATAGATATAGGATGACGCTAGGTATGTATGGTCAGTTAAATGTGAACTCTCCTAAAATAATTTATTTGATCAAATTTCTCCATATTGTCCCTAAAGATTGTCATTTCACTGCTCTTGTCTGGTTTTTTACCATTAAAACAAACACAAAGACTATCAAATCTTGGGATAATATCTCATGCAACTATATTGAGTAAAAGATAACACGAGTGTAGGCACGCACGCACACACCCTTCATTCAGATTGAAAAGAATGGACAAAAGATACATAGCAGGTAATTCACATTGGAATAAATAAATCTAGTAAACAAACTATAAAATATATTTAACTAATCAGAGAAAATCAAATTAAAATGAGACATAGTTTTACATAATAAATTAGTTAATTTTGATGGTAAAGATAAAGAGAATTTCAGATCACTTAAGGTGGCTGGGACATTTAAAATTGATACAATGCTTTTAAAAATCAATTTGTCATAATTTATCAAAAGCCACTAAAAATTGTGAATCATTTGAACTCATGAATATAGGAAAAAATATAGGAAAATCCCTAGACATGAAAATGTTCATTAAAGCATTACTTAGCAATAGTTAGCTGGGGAATGGTTAAATTAATTAAGATCCAGCCAGACTGTTTAACAAAGAATGTCAACTGTGAGAGTCCTCTGTCTGACTTGTGCCGACAGTTCTGAGTTCAAGAACTCTTTTCTATGTATATAGAGACTATTTATATGTTTTTTTCTTTCCTTATATTATTTTGTTTTGTTTTCTTGCAGAAGGGCCAGTGTTATGATAGGAAAAGAAAGTGTTCTAGTCATATGTGAAAAAGGATGTCCTCAAAATATAATAATGATTTATGGAGTTGATAGAGGTAATTGGATGACTTTTTAAAAGCATCAGTTGTTTAGAGGAACATAGATCTTCCCCACCAGTCCTGCTGATAGACAGGTAAAGACAGGTGCATTGTTTGTCCACAAGTTAGCATACCTCAAGGTTCTGTGCAGATATTTGGAAATTCTAGTCTATGAACGATATGGGAATTCACTGTAGTTGATTTTGCTCCAACCTCTTCCCTATTTCCTTCCCCAAACCTCTCATCCTTCCAAACACAGAAAGTGTAGGGGGAAGATTCAGAAATTAGTTGATAATCCACTGGGGTCCTAAAAGATCCCTGAGATTTTGCCATGCTGCGAAGAGAGATAAAAATATTCCAGGCAAACAAAAGAGCATCATAGGAAAAAGTGTAAAGGTGTATGGACAACTTTGGGCAGCAGTAGTGTTGCAGGAAAATGGAGGGCCGAGATGGGGGTTGGGGGACTGTAGAGTGGAAGGTTGAGGGGGAAGATGCAGACAACACTGCAGAGGTGGGAAAGAACCTTGCAAACTGCCTTATAGGCTGGATAGGATTTTGTTTTTTTTCTGGGGCAGTAGACAGCAAGAATAATTTTAAGCAGTTTATAACATAATTATATTTGTGTTTTAGAAAGAATTCTAGCACCACCGTTCATCATTCATGTATATAGCAAAACGTAGTTCCTTTCCCATACCAAATACACTAAGAAACCATTTCCTAGACAAGAAATGCTATTTTGCCACTTCAGTTGCTGTTTGTAGAACCCATTATTGTGTGTAATTCTGCTCACTATTTTCCATCGAGAACTGTTACTTCCAGCAAAAAACACTCAGTTTATCATCTCAACCACGTATCTTCAGACTGCAAACCAGATCTTTTATGATAGCAGGTTGGAGAAGAGCAGGTATTAGTGGGAGGAAAAAAAATGAACAAACGAGCATCATTTAGAACATGTGTAAAGGCAATTACATTTCCTTACAGATTAGTATAGATGCTTATGGAACACATATTCCATTCCTGATTAAATTTTAGACTATCTTCCCCTTTTTTTGGTTATTGCTCTTGATAGAATTAGTTATTTAATTTAGTGGCACAAATAAGAATCTATACTAAAATTGTGACTTACAACTCAATCACATATTATAAAGTAGTAAGAACTTATTTTAAAAAAAATGAGTTGAACAATTTTAAGACCAGAATAGTAATTAGTGCAATGACCACTAAATATGTATATATACATATAAATGCATGCATACATGTGTGTATATATGTATATATGCACACACGCACATACACACACACAACTTACCAAGAGAAAAAGTACAATGAGTCAATAGCATATATAATTTTCAAGATATGGTTTTGCCTTGCCTTCAAAATAGTGAATTATGAACTTTCATGTGCATACTTTTGCCCAATACTACTTATAAATTTATTTATTTTTGGAAAATAAAAATACATATATATTTCAGAATAACATAATAACTTCTTCTGTTATGTATATATCTATCTATATATAGCATATACATCAGAATCTGTATATGCATGTATTATAAATATATGCCTTTAGCATTTGGTTCTTGTTGTTTTCACAAAATTTGGTAATGATTATACGTTATGAAAACATTAGTGACTGTGAAAATAAGCCTCATTATACAGTAGTGATAAAATCACAGATTAGAAACCAAGTGTGAATATTTTATTGAGAGAGAACTCTTGCTAAAACGGTATTTTATTTTCAAAAGAGCAGTGTCTTCACCTCTCTTGCACTTTTTATTTTATTTTATTTCAAAGGGAATTTTCCATTTACTGACAAAAATGCTCTATTGCTTTAAAATCATTAGACTGAAACAGATGTGCTATTTGGCAGATTAGTATATGGATGATAAACACTATGATTGAGAGACTGTTAACATATGGGAAATATGTAAGGTAGAATGGTGAGTGGAAAAAAAAGTAGGCCATCTTTTGATTCCAATTTCACAAGAAGCATAATATATAGAAAAGATTGAAAGAGATCATACCAAAATGTTAGTAGTGATTACTTTTCTTTAGTGTTATTACGCAGAATTTCTATTTTTAATTTAAATATTTCTGAATTTTTTACGTTTACAAAAAGTGTATATTTATACTTTTTTTTGATTAACAGTGTCTAAATAAAAGAAAATGTAGTGATCTTACCACTAAATATTGAGTTTGTCTTCCTCTGTTCAAATGGAACAGATAACCGAGAGAGATCTTTAGACGTTTTAGCCAGTCTCAGGTCTTGTTGTCAGAATATCGTGTCCACTTAGCAGTTGCTGTGTTTGATCTCTTTGCTTACACACTTTCATTATTTCAAAATGAAAATATCAACTTTAATTAATTAATTAAAACTATTAAATTAAGTCATTCTATTTACTTACCACAGCTCATTTAAAAAAGCCACGAGGGGGGCCGACCCAGGGGCATAGTGATTAAGTTCCGTTGCTCTACTTCAGCAGCCCAGGGTTTGTGGTTCAGATCCCGAACGCAGACTTACACACCACTCATCAAGCCATGCTGTGGCAGCATCCCATATACAGAAATAGAGGAAGACTGGCACAGATGTTAGTTCAGGGCCAATCTTCCTCACCAAAAAAAAAAAAAAAGCCAAGAGAACAATTAATGATTACAGGCATTTTTCATTGCCAGTTGAAATATATAACTTGCCAAGTCTTATGGCATATTATTTTCAATTCTGTAGAAAGGACTGTAGGTGCACGAGTGAGCTGATTGCTCTTGGATATCCGGTCACCTTCTCTGGGTAGTCTTTTCTGACCACTCTAGGCTGGTTTAGGCTCCACTTTGTTGTGATCCCATGGCACCTTGAGCTTACCTTGCTATACTATGTTATTAATTAGTTGAACATTCCCCCTCTGGAATGTGAGCTCCTGGATGACCAGGATGCCATTGTATTTGTGAACGAATCCTTAGTGCTTGGCTCATGGCACAATGCCTGGCATACAATAGCACTAAGTTAATATCTACTGAGAGTGTGAACATAAGAACAGAGGGATTTGGGAATTGATGGTTAGATATCAGTGTTTTAATTCAATTTTTTGAGCATCCAATTAAGGAATTGTGGCTGATTCTGTGTTAGTGACTGTTGGGACTATAAAACAAATGAAAAACAATTCTTCATGGACTTCTCCATATGAGTAGATGTCTGGTGAAGGATTGTAAAGATTATTACTCATTAAAACACATTGTGTTCTGGATTTAGAGGCTAAGAGTGCTGTAATGAGAGTCTCCAAGTGAGAAAGCACAGTCATACAGGTTGTCTTCCACCCTCTCTCCGAGTTCCTATGTCTCATGGGTATTGTTTCACTTGAACTATTGATACTGCCAGGATGGCTGCCCATGGACAGCGATATCACAGCTCTCCATTTAAAATTCTGATCCAAGCATCCACAGTTGCTTCTCATTTCTACCCCCAACCCTCTTTATTACAAAGCACCTAGACCCACTAAAATCCTCTCGCTTTACCCAGTTTCAAAGACAATTTTTGTGCGTCTACTGTGCCAAGCAATATTCCACTCTGCGGACACAGGCTTCTTTGCTGCAAAGTAGCACGCAATGTAGTGATGATCACTGAAAATCTCAATGCAATGTGACAAATGCTATGATCACATTGGAGAGGAGGCAGCTAGCCCCACCTGCGTTAGTGTACTATAATTTACTTCAAAAGGCATTTTTTCTTTTCTTTCCTCATGGGCTGAAGGACAGTTTGACTTTTTTTTTTTTTTTTTTTTTTTTTGTGAGGAGATCAGCCCTGTGCTAACATCCGCCAATCCTCCTCTTTTTTTTTTTTTTGCTGAGGAAGACGGCCCTGGGCTAACATCTGTGCCCGTCTTCCTCCACTTTATATGGGACGCCGCCACAGCATGGCTTGCCAAGCAGTGCGTTGGTGCGCGCCCGGGATCCGAACCAGCGAACCCCGGGCCGCCGCAGCGGAGCGCGCGCACTTAACCGCTTGCGCCACCGGGCCGGCCCCGACAGTTTGACTTTTATAGGACCAAGATAATAAACTAAAGAAAAGGACTCTACATTACCCAGACTAATTTGATTAATGAAGTAAGATGGAATCGATTTACTTAGATGCCGGAATTTACATGGAAAGAATAAAACCAAATCCTTTATCCTTTGTCAGCCCCAGATTAGACTCAGCACCCATGAATCTGAACCACTCATATTGTCTCAGAGACATCAAATTACTTATCATTTCTATATTCTATATTCCTTAAGCATCTGTGTGTATTTTCTACCAAGTTATTCAGCCTCTATTAAATATGCAGCTTTTTAAATTTTCAATTGTCATTTTAATTAATTGAATATTCATTTGGCAACTGTCTTGCTTCCTTCATTGTGCCACATATTTTATTGAAAAGAAATATTAATCATGATATTAGACCTTAAAAAGCTTATGATCTGCTGGAAAGGCGGAATTAATATGAAATATAGGAATAAGTAGGTGTTAAATTAGAAGGTGCTGTGTATTGTATAATAATCACCTAAAAAGGAATATTAGGCCAGATTTTATAAATATAAACTGTAAAAAAGTGGAATTTAATCTTGTCATAAAAGGAATGGGGAGGAAAGAGAGAGGCATAAAAGAGGGTTGAACAGAGTACGCGAACACTCTAACCTAGCAAAGGATGCGGGATGGCACCAGGAAGTGTCCCCTGGGATCTGAGCAGAGTTGAAGTGAGGGGGAAGTAGTAGGGGAAGCCTCATTATAGAATCAGGACTGTAGAAACCAAGAAAAGAATTTGATAACAGGGAATGTCTGAAGATTTGGGCGGGGATTGGGGTTATGAAAAGTGGAATTCAAGGACCATTATTCTAGCATATGTAGGCAGGATCAACTCAGAGAGAAAAGAGGAGAGACACAAGAAAGTAAAATGAACCAAATTAAAGTCTCAGTCATCTCTCCTCCCTCATCACCCCTCATTGTTCCGGGTTCTCTTCAGTCTGTAGTTTTAACTGACTTCCCATCTTATCTCCTCGTAAGAATCTACTTCAGACATGTCTATTTATTATACCTCTCACTTTCCAGCCTCTGCTCTTTTTCATGTATAGCCAGTTTCAAAGGCAATGGCATTGCTCTGAACATCTCTCCACCTTCTTTTCATTTGTAGAAATGCTTGATCTTTCCAAATCCAGCTATTGATGTAGGGCGAGAGCGTAGGCTCTAGTGCTAGACCTGGATTCAATTCCCAGCTTTGTCACTCGCTAGTTATGAATTTTTGACAAGTTAATCAACTTCTTTGAGTTTCAGGAGTTTAAATTATAAATTAAGGGGAAAAAAACTTATCTTGCTTTTAATTAGAAACATGTAAAACAATGTACGTTAAAATATATCATACAAGGTGTCTAGGTATCGTCCTTTGAGGATTAGTGTAACCACAGTAAGCATTGAGATAATAATATGTATCATTCACTCAGTCTCATGCCTACAAACTAAAATGCAGACTTTAATGGCTGACGGAGGTAAAGGCGAAGGGGTCTCCAGGATTATGAAGATGGTGGAGGGTGATGCTATTAAGTAGGATATGAAAGGAAGATGGAATAAAAGGTCCCAAAGCAATATTATCAGTCATGTACCACATAACGACCTTTCAGTCAATGATGGACCACTTATATGACGGCAGTTCTGTAAGATTAGTACCATATAGCTTAAGTGTGGATTACAGTCTAGGTTTAAGTAAGCACAGTCTATGATCTTCACACAGCAACAAAATCGCCTAACGATGCGTTTCTCAGAACCTATCCCTGTTAAGCGAGGCATGACTATACATTCATTTTGGAGCTAATTGAGTTAGAAATTTCTGTCTGATGGAGGAGTTCTAGAGGTAGTTGAGTATTCAAGTAGCTGTAGAAAGATCAAGTGTCTGTAGAAGATATGGGTTTCAGAATTATCACCATGTAGGTGACAGTTAAAGCCATCAACAGGAAGGAGATTGGCAGAATTTATCCAGTAAGCATAAAAAATTAAGTATTTCTGGGGAAGATCAACATCAAGAGAAGCAAAATACAAACTGTGTCAGGTTTGGTCCACAAGACTTTGAAAAATTAATTTGTTTCCAACCTAAAAATCAGTAGATTGTATGTAACATTTTGGATTTCTGACTTCTCTGGAAGATTACACAATCCTTAATACAATGAATCAGAATTTCCTAATGGCAACAACTGGCTAGAGCTTAGTAAATGGCCTCCAATTAAATAAGATCTGTTCTCTCTAGTTGAGTCTTAGAAACCTTGAGGCCTATTTCCTGTATTTTTATTTCCTGTCTAGGCCTCATAGGCGTTTGACTTTGTGACCCCAGAGGAAAAAAACCAACAAGCAAAGAGCAGTTTCTCAGAAGTCACAAGAGAATACATACCCCTGGTCTGTGACTCAGACAGGGCGGGAAGAACTGAAGCGTCTTTGATTAGGGGGAGACTTTCCAGGTTTAAGATCATGTGCTAAGGCAATCTCACCAATGCCTTGCAGTATTTAAAACAAATCAGAATATAAACATAGAAGCTCATCGAGGGCAGTTACCTCCATGGAGTGCTATGTTGTATTTCCTATATTATGAGAAATATGAGTTCCGTAGGTGCTCAATAATGATTAAATGACTAATAAATGAGTGCAATTTAAATAAAGGAACTTTATTCCATTTATATGGATTTCTGTTTGAAAATGACCTTAAACTCAAGCTTGCTTTTTTTTTTTGTTTGGACATGCTTTTCACAATTGACAATATTGCCATTTCTTAGAAGTTTTATAAAATGTCCTTCTAAAGTATTTATTTTTCTGGTTGTCAAATTCAAAGAAACTGATTCTAAAGTTAAAGCTTATAAATTATCCAGTAATGCTAAGTCAGCTCGGTGGACTATAAGCTTCTTGAGAGCAGAGTCTCCATGTATTTTTTCCAATATATCCCCTGAGCAGAGAGCATAGCACAGTGTGTGAATCATAATAAACTCTCAGTAAATATTTCTGGATGTAGATTTGCATTATTATTCAAGATGTGAATCCACAGATCAAGTGTAATTGCACTGGAGTTTAGAGACTATTAAAGAAAAACAAACTTATTCGCCATGACCATGCTTTCTTTCAAGGAGTTTCTAAATATAACTTATTGGAATAATTGAAGCCAAATTTGGAAATCTCTTGCTCCACAGATTCAGATTCTACAAGTTGAAAGAGTTATATTCCAGACCTAGTTCAATAACAAAATCAAAATCATGGACCTAAAACAGACTTTTTGAAATCACATAAATGACAACCAGTTTATCATTTACAGCACCTTTCATGTAGCCTATGTTATTTGATTCTCAAAACAACCCCAAGAAATAGTTCAACTGGAACCCAGGACTGCTAGCACTAGCCTGGAGCTTCCTGCTCTTAGGTTGCAAAGCGTTTCTGCCACTTCCCAGCCATCACAACCTTAGGCAGGTTACCGAAAGTTTCTGAGTTTCATTTCTGCAAAATGGGGACAAGAGTAGTAACTTGAAGGTCTGCTTGAACTTTGATGGAGATCTTACTTGTAAAGTGCCTAGCATAGTGCCTGCTGTGTGTATCAATCCCACCATAACTATGACTACCTTGCTACTTGCCCAAGGTCCCTCAATCGGGTAGTGGGCTCCATGCTCAAAACTTCTGACTCCAGATTCCATGCTGTTTTCCCTATTACACATGCTTAAGAGTTGCCACTCTTTCTTTTTCCTGATTTTTTAAAAATTATTTTATTGAGGTCATATTGGCTCGTAACATTGTGTAAATTTCAGGTGTGCATTATTATGTATCAGTTTCTGTATAGACTGCATCATGTTCACCAACAATAGTCTAATTTTTATCCATCACCATACATATGTGCCCCTTTACCCCTTTCACCCTCCCCCCATCCCCTTCCCCTATGGTAACAACTAATCTGTCCTCCTTATCCTTGTATTTGTTTATCTTCCACATGAGTGAAATCATATGGTGTTTGTCTTTCTCTCTCTGGCTAATTTCACTTAGCATAATACCCTCAAGGTTCATCCATGTTGTTGCAAATGGCACAATTTTGTCTTTTTTATGGCTGAGTAGTATTCCATTGTATATATATACCACATCTTCTTTATCCGTTCATCCATTGATGGGCACTTGGGTTGCTTCCACTTCTTGGCTATTGTGAATAATGCTGCAATGAACATAGGGATGCATAAATAAGAGTTGCCACTTTTTAATATCTTGGATTCTGACAGTTCTCAAATTTCCCACTTTGCCTGTATGGACTTATTATGTAATACATGGGAAATTATCTTGTGGACTGACAGCACGATTAGGAAAATAAAACATTGTCAGTTATATTCTAGATATAGACGAGTATCAGAAAAGTTTTCAAAAATCCATATAAAAAGTACACTTTTGAGGTATTTGCACCAATATTTCATTAAATGATTTTTAGGGTATGTAATTTTGAGGTGGGCTTGACAAACATGGATACTTTTGTCTATATATCTATGATAATAATACCTCACACATGTATAGTACTTCACAGTGTTTCAAAAATGAGGTGTTAAGAAATTAGATAACATACAGGGCTTCTAATTAGTGTATTGACAGTTAAAACTACAACTTGTGTCTCTTTCTTAAATATCCGCAAGTAAATATAGGAGTCTTATATTTAAATGTTCACTAAAATGATATCAGAGACTTCAGAAATAAGTTATCTTTAATTTTCTTTGGAACACAAAATAGAGCTAGGGTAATTAACCTCTCTATAGGAAATTAACTGCCTAAAGGTAAAATAAAATGTCAATATTTGAATTACAACCATACTAAGAAAGTTTAGTATAAATATACAATTTGTGACATGGGAGCAAAAGCCAGTATTTGAAGGAGGATGACAATATAAAGAAGATAAATGATGGTTCCACAGTAAGTGGTACTGTGGAACCTCAGTAAGTGTCAAGCATAAGAATATACCTTATAAATATCACTGGTTTTACTTTAAGAGAAGTGGCTAAGTAAAATTGAAATAGTAATTGTGGAAATTACATTTCTGAATACTACGAAGGACATTTTTTAATTTCTGTGGGACTCTCAGGGTGAGTCTTGTCCTGGATTCACGCCATTTCACAGATCATTAGAGGCATACGAGGAGGCTGCTCCTTCTCATCTGCCCAGCCTGTGGCAGTGTGTCATGCAGAGCCTCCCAGCCAAATAGTCCCCTCGTGTGACCCTCACCATCATTGCACTTGAAATGGTGTTAGTGGCTAAGGACAGACCTTGCCCTTGAATGTGGAACAATATGAACTAATTCTCACATTTTTATTTACAATTTCAATATCACAGTAAACTCTAACCTTATTTATTTCAACTATTCTCCATAAACTCAAACCTTGAAGAAAAAAGAAAAGCATGTATGCGTTATAGAATATACTCAATGTGGTTTAGACATAGGAAGGTATAAAAGACCATCTCTGTAGTCTGACATGGAATGCTGCCAAAAGACCCGAGCTGAGTATTCCACGTCAACCCGGAAGAAGCTTTGCCTCACGTCTCTGTTACCACGTGTGTGTGCAGCAAGAACTCTAAACACTGGCTTGTAATTATCAAGTATATTTGTAATCCATTAAATGTGAAGCAGACAGCATTAGAATACAAACTAAGCAGCTTCCAGTGCAAAGAAAATAAAAGACAAACGTCTTCTTGCTTTTCATCAGTTCAGTTTTTATTAGATGATCCTCCGCATGGAATATCTAATAGTATAAAATTGCCATGTTGATTAAAGGCAGGTATTGTTCATGAAATGTACATTTTAAGGAGATGATGAACAAAAATTGCAAAAGTGTGGATAGTATAATTTTCCATATTTCTCTTATAATTTCCTGCTCTTTTCATTTTATCCCTCAAGAATACTTTGCCATTTTTCATTTTGTTCAAGATCAGCCTCTTTTAAAGTTCAAAGTGACTTTTTATTCAGAGTCTCTTTTGCTTTGCTTTCCTCCACCTGACACACATTCCAAATCAAAACAGCCTATATTTTCATCCTTTTTCTTTCTCCATAGATATAATACTTAATTAACCTCTATATTATCAGGGCTAACATAGAAAAGATTACCCCCCTCCATTGTCCATAGTGTTCCTGGGTTGCGGAAGTCCATGGTCTAAAGTCTAGCCACATTTAGTCCACGCCATATGGTGATGCTTCCCCACTGCTGTGACAATGTCATTGTAAACATATGCTTTGGAAAAAAAGATGCTTATTTAATCCATGAACTCTTTTTAAAGAGAAATCCTAAAACGATGACGTGGGATGATGGTACCTCTCAACAATGAATCATTTTAAAGAAGACACAGAGGTAGAGGTGCTCAGTTCTAACTGCACTTGGCTAGAACTGAATCAGCACTGTACCTGTCACGACCGTCAAACCATTCAGTTCCCCTCAGTCTGATCTGCTTGAATTTACCACACGATCATTCAGTTTCTTGACTTTTCAGTTGGTATCAATAGAACAATGACCTCGGCATGCATCAATACAAAACAAGGTTTATTTATTTTATCTAAAATCTTAAGCGTAGAGACAGAGAAGAATTTAGAACATTAATAAGACTTTACAAATGTTGTTGAACTTAGATCTTTGTACTCCATGTTATCGTTGAGAATATAATCAACTATTTGAAAATATTTCCCATAAAGCTAGGTAATCTTAATGGTATGAGATATGAACAGAAGTTTTGTTGCTCTTAATGCTAGAAATGGAAATACATAATTAATTTTAATGCATATCATGATATTAACAATGGAATTCTATGCTTGTCACCTTTAAACAATCCTTTTTCTTACAACAGCATTATATAAAATTTTACTGTAATATCACTGTTATTTTAAAAGTAGTGCTTTTAAGTTGGACTGAATTTCTCAGGGGAATAGTACTTCTGAAATTTGTGCATATTGTGTGATATGAATCATCTCAGAAAAAAACATTTGCATTTGTTAACACAATTATTTATAAATATTTACTGAGTGCCTACCCAATGCATCATACCATACTAGGCACTATAGAGGATTACAAAAAAACCCAGATAAACGCTCTTCCCCTCTGAAGTTTGGAATCTAGAAGGAGAAATAAGACTTGTAAATAGATGACTATCATATCAACTAGATAGTGGTCACTACCATAGTACTCAGCAGATTCTAAGGACAGAAAAATTTCGAGCCAGGAGAATGTGACATTGCATCTTAAACCTCAGTAGATTTTTAATAACTCATATTTGAGAGTCATTAGAGCATATTGTTGTTCTAGAAAGTAGGTAAAATAAAATGCAATTTGAATGTGAAGATTCTTAAAAGCTAACCCATAAGAAAAAGATCATGAAGGAAGATAGTTCATTACCAATGAAGTACTAATTCCACTTAACGTGGATATCTGAGACTCTAAATTCTTATAGTGCTGTATTTTTGCTACCAATACCTCAAGTAAGTTTGATCTAATTTTACTATGTCACCTGATAGATGAAATAGGTTGCTTTTTCTGAAAGAACTGGAGTAGGTCTTATGCTGAGTTCTTATGCAAGACTGAAATTGTGAAGTACTTCCCCCAAAGAAATCCTGAAGTTGTGCATTGGAACACTAATGGCAGCCATGTGATATTGATGGTGATTGGTGTGAAACCAAAGCAGCAAACAGATCATGCTGATATGAACAGTGAGAGATTTGGAGGAAGAGATGGATCAGAAACACTGAGTTAATTAGAAGCTGTCAAGGCCTGGGGCATCCAGAACAATACCCAAGAAGCAGAATGTATATGTGGCTACCCTGAATCTGCTGAACACCTGTTGCTCTAAATCGTGTTGTTTTAATCCATAAATAATACATACAGTCATTTTGAATGTGGTAAAGTACAAAGTAGTAATGTTATCAAATAGTTTTTCTCATCAGGAATCCCACCTTAGAGGGTGTTTTTTTCTCCTCTATACTTTGTTAGCATGTATTATTTGTACCCCTTTTTAAATAACATCTTCAATTATTTAGCCTTTCTTTTTATTAAGAATCACTGTTCTTCATTACTCTAATATTTCAAAATCTCTTCATTGATCTCAGTTTTTCACACTTTCACCTCCAATAGATACCTTAAGTTCACTGCCATTCTTTCCCTTAATCTCTAATCCTTGAGAGAATTGCTTTCTTGTTTATCCATCTTTCTTTGAATTATTAGAACTCACTTTCTCTTTCTTCCTCTAACTTTCCCTGGATAGCATTCATTCTCCCTTTCCCTTCCCCTTTGTCTTCTACCTTTTTTATTAGTGAGGTTTCCCGCATATCGTTTTGTATCACCTATTCTCAGTTTTTGAATCAGTTTAGTGCACAGAGTAAATAATCAGCAAATATTTACATAAATACTCATTAGTTCACTAACATGTCTTCATTTTCTCTTAAAACAATAAACCCAACCAAGAAAGCAAATAAATCAACATAAATAAATCAGGAAATACATCTTATCTTCCTCTTACTTGGAAAGAGAATACTTATTTAATCACATAAACTCCATGGGGAAAAGGAAATATTTATACTATGCCAGGCCTAATTTAGTGTTCCTTCTCTTCCCAACTCTGAATTGAGCACTTCTGCATTCATTAAGTCCACTGATTAGCTTTTGAAGAAAAGTTTTAAAAAAAAAGTGTACTAAAGGGACAAATACCTGAATATGTTTTTAAATTCTGTTTAAACAGATGTTATTACTTTTATGGGTGATGTATATTTATGGCAATTTTCAAATCGTGGTTGTAAAGGGGCCTGAGACCTCTACCCCTGTGTAGATTTCAGCATCACAAGCATGCATCTTGTTTATTGCCAGAGTCAACCATTTAGTTTCACAGTATTTATAAAAGTAAATGAAATAATATTGTATGAAAAAATTCAAAGAATTTCATCTTTGAAAAGTTGAGGACATCTTAGACGTTCAATATAATATTTTATTTCAAAATTGTACAGTGCATATTTTTTTTTTAATTTTGTGAGGAAGATCAGCTCTGAGCTAACATCCATTCCAATCCTCCTCTCCTTGCTGAGGAAGACTGGCCCTGAGCTATCATCCATGCTGATCCTCCTCCACTTTATGTAGGACGCCGCCACAGCATGGCCTGACAAGCGGTGTGTTGGTGCGCGCCGGGATCCCAACCCGGGCCGCCAGCTGTGGAGCATGCGCACTCAACCGTTACGCCATGGGGCAGCCCCAGCAGTGTATCATTTTAATTTACCATGATGATGCCATCATATTTTTCACCTTTAAAATATAACCATGATAATCATAGACTGTTAAGCTGCAAAGTACCTATTAAATGAGGTCGTTCCTTTAACCAGGAAAATTAAATGACTTTCCTAAAGTCACGTGATGAATTTTGATACAGCTGGGATGATTAATCCATGTCTCTTTAGTTTGAATCCAAACTTCCTCTACTGTTCCACAGTAACCCTACTAATGTAAAGGTAGCAAAGAATCATAAAGTTTGAAGAGAGCAATAAAGAGTATGCTTTCCACACCCTTCAATTTACAGATCACATCTTAATTTTCACTTAAATGTGAAAAAGAAAATGAGTACACGTTTCCTATGTTCTTATACTACTTATATCTTGTGCAGCATTTGTCATTGATTAATTCCATTAACAATTACTACAGGTATTAAAAATGTTAACATTTCATGAGTATTTTTAAAAAATCATTAGAATTATTGCAATAAATGATTAATGGAGAATACAGGTGTATTATTTTCATTATGATGAGAGCATCAACATTTATATTAGTAAATAACTACATTTGAGCTTTAGAAATATCGTCTAGGAGGCCAGCCCCAGTGGCCTAGTGGTTAAGTTTGGTGTGGTCCACTTTACCAGCCTAGGTTTGGTTCCCAGGTGCAGACCTCCACCACTTGTCTGTCAGTGGCCATGCTGTGGTGGCGACTCACATACAAAAGGAGAAGGATTGGCAGTGGATGTTAAAAAGGAAAGTAAAGAGCGGACATTTTCTTACTTAAGAAGTTGAGTGTTTCATAACAATTTCAAACCCACAAAAATGAAAAAAAAAAACATATTTTTTTTCCTGTATTCTCAGAATTCCTTAGCAACACATTTACCCTTGGTGCTTTATTTTGACAAATATTTTTAACTACAAAAGTAATGTCCCTGTGGTAGGCAATTTGAAAAATACAACTATAACAAAACAAAATCACAGTAATCCTACTACCAAATAATAAAAATATATGTACTAGTTTTGCTATTTTAAAAACACTAATTTTTAATATTTATTGTGCTATTTTGGATTAACATTTTAGACATTTTACCAATAAATATTATTCAAAAGTATTATTTTAATGACCAAGTAATAATCTAGTTTATGGATGTTAATAATTTATTTAACTATTTAGTTTTTAAATGTTTTATTCTTTTCCAGTGTTTAACAATTATAAGCAACAATTTGGCCATATTTCTACGTATTTCCGTTGAATATGTTTCTAGAAGGAGAATTACTGAATGAAGGAGCATGCACATTTTAAAGGCTCTTAATGTTTGCTGTGAAATCAGTTTCCAAATACACGTACATGGCCATCAGCAGTATAGGATGATGCCCTTTTCATCACACTGTATATTAATTTTTATTCATGTTTTTCAATTAGATAGATGACTAGCCATAGCTAATTATTTTCATTTTGGTTTGCTTTCTTTGTAATGTATTTCTTAAAATTCCATTTCTTTTGCTTAT
This sequence comes from Diceros bicornis minor, assembly GCF_020826845.1. Lineage (NCBI taxonomy): Eukaryota > Metazoa > Chordata > Mammalia > Perissodactyla > Rhinocerotidae > Diceros > Diceros bicornis. Next base: position 29,824,173 of record NC_080746.1, on the reverse strand, counting down.
ATAATTTTTACTTTTTCATTTATTTATAGTGTAAAAATAAATTAGATTAAATTGGTATTTTTAAGCCTCAAACAGAACATGCTTTATAGCATTATTCTTATTCTAATTATGATTTTTATGATAAATCACTATGTATAAAATCATGGAACATTGCTCTATAAGCTTTTTGTGAGCACTTACAAATGTTTATGAGTGTTTATTTATCAATATCTGTCATGATAATGTTGAAAAAAGTAAAAGTAAAATAAAATAGAACTTTGATTTATCATTGAAATCTAGAACTTTATTAGTGTTTAATGAGTAACTAGCATAAAATAATTATTACTTCCATATGTTTAATAAAATTCTGAAATTATCCACTATGTTAACTTTTTTTTTTTTTTTTGAGGTTGGAGTTAAAATTCTTTTTTTCTTTTTTTTTAATTTTTTGTTTATTGCAGTAACATTGGTTTATAACATTGTAAAAATTTCAACTAACAACCCAATTAAAAAATGGGCAAAAGACCTGAACAGACATTTCTCCAAAGAAGATATACAGATGGCCAACAGACACATGAAAAGATGTTCAAAATCACTAACTATCAGGGAAATGCAAATCAAAACTACAATGAGATATTACCTCACACCCGTCAGAATGGCTATAATTAACAAGACAGGAAACAACATGTGTTGGAGAGGATGTGGAGAGAAGGGAACTCTCATACACTGCTGGTGGGAGTGCAAACTGGTGCAGCCACTATGGAAAACAGTATGGAGATTCCTCAAAAAATCAAGGATATATTAACTTTTAATATGAGAGTTATGGAATCTGGACCTAGTAGTAGTTTAACCTAGATTATTCTGTTATAATAGCCTTGTGCTCTCTACTCACCCTAGCTGTTATCCTCTCTTCTAATGTTGTTCCCCAGCTCAGTATGGTCACTGATGTTCATTATAGCAGTTACTTGGGCAGGAAATTAAGAAGAATTTTTTTCTACTTAATTATATAGCTGAGACTAATTTATAGAGCAATTAAATGGCAACAGACTTGGCAGGTAAGACATCTCTGATTTGGGGGATTTTTTTTTAAGTCTCCATAGGATTCTTGAATATAGCAAGATAGAGCATATCTTACAAACCTATGGGCTATTTGATGATATTATTGTATGTCACTCCAGATTTTGGTCACGTGAATCCTAAGGGTTCTCTGATGGCATATGCCATTCACCAAATTCACTTTTCATATAAAGTTAGCTACCGCTCCATCCTTCAGTACCTTGTAGCAGGAAAGAAGTTCTCCGGTCTATATCGTGTTACTAGGCCACAAAGCAGTGTTACCTGTAGTCTATTTCTTACAAGACTGCCCTTTACATCCCTTCTTCTGCGCTTTCACAAGAATCTACATTTCGGGGAGGAGGAGTGGGCAGCAGTCAACCTGAGAACACACATTCCATTAAATTAAGTCACTCATTGATCCTGATGGAAACCCATTATTGATGAAACAAGCTTGTACACTTTAACTCTGGTAAATATTATGGTGAAATTCCATCCATACACTTGGATTACATCCAACACTCCTTGGAAGGTTAAGGATGACCCTTGTTCCTAAATAGGGACCTAAGTCTTGGCAGTCAAATAAAAACATCAAAGGTATTTCTTAACTAGACTATACCATATACCATCAACATTCTCAATTTTTTTGCAAATAGTTGACTGGCAGCAGAAGCCTTTCTTGCTTACTCACTCACTCACTAAAGTTCCAGAAGGAAACATATATGTCTAAATTGATCTAGACTACATGTCCTACATCCTAATGCTGGCCTTTCTATTGGATTTCTATTCACGCCAAATAAGTTTGCATTATATTGTTGGGTCAGACACATCTAGCTTAAGATCTTAAGTCTTATTTTTAATTCTGATGCAAAGCCATGTCCCCCACATTCTATAACTATTTAGGTAATTTGTTTGAATTAAAATACAACATCTTATATTTCTTCCTATGATTTTTATTTTGGATATAGACTATAGTTCGATACAATATGTTTGATGTATTCACCATTTTATCTGCATCTTGCTTTCTGAAACTATTGTGATAAACATTCAAGGGAGTGATATCATTGTTGATATAGGACCATGAAAAGGATAAGATCCTGTAGGATTCCTTTAAAAATCTTCCCTTTAAGAAAGGTTGACATCTATCAATTGTCAACCTCTCTAGGTACAGTTATATAACCAGTTATAAAGCCCTTGTCTCCTCTATTTTGATCCCATGTTTCCTTATGATTTACTCAGGGATTTTGAAGAGATTCTACCATATGCTTTGCTGAGGTACCGATATATCCTCATTTTCCTGGTCTCCTCCAGTGGTAGTGGTGGGAGTTTCCCTCATAATAGTAGTGCAAGTACTGCTAGTAGTTGGAGAAGTGGAAGTAGTGGTACTTCTAACAGTGTGTTAGATGCAATATGGTTGATATCAGATATAAAAGTAAATATGAAAAGAGTTCTGCATATAAAGATTTTCAAAGGAAATTACTGAGAACCTGGTTTTAAAACCACTCACCTACTTCAAGGAAAAAAATAAAAAGATGATAAGAGGAAGGATTTCTTGAAAGATTTTTCTGGAGAAAGTGACTGCCGTGCTGTGAGATCCACGTCCCTCTTTGCTTCCTCAAAGCCACATCAAGCTTGGTGGTCTGGAATTGTTGAGTCTAACTTTTTTTCCTTTTAGAAAATCAAAATTTTATTTGCATAGTTGAAAAGGAGGATTCTAGGAAATATGGTAAGAGCACATTGGCATAAGATGAACCTAAAATAAAGAAATTGTATTTATGCTGAAATTAGGGAAATGTTAGCCCGTATCACTGAATCGTAATATGTTACAAGTATTACTCTATCTAAGCAAAAGAGAATGAATGCTGATCCTTGATATATGTCCTTCTGAATTGATAGCAAAGTGCAATGTATAAGAAGCAGGTAATTGTTTGTAGAAGGTCCTACTAACAAGCCCTATGTAGATGTGAGGCCTGAGGGCTAAGCATTGCGTGGCCCACAGTAGAAAGAAGAAACTCCTGGCTTAAAACCTACATGCCACCCTCCACCAGAGAATTTCAGGTGCAGCAGAGTTGAAACGGAGCAATGTGGCTATGCTATTTCGGTTTGCAGATTCAGCTTCCTAATCAGGAAGGGAGGCATGAAGGCAAAGCTGAGCCAGAAAAGATACAGGGAAAAGGAAGTGAAGGAATAAACTTCATAGCTGCAAAAAGAAGACTGCACAAATCCAATTAAAAAGGATTTTGTGACATAATGAATATCTTGCTAGGGTAAGCTGCTTGTGCAGAGCTGAAGAATGACAAAATCCAGATATGCTCCTTGGCAGGGGAGTCAACTGATCTGGAAAGAAAGTGGGCAGAAATAACCAACCCAGAATGCAGCTGTCCATTGCCTCAGGCCTGCTTACACCTTCGTTCAAGCAACTGGAGAACTAAGTAAAGCACCCAGTTCAGAGAGTAAGGAGAGTATTCTAACAGCATCTGTTTAAACAGAGAGGGGAAATAAAAGACAATCCATCAACACTATTTGGGGGCGATTAAAAGGAATGGATGGAACTTCCCAGATTCAGAATTAAGTATATAAAAACAACCAAAGCAACAAAAATGTCATGTTAACTCTGTAAAATTCCTATTAAAAATGACAAAAGGAATATAACACACAAAAGACAAATGAGGAGTATGCATCTAAGTGTATATCCTAAGAAATTAGAAAAAATTTAAAAAGCAGGTTTTTGACCTTTTTTTTTTTTTTACTATTTTTTTTTAGGAAGATTGGCCCTGAGCTAACATCTGTTGCAAATCTTCCTCCTTTTTTCCTTTCTTTTTTTTTTCTCCTCAAAGCCCCAGTAGATAACTCTATGTCATAGTTGTACATCTTTCTAGTTGCTCTATGTGGGACGCCGCCTCAGCATGGCTTGGTGAGCAGTGAGTAGGTCCATCCCCAGGATCTGAACCAATGAACCCCGGGCCGCTGAAGCGGAGCCCGCGAACTTAACCAGGCCGGCCCCGGTTTTTGAGCTTTTAAGAAAACTAAAGAGACCATGAGTTCTATGAAATGAATTATAAGAATAAAGAAAAAAGAGATCTCAAGAGATGAAAGGGAGCTGGCAAAATTAGGTAAAGCATTTGATGAGAAAAGTAAATTCATTTCAAAATTTAAACCTACCTTAGCAACATCAATGAGTAGAATTAGCATTTTTTAAAAACTGTGTAAAATATAAGGAGGATAAAGTAGAGAAAATAGCACACAACATAAAGCTACAAAATCAGAACCTAAGTAATGATAGATCAGATATTATAGCTATGGAATATAATGTTGATTGAATATATAAATAATTGGCATTTCTGAAGACAGGAAAAAATGCAAAAATGAGTACAAGAAAGCTAATCTGGAACAATAGTCAACTGAAGTTCTGTATAGAAAGAGCTTGTTATAGTCTAAGAAAAATTTAGAGACTGGTTGAGACATACTCTGGTGAATTGTTTGAAAATTGGGGGAAAGAAAGATTCCTACAAGCCATGAGGGAAAAAGAGGGACATCACCTACCAGGAAAAAAAATCAGGCTGGTCTCAGACATCATGTCACCAATATTAGCTAAGAGATGGCAATATGACATTACCTACAGGTATTGAGGGGAAAAACCATTAGTTAAGCAGGTATTACAAGCTGCATGCATGGTTACCCATATTAAAAAAACAATATCAAACATGCAATAATTCAAGACATAAACCACCGCTTTTCTCTTTCTAGAAATAATATTAGAAAATGTATTTCAATAAACAGAAAGTTTTATCAAATACCTAAACTTAGTAGGAAACTTATGGTATTGAAGATCTGGAAGTAAATATAATTATTTAAATAATAATTAGTCGTAGAGCTCTAATAATTATTGTTGAAAAAATGGATGCAGATTTAGTTCTTGAAATAAAGTATAAAAATAATATTAAATTAAATACCATTCACTGTTACAAAAACAGTATGTTTACAAAAATGGACGCTCCAAAGTAAATGACAGGGTGAAGTTTGATAACAGACACCGTTAACCACTGAAGCCGATACATTGAGAAGCATTATTTAAAGTTAAAACAATGACTACCAGTTTATATTCTCTCCAAATTACCAGTGGGGAAAAGGCTAAAGAATATATAAATTTTAACACAAATGATATAAAATAAAGAAAATATTAAGATAATCAAGAAAATTAAAAAATATAAAATAAGATGCTAGAAATTGGACATTTTTGTTATAATAATAAATATAATTTGATATCCTCAATTATTAAAAAGTGTTTCTTATATTGTGTAAAAAAATAATACTTTAGGGGTCGGCCCGGTGGCACAAGCAGCTAAGTGCGCGTGCTCCGCTGCGGCGGCCCAGGGTTTGCCGGTTTGGATCTCAGCGTGCACCGACGCACTGCTTGTCAAGCCATGCTGTGGTGGCGTCCCATATAAAGTGGAGGAAGATGGGCATGGATGTTAGCCCAGGGCCAGTCTTTCTCAGCAAAAAGAGGAGGATTGGCCAATGTTAGCTCAGGGCTGATCTCCTCAGGAAAAAAAAAGAAATAAATAATACTTTACGCTCTAAAGGAGACAGGATCTACTCAAATACCTCAGAGAGTTTAAAAATAAAATATTTGCAAAGATATCAGGAAGTGCAAAAAGAAGCCAGGAAAGGAGGGAGGAAGAGAGAGAAAGACAGACTGTGGAGAAAGAGAGGGAGGGAGGGTGGGAGGGAAAAAAGGAGAAAATAGCAGTAAACAAAACCAACATAGATGCACCACCTTTCTAAACTTTCCCCCAGTGCCTGATAACTCATTTAATCCTTTTAACAACCCCTTGAGTAGGTACTATTATTGTTGTCATTTTGCAGACTTTGGAATTAGAGAGCTAAGAGATATGACCAGGGTGTCACAGCTTATGAGAGGCAGGGCTGAGGTTCCAGATTGGGCAGCCTGGCTCCACAGCCCCATAATCTTCACTACCATGCTCATGCAACGTGCTTTTCAGACAAGTTGATGTTAATGCAAAAAAACATGAAATAGGATAAGAAAGGTCACTTGCTACTTACAGCTGTATAAATAAGTCACAATGAAGTTCTCATAAACCTTCAGACAGCAAACATATCATCGACATACAGAAAGCAAAAAACTATAAAATAGATTAGAAAAACATCAATATAAATGCATTAGTAATAATAAACCATGATAGGTCAGAGAGATAAGAACTAAAGCTGTAATGTCTTTAAAAATATAATTAATTCTTCAGTTTACCTCAGCTAAATATCTCTGAGACTGTTTCAGCATTTTCACTTATAAGGACTTTGAATACTCCAGTAAAGAATTTAAATTTGTTTAGAAAATAATGTGTTATTAAGATTATTTCATCCAATCTTGGCCTTTGTTTTTTCAAGTCTCCCCTCTTTGGGGGCTTATCCGTTCTTCCTCTTCATGATGGAGGCCTTGGAGAGTATAGATCTCAGAGTATTTTCCCAGAGGAGAGGACCTGACGGATAAAATAAAACAGCGTGTCCTATTACCCTGCATTGGGAACTCCCAGCATGTACACCGCCCACTAGGCTTCCTTATAGTTAAAGCAACTTCCTGAGAATGGAAAATAGGACACCAGTTAGGACAACGTACAAGATTTAAATATTTTATGTAATAACTAAAGAGTATGAAAAAATGTTTCCATTAATGAAAAAGACTTGACAACAACATAAAACTCCTAAACATCAAGACAAAGAAAAACTTTAGAATCTGACCAGGGAGTTTCAACTTTTATTGTACCCAAGAATTTCTGGATGGGGTGGAGGCACTTTTAAAAAATATAAATTCATGGACTTAGCCTCTGAAATTTTGATTCAGTTGGTCTAGGGTAAGGCACAGGAACTAGAATTTTGAATGAGTCGTCTCAGGCTGCTTATTCAGATGGTCCATGAAGCACATTCACTGTAGACTTTCAAATGACAAACTAGCTTTTCCTGTAGAAATCTCAGCAAAAGAAGATTGTATATAAATATTCTCACTAAAATTAGACAATGCATTATTAATATACAAATTATCTTCAACAGGCCCCTCTTACGGCAAAATCATATCAGTCAATAGGATAGACCCAGCCTGTTAAAATAGATGGCTATTTGAGCCAACATTTTGCAGTTTAATCAATTGAAATTGGAAATTTATAGGAAATCCAAATCTTGTAATTTTTTATATTTAAAAAATGAAATTTCAGGAAGATCAGTATTTCATCATGGATTTTTCTTATGAATTTTCAAGCAACTGATTAAATACAAATAAAAAAATAATTCCTCTTTGGAATTCCATTTTGGAATTATTTTTATGAATTATAGAAATTCATAAAAGATGAATTTTCAATGCCTAATTTACAGTCAACTAAAATGCTATTCTAAAATGACAATCAATATAAATACCTTATTTCAAATACTCTTTTCCTCAAATAATGCCACAGTTTGACTCGGCACCAAAGTCTTTGCAACACACAGCTACACTGAGTGAGCGCATGTGCAGTTACATTCTGAATCTGTGATTCCCAAACCTGCGTCAAAATCACCTGAGATATTTATGAAAAGACACAGATATAGAAACTCAGAAACTTTGGCAAGGAAATGGAAGGGAGAAGAGAGAAGGACACAAGAATCCCTTCTTCTAAAATTATTTCCAGATAATTCTGATGATCAGTCATGTGTGCAGACCACTATTGTGAATGTAACTGACTGAGATGTCCTTAAACCATTAGTCCTTCCCTAATGAAGACCTATATTTTGGCTTCATTAGATACCAAAAAGAGTTTCTCAAATACACCTAAATTGTTATGACACTTTGATAGCACTTTACGTTGTTTCCATGTCACTGCAATGTTTTCCTCTGCACACTTTTGTTTGGGGTTGCATTAATTTGGCTCAATAGAGCGTAACAATTGTAGTAGCCTCTTGTCATTTATCATTCCCATATCAGCTTCACTGTACTGAGAATTTCTTCAATGCCAAAAGAATGAATAATACTAGCCCCTGAGCTAATTAATGGGACTCGTCACTTTACGTCGAATATAGCAATTAAGTATTGCTGACGAAACCAGTCCAAACTGCACACACAAAGTGGGCCATTTTACAGACCTTTAACTTAATTTGGAGTTTCATATAGTATTGATGCCAGAGTTGCGTGTTCCACAAAAGAGAGGATAACTTTCTTGATATTTTACAATTATTATCAGGCATAAAGACTCCTTTTCCATCAGGCCATTAAGACAGTGACTGAAAAGCCCTGTGCCCACAAAAAGGGGTTGAAATTTAGTAATATTTTAACAGAAATAGTCAACAATTCTCATTGTATTAAGAAGAAGACTCATTGTTTTTTTTAAATCAACAAATAATGAGATTATAAAACGTAATCAGGTTCCAACTTATTCTAAGTTGAAGTGGAGAAGATCAGGGGAAGGCAGGAAAAGAGGACGATATAATGAGAGCATCCTGCGGAAGAAAGACAACAGGGAAAGTCTCTCCAGATCCTTGTCAGGTTCCTTATCTGAGCTGGCCTCAGGTGGGCTGGGCTGCTGGTCTTAATTTATGTCTAGAGTTCTCTATTTCAATATAGGCTTCCAGGGTAACTAGTTATACGAGAACACCCCTGAGGGATTTTTTTGGTAATAGATGTCCCTGTATTTGCTGCTAATCTGAATGAGAAGAGGAATTGACCCAACGCTTTTAGGAAACTTAGTTCTCCCAAAGATGTGAAGTTAGCAACTGGAGGTTTCTATCTCCTCATTTCAGGGAAGTTCTGGCCTTTTTTCCCACCAGGAAAGTGAGCTTCTTTTTTATGACAGTATTGGGTCATGCTCATTCATACATGTATCCAGGGTGCTGATCAATATAGTATTATGCTATACTGACCAACCAATCAGGTCATATTCAGTTGAATGTTTGTGAGGGAGGATTTTCCAGAAAAATCTTCTTCCTGGGTGAACCTAATAGGGTCAGTGCTGTGATAGAAATGCACCTAGGATATGAAAAGAGGAAGGTGGAGGTGGGTGGAGGAAGAAAAATCAGTGAGCATGCAGTCAAGAAAAGCATCCTAGGGCTAATGCTTATTGAGGTCTTGAAGAATGGGCAAAATCAGGTGGATTGGAAAGGTGGTGTGTGAGAAGTGTTTTGAGTTGGGTTTTGTTTTTGTTTCATTTTCACTTGTTCATTTCCATTTTGTGGAAAAAATGATAGCCTGAAGACAATAGGAACAATAAAATATAATGTGTGTTAACATACTGTTAACTATTAGTTTCCCTGTCTACTTATCCTAGCCCTTTAGGTGAGGTTAGCAGTAAGGAAGAGGGGAAATAATACCCGTGTCAATCTGGTAAAATTACTAGTCACTCAACTCACCCACAGCCACAACACCAGGAGGATATCCTAGTCCAGGGTTTTCATCCATGCAGGAGGAGTGACCACCAGATAGAGCAGCTAAAGTAAAATGCATACATTTCTTTTTTTTTTTTTTTTTTTGGTGAGGGAGATCAGCCCTGAGCTAACATCCGTGCTAATCCTCCTCTTTTTGCTGAGGAAGACCGACTCTGAGCTAACATCTAGTGCCAATCCTCCTCCTTTTTTTCTTCCCCAAAGCCCCAGTAGATAGTTGCATGTCATAGTTGCACATCCCTCCAGTTGCTGCATGTGGGACACGGCCTCAGCATGGCCGGAGAAGTGGTGAGTCAGTGCGCGCCTGGGACCAAACCCGGGCGCCAGCTGCGGAGCGCACACACTCAACCGCTAAGCCATGGGGCCGGACCCTACATACATTTCCTACAATGACTGGGAAAGTCCTCAGGGGAAGTGACAGGTCTGAGTACTTAGTAAGTCCCTGAACAAGGCTCAGTACACAGACACCAAAATACAAGCTCAGGACCACTGCCCTTTCTCCTGGTCCTTTGTCTTACTCACAAACCCCTCTTAAACTCTTCCTCTGTCCTCTTCAACGTAGGACTACCTAGATCATTTATTCTTCTGCTCTAATTTCTATTTACTTAATTTCCATTTGGCTTTTCTCTTTCTAATGTCATTAATAATATGGGTGCTGGGCCCGCCCTGTGGCTTAGCGGTTAAGTGCGCGCGCTCTGCTGCTGGAGGCCCGGGTTCGGATCCCGGGCGCGCACCCATGCACCGCTTCTCTGGCCATGCTGAGGTGGCATCCCACATACAGCAACTAGAAGCATGTGCAGCTATGACATACAACTATCTACTGGGGCTTTGGGGGAAAAAGGAGGAGGATTGGCAATAGATGTTAGCTCAGAGCCGGTCTTCCTCAGCAAAAAGAGGAGGATTAGCACAGATGTTAGCTCAGGGCTGGTCTTCCTCACAAAAAATAAGATGGGTGCTTGAGCATGGCCACCAGCAGGTGCTTGTGCAACTAAAACTTTGTAGAGACCTTTTTCTTAATTGTGACCAGAGCAATATCCACATCACACAATTCTCCAGGTTTTCTGTCCACAACATTACCAACACTCTCTTTTCCCTTTCTACATAGTTTTTTCTTTTTAAATAGAATTATAATTTACAAGAGACTTTTCTTTTATACACAAGACCATCATTGTTATTTTAATACAATAGATTTCTTCTCTTGATTCTTTGGACATTATCACTTAAGGAAAGTAACTGTGTAAATAACATTGTGACAATGGAATTATTTCTGCATTACTACGATTTTTGGGAGTTATATCTATCCTTTTTGTATGGTAAGGGACAATTTCTCTAACACTTTTAGATTTTTTTGAGTTGTTTGCCTCAAAGTCATAGTATTTCTAATTACTATAGGTATTGATATTCTTCGTTGCAATTAGTTTATCGGAAACAAGTACGTGTTTACTGTTTTACAGTGATGTTTTCTTAAAAAAGTAATGTCAATTATGTGCTTTATATTCATAATCATCCTAAGAGGAAGCAACTTTGATTTATAAAAGCAAGAATGATATGCTGGACTGAATTGGTGGGTGGAAGATTCTCCATCAGAAAATATGTACTGATTAATTCAATAATTAACTAGAAAGAAGAATGCATACTAAGGGCATACTGATAATTGAATGAAAGAGTTTAGAGTCTTGATTATAAATTATCATTTGACCTGTACATTTAAGAAGATGGTTTATCTCTCCAGGAAGCAAAAACAATATAAATTAATGAAGTGCAGGCTTTAAACCCTAAAGGCTAATAGAGGCCATAGAAAGTGTATAGAGAACCAAGGAAAAAACATTGGTGGATATGATACCCCTCAGTTTCAGTAGTTAACTCCAGAATAAACAAGTCTACGCTAGGGAAATAATTATTGTTAATGGATTTAAGCTTAAACTTTTCCCATCCATTTTATCTGCGACAATCAAGCTTTTCAAATGTTCCTCATGTTATTCAAAAATATTTTACAAATTGGGGTAAATTTTTCTTTTCCTTAGTTAACAAAGGAAATAGCTTGATTCTTAGATGTGTTATCAATCTTCCATTGATTTGCCTTTAGTATTATTGGTTGAGAATTGCTAACCTTAAGGTTAGAAATGATCATAAAACCTGGAGAATAGATGCAGGGGCTGCTCTATAATCCTATTGGTGAAAGCCATTGTTAAGGCCTCTTTAGTTACTACTAAACTGTCTTTCCAAACCACTTGGAAAATCAGCTCAGATGTGTCTCAGAGTATTCTGATTACTGCAACACCTTTCAGGTTCACAATCAGCCACCCACTAAGGGTATCCAGCAATGTTTTTAATTTTCATCTGATCATGATAGTATATTCAACTATCATGTTGCCTGAGACATAAGCTTTGTGATCATATACTGCTCAGAAATTTGTCAGGTAGACAGAGCAATCTGAAATCAAATCAAACGAACAGCAGAGGACTTCTTTTTAATGTAACACTTTGAAGTAAAGGCTGCTCTAGTTCCAGAAAAAATCTGGAAGAGTATTGTATAAATAAATAGCAAACAAATAAGTAGCAATAAACAGATTTCAATACCATAAGGATGAAATCTTAAAAATGGATTTTATTTACCTGAGAGATGTCTAGCACATTTTCATTGTGGCTTTATTGATATAATCAAACAATTTGACATGACATCGTCATTGTGAACTTGTAAGAATCAAGAGTCTTCACGTTTTGACATTGATAATTTGTTTGCATGACTAAGATGATAGTTCAGAGTAAGCAGAGTTGCGTTCCATTGTTCCTTTCCACTTTTCAAGTATTGTTCATCTCATAAGAGTCTATTTGTTACAACTTTTATATATTCTTGAGACTTTCCACTAAATAGTAATTCAGATTTTCAGAAAATCAGTCCATTGATTCCACCCAACAATAGTTTTATCTTTCATCAGAACAATGGAGTGTTGTCACCCAAGTAGCTCAATGGCTATGTGAACTGAGAACTAGAATTAGGGGGAATGTATTGCATGTTCAATACAGGCAAGACAGCTGTTTTCTTCAGGAAAGAGAAAATTTTCCTTCGAATATTTATGTCCTTCTCAACACTCAGCAAGTTTCTCCTGGATTCATATCTATATATGGAGAGCAAAGTTGTTCCTTTATCTGTTTATGGTTTGTAAATACTGACATTTTATCATGTAGAGTTTCCTCATAGTCATTCTGTTTTGTAAACTCTATGTTTAGAAGGTATGGTAAATTCCAAAAGAGTGTATATATCAGATCATAATCATAACACTTCAGTGTGTTTTGGACAGCCACAAAGTAGAGGCCAGTGACAAGCAAGAAGCAATGGATTAGAGGACATAGAGAAAACTGAACTTTATTCTTAGAAATATTTAAATCTATTTATTATTTGCTGTTGCAAAACTCTCTATAGGAAACTTTTACCTTCAGAGGTCATAGCTTAAAGCAACAGTTATGAAATAAATGATTAAATAGTGACATGCACCATATGTGATGGGTGAACATGTACAAAAATATGCAACTGGATATTAGACTTTCTGATTGAAGTTTGGCATGAATCTTGTAGCTTATGTAGTAACTACATAAGCAGCAATTTATTTAAGAATCTAAATCAGGGCCGGCCCCATGGCTCAGCGGTTAGATGCGCACGCTCCGCTGCTGGCTGCCCGGGTTCGGACCCCGGGCGTGCACAGACGCACTGCTTCTCTGGCCATGCTGGGGCCACGTCCCACATACAGCAACTAGAGGGATGTGAAGCTATGACATACAACTATCTACTGGGGCTTTGGGGGGAAAAAAATAAATAAATAAAATCTTTAAAAAAAAAAAACAATCTAAATCAAAGTAGTCTAGCTGAAAGGAGTGTATTTTGTTGTACATGTGAAATTAGAAGAACTTAAATATGGAAAGAAAACAATAAGATACAGATATTTAAAGAAAGTACAGATGGAAGGCATTTTCTTTGTCATAAAAAATAATTTTAGATTTTTATTGTAGGTTTTAAGTCAATTATCTGTTTACAACTATTTTATCATCAAATAATTTTCTCATTTTAAAATACTTTTAGAGAAAACGCTAACTAGCATATTTCATAAATATAGTAGAATAAGAAAACTTGAGGAATATTGATATGAATGTCATATAGTCTCAACTTACAAAATGTTGAGTCTTTCCTAGTCTCCAAGTAACCAGTAGTATTGCTGGAATAGGTATAGAAATTGATATGATATATGTATTTGAACATTCAGATTATGTGGTGGGGGTTATTATCGTGTCCCAAAAAAGATTAAATTTATTAAACAATATATATACTTATTGATATAAATTGTCACCTTAGCATTATCACAAAGAAATATTTCCAGTGATGAAAACATTCTTTACTTGTTTTCAGAAAATCAGCAAACCTAGTGTACAAAATGCATTTTCTAATTTTTTTGCAAATAGGTTGACTTTATTATTTTTAGTACTTATGTGTATAGAAATGTTCTGAAAATTACACTTTCTGCTGTGTATGTATCTAGAAACCTGAAGAATTTGTTTAGCGGGAGGATGCTGGGCTTGGACTAAGTTGTCCTTTGTAAAGAGCATCATGATTTATCACAGAGGAGTACCATTAATGCAATAAGATATTTTAATAAATTACAAGTATTTGGGCTGAATAAATATTTAACTATATCTTTTTTAGGCTTAATTCACAGTTACAGGGATGAAATATGCCTTTAGATGAATTTACCACTTGCCATGAGTTTATAGAATAAAAAAGATGAAAGAAGTGAATTTTCATTTTTCATCCTGAATAGATTTCTTCTTTTAAAACCTGTAGTCTACATTGTAGAAATGAGGTTCAGTATAACAAGTAACTGATCTTTAAGCAGAATATTTTAAGTGGCCTGGAATTTATAAAATGATCTATTGTAGTACAAAGGAGAATCTGGAGTATGTCTAGAAAAAGAAAACTTCATTATTCAAGATAAAAAGAAATAGATATGGGTTTAAGAGGAGTGATTTCTGTAGGGATCAACTGGTGGAGTTCTATGAATCCAATATGAGTGATTTTATGCAGAAAGAAATGAAAGTGAGAAGGGAAAATTACTCATAAATAAAACAACAGGTGAGAGAAATTATTTTGGCAGTGACATTGGACATTGTCTGTACAAGAAGAAATGTATGGGGATATAGGATTTAGACTTGAAATGAACAAAGATTTCCTTAGGTCTTTGTTGAATTTTTTGAGGAATTTTCTAAGGTGTTGTCTATGGAAAAGTAGCAGAATCTAATGAATCCATTTCCTCCTTAAGTGTGAATTGAAAAGGTAGGTAGATAATTAAGACTGCTGTTGAAATGGACTTCTAAACTTCCAGGTCAAGATTATAGACTGAATTCACATGTTAATTTCTTCCTCCAAAACCCTAATAAAAAGATATTCAGGTAATAAAAAGACATAGATTGCCATTGACAAAGACAATGGCAAAAGGCCATCAGTGTATCCTAGAATAGTCACAGAAATAAAGCCAAGAAGGAGCCAATGAACTTGGCTGAACTCCAAAGAGATTCGTGAAACAAAAGTATCTGGAGGTTCCAGAATATTAGTCGGTTCCTCATCCAACCCCTGTGTTGCAGCTACTGTGGCTCGCTTACCCCAAAGTCGTCTATGTCACCCCCAAGCCTTCCCTTATTGTCAGAGTATGGCTGTCGTCTTAGAGGCTAAAATTACCAAATTCTTGCTTTTGAAGACTCCCTTGCATCTCAGGCATGAGCATATGACCCAACCCTGAACAGTTGGATTGAGGAGGTCTCGAGAGACTTCTGGAAGGTTTTTCTCACTAATGTAAAGAGAGTCTTAGGAGAAAACACCCTTTTTCTTCACCCTTTGTTGGGTCTACCTAGGGTGCCTGGAATTGCCACAGTCATTTCTGACTAAGGGAGAAGCTTATGAGTCTCTGCCCTAAATAGCATCATTGAACTTATGAATTAACCCTACGGTAACCTACCTCCATATCTATAGATGTTCCACACTGTTTAAGCCACTTTATTTAAATATTGTTACTTGAGGTCAAAAGCTTCCTGACAGATAACCTCAAATAAAGCCCGTTAATTGACAAGCTCCTACCATGTCCACTGAATCCCAGTCAATGTTTTATTGCCTACTTCTAAAATATGAACAAATAGGCAAGGGTTACCAGACTTTTGAGGAAAGACTAACTTAGGACTGAAATAATATCAGAAAAATTACCACAGAAGAAAAAGAGATAATTCAGTGAACAGAACATAAACCTAAAATTAAACCTTTAATTCGTTTCCTCAGAAAATTCATTGCCCTTGGAAAATTCTGTAGATCAAGAGACTGAAGACAAAAACACCTAAATGTAATATATAACATGTGGATGTTGTTTAGATTCTAATTCAGTCTTTTGAAGGAAAAATATTTATTTGGAGATAAATAGGAAAATATGAATATGGGCTGGATATTACATGAAATCAAGGCATTAATTTTGTTAGGTAAGATAAGGGCATCATATTACATAAGAAAACTCCCGTACTTTTTAAGAAATTCATGCTTAATTCCTTGTACAGACTGAAAAGTGATGAAATAACCTTAAGTCTGGACTTTGCTTTTAAATATAATCCACTGAGACAGAGGGCGAGAAAAGGGGAATAAACAAATAGAATGGTAAATTTGAGTGATGGGATATTGGTATTACAATAATTTTTTTTTTTTTTGGTGAGGAAGATTAGCCCTGAGTTAACATCTGTGTCTGTCTTCCTCTACTTTATATGTGGGATGCCTGCCACAGCATGGCTTGATAAGCGGTGCATCGGTCTGTGCCCAGGATCCGAACCTGCGAACCCTGGGCCACTGAAATAGAGTGCACAAGCTTAACCACTACGCCACCAGGCCGGCCCCTACAATAATATTTTTTTAAACCACTGTCACCCCTAGGGAACAGGACTGAGGTTAAGGAAAGATGAGACA